>NC_058376.1:138357073-139032073 GCF_018350175.1 Felis catus
CGTAACAGGTTATTAGCCAACCGGATCCAACAACACATGAAAAAAATTATTCACCATGACCAAGTGGGATTTATACCTGGGATGCCGGGCTGGTTCAATATCTGTGAAACAATTAACGTGATTCATCACATCAGTAAAAGAAAGAACAAGAACTATATGATCCTCTCAATAGATGCAGAGAAAGCATTTGACAAAATAGAGCATGCTTTCTTGATAAAAGCCCTCAAGAAAGTAGGGATAAAAGGAGCATACCTCGAGATCATACAAGCCATATATGAATGACCCAACGCTAATATCATCCTCAAAGGGGAGAAACTGAGAGCTTTCCCCCTAAGGTCAGGAACAAGACAGGGATGTCCACTGTTACCACTGTTATTGAACATAGTATTGGAAGTCTTAGCCTCTGCAATCAGACAACACAAAGAAATAAAAGCATCGAAATCAGCTAGGAGGAGGTCAAACTTTCATTCTTCGCAGATGACATGATACTCTATATGAAGAACCCTAAAGGTCCACCAAAAAACTGCTAGAACTGATTTATGAATTCAGCAAAGTCGCAGGATATAAAATCAATGCACAGAAATCAGTTGCATTCTTATACACCAACAATGAAGCAACAGAAAAAGAAGTCACGGAATCGATCCCATTTACAATTGGACCAAAAACCATAAAATACCTAGGAATAAATCTAAACAAAGAGGTGAAAAATCTATACACTGACAACTATAGAAAGGTTATGAATGAAATTGAAGAAGACGCAAAAAAAAAAAAATAAATGGAAAAAGATTCCATGCTCCTGGGTAGGAAGAACAAAGATTGTTAAAATGTCAATACTACCCAAAGCAATCTACACATTCAATGCAATCCCTATCAAAATAACACCAGCATTCTTCACAGACCTAGAACAAATAATCCTAAAATTTTTATGGAATCAGAAAAGACCCCAAATAGCCAAAGCAATCCTGAAAAAGAAAACCAAAGCTGGAAGCATCACAATTCCAGACTTCAGGATGTACTACAAAGCTGTAACCATCAAGACAGTATGGTACTGGCACAAGAACAGACACTCAGATCAATGGGACAGAATAGAGAACCTGGAAATGGACCCACAATTGTATGGCCAACTGATCTTTGACAAAGCAGGAAAGAATATCCAAAGGAAGGAATAAAGACAGTCTCTTCAGCAAGTGGTGCTGGGAAAACTGGACAGCGACATGCAGAAGAATAAAACTGGACCACTTTCTTACACCATACACAAAAATAAAGACAAAATGGGTGAAAGACCTCGATGTAAGACAGGAAGCCATCACAATCCTCGAGGAGAAAGCAGGCAAAAACCTCTTTGATCTTGGCCGCAGCAACTTCTTACTCAACACGTCTCCAGAGGCAAGGGAAGCACGAGCAAAAATGAACTACTGGGACCTCATCACAATAAAAAGCTTCTGCACAGTGAAGGAAACAATCAGCAAAACTAAAAGGCAATCGACTTCTTTTTTTAACTGTAAATTACGTGAGAGGTGTGAGCTGTACAGTCACCAAATCAAGGGTCTAGCTTAAAATTCTAATTCTTACAACTACAATCAGTTGTGGTTTTTTAATTTCTTGGACTTTGTTAACAAGGCTATAGCTTGCCAACTGCAAAATCTCCAGAGCTGAACAAGGTTCCAAACTGAGAAAAGTCCACTGTGGCTGACTTCACCACACAATTATCACCTTGACATCTTTGCCACTCAGAGAATAGAACCCTCTGTCACTGGATTTAAAAGAAACAAAGCAAAAACCTTTTTGAGCTATATATCCAAATCATATGTAAGGGCAGGGAGTATATGGGAAATCTCTGTAACTTCTTCTTAATTTTGCTGTGAACCAAAAACCGCTCTACAAAATAGTCTTGAAAAATCAAAAACATAAAAAGATAAGGACTTCAGTTGAGTGTGAGGAATGACAGTAAGAGAGGAAATTAACTAGTCCTCTTGATGACAGAATGAGACGATGAATGTAGAAAGTTCCTTGTAATGGTGTACTGCAGATGGGATTGGAAGTGTGGTTCAGAATGGGGAGTGTATGTGCAAAGGATTCTTTTTGCTTAGTGTGATTTAATATAGCGCGCGAGCGCGCGCGCGCGCACACACACACACACACACACACACACACACACACACGAAAAGCCCCAGTAAAAAGATAATTAAAGGGGGAAAGGTTCCTGAGAAACGGGAAGAAGGGTGCAATCCAGAACACAAAACAGAATTTAGTCTTGCATAGCATCTGGAATTCTTCCACTGTCAAGCTAGGAAGGGAATGTTACAACTCCTACCCCTACTTCAATTTCCACTCCATTTCTAATTGCTGCCAACTTATTCAGAGATTCAGAGATATGAGTTATTCATGTATAACTTTTCATTCTAACACAACCCCCACAGTATGGGAACTTCTCTACAGGTTTCATTACCATTTCTAATGATGAGGTAAGGTGATATTTAAAACCAGTTTTTACACATAAAATGCTGTAATCACTTCTGAAGATTATTCAGGGTATCTTGCTTCTATAGTTTTTCCCTCTCTAGTTCAATTTCCAGAGCTTTCCTTCAAACCAATAAAATTTGGAGACACTGGGGACATGACCAAGTTCTCTATATGTGGCTACTTGGGACATCAGCTGCTCCCGAGAAAGAGACTCAAATCTCTTTGCCATTAATCAGAGATAGAACTATAACTGAGATCTAAACAAATTTTTCTATCTCTAAGCCCCAGGTGAAGAGCTAGGGACTGTTCCTATCAAATGCCTCCAGGGAAGAAAAATAATGAGGGAAGCAATCTGAATGACTGAACATTACTGAACAAGCACTTGTTAGTATAATAATTGTCAGCCTTGGCAGATTCAACTGGGAGGAAAATTGATGATAGTGGCTCAGCACAACTGTTCCAACCAAAATGACAGCAGAGTGGGCAGCAGGGGATCTGGTAAGTGGAATAAACAAATGGCCACTAAGAGGAAAAAGTCAAAGGAAAATATTCACTTAGGGTTTCAATTCAAAGCACCAATACACATTTCTGCAGACCAGAAAAACTTTCTGAAACTGCTCACTTTTGCTGAAATTTCATTAACCATGTTTTCAAACCTATTTTTCCCTCACTATCTCTCCCACTATTCCAAGATACTCAATAGAAATGTTCTCTAAAAAAGACAATGACTTGACAGCCAATTACAGCCTGTGTTCATAAAAAAAAAAAAAAAGACATGGTAAATTGACTCAAATTCCTTTTAAGTTAGTTCATTGACATTTAATCAAAATGGACAATCCACTAGCCATTTTCACCCAAGTTTGCTATCTGCAATGTTTAGAGAACTACCACTGAAGGAAAGCAACAGTCACCTCTTCTTCCATGTTTTCTGCTTTCATTTTCTTCTGTCATTTTCATTCACATCAATGGGTGCAAATACCTTAAGATTTATTCAGTGAGTTACTTTTAATACTTACGACACTCACTGACTATTCATTAATTCATTCAAGACAAATTATATCCCAGCAGCGATGGGTAGAATTGAGCACCATCTAATCCTCAGGATCATTTTTTATTTGGAGCATATTGTAAAAGAGTCAAACACAAGTAATTTCCTAAATCAAATTGTATTGGGGGAAGTAAATTACGTTATGGAATAATTTTAAGGCTTTTCCAGTAACAGAAAAGTTGAAACTAGGAAAACTTTAAAATACATTATACTTCATAAAATCAACAGTCAATGAGGAAATACATGTCCATATTAGATTATATCTACATAGAATAAACAAAGAACAATTAGTAAAATATATGTTAATATTCAGTTAACCAACACTGAAGAATCTGGAGGATAATTTGTACTGTAACTGGACTGTAAATTAACAGTTCACCTTATTTTTCTGTGCAAATAATGAAGGCTTCTGACTTCTGATTAAATCGTTAAATAGATTTAAGGCTCGTAATTTTTCCATGTAATTTTTAATGAGTTAATTTCTCAGGTTTCATCTAATTCTAAAATTCTATTAATCATTTAAATATTACATTATGCATCTATATAAAAGATCTAAAAGTCTATTAATCCCTTATATAATGGATTTCAGGTCTCTATGGCACCATATAATTCAATAACTTGTGGGACAAAACAAACTATAGTAATCAGAACGCTTTTCCCCTTAAATGAGAGAAACACAACTCAATATAGTTTAATTGGGAATAAAAAAAAATAGGGGAAAAAAACTTGATATGAGCTCACACCATCAAGCTGCCTCCCATTATCAAAAGCTGCCTGGTACATAGGCCTTCAAGATTCAAGCCACGAGAGTGGTTCTCCTGAACTCTACTGTGTAAAAAGGTATGGCAAAATGGGTTTGTCCATTCCAACTCTCCCTACTTCTTGTGTGACCTATGGACATCTCACAGAATTGGATAATGGAGGTGCCATAAAGTGAGGTTATAGTTCTAACCCCTAATTGGTCAGGGGCTATGGAAGGCAGAGATTTTTTGGTAAGGGAAGGGAAATGTGTGCTGCCAAAGAATATTAGAACCCTGCACTAATCTGAGAGTTCTTATATTTACTAATTTAGTGATGCTAACACAAAAATAAGACCTTACTGTATGTTTTCTTTATATGTTTAAATATTCTGCTATTTGAAAAAATTTCTATCATAAATCTACACTATTTCAAATGTACAATAGTTAAATGAGCTTCTGAAAGCCTGAAATTTTAGTCTTAATTTATACTTTCCTTTGTATATTTGCTTAATGCCATGTGGGTTGCCTTTAAAAGAAATGACTGATGTTTAGTTGCACCACTGCCTACCTTCAGATCAAGAAGGGTGGTACCCCCCTGTAACTCAAGCCTTTTCCTCTTAACATAATTTTTAGGGATATTTATTATCAAGAGTGTAACTGAACTCACAGAAGGTTTACTTTAATCACTCTGAAACCTCCGACTAGCTCTGGTTTGAAGAGAAGGAAAAGGGCATAGATGTGACACATTGCTTTGGGGACAGCTCAGCAGCTGAGAAACCACTTGCTGACCTGGCTCAGGAACTAGCTTATCAGGGTTATGTATTCAAAATGGTCACTGGTGGTGACCTCCCTCCTGGCCAGCACTGAACGTTAATAAAAAAGCAAGTCTCCTCATTTAAGTAACAGGTGTGTGTGTGTGTGTGTGTGTGTATGTGTGTGTGTGTGTGTGTGTGTGTGTGTGTGTAAGAGAAAGGGGAAAAATGGGGAGGAAGGGACAGAGAGAAAGAGGAAGATAGAATGGTAGAGACTGTGTGAATGTGGGGGTAGGGATGTGTTTGAGAACCAGTGGATTTGGGTTAATTACTTTCTTAACATCAACATCAACCTTACTAGTCTCTGGGAAGATTTTCTTCTGTGAAACAATGCACAGAAGCAAGATAAGATATGGGTGACTGGACTACTTTTCTTTTGCAAAGCTTTAAACTATCCTTTGTCAGTGGATGGGTGGGGGTGGAAAGCAGGAATCATTTGCCAGGGCCTTCTTAAGTTATACTCATTTTAAGGAAAAGTATGAACAAAGTTGAAAATCTGCAAACATATTCCCTTAAAACTGTTAATTAGCTTCTTGCACTGTCTTTGGGTCCTACAGTGTCTATGGGAACTCCATTTTGAAGAACTTAAGTCCATAATTCTGGAGGCAGAAATTATGTCAATTTTGTTCACTGCCATATACCTGGGCCGAAGAAACAATAATAGGGGCTCAACAAATATTTATTGAAAACTTAATGATAGTGACTACATTCAAATTTAATTTCAACCAACTATCAATATACATTCTATTTTCTATTACTACAGAGAGTAATATTGCCAAAAGGAATAGGGTAAAAAAAAGTCTTTTTCTAAAGGGGAAATTAAGCTATTATTTAGTCATTAAGTTTTAATTTTGTAAATTACATTTGCTCTTTGGAAAGAGAAAATACATATTAATATATTAATACTCTAGAAAATTCTGAGGAATTTTCTTTTTGAACTTTGTTCATATTTTCAAAATTGATTTAAACAATCAACCCATTTTAATTCTCATTTAAAATATGTTAACATGTATAGAAACTACTGATTTTCAAACATGAAGAAATAGAGTTTGGATTATTCACATTAAAGATACATGTGTAACATAACAGAGTAGATTATCATTAGGTTAGCACTTCTCCATTAGAAAATAAGAGAAAATCTAATAAGAAAAGCCTCCCACATGAGAATTTTTTTAAAAAAACAGGGAGTATTAATTAAAGAAGAGAGTTTGGGCTCAAATTCTAATTGCTTCATTATTCAATTACAAGCTAGAGAATACTTTGGTTCTTGTAGTAAAGTATAAAATATGTTTTCAAAAGAAACTGTAAATTAAAAATAAAGGTAATGTCATATCAAACTAAAGTAATGACAGTCTTACTAAATAACTTTTATATCAAGATATAATTAACTGATAATTATGGATATTTAAAAGCTTTATTGATTTCCTTATTCTCTAAGGGCAGTATTAATGTGTCTTTGGCTTAGGCAATAGGGAAAATGTTAATTTAATAACTTGATGGTTGTAAAGAACTGTTTTTTCAAACTAACTTTGTTTTCTGAAATCTCTTCAAGGGAATAAACAAACTCTGAAAGCATTTCAGCAGTGAGAGTAATGTACAAAGAAAGGTAGTCATTTATCAACTGAAGCGATAAACAAATACAAATATAAATACAAGTAATTTTAACTTAAATACATGCTGAAGAGGAACTTTTTTAGGGTTCTGGAGTTAGTAGTAAGTCTTAAACTCAAAGAGAAAACTGTTGGCTACTCGCTTGCTCTCCTCCTAAGACTATGAGACGTGTGGGGCATGTGGGTGCCTCCGTTGGTTGAGCGTCTGACTCTTGATTTTGGCTCAGGTCATGACACTAGGTACATGGGATTGAGCCCCGCATGGAGCCTGCTTGGGATTCTCTCTCTCTCTCTCTCTCTCTCTCTCTCTCTCTCTCTCTCTCTCTCTCTCTGCCTCTATGCCCTTCTCCCTCATTCGCACTCTCTCTTTCTAAAGGAAAAAAAAAGATTCTAAGAGAGATGCCAGAAGCACTAATACAGAATGAGAACTTTGAAAAGCATGAGATAAAAATCACCCCCACCCCAAGCTAGATAGATGCCTGCCAAGTAGTGAAAACAGTCAAACCTACATCAGAACTCAGATGCGCACAGAGAGCGTTTGGAAGAGATTGTCTCTCTCCTTGACTGTAAAAACTGGTGCCTGCCTCTCCAGAAAATCCTGAAGGTAGGAGGCAGCTGCATCCTTCTGCAATGGCAGAGTGAACAATCAGGTGACAAGAGTTTATGGCCTGCACTCCCATGTCAATGTGACAGGGATAAGGATGTTTCCTCCATGCCAGGTGAGTGTCCAATAGCATCCAGATGTGAGCTAATTTGATGGGACTTCAACCCAAGAGGACTGCTTGCTTGAATGGCAAAAAAACCAGTTTGTGGAGGTAAGGAATGGGTGTGAATGTAAGGAAGTGGCAAGTTGGCACAAGCACTGCACCAGTTAGGTAAATACATGGAAGCCAGAAATCTATGGGGGACAGGATGGGGGAGAGGTGTTCCCAAAGGACATAAAATACACTTGCATAAAAGAACCCGCACATAAATGCCTGTCATTACTGAAGGTCACCAATACCTATACACTGTACCAGGCATAAAGGATGGTTTGCCCTTTTTCTTCTACTCTCCCATGTTGGTTCTGGAAAAATCAGAAGAGAAAAGAGAATGAAAGCACAACACAGCTCCATCTAAAATAATCTAAGTTAAGTGGAGTGGGGGAATCTTTGAATAGTATCTGGGCTCGAGTTTAAGATTGGATCACCTAAGGACTGATTATTCACAAAAGTGAGAATTATCAAAAAAAAAAAAGAAACAAACAAACAACAAAAGAAAAAAGACAGTTGTGATCACTGAAAGTGACAAGAGGGCTAGTGTATCTTCCAGAGATGTCTTCAGCAAGCAGGGAAAGGAAAGCCATCAGAGCAATGCTGAATGGATCCATGGGAGAAAAAATAAAGTCATTTCCTATGGTACATTATGTTCAGCCCATTCAATAAGTTGGTTTAAGGTTATTTATTGGCAGAGGAAAAAAAGGGATTGCTTTTTTAACATTAAGTATAGCTTTGAAAGATGAAAGATGAAGGAAAGGAAAAACAATGATGTAGCTTCCTTGTTGCTAAGGGGGCAGGCAGGGAAGATGGGGCAGCGCAAAGATGCTGGGTGAGACTGTTCCCCATGTGTATAGCAGGGGGCACCATAAGACCAGAACAGCTCTTGTAAACCCTAAGTAGGCCATCGAGAAAAAGGGAGTTAGGGAGGGACAGCTAAGATGGTAAGTATTGCGCACTTAGCGACTTACATTTATTTGATGTTCCCTAGTTGGTTGTTCAGGACCTGAGATGCGTCTATTCTAGAAAGAGAATAAGCCACACAGAAAAGAAATTGAAAATGTATTTCTTTGGAAACATAACCCAGGATGCTAAATAAGTTTCACCTCCACTGGATGCTTCATCAAAATCAACGATGCCTATAATCAGAAGTGCCCCATTCCTATTTAGTTTTCCTACTTTCTAACATCCATAAATTCAACAATAGATTATGAAAGTCTAGATCACACTCAGGCACCTAATGGGACTATAAAGAAATGTTCTTTTCCTCAGTGGAATTACTCTTTTAATGTCCTTGCTTTCCAATTTACATCAGTTAGAAGCTGTTAAAGTAATGGCATAGGCATTAGAAAAATAAAGGCAATATGGAAAGGAAGATTGCTCATGTCTGTGTTTTATTCATCACACTGCCTGTTGAGTTTATATCACTGGCTTCAGATTTATCCAGTTTCTTTTCTCTTATGACTGGAGACATTAAGGGCAACCTGTCAGCTCTGTAAAATAGCATTTGTAGTACTCTGAATCTTCTCGGTATAATCTTTAATAACTGTCTCATGTGCAAGTTGACAGCAAGCAAGTAATAAAACGCCTAATACCATTTTATAGGTCACATAATACAACAGTTTATTTTAGTTCAACAGGGCAATAACAGGTAACAGATAATGAAGTCACTATAGATTTGTATAATATAGTTTCTGGGTTGGCAACAGCTTCACAAAAGCCTCAATAATCTTCTTCTGAGCTACAACAAAACAGAAGTGTGTTTCCCATTTTTTCTCTTTCTAATGATTCACAACACTAAAGTTACCCTCATAGATGGTGCACTTCAATTATCGAAATTTGATGTATATTATTATGCAAACATACTTTTTTAATGGGAAAGTACAGCTCTCTCCCACAACTTCAAATTACATAAGTGAAAGAAGCAATCATTCTACAACGATTTAGGAATACAAAAATATCGAAGACATCTCTGCCCAATACAGTAAACCACTGGCTACTCATGGCTAGTGAAATTGAAATTAATTGAAATTAAGTAAAATTTAAAATTCAGTGACATTAACAAGATTATATTATTTTATTATGGGTTATCTCCCTTATATCTATTTGGATTAGTTTAAACACAGTTGCTTTAGAGACTCTTTCAGATAGTTGTATTATTTCCACATAATGTGGTGCTAATTCTACTTACTGTTTGTTATACCTAGTAACGTTTATTTTTCATATGAAGGGTACTGTGGGTACTATTTTAGTTACAGCCCAACACTTCCAGCAACGCTACAATTCGCATCTTCTGCTGAACGTTAAAATTCAAGATGCCAACCTTTGGGTCTATATCCACATGTAGTAATAAAGCTAATTATTTCCTTCCTTCCTTCCTTCTTCCCTTTTCTCCTTCCTTCCTTCCCTCCTTCCTTTTCTCTTTTCCTCTTTCAACACCTCCTTCCCTCTCTCCTCCCCACCCACCTTGAGCTCTACTACTTGTGATTATGTTCTTCTGAAGATGTACCTGGCTTCCAAGAAATTCAACACCATTCACACATACCCTCTCTGGTTAGTGATTTTTATTTGATCCTTTTTATATCTTCTTTTTCCGATCGCCTCCAACATTTGTGCAAGGTCTAACTCCTATAATAAATTCTTTATTCTACATACTTCTAGTTGAACACTGGTTGAACTTTTATACAAAGGGTAACTGAATTTCTATAACTGATACATAAGGAAGAATGATACAGAAGTGTTGGCAAATGCATAACCTTGAAGAAATGCTTTTACCTACAAGTCACCGAGAGTCTGCTGATAGTAGCTTAGATCACAAGGGCATTTAAAGTTAACTGAACAATAAGTAGAAAGAGGGTATCTCAGAATTGTATATGATGCTACAAGATGTCATTACATACCCAGGCTCTGTCTTTACCCTTCATCACCCTCAGCTTTAGTCTTTTGTTTTCATGCTCAGTGTTTCATTGTCCCAAGATGACTGGCATGTCTCCAGAAATTACATCTATGTTCAACCATTAAGAAGATATAAAGTGCAGGATTAGTTACAAATGGCCTTTGTGTTAGAAAATCCAGTATTTTAACCGCCCCTCCCTCCCCACACCCAACCTCTCCTTACACGTCACTGGTCAGCACTGAGTGATCACAAGAAAAAGTGATCACTGAGTGATCACAAGAAAAAGAAGATCACAAAGGCTGGCTTAGGCTAATAAGGGTAATTTCTTGGAATTGGCAGAAGGGCCTCCTCACAGCAAAGTGAGGCTATCTCCACTAGCCACCAAATCAAGGTTCTAACGGCAGGAAAGTAATTTTCGAGGGGAAAACTGAATGAATGCTTTCTGAGTAAAAGACCAACAGCCTTGGAGTTGTGGAAAGAGGAACAGTATATATTCAGGATATGGGAAGACCCCCCGCAAAGGAGCTGGAATGCATACATAAGTGATGTAAAGGGAAAATAAACAATAAAAATGGCACACTAAAAATTGCGGACTTTATTCTTTAGATGACTGAAATGACAAGGAGAGTTTGAAACAAAAGAATGGCACAATACTTATCAGTGGTGTAGAATGGTAGCTGGTATAATGTTTCATTCTCTAAGGAGAAATAAAATATCTTCACGATGTCTCTCTTGTCCTATAATCTTCCCCGAGGAGGAGGAGGAATAAAGAAGAATCTCCAGGATTTTGGACACCTTTTCTAGGTGCGGAGGAAGTAGACGTACCACAGTGATAAGTAAACTTGGCCTCCTTTACAGGGCCCTCTTTCCCACCTTTGTCCATTAAACAGCCAGGACTAAGCCAGCAGCCTTCATCCTTCCATGTCCCCTGAAGGCAGACATCTTCCTTTGTCCTTCCAAGTCCCCCGCTGCCTTTCTGCTGCTGTTATCTGGTATAGGATGGATTTAGGGGTGCTAAGCTCTCTGCTACACTTAGAGAAAAGAACAAGCTAGGCCAAATGAGCCTTTTGCTGCTCTATCATTCTTACTTTGTCTTTTGTTTTATTTCCACTCACAAATTCAGCACTGTACTGAATCCTCACATGGCCCATGGTGCTTTTTTAGAACTGGAAATTCATTAATTTCCTTTGCCATTTAAAAATGTTCCACAAATGTTTCACTTCAAACTTTAAAGCAAAAATAATTAGCAAGCTTTGTTTTTTATAAACATTATCGGGGCGCCTGGGTGGCTCAGTTGGTTAAGCGACCGGCTTCGGCTCAGGTCATGATCTCGTGGTTCGTGGGTTCGAGCCCCACATCAGGCTCTGTGCTGACAGCTTGGAGCCTGGAGCCTGTTTCAGATTCTGTGTGTGTGTCTCTCTCTGCCCCTTCCCCACTCTCACTCTGCCCCCCTCTGTCTCAAAAATAAATTAAATTAAAATAAATAAATAAATAAATAAATAAATAAATAAATAAATAAACATTATCTATTCACACGTCCTTGAAAAAAATCAGTGGTTTCATCCATTTAAAGCGCAGTTTGGGTCCTGGATAAAGAGACAGGTACACTACTTTACAAATGGCACCACTTGAATTTTTTTTTAAAGGCAAGCAATATATACAGTTAACCCTTGAACCACACAGGTTTGAACAGTGCGGATCATTTTAAATGAAGATGTTTCAATATATACACACAGAATACAGTAGATGTATTTCTCTTCTCTATGATTTTCCTATTAACAGTTTCTTTTCTCTAGCCTACTTTATTGTAAGTATATGGTTTATAATGCATATAACATACAAAATGTGTGTTAACCAACTGTTCATCAGTAAGGCTTCTGATCAACAGTAGGCTGTTCATAAAGTTTTTGAGGAGTCATAAATTATCCGCAAATTTTCGACTATGTGGGGGCGGGAGTCAGTGCCCCACATTGTTCAAGGGTCAACCGCACTGCAAAGAAATAGATGTCTTTGAAGTAACTGCTTCCCAGATATATTGTTCCTAAATTTTAAGACTTTATATTTAACATGCCATTGGATGGGAGACACATTGCTGCTAATTGTTTCTGTTAGGACTTGGAAGAGGGACCTGTGTACTTTGCTTCAAATTTACACCTAGAAAAATGAAATGGGTTTCTATGAGAACTTTTCCACTCTTGGACACATTGTTATGAGAAAACACAAAAGAGTAAAACTATTTTCAAACAGACACACAGCTATTCTAGTCACAGGAAGCCCTAGAGTGACTCAAGGATAAAGGGCATGAGAAAATACTCAATAAAGATGTTGGAGAAATAAACAAAACCTCCAAATAAAATCAGAATATTTACAGTTTTGAAATTCTGTTTAAGGGTCAGAGGAATCTAGATAAATGTCATGGCCAAAGCAAACTCCTGCATTTCCAGGTTTAGAGGTAAGTTATGAAATGACATAATGTACAAAAAAATCAGTGAACAAGGTCAGCTCCAATTGTATTATTTACAACAACTTAACAATCTCAACTAGATTCAGTTCAATCACTTTTATTAAGTTCTCTTCTCATGTGTCTTCAGAAAGCATTTACTACATTGAAACACTTAATAGTTTTATGAATAGTGTGTTAACTTATATTAAGAAAAAATGAGTGAATCCAGCATTTTTTCAAAGTCTGACAAAATTTAAAACTTTCTACGTGTTCATTTACCAAATCTATGAATAGAACGCAAAATGTCTACGGACCGAACACTTTGAAAGAGAAAGGAAACATGATATTCATGAAGGAGCTCAATTGTGGGTCCTGAATAGAATGGTCCAGTGTCGACTTTACACAAAGTGAAATGCCTATGTTTACACTGCAAATTACCTTCTTCTCTCACTCATCACAAGAGCTAAATGCAGACATGTGACAGATAAATACTATTCCCAAGTTTCAATCCCATTCTTCAGCATCTCTTGGTCATCTTAATCAAACTGATACTCAGAGTGAGGATCTCAATAATATTCATGGCAGATGGCAACCTATCTAAACAACAGGCAGCCTAATATTGCTCTCAAAGTATAAAACAGTTGTTTAGATACAAACCCGAGAAAGAAGAGTTTATTTACCTTCACACTAGAGGTCACTGGGTGACTAAAGAGAAATTGCTGTGGCATTTGCATCCCAACAACACCTTTTAAACCCACTACAAATCTGCCATCACTGGTCCTCCTTTCTCTCTTCTGGAGGTACCTCTGAAGTTATCTTTACTCATCCCTGTATATTTCTCTCATTTTCCAGAAAACAAACATTGGCTTAACGTATCAATGTACTTAGAAAATATCCGATTATTTATGACTTAGTTGACATTCTCTTCTGTTGGCAGATGAGGAAGCTGCAGTACAGAATTTACCTTTTATCCAAAAACCCAAAGAAGGTCCATAAAAGCTACAAACCTTTCTGTTTCTGGATGTGCAGTTAAATGCCTAACGCACATGCTCGGGCTGTTTGCACTCTGCCACTTATAGGTGGTGCATTCAATAATGGTCTCATCACAGACTCTTTCAGAGTAAGTCAAAGACTGTTAATACAATGGCCCTGCAATGTATTCCTTTAGTAGCTGAAACTGTTAATCAAGGTATCTGTAGGAAGCTATCAATTTCAAAAAAAAAAATCTGATGTAGAATTCTTTTCTTGAGAAGGATAATAATTGACTCCTGTAACATCCATGGTAAGTAAATTGTAGTATTATTATTTTAATTTCTTCATCTTAGTGACAATAATGAATTTGAACACCGAGGAAACTGAATCTTAGGATTATAAGTTAGACTCTTATTCCAAATTAGTGTTATAGATAGTAACTGAAGCTACCCAGTGGTAAGAAGGTCTGAGAAATGGTAGAACATCTTAACTGGACATGGAAATCCCTTAACTAAACATGGACGAAAGCCTTGTGCAACAGAATACTGTGACTATACTCCCTGGAAGTTTCTTCTGTGCCTTCTGGTGGAATCAATCATTCTCTCAGGAACACCATCAAAGATCACTAGAACTCAAGAACAACAGTTACTGGCTAAAGAGCTGGTGCCTAAATTTTACTTATTAAATTTTCCTCTATGGATTTGATTACAGGGTTAAAATTGTTCTAAAGCAAATGATTTTTAAATCTACTATATGTTATTATATAAAGTAAGCAACATTGAATGAAAGAAGTAAAGGAATGGAAGTTAGATCTTAAGGAAGAGAGGGAGCAAGGGAGAGGATGGGGAACAAGGAAAGTTGGATGAAGATGGAAGAGAAGGGGGAGGGAGGGTCACAAGGAAACTCAGACAATAAATAGAAATATTAACAGGGGTACCTGGGTGGCTCAGTCGGTTTAGCGTCCGACTTTGGCTCAGGTCATGATATCACAGTTCATGAGTTCGAGCCCTGTGTTGGGCTCTGTGCTGACAGCTCAGAACCTGGAGCCGGCTTCAGATTCTGTGTCTCCCTCTCTCTCTGCCCCTCCCCTGCTCATGCTCTGTCTCTGTCTGTCTCTCAAAAATAAATAAATGCAAAAAAAGAAATATTAATAGAAAGTAGAAATTAATAGAAAATAACAAGAACTATTAAAGGTGAGAGAAAGAGTGGAATGGAGGTTAGGAACTAAGGAAACCAAAAATAAAAGAAAAGGCCTAGATTTGATTCCTAGTGGCCTGGAATACATATTCTTCCCTGAGGCTGAGCTATATGATCCTAAAGTGAGGTTCGCTGCAAGATGTGGGCGAAGTTAAAAGCTCTCAGTAATAGAGAAGAAAGGCCATGACTGGCTCGTCTTTCAGATGGTTTCCAGGCACTTTCTTTTCAAAAGTTCAGATTCTAGTTCTAAGCACCTCAAATCACCCTTGAACTAGAAAGCTCTTCAGTCCTAAAAAAGCAGCTTCCCTCAGGGCAGAGACAAGCAGATGTGGTAAGGCTAGAAGCACCCTTGTGCTAGAAACAAGGCTAGGTTCTGGTCAAAAGCCAGACCTTCAATCGTCTTTAAGTCCCAAGTAATTAGTTAAAATCATAATTTGGAGACAAATCCAGTAATGTCTTCCTTTCAGGTCCCTGTTTTTCATTTTCTAAATTACTTCACGTTAAAATTAGTTTTATGTAAAGGCAAGGTTGGCAGTGAGAAAGGAGGAAGTGAGCATAATTTCCACTAAAGGAGGATGGGGTGAGAAGGGCAAAATGCTGTGACTGTTCCACTGTTGATGCTTTATTCCTAAGGGAAAAAGTAGTTTAAATTTCTAGAAACTCAACCCTTCCTGCAATTCAATGATTGATCTATTTTAAAAAAGTATAAAAAGTCACACTCAACAAATTACACGGGGAGAAAAACAGGCGAGATATCAAACAGCATGGGTCTTAATCCCATTTCTAGGATCAATTACAAGACTATGCAAATAATTTAGGTTCTTTATTTTTCTTCGCTTGTAAAAGGAGCATAATATTAGCTTCCCTGTCTTACAAGTTTGTAACGAGAAATAAAAGAATGGGGAGCTTGTACAGTAGGAATTAAGATTTGCTGAATTGAAGAATACATTTGGAAGCTCTCTGAATAGGTAAAAGCCCACTATTTTTAGTGTCCTAAAAAATGGAAAAAGAGGTTAACTGCCAATCCTAGACCCTTCTGCAAGGTTCTCTGCGTATTTAGAGCAAGAGAAACATTTCTCTTTTAAAGCAACTTTTACAAAGAGGATTGGTTAATCCAATTCATGAATGGATCTGCACCTTTGAAAAAGGACCCTTTATCTTTGTGTACTGAAAAATCTGCTATTTTCAATTTTTTCTGCTTGCACTAAAGCGACTGATTCAATGTTCCTGGTACCTCTCCACGGGGTGTTCAATTTTGTTCCTCAGTCTTCTGGTACCCTAAGTAATTCTCGGTAGACACTAGGATAAAGTTTTCTGTTGCCGTGTACCTAGAAGATGAAGACATCGAGAATGAAGTTCCCGAAGGGTTTTACAGAAACAACTGTCAACAGCTGCTCGATTTGCTCGCCTGTGCCAGCTCGTTTGCTCTGGAAAGAAAAGGCAGAGACAAGCTGATCCCACAATGATCAGCTGGAGTGAAGGCATTGATTATGTCAATGCAAGAATAATTAGATACGTAGTTACCATAAACAGCTTTTGAAGTGTTTCAATTGCTGTAATTCCATTCATTGCTATCATCTAGCTCTTGGCAAAGAAGCCAACTCTCAGTTTTTTTTTTATGGATGGATTTAAGCAAACAGCATCCAGCCCATTGCCGAATCCTAAAAGATTACTAATAAATGGCAATTGAACAAGAATCTTATATGTTGATCACTTCTAGTTGCTTCTATGAGAAAATTATATAAGCAGGCAGTTTCCTCTTCTTAAATTTCTGATTCAAACCTCAAGTGAGGGATGTCTGGCATTCCTACCACATAACCTCCCTCTGTCTCCAAACTTTTATGTTCCAATTCCCCACCTAGCTCTCATCTAATTACCTTAAATAGGTTTCATTGCGATGGGCATACCCTTGCTTTCCTATCACAGATCAATCTTACATTTCCCGTTGTCACTTGATAATAAAGGAAGTGAGCCTCAGTCTGTCCACAATGCATCCTTCCACAGGTATTCTGGGTCCCTTTCCTTTCACACCTTTCTTTATATAGGCTACAATCACTCTGTCAGTTCAGAGGTTCTCAAAATGTGCCCTTCAGACCAGCAACGTCAGCAGCAGTTACAAATCAAATCAGAAACTCTGGAAGGTGATACAGATGTCCTCTAAAGTTTGAGAAACCGTTGAATTAGTTCAGTGACCCTCAACACTAGCTACGTATTTGAATCATGTGAGAAATTTTTTAAAATACCAATTCCAGGACTCTACACCCAGAGATTTCAATTAGCTAGTCTGGGATTGGCCCAAACACTGATACTTCCCAAGTGATTCTAACATGACACCAGAGTTGAAACCACAGATGCTAGTAGGCTTTCTTTCTTCTATACTATCAATCTCATTTCTACGACCGGATTACTCCCATCAACATACATGCACACCATGATCACTTTAAAAAAAGTTGTTGGGGCACCTGGGTGGCTCAGTCAGTTAAGCATCCAACTTGGGCTCAGGTCATGATCTCACAGTTCATGAGTCCGAGCCCCACATCGGGTTCTGTGCTGACAGCTTGGAGCCTAGAGCCAGCTCTTGATTCTGTGTCTTTTTCTCTCTCAAAAATAAACATTAAAAAAATTTTTTTTGTGAATGGTGTGAGAAAGTGGTCTAGTTTCAACCTTCTGAATGTTGCTGTCCAGTTCTCCCAGCACCATTTGTTAAAGAGGCTTTCTTTTTTCCATTGGATGTTCTTTCCTGCTTTGTGAATGCAAATTGGTGCAGCCGCTCTGGAAAGCAGTGTGGAGGTTCCTCAGAAAATTAAAAATAGACCTACCCTATGACCCAGCAATAGCACTGCTAGGAATTTATCCAAGGGATACAGGAGTACTGATGCATAGGGCCACTTGTACCCCAATGTTCATAGCAGCACTCTCAACAATAGCCAAATTATGGAAAGAGCCTAAATGTCCATCAACTGATGAATGGATAAAGAAATTGTGGTTTATATACACAATGGAATATTACATGGCAATGAGAAAAAATGAAATATGGCCTTTTGTAGCAACGTGGATGGAACTGGAGAGTGTGATGCTAAGTGAAATAAGCCATACAGAGAAAGACAGATACCATATGGTTTCACTCTTATGTGGACCCTGAGAAATTAACAGGAACCCATGGGGGAGGGGAAGGAAAAAAAAAACAGGTTAGAGTGGGAGAGAGCCAAAGCATAGGAGACTCTTAAAAACTGAGAACAAACTGAGGGTTGATGGGGGGTGGGAGGGAGGAGAGGGTGGGTGATGGGTATTGAGGAGGGCACCTTTTGGGATGAGCACTGGGGGTTGTATGGAAACTAATTTGTCAATAAATTTCATATAAAAAAAAATTTTTTAAGTTGCCAATGAACTCCATGCTGCCAAATCCAAATGCTGCTCCTCTGCTCTCATCATCCTCCCTCACTTCTCCTCCTCAACAAATCTTCTTTTCTGGATTTCCTAACTATCTTCCAGAATGATCACTCTTGTGAGCTCGTCCTTCCCTGTCCAACTGATAAAGCCTGGAGATGCTCAAGACTTAATCCTGAGTTCTCTTTTCTTTCTTGCATACTATTCCCAAATAAGTTTTGATTCATTCCCTTGAATGTCACCTAAGTAAAACACTTACATCCATCTTAGATGTTTATCAGATTTAGATTCAAATATCTATTTCCCATTTTCTCTTGGAAGTTTCAACAAACATCTCCCCCTTCCCATGCTATAGATCAGTATTTGTATCTGGTTTTTGTGAAGATTGTACGAGTGTTTTTTTTTTCTTTGCTTCATCATTGTGTGCTTCATTGATTCACCTAATTCCATTCCCATCAAGAAATTTACTTACATCCTGCCCTTTCCTTGCCTGTTTCCACTACCCTCAAAAGAGCATCTTTGGTATTAGAAATGGAATAATTTTAAAACAAACCAGACACAAAAGAGAAGAAAAATGAAACTGTGCAATATTGGTAATCAACTGAATACATCATCTGTGCTGAATGTGATTTTGTCCAGTTCAACCAAGTCTGAAATGGGCAAGATTCCTTGTCAAGAGACTATTCCAGAAGATGGCTGTCTTCCAAAGCATCATCTCAATTAATAGATGCATTAGTAATAGGTTCCTATTTATTCATTTTTCAAAATGAGACACACTTTTTCACAGAAAATGCTCACTAACACTACTTCTGATATCTGAATCCTGACTGTGGGGCATCTGCATGGAGAAGCTTACAATTGGAAAGTCTGTGATAAAAGGGAAAAATAGCATTGGCCTAAAATAATCACACATTTTTATTAAATTTCAAAATTGAAGACTATTTACTTTAAATACCTCTGAAATTTAGAAACACCATTTTAGTTTCTCTGGATACCTTTTCATGAATGCTGCAATCAGGGGAGAATTTTCTAGGCTCATTGCCTGAAAATTTCAGATGGATATTCAATGCCTAGAATATTTAGTAAACTCCTTTTTAAAAAAAAAGTCATTACCATAGACCTCTTTTAAAAGATAGAAATGTTATGGTTTTTATATTGTAGAAAGAGTTTCCACTAGCTTGGTGACTTTTTCTTCTTTTTTTTTTTTTTTAATTTTTTTTAACGTTTATTTATTTTTGAGACAGAGAGAGACAGAGCATGAACGGGGGAGGGGCAGAGAGAGAGGGAGACACAGAATCGGAAGCAGGCTCCAGGCTCTGAGCCATCAGCCCAGAGCCCGACGCGGGGCTCAAACTCACAGACCGTGAGATCGTGACCTGAGACGAAGTCGGACGCTTAACGGACTGAGCCACCCAGGCGCCCCTCTTTTTTAAATATTTTAATGTTCATCCATTTTTGAGAGAGAGAGACAAGACTGTGACTGGGGGAGGGGCGGAGAGAGAGAGGGAGACACAGAATCCAAAGCAGGATCCAGGCTCCAAGCTGTTAGCACAGAGCCTGATGAGGGGCTTGAACCCACACACTGTGATATCATGACCTGAGCCGAAGTCTGGTGCGTAACCAACTGAGCCACCCAGGTGCCCCACTCGGTGTCTATATTTTTAAGAAAATGTTGACAAATTAAAAGCCTGAATGATTGAAGAATTTTGCAATATGACCATGAGTGGTCATCATCTGGTGATCACAAAAGATGATGTTGACCAGGCTCACAAACTGAGGAAAATATCCAACCACAGTACTACCATCAAGTGCATGGGTGACCTTCTTATTTATTTATTCATGTATTTATTTCTTGTTAAAAATGAGTGGATAAGAATATGGTATTGAGGTATTTTGTCTTCAAGCTCACAGATGAGAGAATTTTGCAGTATTTTATAAAGAAAATCCAAGAAGGCACAGTGCTTAACAAGGCAAGAATTCAGCCACAGAAACAATAATGCCTGGTCATCTTGTTGACATTATCTTCAAAACAGAAATCTCTAATAGTGACAGGACATGGCAATCAGTGTCTTTTCAAGTGACTTCTCAGGCATTGCTGTCAGGAACCTGTATCATAAGTAGTGGCAGGTTGTGGATGTAAATGTCATACATTTGAAAAATGATTTTAGGAAATAACTTTTCTATACAGAATATATATAGTATTATTTAAAAATAATATCGACAGGCAAGGATGAGTTCCATAAAGCTGAATATATAGAGCCATATACCTAAAAATTTGAATACAGCCTTGTTTCTCAAAATGTGCACTTTGTCTAAAAATGTGTGTAATTAACCTATATTCCTTTATTTTAAGTGTATCCTTAAAAATTCTTTATGCTTACCTTAATTCTTAATAGCTAAAACTCATGTGTTTAGAATAACCACAACTTGAGCAGAGGATGTGGGAGTTAGAACAGAACCAAAGTTATTCGAGACATGTGAGCAAATATCTGGATAAATAGAATTAAACAGAATGGTCATAGTTTTTGGGAGTTAACTTGTTATCTAGTTTAGCCAACCTTGAACTTGAGAGCCACACAACACATATAGCTTCAACAATCGCCCCACCATTAAAATGAAATGAGCTGATAAAAGAAAAAATATTTACAATAAACCAAAAACTTGAAGAGCCTCTAGATGTGATTTTATAAACAAGTCTTCAGAGAAAAATTTGTTACTGCAAAATCATCATGTAATTATCTAATAAATGAATTATATGATTAAAATATTTTAATATGAAACTGCCAAGTACAAATGGACTAACAATGATATTCAAGGAAGATACATTCATTTGAAAGTCTTTCCTATATTTTTGAATGTGAGAGTTCAATAAAATCTTGTAAAGTGGAATTGGGAGAGATTTCTGAAGTGAATTAAGGGTAATTACCAATTAGTAGACACAAGTACAACCTAACAAGTGTTCTCTCACATTTCTTCAAGGCAAGTAAGAGCTTTTTCATTACTTGGAAGTACCTGCATTCTTTTATAATAAGGAGATGTTGCCCTAAGGAAGATAATTCCAGTTTCATTGACAGCATAGGGTATCCAAAATTAGATTACTGTATGCCTTTATTCATGTTACTATCTCTTTGCAGGATGTTTTTTGCCTCTGATTTTCCACATTACTGCAAAGAGTACTTCTGTTGAGAAAATAAAGACATAGGAACGGAGGGCTTTAGAAAGACGTGTGTGAAATGCATAAGGCTAATTCTGATCTTTGTATATGTTTAAAAATAGGTCCCTAAAAATTTATGTATACATATTGCACCTAAAAGCATCAGAGCAATCATTTTAAAAATATGCTCAGGGGAAGAATATCAAAGCTGATATGCTTACCTGGCAGACAGCCTACCCATAGCTATGTTAATGAAGACACAAGATGTTCAGAGATCATTTCATAAGATGTTTTTGCCATTATACTTTGTCATGTAATTACTTAGGAAGTTATATAATGTTTCTTGTCTACCACTTTACACTAATGCATCCTGAAAACTCATTCTGTTTTATCACACAAATTAGAGTGTTATTGACATAGGAGGCCCTAAAAACTCCAAAGTTGTGATGATTTTGTGTCAACAAACCCGGGAGACTTTGATGCATAGACAATTGACAGTTACGTGTGCAGCTAACACATCTGCATGTTGAGAACACTAATTCTACTTTTGTCTTTCAAGAAGCCAATGTCTACGACCAATAAATAATAATGAATCTGCTTTCATCCTGTATCTTTTTTTACACTGATTTATCTTTGAGAGAGAGAGAGAGAGAGAGAGAGAGAGAGAGAGAGAGAGAGAGAGAGAGAGAGAGACAGCGAGCTTAAGGAGAGGAGAGGCAGACAGGGAGGGAGAGATAGGAGAGAGAATCCCAAAGAGGCTCGGTGCCATTAGTGCAGAGCCCCACATGGAGTTTGATTTCGCAAACCACAACATCATGACCTGAACAGAAATGGAGAGTCAGGATGCTTAACCTACTGAACCACCCAGGCGTCGCTCATCCTGTATCTTTATAAAGACTCATAAACTTTAAACAAAACTAAATTGCATCACATAATTCAAAGCTATATTTGCCTCTCAATACATAGATCACAGTTGTTATATTTATATATTTCTATGAATATACCTACATATCTATAATATAGATTATACATACAACATATTAATAAGTATATATTCTATATGTATATATCTATATATATGATCATACATGCATATAAAATATTACATATATTATGTATCTCAAACTAAATTAGAAATTCCTAAAAGTTGGGGCACCTGGGTGGCTCAGTTGGTTAAGCGTCCAAATCTTGGTTTCAGCTCAGGTCATGAACTCAGGGTTTGTGAGATCAAGTCCTGAGCTGGGCTCTGCACTGACAGTGCTTGGGATTCTCTGTCTCCCTCTCTCTCAGCCTCTCCCACGCCCTCTCAAAATAAATAAATAAACTTAAAAAAAATACATCCCTGAAAGTCAACAAACATATTGTATATCTCTTTACGTTTAAAACATTTCTGAATAAAATGTAGTGGATGGTTAAGGATTTTTGTTAAATGCCTAGTGTTAACCTCGAGTAGCTTATTAACTTATTTGCACAAAATCTTCCTAACCTCTTCCTATATTGTATCCACCTGTGGGTCCTAATCTAAAATACTAAAAAACTCATGCTACAGAACTAGTCTGGGACATGAGTTTATATCCTTGTTCACACATGTAAGAGCTCTGTTTCTTTGTGAAAGCTACTTAGCCTCTGTCTCCTACAAAATAATGTATTACTATCTAAATTGTCTAATTCATAGGTTTATATTCATAAACATGTTTTTAACACTTTGACATAATATAAAAGTTAAGGAATTGTTACAATAATGGCCGAGGCAGGGATGAGCTAGACATTCACCAAAGCAGTTTCCTCTTCCTCCTGAGCACACAGTGAGCCTAGGCTCTCCTAGGAGATTAGTATTCTAGAAAATTGAGTATTTTCGTCACCTCTTGGGCAGAAGTACCTACTGAAGCCAGGGCCAAATACTTACAGCTACCTGTTTTTCATAACCAAAGATTTATGGGAACATAAACACGCTCATTCATGCATGTATTATCCATGCCTGCTTTCGAGCTAAAATGGTAGAGCTGAGTAGTTACGACAGAGATACAACCAAAAAACCCTAACACAACTACTATCTGATCCATTCCAAACAAAGGTGCTATCACCTACTTTAGCAAAAAAGAAATCATTACTCTGTAGATCCACTGAAATTATTTGATTTGCTCCTTATATCATATAGTATTACTATAGCTAACACAAGGCCAGTACACTCTCCTAAAATTACTGTCTGCTTTCCCTCCATTTTTCCAATGGTAGTTACTTGTTTCATGGTTGCTTTTTTGTTTCCTTTCATATTTTTAATCTAACAACCAAAATAAATGGTTTGGAACTACAGTGTTAGAAATTTTCTTGTTGGAAGATGTTAATCAGCAGAGTGGTGATTGTGCGATATTCTTTGAACAGCACTGATTATTTCAACATCACAAATTATTCATGAAAATTATATCTTGTATTTCAAGTAAGACAGTGAAATTAAACAATATACTATCTTCTTACTTACTATGGGCACGATGACTGCTAATTGTCTGCTATATCCATCTCCTCAGAGGCTTTTTTTTTTTTTTTTGGCTAAACACACAGATGGCCAGAAGAAACAAAAAAAGATTAACCAATCATCTTTGCAAATAGCTGATATGTGACTAAGTTCTGGCCGAAGGAAGTAAGTCAAAATGAAGAATACAAATTTCAGGGGCACCTGTGTGGCTCAGTCGGTTAACCATCTGACTTCTGTCAGGTCATGATTTCGTGGTTCATGGGTTCGAGCTGTGCACTGGGCTCTGTGCTGACAGCTCAAAACCTGGCACCTACTTCAATTCTGGGTTTCCCTCTCTCTCTGTCCTCCCCGTGTGCTCTCTCTCTTTCTCTCTCTCTCAAAAATAAATAAGCATTAAAAAACAAAAGTAAAAGTAAAACACACACACACACACACACACACACACACACACACACAAATTTCAGGAGTAAAAGGAAGATGCTTTGCTTTTGCTTCTGTCCTGTTTGCTGAAAGGTAAAATGGCTGAAGCGAGAGAGGTTTTCTTGGACCTGGAGGTAGAAATTTGTTATTGAAGATAAGCTTCAACAAGAGACAGAGAGAACCTACATCCCTGATGATTTTTGAGCCATTGCACCACCCTAGGACTGCCTACTCTTACATAAGACAGAAGTCAACATCAACTTTTAAAACGATTTTTTATTTTGAGCCTTGTCACTTGAGGCCAATTTTAATCCTATTTGATAGAATAGATAAGGGAGTTTAAAGTTAGTGTTTTATTCATAATGAGAAGAAGGAAACAGAACAGTGAGAATAATTTAAAAACAACAAAAACCAAACAGCAGAGTAGAGAGAAGATTATCCAAAAGTCTGTGTAAGAGGGATATTCTGAACTATATTAATGGCTCTTGTCTCCCATATTTCCTTTTATCAACATGCCTGCTATTCTGCCAGTAGCACCTATTTGGGAAAGATTTAGGATTGTTACAGCGGGAATACAAAGAGAAAGAATGTTAATAATCAGCTTTTGATATGCAAAATAAGAACTTATAAGTAGTATTAAAGCAGAGCTTTGTCTAGAACAAGAAGATTTTACCAATTTAACTTCATATATCAGAACCACACGCAGAAGGGAGGGCAGAAATCAAATTTTCTCACAAGAAATTAAGAGATAACCCTTCTTCTCATGACACTAGGCCACAAGTCATGTAAACAGGCACAAAGTATATATGCTGTAAAGAAAGAGAAAACCCAGAGTCTGTGTCTCCTAGCCCTGGACCCTGTGAGAAGAAAATAAAATATGGGATAACACATGAGAGGCAAGAATAATTTCCTTTCCATCTAGCTCTTTATAGGTGACACCGTTGAAACATTTCACTAAATGTGAAGGGGTCCGGCAACACTGAATCTGGTGAGCCCCTTCCTTTTTTTTACCACTGGGCAACTTTGAGGTTTGGCTTCATTGCTTCAGCATGGCACCATCCAAAATGGTGTGAGAGCAAAGGTGTACATGGATCAATCTGAGGCCAGATTCCTAGTTTCCTATAGTCTGCAATTATTTGTGTAACTTAACAGTCACACAAGTGAAAAGACTTAAAGTTACATATGTTAAATTACACAACTTAAAAGACTTAGAAATGCTCTTGGGCCTGAGTATGGACACCAATGATGAGAGCTCTAGTGGAGTGGCACAGAATAGAGGCAGAGCAGTGACCAGAACGTATAAGAACCTTAGGGAGAGGTTTTGTCTGGGACCATGGGCATCAGTGGTGAAAACAATGCTCCACAAAAAAACAACAAAACGACAAACAAGGTGAAACGCTAGCAGTGAAAGGAGAAAAATAAACAACGCTGCTGCAAGATCCAATGAGAATTCAGAAAACAGTGACCAATGAGAAATGAGATTCACCCTTCCCTACTGTAACTAAGTTGCCTTGCCCATATACCCAGATACCATCAAGAGAAGGGAGGAGATCAGAGAGACTGAGCATTACATTTAAAAGGACTACCTTAAAGAACATTCTACAGTTATTTCATTAAAGACTGTAAATTATAAAATTTACATTGGATAATTTTTCCCTTAATGAGTAGGTAGGGATAAGAAAGATTAGAACAGCTAAAAGAGCCAATAATGATGTATATTTTCTTCACACATCTAAGTGTTGTATGAGTTAGTCAGCTAGATCACTATATTTACAACGCTCAAAGAGAAGGCATGCCACACACCTTTTTTTTTATTGTAACGATGAACTTTAGAACAGAATATTTTTGCAAAGGAGTAAAATAATTGATATGTGTGCCTGTTCTTATTTCTGAAATGTGGAAAAGAGTAAAACAGCTGTAACAACATGAAACATTGGAATGAGGCTAAATAAATTAGAAACTCCCTTTAGGTAACTTCAGAGAAAAATCTATCAGTTTAATCCAAGTTCAGATTATTTGTGATTTCCTTTTATTTTTACAGATATCTATTAAATATTATGTTGAGTGATCCACCCATGCATTGAATAGACTCAGTTTTCCTCAAATATTTCCTCTTCTGTTCCTACTATTGTTATTGCTATTGCTATTTTATTGACTCTACATGCCTTCAATACCAGAATATAAATTTCTTCACCCACTTGTCATCAGAAAAATGGCTCACTCTCCTACATTCTCTACAGTAAAAAAACCCCAAACTTTTGTTCATACTTGCTGGGTAAAATGGACTGCAAATATACAGTTATACCTTGTTTTGTTGTACTTTGCTTTATTGCACTTTGTAGATGTTGCATTTTTTACAAATTGAAGGTCCAAGATTTCTGTGCGGGAAGTCACTGCAGAAGTGGTGGAAATGCCAAGAGAACTAGAATTAGAAGCAAAGCCTGAAGATGGGACTGAATGATTGTAATCTCATAGTAAATTCTGAACCGATGAGGACTTGCTTCTCATGGATGAGCAAAGAAAGTGGTTTCTTGAGATGGAATCTACCCCTGGTGAAGATGCTGTGAAGATTACTGAAACGACAACAAAATATCTAAAATACTACATAAACTTAGTTGATAAAGTAGTGGCAGGGTTTGAGAGGACTGACTCCGATTTTGAGAAAAAGATGTATTGTGGTTAAAATGCTGTGACACAGCATCATGTGCTACAAACAAATGGATTGTTCATGAAAGGAAGAGTCAAGTGATGTGGCACACTGCATTGTTGCCTTATTTTAAGAAACTGCCACAGTCACCCCAACCTTCAGCAACCAACAGCCAGAACAGTTGGCAGCCATCAACATCGAGGCAAGACCCCCCACAACCAGGAAAAAAGATCACAACTCGCTGAAATCTCAGATGACGGTTACCTCTTTTATCAGTAAAGTATTTTTTAAAATAAGGAATGTACATTTTTTGTACCTAATGCTATTTCACCCTTACAGACTACAGTATAGTATAAGCATGACGTTTACATGTACGGGCAAAGCAAAAAATTCATTTGACTCACTTTATTGAGATATTTGCTTTATTGCGGGCCTCTGGAACTGAACCTACAGGATCTCCAAGGTATGCCTGTAGTCCTAATCCGAAAGTGTTGTGTGATAGCTATTCGTTTTTATCTTCCTGGTCTAAACCTACCCTTCAGTGCCTATTTTGTGATAATGTTGATGGACTCAAAAAATATTCTCATTTGTCAGCTGGCATGATGTTAAGCTTTGTCAGCATAGGGTGCTAAAGGGCCACTGGAGGAAGAAAGTGGTTTTGTTTGCTTGTTTGTTTGTTTTCCTGCTTCTGGTGAGTGGAGAAAGGCTCCTGCAGTATAAGCAGTTTTTGCAATACCTGCGTTCCGCAATGTCCGTGGCGTCTAGAGGTGTGCTTCTAGCAGCTCGGGCTATCTGGCAGCATACAATAGTTCCCTGGTGGCAGCTGCCCTTGACATTCCACTGATAGCTCATGCTACCAGTGAACTTTTTGCTATACAGGGAACCATGGAAGCACCTTCTCCGATGAGGTTTAGATCTCAGCCTGGCAAAGGGGATCTTTCAGTTCCTGATGATTCCTTGCCTACAATATCTCAGCCAAACGGGCAATCATTACTAGCATGTCTCCCATTACCTCAGTCCCTGGCGTAACCAATAATTCCTTGTGTTAAAATTCTCCTGTTCAAGTTACTATGCGGGTTCTACCCTGGGAGTGGTCCTAAGCAATAGAACCGCAAAGATGGGATTCAGGGAGAAGTTTGGTTATAACCCTTGGGCTTGAGTACAGTGCTAAGGTTTTTGCTGATGGAAAATGGGATTCTAGGAATCTATGGCACGTGGTGAGATTATAAGTAATCAAACTATCACCTGTGGTGGATTGTGATAAACAGCCAACTAAACAAGTGTGTTGAGAGCCCAAGTGGCTGCTGCACTTGACCGTTATGACAGTAATGATGCTTACAAGGACTACGGTGTAAGATTTTTTCAAGTGCACTTAAACACTTACAGAGAAAAAACCGACAAGCTCTTAGCTTGTCAACCTGAGGACCACAGAGCCACCATGAGAATGTTGAAAGAATCTTTTATTTATTGTAGCAATAAGGCTGATCTTGCTGAAAATTAAACACAATATTTAATTGTATAGGTCGCTGACAGCAACAGTCGCAAATCCATAATTCATTGCCTCCTCTATGATAATGGATCTGGACCCTGTGAACATTTCTCTTTTGCCGGGTGGCACCATGTTAACCTTTGTCAGTACAGTATACTAAAGAAAAAATGGGAAAGGAATGGGTTTCCCTTCTGGGTTCTGGTATATTCCTTGAGGCAATTTCCTGAAGCACGTCTAATTTCTGCAATGTCCATCTCTAGACGCTCTGGTAGACTGCAGGGCCAGCTCCAGACATTCAGGTAGAGCTTACCGTGGAGTCCTCTCAGGTGGGTCACAGTACTACTGGCATGACATGTCCTTGTGGATGGCTTCCACTGGCATCCCCAGGAGCAGCTCGACAACCTCAGAAAACTCTGCCATCCAGTCACAGCTATGCCCTCTCCGATGAAGTCTGGATCTTAGTCTGTGTGGTGGG
The DNA here is from genome assembly GCF_018350175.1 of Felis catus. Lineage (NCBI taxonomy): Eukaryota > Metazoa > Chordata > Mammalia > Carnivora > Felidae > Felis > Felis catus. The sequence continues at coordinate 138,386,055 of NC_058376.1, forward strand.
GGTTTCTCCAGATCATGACCTGTTCGTCGAGCACTATTTCCGCCCTAAAAGTACAGGCCCTATCCCTAAATTTGTTATTACTATATTATTTACAGATCTCTTTATTCATGGCTAGTCAGTCCCCTGTTATATCTAATAATGCTTGATGTTCAGATTTCTGTGTGGGTTCATCTTCTGAATCTTGACTGAGAAACCTCTTAAAAGTTCAATATTTTTAATTTTTTTTAAAATTTTTTAATGCGTATTATTTAATGCGTATTATTTAATGCGTATTGGGGAGGGCAGAGAGAGAGGGAGAGAGAGAATCCGAAGGAGGCACTATGCTCTCAGCATAGAGCCCGACATGGGGCTCAATCCCATGAACCATGAGATCATGACCTGAGCCAAAATCACAAGTCAGAGGCTTAACTAACTGAATCACCCAGGTGCCTCTTAAAAGTTCAATATTTTAGTTGAGGAAAAAAGAAGAACTAAACTAAGGTCTGATTTAATCATAGTCTCCCAGGAATCATTCATTTTAGTTCTTTATCATTTGTAACTCATCTATTCTTAAATTAAAGTAAATTAGATGTAATGAGATAATTATTTTGAATTTTACTTAAGTAAAAATTAGAAAATCTATCAAAGTGCAGCATTATAAAAAGGCTGTATAAGAAAAATGCACAACATTCAATTTTGTCTTATATATTTATGAAAATACTGAATATATCCAGTTTAATGAAGACCAAATCTTGGAAAAGTCTGGTAAAAATGGATAGCAAATGTTTATATATGCAATTCTAATGGAAAAATTAAATATATCAAATGGATATAACTGAAATATAACTTTAACTTGATCTACTAATATTCTTTTAAACTACAAGGGAAGCCCATTTTTCTCTTAACACAGGATAAAATTTTGGAACCCAGTAGCTCCCTTGGCTAATAAGCCAATTTCTCTTAAAATGAAAAAATTCACTAGGTAATTATAAACACGGAATTGACTGGGAATTCTCCAAGAACTAAAGCTTTATTCACTATACCTTAAGTGAAGAGACACAGGGCCCTCCTTCCCATTTAGCAAAAAGATGAGAGTCACATTGCTCCAGTGACTTTTTTAAAGGTTATTATCACAAAATATTCACCTTCTTTTTCTCTTTTTGGTCATTCTTGTTAACTTCTTGTGTCTTTTGCTGATTTAGGATTATCACATAAATACGAGGGTAACAAAACTATATATAGTTTGATAACTTCATATTTTGGTCTCAAATCTCAGTTTTGTAAATGCACGCTTTGTTGTATCTTGGTGTTTTGGTTGAAGTATCAAATTCAATGTCATACGTACATATGCACACATATATAGTTATTATTACATATGTGTTTACTATTTAATAAAATTTAGTGTTCTGATACTATGAGTTGATTTGAAAAAAGTTCAAGTTATTTAAAGTTTCATATCAAACAACATTTTTATAATGGAAAAGGAAGTTAGGAAGGATTTCTCAACTATTTTTTATTTTTTCTTCTGAAAAATAACTTTTTTAACTTTATTTATTTTGAGAGAAAGTGTGTGTGCACACGAGCTGGGGGGAGAGAGAGAGGGAGAGGGAGAGGGAGAGGGAGAGGGGGGAGAGGGGGAAAGGAGGAGAGAGAGAGAAGGGGAGAGGGGGAGAGAGACAGACAGACAGACACACACACACACACACACACACAGAGAGAGAGAGAGAGAGAGAGAGAGAGAGAGAGAGAGAGAGAACTTCCAAGCAGGCTCCATGCTGTCAGCACAGAGCCTGATGCAGAGGTTCGATCTCACTAACCACGAGATCATGACCTGAGCCAAAACCAAGAGTCAGATTCTTACCAACTGAGTCAACCAGGCACCCCTGAAAACTCACTTTCAATCTTGACTCATTTGTTGTTTTATCAACTGCCTAATTTGGCATACTCAAACCTTGCCCAGGCATTCACGCTAAAAGTGGGGCTTGGCTAATATTTCATTAAAGTATATCTTAATAATTACTTTGTATAATTTCTACTTCTAAATTCAAAACCATTTTGCCTTTTACATGCTTCTTTTCTATTTTCCTATATAAATGAACATTTAGAACAGTTAACAATGCGTTTTAGTTTTACGTAAGCATCTATAATGCTTATTGTTGTCCTTTTAACATAAATTATTTATACCAAGTTTATGCTTGCTCATGAGAGACAGAAATAAGGAAAATGTATATTTTTTAGATAAATAGCTTTAAATACTCCATGTCTTTGTTCTTGAGGGGGTTTTTTCTTTTTTATTTTTTTGCTTTCAATTAGACTGTCACTGTTCATCGACTAAAATGTATTCTTCAGTGAGAAAAAAAGATTAAAAGTACAAAAATTACTCTATGAGGCATCTCATCTTCTTTATTAATGGTTGCTACATAATGAATTGTAAGGAAATAAGGAACATTGCAAAATTCTGCTAGTTATGAGCATCTTTATTTTTAGACTAAAAAAATGATTACAGATTTTTAAAGAAATTTGTTATAGGCATTGTTCTATAGAAGCCAGACTTTAAAAATTTACAGAAAAAACCTGTAGGCACATAAAAGTATGAGTTAAAGTATATAATATTACTCTTTGGTCTTTGATTTTAGCTTGGCTAGAAAATGAATGAAGTCAAAATGAAATCAAATGAAATCAAAGTACTTCATTATTTGCTTATTCCTCCAAATATCATTATATCTGACACTGAGTACAGGTTATATTTTCAGGGACTTAAAACAGAAAAATCAGGAAAGAAATAGTAAACACCTTTAATTTTACTAATTTATAATTTATTTTTATATACCTCATCATAAGGTTTGTCTTCACTTGTTTCTATAATTAAAAATGTATTAATATATCTGAACCAAATTAGTCCTTTATATGATTTCATTCACTCATCCATTCATTCACTCATGTATCCATTCATTATGATTCATCAAAGGCCCATTCTATTTAAGGGCCAGGGGTTGAGAAAATGATCTTAGAATCCTGGAATTCAAAGTGCTTACCTTTTAGTGAGAAAATTCCTTACATTAAAATGAAAAGAAACAATAAAATATTCCAAATGAAATGCCTAATATGCTTGGAAACTCAGAGAAAAAGAAAGGGCCTTACCCTGTTAGGAGGAAAGGCAGAAAGGATCGACATGAAGGAATGAGGTTACTTTTGAGCTAAGTCTTCAAGAACAAGTGAGATTTCAGTAGATAATATAATAGAATAAAGGTTTTACGTCCTGTATGTGCCATATTTGGAACACAAGCAAGAGCATCCGTGGAGTTATATAAGAAACAAATCTCAAAAAATAGGCAGGGCAGGGCATCAAAAAGTGTGCATTTGCCAAGGATTGTGGACTTCAACCTCCAATCTGCTGTATTAAGGATCATTTTAATGATTTCTCCCTACCTGAAAAGAGTTAAATGTTACTATATAATTGATAAAGGAACAACACATGTTATAACATAGCTGCTATTACTGCCACAACAATACTACATAACGGGTAAACAAGCACTTCAGTGGTATAAAACATAAGCATTTTTTGTTCACTTGTCTAGGCTTAGCACAGGGTTTGGCAACTTTGCTAGTTATGGCAATGGTAATGCACGAGCTCATACCATGTGTCTGCCTGGGTCACACCTTCTAGCATTTTATTGCCCAAAGCATGTCATGTAGTTGAGTCCAGTGTCTAGGGACAAAAAAGTGATGGCTTCCCTGATGGCTTCCCCACCCCTAAAGTAGAACAACGTAAAGTTACCTGGCAGGGTGTATGGACACTGAGAAAAGTAAATCATTGGGGCCACGTGCTATAATCCATCACACATAATAACGAAGTAGAAAAACTCTCCAGGAAAAATGTCATTGAATTGCGCCTAAATAATTTACTTAGCGTTAAGACAAATGACTGCACTGTTGTTTTCAAAAACGGAATATACTTCTTTCAAAAAGAGCAAACCACATGGGGGAAGCAGGTAACTCAGTCAGTTAAGTGTCCGACTTCGGCTCAGGTCATGATCTCAAGGATCATGAGTGTGAGTCCCGCATTGGGCTCTCTACTATCAGTGCAGAGCCCGCTTTGGATTCTCTGTCCCTCTCTCTCTGCCCCACTTGCCTTCCCCCTACCCCCCACCCCGCCACTCGCAAAAAAGTGCACGTGTGTGCTCGCTCTCTCTCAAAAATAAACCATAAAAGACTCTTAAAAACTGAGAACAATCTGAGGGCTGATGGGGGGTGGGAGGGAGGGGAGGGTGGGTGATGGGTATTGAGGGCTTCAGATAAATATTTTTTCCACAAAGGATATTATTATAATGTCCATTTGTGAGTAAAAGTATTTGGAAAAGTACTAATAGGTTGAAAAGCTTTATTATTTTTAACAATAAACTTGATTCTCATCCATTATGTCAATTGGCAACCCATTATGAACAGAAAATGAAAGTTATCAAGCATTCAACCATTCCTTCTACCTACCCTTTTCGTAATTCCCATTTTTATCACTCACATTATTCATTTTATTTCTATTTTTTCAACGCTTAGTAACATCTAAATTTGCTCTATAATTCCAATAGCTATTTAGGCTTACTTCTATGTTAATATGGCTTCTAAGCAAATTTTGTATTGAGATATAATATATACACAGAAAGTATACATATACTAATACTACACTTTGTAAAATTTTATAAAGTAAAAAAAAAAAAAAAAAACTCAGACAACCATACCCACATCAAAAAACAGAGCATTTCTATCACTGCAAATAGCTTAAAACCCACTTATTTCCTTCCATTTAGTAGTCATGCTCATCACAGAAAAACCAGTACAATTTCTAAACCGGTATCAGTTTAATGCTTTCAATCTTTAATAAAGGAGTAGACTGGATTTTATTTTCAATTGTTTTTAAATAAAAGACTTATTGCTCTTGAATTCTCCCAGTCTTTTCCCATTTTAAAATGTGTCTGTTATATGTTTCCTTTACACGTGAAGTCATTACTCTAATGTCTTCTGGCATTAAATATTCTATTGATCATTTTCCTTTTGAGATAACTATCTCATTCATCTTTGGGTTGTATTTCAATGCCGAGTAGTATTATTTTTCCACAAAAACCTCTTTGAGTTTTTGAATATTTGAGAATGTATGCATCTGCCTTTATACTTAAATAATAACTTGGGCTACGTATTTTGTTCTTAAGTTTCACATTGCCTTTTTTTTTCCACTGAGAAAGTGTGGGTATTGTACTAATGTCTTCTGTCTTTAAATCTTGCTTAATAGAAACATAAACATATATTAGAGGAGTCCTCCAAGAAAAAGGGCCCTGAGGAGATTGTTAGTGGGAGCCTAAGATACATGAGGAGGCATGGACATAAAGAAAATTGGTTAGGACATAAAGGAAAATAAGCAAAATGTTACTGGAAGCTGGAAGAAATCGACAGAAAGGTTGACAAAACTATCACCCACAGTGTTGTACAAAGTAGGAAATATTCCTAATGAACTCAAATCTAGCTAAGCAGTTTTCTAGCCAGAATATTGAAAGATATTCTATATGGCTTCTTTTCACTGTGATATAATGTGAAATAAGAGAACTAGGTTTGCTTATGTCTCCACTCTTATCTGCCACAAAACAAAAGCTAGTGTTATGATTTTATATGTACACATGTTGGAAATTATGCCAAGATATTCCTGAGTATAAGGGAATATGTGTTTGGAGAAGTAAAAGAGAGAGCAGGTACACCTGAAATAATTTATAGAATCTCTTCTGCCGTCACAAGAAAGAATTCTGTGTCCTAGGAACCTCAGTCTCATCCAGATACCCCTAGAAGTCAAAGTTTTGATAGAGTGCCTTAGAGTTATTATGACACTGATGGGAAAAACAATAATATCTCTTGTCCACAGTAACATAAAGATAGTGGAGGTGCCCTTCTTTAGAAGATCAGATGAGCTTGCACCAAGAGTATGCCAATGTTGACCAATGGCCATTGAAAACCAGAGAATTTTTCCCTCAATGTCCTAAACTCCTAGCTACCCTGAGGGTAGGGTGATACCCAGGGTGTGTATGTGAGTTGCCAGAAAACATTAGTATGAGAGAAGGTGACCATTTAATGTAACTAAGCTGTTGTGGGAGGAGTGAGACCAAGCCAAATACTTTAGGAAAGTGCAAGAACTATAAATATATGGATTGCCATAGGAGGTACAGAGAATGGTTTTTCAAATACTTTATCAACACAGGATTTAAGAGAAGAAAAAATTTGAAACAGGGGAAGATTTTCCTCCAATTCAATGAAAGAAACCATGCTAAATGTATGGTGGTAATCGGATAGTGATTTAAATATTAAGTGTTTAACCACCTTCTAGAAGTCCCTATGAGGGATGCCAGGCTGGCTCAATGAGTTAAGGTTGGGCTCTTGATTTGGCTCAGGTTATGATCTCAGGGTTGTGAGATACAGCCTCACATAGGGCTCCACGCTAGGCATGGAGCCTGGCTAAGCTTCTCTCTCTCCCTTTCCTTCTGGCCCTCTCCCACTTGTGTGCTCTATCTCTCTCAAAATAATATACATAAAATAAAATAAAATAAAATAAAATAAAATAAAATAAAATAAAATAAAAGTTCCTCCAAGAACAGTCATCTTGCCAACACCAAATACAGGGTTTTAGGCTTTCTTGTTTTTTTTAATCAGAGTCCTCATTTGAACCTGTCATGTAGCCATGGGTGCAAATGACATGAAGAGTATATTTACAACAGGGGAAATGTCACATACTGGGTAAGCACACAAAAAATTGTCCAGTCTTTTTAGTCATCAAAAAAATACATTCTAAATAAAGAGTATATATTTTGACTACCAAATAAGCAAGATAAAAATACAGGATCACAGTCAGTGTTAGTGACAGAGCGGAAAAATAGGACAATAATCAGTTGCGCGAAAACTCCTGAAAGAAAATTTGGCATTATTTATCAAAGGTTTTAATGCATACTATTTAAGCCAGCAATTTGCATTTGAATAATCTATATTAAAGGCATAATTAGAGTTAGCACAGTGCTATTTGTAATAGAAGATGATAGAAAGAAAACAAAAGGACAAAAAAATATCTGCTTGTTTAAAGTCAGAGAACAGCCTAAGTAAAATATGGTATTCTTAAACAACAGAATGCAAAGCAGACAAAAATATTCACACTACTGTATCAGGTGACATGGAAAATGTGTATAATAATTTTTAAGTGAAAGGGCAAACAACAAAATAGTAAGCACAGTGTTATACCATTGTTATCACGGGATGTGTGCATACATATAGAAACACATCTATGTGAACACCCTCTGCGCAAGTGGACTAGTGACTTGAGGACAGCACTGAAGGTCTGGAATAGACAAATGGTCCATGAGAAAGGAAACTGACCAACATGAGTGATGAGTGACTAAAATAAATAAATAAGTATGAATAATACAAACAATGTTTTGATGTACTTAGAAAATATGAGCTGCAATTAATGATTACAATGTTACAGTGATAGCAATTAACCTGAACAAGCAATATTGTTTAGCTTGTCTCAAAGTCTTGATATAGAGGAATTGAGAATGGGGAGGATGGAATCAACCAGCAAGACTGGGATTTATAGGAAAATTGTGAGTAGATGACCAATGCTTAAAAAGACAGACAAAATAATTTCACTGATAAACCTAATTGAGTGCAAATGGAAATAATCCCTCACATATCCACACAGAATAAATGCTAAGGCAAACTGTCACCCTGGGCTTTATGGAAACACTGGGCTTGTAGTGGGCCTTGAAGCATAAGAAGGGTACCAACAGATGAATGGAGTGTAAGGAAACCCCAAACCAGTAAAGGTATTCTGACTGCATCCTGTACAAAGCCCAGAAGCCCAGTGTTTACACTGACAATGAGTGGAAATAATAACTATATACTAGGGGTGCCTGGGTGGTTCACTTGGTTGAGCATCCCACTCTTAATTTCAACTCAAGTCATGAGCCCAAGGTCGTAGGATGGAGCCCCAAGTCAGTCTCTGCATTGTGCGTATGGCCCACTGGGGATTCTCTCTCTCTCTCTCTCTCTCTCTCTCTCTCTCTCTCTCTCTCTCTCTCTGTGTGTGTGTGTGTGTGTGTGTGTGTGTGTCTGCCCCTCCCCAGCTCGTGCTCTCTCTCAAATAAATAAACTTTAAAAACTAATAAATAAAAATGCTTAACTTATAGCAAAGTTCAAAACAATAAAATATATAAAGAGATCTATCTATCTAGACTTCCTATGAATGTGTATATAAGATGCTCATAAAAATGCAAAACAAAGGGATGTCGGTTCCCTTTGAGCAGGTATCAGATGCCAGCCTGTGTGCCAGGTGTTCTCAAAGAGTTGAAGTATGTCTTTCGTCATAGTAAACAATATATGTTTATTATTAACCTATATAATAAACAATAGATATAGGGTTTAACATTAATCCAACTCACTGAATATAAGCATATTATTGCTCCCATAGTGAACCATTTCCCTATAAGTTCTATTTATACAGTACTAAGACTGGCCACACCAGAATAGAAATGGACATATTTAATTTTGCCAACTATCACTTCTAAAAAACAAGCAAACAAACAAGCAAACAAAAACAATAGGGATATGTAAGTTTTGCAAGGTATCATCAGTTCAGCTACAAACCAGAGAAAAAATCCTCTGGCAAAAAAACATACCATGTCAGCAGTGTACTTGGACCATAAATTGTGGACCCAAAAGAAGATGAAATCAATGATCAAAAAAAGTACACTTTTTGGGAATCTTCAAATGAATCCAAGAACACATTTTAAATCATCTGGTGACTCCAGACTTCATTTTACAAATGAGAAAGCGAAGCTCACAGAAGCAAAATGGTTTACTCAAAACAACAGAATGAGGTAGTAGACAAATTGAGTTTCTAAAAACATCAACTTCTAAGGGATCTAGCGTCCTGCTACCTTTCCATCGTACCACATCAGGTTTGTTTCCTAATAGAATAAAAATTTTAAAGCACACCAATGAGGACGTGTAGTGAAAGGAAAGAACCAACCACAGTAATTTCTCCTTTTGAACTCAAAAAGCTCCAGGATTGATAATCAACACAGTTTAATTGTCTGTGTTTTTTACCAGGGGAATACCTCTCAGCTATTGTGTCATTAAGGTCAGGTAGTACTTCTTACATGAGCCAGTCTTTATTGAAGCACTTGATATTTGCCAGACACTGTGCTAAGCACTTTAAACACATGATTTCATTTCATTATTCTAGTTACCAGATATAGTATGCTTTATTTTTACTGCTACTTGAAAGGTGAAGAAACCAAAAGAGAAGCGATGAGCCTAATGTTGATCAGATAGCAAAAGTTGGAATCTGTATCCTGCAGGAGTCCCTGTACTTCATGGTTACACTAAACCAATTCCCAATCTCCCACATTACTAACCATCAATGTACAATATCTTTATTCAAAACATATTTAAAACCACAGGAGGTGGCTTTCAAGTACTGAGAACTCCCTTGGAAATTGAGCAACATCTTTGGTGTCACTGGCCAAACAAGGTACAGGCAGAGATGAGAAAAATATATGCTGACACCAGGAAAACTGGGAAAGAGAGAGAAAAGGAAAAGTAAAAGGACCTTAACTCATCTTTAAACTGTGAGGGTATTCTAAACTGATCTCCAAATCCTCACTAGCTATGAGACTAAAGAAAAATCGTGTGCTTCTAGGTTTCCTCACAGCACCTTGCACACACTTCTGTGGCTACTGTGATAGGACTTAACACTGAACTGGAACCATTTGTCAAAATCTGTATTTGTCTTTCCTGATAAACTCTGAGTTTCTTGAAGATGAGGGCCGTATCTAAATTATCACGATCTTGAGGACTCCGGGTGGCTCAGTAGGTTAAGCACCGGTCTCTTCGGCTCAGGTCGTGATCTCACAGTTCATGAGTTCGAAGCCCTGCAAAAGGCTCCACTCTGACAGTTGACAGTGCAGAGCTTGCTTGGGATTGTCTCTCTCTCCTCTCTATCTCTCTCTTTCTCTCTCTCTTAAAATAATAAATGAAATACAATAAAATATAAAATATAAAATAAAGTAGAATGAAATAAAACAAAATAAAATAAAATAAAATAAAATAAAATAAAATAAAATAAAATAAAATAAAATAAAATAAAATCACAGTTTCACCAGTGCCTATCATTTTGCCTGGAACAGTAAAGCTTCAGTAGATGTTGAGGAAAAAAGTGGGAATGAAATCATATAGTTACAAAGTAAATATTTGCCCCGCATTCTCCCCAGTACTCCCAGTCTACTCAGGGATGTCCTACAGACATTTTGATAAACTGTGTCTCAGTCAACCTCTTTGTTTCCCAAACTGAGCCTAAAGAGGTGATCTCAGGGTGTCATGAAAGCTCTTCTGTGATTTATTCTTAAATGGCTTATTTGAATTTTGGCGATCCACAAAATTAACACTGAACTTCAGTGCCCACGTTTGGGTTGGTGTTTGGGGTCATACTGGTACCGTGTGAAGGTCAAGTAACATCACTGGTGGTATAAAACTCTTGCGATTAGTTCAACCAGAAACAAGTGGGAAGAAAATTAAGTCCTCATGTGGTTCATGTTAGATAGCAAACTATGCCTCAGCACAGTCATGAAGGGTAATTGCATGTTAAAAGGGATAATCCCACCTTGAGAAAACACTAAAGTCCATCCTATTAAATTAACATGATTAACTTGAATTGTATGGCTTTAAAGTTTATTTGAATTCAATAGGTAAATCAATTTTGACTTATTGTATAAAACTAGCAGCATCAGGAACATATTCTTCATTTATAATTAATGTCTACCATACATTATGTAATATATATGACATATATACATATATATTATATGTAATATTTAAAAATCCTATCAGAAAAATAATGTGCCTACCTCAGGGAGGGAGAGAGGTCTAGGAGAGCCTTTCCAGTTTTTCCTTTAAAAGGTGTCCATACATTTTCAAGACAGAAACAAACTGGTCGAGCCTTTATGGAAAATGCATTTCTGCCAATGCGACCGCCATCACTTCTATGATGGATTCCAGCAGATGCATCTGTGGAAACCTTCTGTGTTCCTACATACGGCATCCTCTGTTGAGTGCCGTCACTCCCAGCTTCCACATGCACTAAAATTCACTGAGAGTGCGTCCTGCTATCAAAGGCTGTTTGAAAAAAGATGATGTTTTATAACTTGTTCACTATAATCTACTCTGTTGATTCTTGTCATTGCCCTGCTTTAGAGGAAGAATAATGACGTTCTTCTGCAGGTAGCATTAGGATGCTTGGCCTCATTTTTTTTTAACACAGCAATTTCTCCTTTTTCACTGACTGTAAATGTTTCATTCAATATTTTACAGCCCCCTGGGTTTGGCAAGCAGTTCCTGTTGGGATGTGTACTTCTTGGTGATGTTTCTGTTTCTTCATTGTTTAGAATTATGAAATTCTGTTGCATTCTACATAAAAACTACAACATAAGACAGTGGCATAAAAATGACCCCAAAGTTGTTAGTCTCTTTCCACCCACACTAGAAAGAAAAATTGTTGCAATCAAAAGCAGTAGAAAATAAAGCATTGTTATGAGAGATAAATTGCACCAGCTAGCAGGTATGAATCATATTCTGTGCCACAAGGCATACTGTCTGAAAGTATATTGTCTGGAAGGAAAGAAAAAAAAAAGAGTCTATGAACTTGAGTGAATAAACTAAAGGAGATTTTCTCCAGGGCACCCAGTGGCTGCCAGTGTAACTGAAAGGGGTGCTGAAGAATGGTGGATGTTTTACTCAAATCTGTTGCTCCTTGCCACAATATCTTTATACTCACCCAGTATTATGAGAGAATCAAAGAGGTTCAGAAGATTATAGTGCTGATATATTTGAAATTGAACTCTGTTGCAACAATAAAAAGAAATCCTTTGACAAAGAGATTTGAAAACTAGAACAAGCATTCGCTTTCACAGGGTATTCTCAGACAATGTTTCATTCATTCATTCATTCATTCATTCATTCATTCATTCATTTGCATGTGGAAGGGCTGTGGGAGAAAGGCAGAAAGAATGATTACCTTCTGCATATCAGACTCATAAAATGGTATCATTAGAATCAAGTTTTCCCTATGTGAATACAAGGGCCCAAAAGTGCACTATAATATACCTACGATAATTAAACTCAATGATTACTAGTCTTTTTTTTTTCTTCAGAGACTGATGTAGTAGTTATTTCAGTTCTAAAACTGTGAACTTATCTAACTGAATAGTATCCATCTACTATAATTGTGTTACCTTAAGTAAACACAAATAATATTTTTGTTTTACTTTAATCATAAATAATTTTTGGTAAAAAAAAATGTCACTATCACATGCTTAGTCATTCTCTACAGTATCCCTCACACCTGGAATTGTCTGAAAACCAGAGATCTTCAGATGTCAGCCTGAGAAATTCTAATTCAACAGGACGAGAGTGGAGCCCAGGTAATTGCAGTTACAAAAAGCCCTCTAGTTGGGGCGCCTAGGTGGCGCAGTCGGTTAAGCGTCCGACTTCAGCCAGGTCACGATCTCATGGTCCGTGAGTTCGAGCCCCGCATCAGGCTCTGGGCTGATGGCTCAGAGCCTGGAGCCTGTTTCCAATTCTGTGTCTCCCTCTCTCTCTGCCCCTCCCCCGTTCATGCTCTGTCTCTCTCTGTCCCAAAAATAAATAAACGTTGAAAAAAATATTAAAAAAAAAAAAAAAAGCCCTCTGGGCTGTTCTCACCAGCCACCTGAATGAAAGAAAGCCACTTGTATCAACATCAGGTTATAAGGAACTTGTCCTCAAAAATAATCTAATTTTCCAAATAACAAACCTGAGCGCCTAACACATTAGTTATTCCACACAAAACTTTTATGCAGTGTGGATACTTATTCCTCCCATTTGACAGATGAAGAAACCGAGATATGTTCAGCCTATTGTTAGTGATTGTTATCCTGCGTCCAGCTCCAAGAACTAAAAACCTGTGTTTTACAGGCTCAGACTTATACACAGGGAGAATCTGAACAGGAAGCATATGAGGACCCTCTAAACTGAATTTCCCTGAGTGTTCAGTGTTTGCTGTCCTTTCTTTTGGTGTCACTTTAGTTCCTGAGTGTCTGCTCTGAGGCCCCTGTTAGTCAACTTGAGCCTCTCACCAGTCTCTGCTTACTTGGTTTAATGCAAGTTCGTGCAAGCCCATCCCTGAACTTGAACTCAGCTGCCTGAAGGCCTGACCTCTTGTCTGGTACTGGGTGATCCTAACCCTTGCAACTGGAACTAGCAACTGGAACTATCTTCCAGGACCCTCAAATTACCTCACATGACCCATCTTGATCTAGAACTTGCTCCTTCACCTGATGCTGAGAGGCCTGGCCAGTTTGGATCAAGATTATTTAGACTCTGAGTCACAATGATTTTTTTTTTCAACGTGTATTTATTTTTGGGACAGAGAGAGACAGAGCATGAACGGGGGAGGGGCAGAGAGAGAGGGAGACACAGAATCGGAAACAGGCTCCAGGCTCCGAGCCATCAGCCCAGGGCCCGACGCGGGGCTCGAACTCACGGACCGCGAGATCATGACCTGAGCCGAAGTCGGACGCTTAACCGACTGCGCCACCCAGGCGCCCCTGAGTCACAATGATTTAAATTGGTGGTTTGGACCCTCATTTTTCACAGAAGGGGTCAGCTAACTCTTCTTCCACTCCCCCCAGCCCTGGTTAGTTGCTATTCACTCTCTAAAAGCCCTCTGCGAGGAGCTCCCGGAAGGCCTCGTAGATACAGCCATCTTAACTAACTATGAAAAAAATGTGCAATTAAAATTCTTAAAAGGCAGTTCTCCTTTTGACAGAAAATTATGTTAAATTTTCCAGATTCTGAGAGTAGAGATTGTAAAGTGAATAAGTAGAAAAAAATATAAAAGGAAAGCAGAGGTTTTACATGGAAATATATTTTAGAAACTACCTATTTTTTTTAACCTATATATTTTTTTTCTTTTAAAAAAATTTTTACTTATATACTTGTAAGAGAGAGAGCAAATCCCAAACAGGCTCCATGGTGATGACTCAGGGCTCAATCTCACAAATTGTAGAATCATGACCTGAGCTGAAATCAGGAGCCGGACACTTAACTGAACCACCCAGGTGCTCCTTAAATCTAAAATTTTTAAAAATAAAATAAAATTTTTAAAATAAAAATAAAAAATAAAAAAATAAAAGTTAATTATAGTAGATTTTGTGTATAAATTGGAACCTAACATGAGGTGACTAGTTTAAGGACTATAAATTCCATAACTTTATTTAAATTATAAAATGATATATACCTATTACAAAAAATATACATTAAAAATATTAAACTGTAAATACTTAATTGCAAATGGTTGGCAAAATTCCTTATATGTGCTATATAATGCCAACTAGGTGAATGTATGTTATTATATATACACACACACATATATGTAGTACAATATTAATGCTGATTTATGTAAATACATACAAAGTAAGTAATATTTGTGTTTGCATACATACACAAACTTGATATAATAGAAGATTCTTTGTTTTTATTTTGCTTTATATTCAGTGGTCATATCCCTTTCATCTTAATCCACACCTTTGGTCAGAACAGCTGTCAAATGTGTGGTTTTCTCCCAAGAAAGGTGATTTTCAGCAGTAGCTGTAAGTATAATGGAGGTTCTTTTACACAGTCTGTCAAGGCATAAAATTCCTTAAGAGAGAAGGAGTAGGGGTGTGAAATGAAGCTATGGCTTGACAGGGACAGAGAGGGGAAAATTCAAATAACTGGATACATGTTGGTTCCCAATCACCATGAAATGATTGCCAAATTAGTGCATTCTGTGATGAGCTAAGGCTTCTGCAGTTGAGCAAACTGGAGTTCAAATTCAAGTTGTGCAATTCATTATCAGAGCGGCCTTAACAAAGTTTACCTTCCCAAGTTTAGTTCTCTTATCTATGAAATGGATACACAGCAAAGCCTCGGACTGCAAGTAACTTGTTCTGCAAGTGTTCCGTATGACGAGCAATATTCCTAACGCATTTTCACTTGACAAATAAACGATGTCTTGCAACACAAGCAGTACGTGATGCCAAATGTCACGTGATCACAACTGAGCCAATGGCTCTGGAAATTCGCTTTGACATGCAAGTGGTCTGGATGATACGCCTGTTTCCAGAATGAATTATGCTGGCAAACAAAGGTGTTTCTGTAATTTATAATTACGTCATAGAGTTGCTCTCAAGTCCAAATAAGATTAATACGAAAAGCATTAACTGATGATGCTTGCGCAGGGTAAAGTCTTGCACACACAGTAGCTATTAGTCTCCACCCTTAGTACCACTGCTCCCTTGATGTGTACTCATCAGAGAAGGAAACTCTGCCTGACTTCTGCTGCTTGAAGCTATAAATAACCAAAGCAACTCTTACTGATGGCAGGCCATTTTGGAAGGATGGTTCATCCAGAGGCCCAACCCCACACATTCACTCATTCATTCAGTCACTTACACTCATTCGCTCAATACTGATTTATTGACTTCTAGTGTGTACCACACATTACAAAAATATGGGCATATAAGAATAAATAGAAGATGCTGCCTTGCGTATAGACATGTAATATAAGTCCTTAATATGTCATAGCTACAATTGCAGAAGTATGTACACAGTGAAGCTTGAGTTTTTTGAGGAATGCGTTACAGCCTCTCCTCGGATAGTAGAAAGTATCTTAGAGAATATTATTTTTGCAGCAAATTTTAGAAACAAATAGGTATTTTCCAGATGGATGGGGCTAGAGACAAAATGATAGGGTTTTTCCAGTGAAAGAACTGAAATAACATCAAGAGAAATAAAGGTATAACAAGGGGCTTGAGGTACTGATGACGGGATTAGGGAAAGAGATACGGTTGTCAAGAAAGGCTGGGCTTATAACAGAGTCTTGTACGTGAGGACAAGAAATCTGAAATGGACTCCTTAGATGATTTTGAAAAGCAGAGTGAAGACGTTTGGGCTGTAGTGTATGGTTTCATCAGGTTGTTTGGGAAAGGTTACTCTGGTATCATTTTTGAAGGCACATTAAAATGATATAAATTCAGAGAGTGGGACTAAGACTGTTACAAGAATTCAACCTAAAATGAGTGAATATTCAAACTAAGGCAGTGACATACTGGGGCTCCATGTGGGCTTTATGTAATCTCAGGAGGCTGGTTTATACAATTCGCATGTGAAAAGGAGTCTGTAAGCAGCTCTGTTTACTTAAGAATAATTTAAGAAAAGATGAGGAGTAGCTAGAAGGTAGAAATCTGTCCTGACTGTGAACTTGGAACATCTAAATTTGCTAATTATGTATGAGAACTTCAATTTAGTAAGCTTTAACAGATGCAAGCAGAGCAGTAATCAGCCCAAGGACAAGTGGCGTGGACACTGCAGAAACAGGGCCCGTTGCAGGGATTGTCAAACTCCTGGGGAATGCACCCGATGAGGCAATCATCAAATGTCATCATATTCAGGACTATGAAAAAGCCACATTGAAGCCACATCGAGATTTAAAACTCTTGGGTTAGGCACTATTTGGTGCTTTTCTTAATTTGCCATGTTGGTCTTTAATTTAACCACTGCTGACTCCTTATGCATTTCCTTGCAGTGACTCGATGAATTCAACAAATGGTTTTGTTGTTAGACCTTTCCTGTGTTGGTAGATGGCGGTCTTAAATCCATAAAAAGTAGAAGGAATCAGATCAAATTTTTATTTACTTCTTTTATTTCTTCTGGCAATTTTCCAAATGCTTTTGCTTCTGATTTTTGTGAAAATTTGAACAGTGAAATGTGGAATTAGCCTACTGTTCTGTTGGTTTTAGAGTCACAGACTAGGTTTATAGGACAGAAAACACACGACTGTCCAGAGAAAAGTACAGGGGATGCTACATTCCTTTCTAATGTTGGTTTGCCTAATTCCATCAAATGCACCTCAGTCATTAAAAAGGAGAAAAGCTGACGGCAGGAATACAGCTTAGTCAGACATTTACCCTAGTCTCAAAGGCTTCCAACAAAATTCACTTGACTTGAATACTGATAAAGAACAGCCAAGACGGTGCAGCTAAAAGCTAATGAATGTACTGTAAATTAACATGTAAATGCAACCAAAGTGGCAGTTTGCTGAATTTAGAAATGGTTAAGGCTATTGTTTAATACGGTATTATTCATTACTCCTATATCTGATTAGCATTCACTGCAAAATTAAGTTTCTACTCTTTTGAATATATCATAAATAGAATAACTTCTGAATTTTTTACTCTGGGCAATTAAAATAACTAATAGAGAACCACAAGAAATCTTTCAGTAATTAATAATTTTATGCCAATCGTTTTCCTCTAGCTATCAGGAATGTGAAGAAATAATGCACAAAAATATTATAGAGCATAGAATGTTTATAGGACATAAAAAGAAAGATAATAGCGGGCAATGAGTTTACTAATCACACTAGTCCTTATTTCTCACTGATAAACAAAATTGTATTTATTAACATTATCAATTTATATAAATCATTTATTAATATACTTAATAATTATAACACATAAGTAATAGGAGTTAGCATATTTTCAGATTTAGCTTTGTTTTTATAAATGAGAGCTAGATATATGCAGATGTAATTTGAAACAACAGACCTAGGTGACATAGGGAGACAGCTGTGCACAGAGGATCAAGAGACAGGAGTTCCATTCTCAGGCAAGGGTGAAAGCTTTGAAGTGTTATGGAATGGAGTGTTAAGAAATACAGGTTCCGAGGCGCCTGGGTGGCTCAGTCAGTTGAGCGACCGACTTCGGCTCAGTTCATAATCTCACGGTTTCTTAGTTTGAGCCCTGCATCGGGCTTTGTGCTGACAGCTCAGAGCCTGGAGCCGGCTTCTGATCCTGTGTCTCCCTCTCTCTATGCCCCTCCCCCACTCATGCTCTGTCTCTATCTCAGAAATAAATAAACATTAAAAAAATTAAAAAAAAAAAGAAATATAGGTTCCACTCTTGATTAAGCCTCTGTTTCACTCAGGAGCTGAGTTGTCACTTTTCCTGTGGGGGCCAAATTAGAGAAACTTTTTTTTTTTTTTTTTTTTTTTTACCAAAATGATGCTCTTTTAGTGATCCAGACATAAACAAATAATTGTGTGATACACTACATACATGTGTAGTGAAAGCGAACATGCCTGGAAAGTATGGAATGTTATCCTGTTCTTCAACTCGCTGTGTGGCCTTGGTCGACTGCATTAATCCCTCTTTGTTTCACGTGTGAAAATAAGGAAGTAGATTAAGTCCAGTATGACAAGTCATTTTCACACCAAGTGCCAATAATGGAAGGTTGGAAAAAGCTGCTTGGTGCTGTATGTGGAAATAGATTATGAGCTTGTGTCACAGCTCAGCAAGAAAGAATGGAGCAAAGGGTAAGGACTTGGCAGGTCAAGTGCTGCTTATTTGCTACTCATGAATTGGTTTATCCCTGGGTAATTTCTAGTTCTAAATCTCTGTGACTCTATAATTTAACATCAAGATAATAGGTAACGCTAGAACACGTAGGGGAAGCAGGCAATCTTTTGACAAGCTTTAGGAAAGGACCCACCACTTAAAAACACCACTGCCTTATACAGTGTTTAAATTTCTATATTTGTTCATCTTTCTGGTTAAGGTGATACAGGCAGCTATTACCAGTTTAAACTATTACTAATCATTAACACCTTGGTTCAAATTAATTGATCGATATAGCTAACCTATGATGACAGTAGACCTTGGAAAAAATGAGATGTATAATAATATGTATGTAAAAGGAAAAAGGAAAAAGGTCTTATGTACGTGACAATATTGTCAGTAAGGGTAGTGTAGACTGAAGTATGCAGTGGGCAATCCAGGAACTAGGAAATCATCGACTTGCCTTATTGTCAATAATGAAATGTTTCCAGGAGTCAGGGTAATAGGTGATGGGAAACTGACCAAATCACCAAATTCCATACTTTCCAGTCATGTTGACTTTCACTACACATGCGTGTAGTGTATCACACAATGATTTGTTCATATCTGGATTCACTAAATGAGCATCCATTTGGTAAAAAAGAAAACTGCTTCTGTAATAGATACAAAAGAAAGCTCGTTCCTTCTACAGTGTTACTTGGGGGCAACTGTGCTGAAGGAGGAAAAACAAAAATGGAATCTTTTTTTAAGAATGAATGTATCAATGGGGCGCCTGGGTGGCGCAGTCGGTTAAGCGTCCGACTTCAGCCAGGTCAGGATCTCGCGGTCCGTGAGTTCCAGCCCCGCGTCAGGCTCTGGGCTGATGGCTCGGAGCCTGGAGCCTGTTTCCGATTCTGTGTCTCCCTCTCTCTCTGCCCCTCCCCCGTTCATGCTCTGTCTCTCTCTGTCCTAAAAAAAAATAAATAAACGTTGAAAAAAAATTAAAAAAAAAGAATGAATGTATCAATATCATTTCTACCACTCAGGTTAAAGTACGTGGTTCTACTTTCCTAATCTAGACAAAAAAATTAAATGGAAATAGCAGAATCCATTTATCAGACCTAAAATTACCAATCCCAGCCATGGCAATGGTTAATGGTTTTCATTTACCCTTAAAATAATAAAATTGAAGATAGCAATAAATCTAATTATATAAATGTTGTAATTAGTAACAGAATTACAAATGGATTAATAAACATATAACAAGAGAAATAAGAAAACATATATCATATTTTAGGAATATTTAATATTACATGTTTATAGTAATCAGATGAAAATACAAAACTATCTAAATTTCAAATCGCTGCTGGAGGCTAAATGAAAATAACTATTTCTGTCTGTTGCGTATTTCTCTTGATAAAACATTACAGATAATGGTAAATATTTAAATTGGCAGAAACAGAAATAGTAATTCACATATGCATTTGCATATATAAAATATGAGTAGTTACATGTGATAAACAGGCTGTCTATGTACCTACATTTTGGTGGATATACATTTTACATATACACGCATATAACCATGCTGTTTAAAGAAATTACATTCAGTTACTTCTATATTTGAAGGGCAAATTGAATTAATCACTTTGTCAATTTGTATTCATTGGTAAAGGCTTTCAGAAGAGATAAATTGAGAAGGTTTTAAAAAATGTGCTCTCAGTAGAAAGGAACATTTGAATCGGTTACTGATATCTGCAACAGGCATAGCAGTACATACAATGCTGACACTCATTTCATACATGTGATATTCCTTTTCTGTATCCTAAGGTTGGGGATAAGCATAAGTGAAAAAACATTTTCCACCCTTTAATTATATTTAATGATCAAACCCAGGATAAGTGAAAAATGATTAGTTGAGAGAAGAGCAAAAATATGAAGGCATAAAACAAAACAAAACAAAAATCCTCAAATATCTAAAAAAAATGCAAACTTCAGGGGCACCTGGATGGTTCAGTGGGTTAAGAGTCTAACTTCAGCTCAGGTCAGGATTTCGCAGATCTTGGGTTCGAGCGCTGCATCAGGCTCTGGGCTGACAGCTCAGAGCGTGGAGCCTGCTTCAGATTCTGTGTCTCCCTTTCTCTCTGCCCCTCCCCCACACCCCACTGCCTGCCTCTCTCCCTCTCTCTCTCTCTCTCTCTCTCTCTCTCAAAAATTAATAAGCATTAAAAAATAAACAAACAAATGCAAACTTCAATAACTATTAGAATAATTATTTAAGATTGTTAAGGATTAAAAAACCACAAAAGCTATATTTTTTTCTAGAATCAGGTTCCAGAGCTATACTATGGTAATCATGATATAGTACTTGAGAGGTTAAAAAATTGTTATGTAATTAGCTTTTCTAGAAATACAAGTTACTACTGTTTTAACACTAGGAATGATAGAACTTAAATTCTTCAATTTTATATTGTTCTTGAACTTCAAGACTATTCAGCAGATATGGTGATCAAGAACTGAATGTTAAAAGTTATTTTAAAGTATATCAGGGTATATATTGCTTATTTTACACTAAAATCTTATTTTTCATTTGTACCCACAGTGAACATATAACACTGAACCTTCTTCATACAAATACTGTGATATTTTTTAACTTTTTGAGGAACCTCCATACTGTTTAGCACAGTGGCTAAAGCAGTTTGCATTCCCACCAACAGTGCAAGAGGGTTCCTCTTTCTCCACATCTCACCAATACCTGTTGTTTCTTGTGTTGTTGATTTTAGCCATTCTGACAACCTGTCAGAGGTGTAAGGTGATATCGCATTATAGTTTTGATTTGTGTTTCCCTAATGATGAGTGGTGTTGAGCATCTTTTCATGTCTGTTGGCCATTTGTATGTATTTTTTGTTAAAAATGTCTATTCATGTCTTTGGCCCATTTTTTATTGGATTATTCATTATGGGGGTGTTAATTTTTATAAGTTCGTTATATTTTGTATACCAACCCCTTATTGGCTACCCTACAATGTAGCAATTGTACTACAAGGCATTTACCCAAAGAATACAAAAATACTAATTCAAAGAGGTACACGCACCCCAATGTTTATAGCAGCATTATTTATAATAGTCTAATTATGGAAACAGTCCACGTAAAGAAGATGTGGTAAACACACACACACACTGCAATATTACTCAGCCATAAAAAAGAATGAAACCTTCCATTTGCAACAACATGGATGGAGCTAGAAGCCATTATACTAAGTGAAATGAGTCAGAGAAAGACAAAACCATACGATTTCACTCATATGTGGAATTTAAGAAGCAAAGCAAATGTGCAAAGGGAAAGAGGAGAGGAAAACCAAGAAACAGACTCTTAACTACTGAGAACAAACTGATGAACAAACTGATATCAGGAGGGAGGTGGGTGGAGGGAATGGGTTAAATAGGTGATGGGGATTAAGGAGCACACTTGTGATGAGCACCAGGTGATGTATGGAATTGTTGAATCACTACATTGTGTAACAGAAACTAATATTATACTGTACGGTAATGAATTGAAATTTAAATAAAAACTTAAAAAAATTTATTGTGATAGGATTGTTGGAGGATATTAATTGAATCACAGTACTGTTTTCCATGATCTAGAGATCATGGAGGCTATGACTGTAAACTACAAAATTAGAGCACGTGCCTTTTCATGGAGAAAAACTTTCAGAAATAATACCATTCAAGTTTTGCCTTAATAAAACACAGCATGTATGGAAATAACAGAGGCACCTTTTTTCCTTCATGTATATCTGATTTCTCTTCTCACCGTAGCAATTGCAATGGATTTATTATGCTTATAGTTTAAAGTGACAATATCTTGACAGATTGTCCTTTCACACTGAATTAAACTCAAAGTGCAAAATCAGTTCTCAATAAATATCTGTGTAAAATAAAACAACTCTACTGGTCTCTCTACATATGTAGTAGGACAATTCATATTTCTCCCCCTTAGTTACTGTGACAAAGAACATTTTATCTAGCTATTAAATTTTCTTATGTTGACATTATATGAAGCAAGGAGATAACTTTAAGGAAATAGAGATGAAGTGTTTAGATTGGTGCCTTAGCTAATTGGATTCTATTCCAGCTAAAGCTTTCTTTTAAAAAGGAACACTTATGTAATCTAAATAAAGGCATAACTTATCCATGTCTACCCATTTACCCAGTAATCCATCTGCCTATCCATTCATCATTCAATAAGTACATATTATGATCCTGGTATACACAATATTTCACACAATATTTGTGTTTCCCCAGAGGTACATCCTGAGATGAAGATTTGAGTGAAAGTAGTTTATTTGGGAGATGATCCCAAGAAACACTAGGAGACTGGGTAAGAGAAATGGGAAATGAGAGGAAGCCAACAGAAGGTACATTAATGAGTTCAGAACTCTTGTGAGCAAATTGGGCTCAATTCCACCGGCGGCCATTGGAAGGCAGTGTGTAGAATAAACCTGAGAGTTCTCCCAGACAGAAGGTGAGAAAATTGAGGTATTTTCCAACCAGGTCCCACTAACTGTTGATTGAGGGCTGGGGGGTGTTAACTCTCTGGCATTTCTAGACTCTCTAAGGTGTATTCTCCCACGGCCAAAGAAATCCATTAAGCAAACCACTGTAGTGATTAGCAGCAAGAAGTCACTGGTAAAAGAGAGAACCTAGGAGACTTGGTGAGGGCATTGAAAATTTTCATAACAGCCAGAGAGAATGTTAAACATTGCAGGGATAAAAAGGAAGAGTGGCCTCTGCCCTCATGGAGTTTCCAGTAGACTCGGTAAACCCTGGAAATCAATGATTTTAAAACAAGAAAATGAACAAAAAATGAAGTTAAGGCACAAAACAGAAAGGGAGTATAAGTGTCCTCAGATTTCCTAAAATAATAATTTAGATACCTGAGCCAAATTATTTTGTGTCATATTGTTGCTGCGTCTCATCTTTGATTGTGTTATGAATACAAACAGAATAGGCATTCACAACATATTTCAAATGATGAGACAATAATGCTACATGGCAGCCATCATTAACAATAACAAAGAGAACTGGTTACATGTTGCCAAAAGCATCAAAGAAAGTTAAAGAGGTTTTGCCAGTACTGAATCCCAAGCTTCCAGTGAACCATAAGGAGACTTTTGGGCGCTTCACTAGCTTTGTTGCAAAGCCTAAAATGCAAAGTAGTTTCCTAATTTAAGGAAAAATAAGTGCACCTTTAGTCATATGACCTCTGAAAGAAACACTTGGGTGCTTGGAGTAACCATCAGGAAAGGCCCCTGGAGGCAGGGGTAGGACCACATAAGGCAAGAGGCTTTTGCTTTTTCAAAACAAGATGATCTTTGCAACATATGATCTTGATAGTAATATAAAGTAACCTGATGATACCTAAGCCAAAAGCAGCAACATGACCACTTCCAGATTAAAACTGGAAGGTTAGGGGCAGGTGAGTGGCTCAACTGGTTGAGCGTCCAACTTCTGCTCGGGTCATGATCTCGCAATTCATGAGTTTGAGCCCTGTGTTGGGGTCTGTGTTGACAGCTGAGGGCCTGGAGCTTGCTTCAGATTCTGTCTCCCTCTCTCTCTGTCCCTCCCCTGCTCATGTGCTCACGCTCTCTCTCTCTTTCTCTCAAAAATAAATTTAACATTAGAAACAAAACATAACAAATTTTAAAAAATGGAAGGTTAACAGTGTCCTGTTTGGAAGAAAGTAAGCATTGGGCACTGTCAGCATTTACACGAGTGTGATTTCAGCCACACCAGGGCAAATTGTAATTCTTAAGAACCAGTGAACTTTCTTTTTATGGTGAAAATATTTAGATTTAGATTTAGCCAGCTGGACTCAGTTTAGATGATCCCAATTTTGTGGACAACATCCAAAACATCATAGTCAGGAGCCAGTCGAACATATGCCTTCCTTTCTCCTTCGGGCCTGACCAGAGTGTTGACCTTGGCCATGTCAATGTCATACAGCCTCTTCACAGCCTGTTTGATCTGATGCTTTTGGCCTTGACATCCACGATGAACACAAGTTTATTACTGTCTTCTGCTTTCTTCATGGCTGACTCGGTAGTTAGGAGGAACCTGATGACAGAGTGGTCAAGCTTGTTGCTCTTGGGGGTGCTCTTTCGAGGATATATGGGGTGCCTTCAGAGACACAGGGTCTTGGGCCACCCAAATGTAGGTGATGTGCACACCTTTTCTTGTGACTGGACGCCTTCAGCATTGCTTTCTTGGTCTTCAAAGGGGCTTCCTTTTTCACCTGTGGTGCCATTTTCATGAAAGGGAACCGGTGAACTTTTATAATAAACAGATATGCAGAGTGAGAGACCTGAGAGAATCAGTCTTTAAAATCTTAAAGTTTCCTTTGTGCAATCTCCTAAATCTACTATAGATATGCTTTTGTATATCTATACTCGGCATTTAATACCAAGGGATACTTTTTATTGAGGTCATAATTACTAGCACTCACAGAATGAAGTCTTCAGCAGTTAACACATACTACTTTCCTTTTTAATAAATTAGAAACAATGCTCCTCAGGAACCACTCAGATTTACTTTGTTCATTTGCCTACGTGGATAAATGTACTTCATAATTAGTCCAATAAGAAATGTAAGGCCTTTTGAAAAATATACACAATTAAATTTAATCGATGTGGATGAAGAAAACAGAAAAAAATGTACATGAGAAGATTTTTAAAAACGTGGAGAGTTAAATTACACAAAATTTGCTAGAAATAAGGTAAAATTTGGAACATAAGCTCTCTAACAACAAGCGCAAAAAAAGAGCCATAAGAGGTAATTTCAAATGATCATTGGATAATGCTAGAGAAATTGCTAACATAATCTAAAGCATGACAGTACTAAAATTAGAAGCACGTTTCTTCCACGGGGCCTAGCAATATAGTGGCAATGTCCTTAAAATATGTATTTTCTATAAATAGAACAATAGGTTTTATAAGATAAGCCTATTTCTAATAGCTTCTCTACAGAAACTAGATAAAATGCTAAAGCTCATAATATCAACATTGAGTTGTTGCTGTGCACCATAATTGTTAGGTCATTTTCCATCATAACCACTCTATGTAATAGACAAAATTATTATCCTCTCTCAACAGTTAAGGGAAGCAGCTTAGAGAAGTTACATACCTTGTTCAGAATCAATTATCCATCAGTGGCATAGATTAGATTCCCAACTGATGACTGCAGAATCAAGCTCCAAGAATCTAGGCCTTATGAGTTACCACTAGTTAAGTCCAATGTCATGATATCTCAGCATTTAGAAACAATATAGAGCTTGGAAACACCTTAAATCATCACAAGTATGCTGTTTTAAAAGAAAAGATGCTTATTTATTTTGAGAGAGAGAGAGAGAGAGAGATAGCATGTGCATGCTGGAGTGGGGTAGGGGCAGAGACAGAGACAGAGAATCCCAAGGAGGCTCCACACTGTGAGCATAGAGGCCAACATGGGACTCAATCTCATGAACTGTGAGAACATGACCTGAGTTGATATCAAGAGTCAGATGCTCAACTGAGCCACCCACGCATCCTAGAAGTATGGTTTTGATATGAGACTTGCACTCTAAAGATTAAATAGGAACTCAGTAAACCACTCATAAGTAATCCTTTGAGCAATATAACTTTTTAATTTTCCCTCTTAAGATAAGCAGGTTGCTGAATGGGTTCCTTGTAGCTGAATTAACTTGCTATGTGGGAATGTTAGCTATGAACCAACTTCACTATGGGGAATGGTTATGTGAATATTGGTTGTGAAGTTAAGAAAACACTTATCTCTGTGGCTTCAGAAGGTAGAGATTAGGCACAGACATATTATCCAACCAAAATTGGTATTAAACAATTAATTAACAGGTTAAATAGGAAAGGCATCTGAATTCACACTGATTTGTCCCATTGGATTTGTTTTAAAAACACCTGTTACTTTCTTAATTAAAAAAAAATAGGCTCAAATTGAGTATTTTAGGTATTTACTTTTAAATAACCTTAATGGATGTAAACCTCTAACTTGATCAACATGACTATTAACATTACCACTGATTATTTTAATGGATAAAAATTATCTACAAGAGAGAATGAATGTCTGTTATTGCCAGGACAAGAAGAAATTAAGAAACAAATTCACTTTTCTATGCTGAAGCAGTTATCTGGCAAGGGTAGCATTCTCTTTAATCTAATATGATGATAATAGTCACTCTGAGGCGGCAACGTTTTTTAAAAACAAGAATTTCAAGAGGTACAATTTCTTAGCATCTGAACCAGATACTCTACTGCCCTCTCATGGATATTATATACGTAGCATGAAGAGTAAATACATCGCCTTAAGAAGGCTCAACAAAATGAAATCTGTTTAAATGAAACCCAGGGTGACTAAAATTACCACCAGAAAATCAAAAACAAAAAACAGCATTGTTTTCTTCATTAAGACTATTAGACACAGACACTGTCAATAATTGTAAATTAAAATAAATGCAGTACATTCCACTTACGGTATTACCAACTTTGGCATTACTAATGTGCCTTTTACTTCCCAAATCCTAGGATTCTAAATGTGCTATTATTTTCCTGTTTGGTAATTTCAGATAACTGGCAGAGAACAAATGACTTCAAGTGGTTAATCCCTCCAAATGACTGTTTTGCCACAGTTGACAAATTCCTTCATGAAGCAAGATTTAAGAAATCTTAGGAAATCGTAATATAAATAAAAAATACAAGTGTGGGTACTCAGAGTAAGAGACTGTGGTTATGGGAGCAGAAAAAGGGAATGAGAGGAAGGTTGCTGCATACAGATGTATAGCTTGCAGACGACTCATCTCCAAAGGGTGCTGTATACATAAGTATGCATGATATAATGTATACATGATATACATGTTGTATGCATAGTACACATAAGTATAAATTATAGCGAATATTTAGATTAGATCAGTGGGAATTCTAGTACCTTGAATTAAGAAATTCATTTTTTTTCTTTCAA
The DNA here is from genome assembly GCF_018350175.1 of Felis catus. Lineage (NCBI taxonomy): Eukaryota > Metazoa > Chordata > Mammalia > Carnivora > Felidae > Felis > Felis catus. The sequence continues at coordinate 138,413,530 of NC_058376.1, forward strand.
TCAAATCACTCGGAGATTAAAAAAATTCACTGGTACTCGTGTGAAAGTTCAGCCGATACACTGTAAAGACAAGCAAAGAGCTGAGAGGTGTGGTATCTTTAAAGCATATTTTTGACTTGATGTAGCACATTCTCATCTAACAGTGGCAAGTCCGGGTTTAGAGTTTCATTGGCCTTAGAAACAGGACGTAAACACGATTTTAACACATTTCTTGGTTCGCTCCAAACATAGAGATACAAGCATTCCATATGTACTTTCTAGTACAACTTTTTTTTCTGCTTACAGGTTCTAAAATACAGTTACAAATCTTAAAACGTTACCAACCAAAGCGAAAACAGTTTGGGTTGTTGCACATGTAATATGACCCAAGACATATGAAACTGCCACCTGCTATATGTATTATTTCTTCAGTGATTATCTAATTCTAAAAGGACAGAACCTTGATGATCTTGTATACCAATGAATCAAGGCCAGATTAACTGTTCTAGGGGAGCTACAGAGACCACCAATGAGATGTCAATAAGGGGCTGCCAAGAATGCCACCTGTCACATGAACTTTGCCATTGGCTGTGCCTTCGGAAGGGATTTACTTGGAACTTAATATACCATAAATACCTAGTCAGCTACTCAACATAGATTAAGGATACAAGTCAACATCTTCATTGCTGGAAAACTAAGTCAGAAGAAATATTAAGCAAACATGGAAAGAGGGCAATGATCTATGTCAAATTTTAACAAATCTACTCTAAAATCTTATTTCCTTGGCATATGAACTCGAACAACTCATTCGAGAGAAATTTACTTCCATCTTAATCTGAAAACATGTTTCATTTGGAAATTATTTGGAAAAGGGGGGAGTATGCTTGAGCATGCTCCAATGAGTTTTTATTAATAATTCTTCTCAGTCTTACTGATCTCTGTTTCTTTAAATGGTTTGGCTTCCACAGCAGGCCCCTCAATTACTACATTTTTAGAGTTGTTGCTCACCTTGGAGCCACCGTACCTCCAGTAGCTTCTCATCATTTGCTCTGCTTCCAGGAAGTCCTTATAGCCCCTTCTGGGCACTTCTATAGTCCTTTCTGCCATCCAACAGTTCTGGATTCTGGGGCCTCTCAGGGAGTGGTGGGATCGAAAATAGGCTCTTGTTATCAATCCAGTGGGTTTGTTGTCACAGAATTGGTTAGGATCTCTTTGATAGATTATATTGGGAAGTGTCTGATGAGCCTTTATTAGTGGAGATTTCTTCAGCATCTACTACATACCAGGCATTGGTGCCAATTACCGAAAACAGTAAAGGGATTTTGTGCACTTGGGAAAGGCATAGTGTTTGAGTCTGTTAGGGCTGCTGTGACAAATTATAACAGACTGGGTGGCTTCAACAAGAGACATTTATCTCTCACAGTTCTGGGGGCTCGAAGTCCAAGATCAAAGTGTTAGAGGTTTGGTTTCTCTTGCAACAGCTTCATTTGGCTTACAGATGACTGTCCTGTCACCGTGTCCTCACATGGCCTTTTCTCCGTGTGCCATATCCCTGGTAACTCTTCCTCTTCTTACAAAGGCACCAGTCATGTTAGATTAGTGCCCGACCCTTAATGACCTTATTCAACCTTAATTACCTTTGTGAAGGCCCTATCTCAAACACAATTACATTAGGGGTTAAGGTTTCAACACCTGAATCTGGTGGAGGGCCCAGCATAGCACATAAATGTTCCAGCTTTAATTTATTTTTTTTATTTTTTATTAATGTTTATTTATTATTGAGAGACAGGGAGAGATGGAGCATGAGTATGGGAGGGGCAGATAAAGGGGGAGACAGAATCCAAAGCAGGCTCCAGGCTCGGAGCTGTCAGCACAGAGCCCGTTGCAGGGGTTCGAACTCACAAACTGCAAGATCATGACCTGAGCCGATGTCAAGCCTTTAACAGACTGAGCCATCCAGGCACACCAAATGTTCCAGCTTTAAATTAAAGGCATCCAAGTTTGAATTCATCTCTACCTTTTACTAGCGATGTGATGTTGCACAAATCATTTAAGAGAAAACAAAGCTGTGTTAGCTTCTTCATCTATTTTTTTAAATAACATAATCTAGTTCATATACTACTGTTTATCTTACTTAAAATGCATAACAACCCTAAGAGGTAGTCCCTTGGAAAAAAAAAAAAAACCCGGAAATTTAAAATTGCTTTCTTGGGGCACCTGGGTGGCTCAGTCAGTTAAGCATCCGACTTCGGCTCAGAGCATGATCTCATGGTTCATGGGTTTGAGCCCCGCATCAGGCTCTGTGCTGACAACTCAGAGCCTGGAGCCTGTTTCAGATTCTGTGTCTTCCTCTCTCTCTGCCCCTCCCCCACTCTTGCTCTGTCTCCCTCTGTCTCAGAAATAAACAAACATTAATTTTTTTTTAAATTGCTTTCTTATTCACTTGTTACATTGCTAGAACATTACATATGATGTGAAACAGGTTCTTAAAAGACATCTATTACAAAATGTGTACAATATTAGAAGCAGTGATTTTTAAAGGTAGAGGGAGCTTTGAGACCACCTATTTTTACATCCGTAAAATAAAATGAATCACCAAGCTTGTGGTTTCTTTCAGACTGGTCCACTTCCCATATCTGAAAGCCCACCAAAAATAACACATAGAAATGGAAGGTTCCTTCATACCAAAATCATTTTCATTTAAAACGACACTGATTAAGCCACTGGTTGTTGCCCACGGTGACATATCTGCTTCTTTAAGACAACACATTTTCATTTTATCAACTTCTTCATTAACGTCAAACTCTAAGCACAGGAAATTCAACCTCCTTCTTTCACCTGCTTCTGAACACTCACTGTCTCAGTGATCTGTAAATAATTGACCAGGCAAGCACTGAAGCACAAAGGCAAATAGATCAATACTCCTCCTGCCAGCGCTCACAGCAAAGAGAAATGCTGCTTCTCTCCATTTCCTACCACAGAGGACCTCATTCACGAATCAATTCACAGTCTGCAGCCCCCAGATTTAATTCAGCATGCATAATCAGCAACAATTGCTGAAGTCTTTGATTAAACTTTTAAATTGCCTCCTAATATGATGCAAATGGAAAAAGGTATTGATTAAAGAATCTTAAAATGGTAACCTGTTCAGATGAAAAAGGAAAATGCTTTGAGCTGGTGAGCTTGTGTCACAGGATGAACAGTGTGAACAATGCTCTAAGGATTTCCGATTACAGATGCAAAACAAGCAGTTAAAATACCTACTGGTTGTCATGTTCATAAACTTGAAGAACTTAGAGAACGTTGTCAAATGGTGTGGCATTTATTTATGATGAAAAACAAGACAGATGACCTGTAAAAACATAATCCTTAAGTGACCTAAAAATGATTATATTTTTACTCTAGGAAAGTCTTTGTTTTTTTTTTTCTACTATAATGGATTCTGGATTTCAGAGTAACATGATTGTACATGTAATTTCCCAGTAGTATTCTCCCAACTACATTCATAACAATTTTCTCAAATGGATTCTTTTCCTGTACAAAGAATTTATCCATTCACTACAAATCACACTAATCTCACTACAAATATTATCGAGCATACAATATATGTCTACATATATTGTCTATATATTTGTCCATATATTGTCCATATATTGTCTATATATGTCCATATATTGTCTATATATTGTCGATATATTTCTACATATTGGAGATATAGGTAAACCAGGTGACAAAACTCTGCATTCATGGAGCTTAGTTTCAAGTGGGAAGAGAGAAAATTTAAACAAAAATTAAAAGGTACAATATGTTTGGTTGAATAATGATAATTCCTATAAAGGGAAGGAGAAAAGGAAGTATGGATATGGAGAAGTCACAATTTGGATATAGAAAGTTCCAAGAAATGGGTGCCTGGGTGGCTCAGTTGGTTAAGCGTCCCACTTTGGCTCAGGTCATGATCCCAGGGTTCATGAATTCGAGCCCCATGTTGGGCTCTGGGCTAACAGCTCAGAGCCTAGAAACTGCTTTGGATTCTGCGTCTCTATCTCTGCCCCTCCATAACTTGCATTCTGTTTCTCTCTCAAAAATAAATAAACATTAAAAATAATTTTTTTTAAAAGTTCCAAGAAAGGATGGTGACATTTCAGTAAAGAGCTAAATCGGTAAGAAAATTAGTCATGCAGTTTTCTAAATAAAAATGCTCTAAACAGAGACAACAGCAAATGCAAAAGCCCTGGGGTGAAATCAAGCTTAGTCTGCATCATAGAAAGAGCTAGGAGGCTGGTATGGCTGATATGCTGTAAGTAGAGGGGAAAGGAAAAAGAAATGAAGAAAGGTAATAGGGGGTTATACAGGACTTTGAAGGCCACTGTAAGGATTTTGTTTTTATTCCAAATGCAATGGAAAGCAACTGGAGGATTTTAAGCAGAGGAGGAACATAATCTGACTTCTGTTTTGATAGGAACACTTTGGCTGATGTGTTGAGGATAGATTGTTGTAATTATGAGAATAGGATGGCATAAGATAGGATGGGATGGGGTGAAATGAGACAAGATAGGATATAGGACAGGATATAACAGAACAGAACATAATACTAACTAGAACATGAGAAGAGGAAATCGTAAGGGGAAAGATCAGGAGCTCAGTTTTATACATGCTACATTTGAAATATTTATTTATTTATTACATATTTACACAGGCATTAAGTAGCAATTAGTTACACGGGTCTCAAATGGCTATATGACTCAGGGAAGAGATTAAGGCCAGAAATACAATTTAGGAACCACCAATGTTTAGAAAGAACTTAAATTATGATATTGGATGAAATCACCAAGAAATTAAAATAGACAAAATAAAGAAGACTTCCTAAGGCTAAGTGCCAGGATGCCCCAGCACTGAGAGGTCAAGGAGATGAGAAACTAGCAAAAAGAGAATGTGTGGTAAGAAGGTAGGAGAAGATCCAGTAGGTTCAATGGCTAGTGAAGACAATCTTTCAATAAGAAGACAGCAATCAGGGGTGCCTCGGTGGCTCAGTCGGTTGAGCATCCGACTTCAGCTCAGGTCATGATCTCACAGTTCGTGAGTTCGAGTCCCGCGTTGGGCGCTGTGCTGACAGCCTGCTTCAGATTCTGTGTCTCCCTCTCTCTGCCCCTTCCCCGCTCAGGCTTTGTCTCTCTCTGTCTCTCAAAATGAATAAACATTAAAAAAAATAAGAAAAAGAAAGACAGCGATCAGCATGAAGTCATTGGTGACCTTGAAAAGAACAGTTTGAGTAAATAGGGGAAGGAAGCCATGTCTGTTTGGAGTGGATCCAGGGATTTATCTGGAGTGGAGATAACTATTATAAACAACTCTCTCACAGAGTTTTTCTATTAAGGGAAAGAGATAAGTGGGGTTGAGATAGAGGGAAAATAAAGAGTACTTTTAAGATGAAAGAATTAATAAGATGTTTGAATAGTGATGGGAAATACACAGCAGGGAATGAAAAACTGATGTGCCAGGAGACAACGGAGAGGCTGCTCAGGACTGACTGGGACTAGAAAAGAGGACAGGATCTTGGCCATTGTGAGAGAGTGGAGGCATACTGTTTTGGGGCATAGCTGCAGGGAGGTAAGAAGATGCCACAGGGAGAGCTTGTGAAAGGTCTTTGCTAAACCCTTCTATTTCCATAGTGAATAGGAAGCAAACTCATCAGCCAAGAATAAAGATGAGGAGAAGGCTATGAAGATTTGAGGACTGAAGGAAAGGATGAAAAGTCATCTAGTGAATTAGGAGAAAAATAATCAGGGGATATAGTGCAATTACTTGGCAGCACGGAGAGTCCACTAGAAGTCAGTGATCACGGGAACAAGTCAGCAGGGATGTGTGTGCATGTGTGCCTGTGTGTGTGTGTGTGTGTGTGTGTGTGTGTGTGTTCACCCGCATGGGTGCAGATCAGAAGTAGAAAGAGAGTTACATGATTTAACTAGAGTTGATGTCCACCAAATGAGAAAGGAAGAAGGAGGTTTACAGTATAATTAAGGGAGTGATTATAATGGTAAAATGTGTAACTTAAGGAGAGAACTAAGAGCAAGATAAAGATAAGTTTCAGTGAACTGATGGCAAGACTAATACAATGGATTGCTTAACCCAAATATATTTAAACATGTACCTCAATATACTGTACAACCAGTGTTCCATTATATACATTTGTAAACACAATCCTGTAGATGAACTGTAGAAATGTTACTAAATAGTAATGATAATTAATGGTCATTAATTTATTAACATTGCATGAACTGATTGCCTAATGTTTTGATGCCTAGGAAATATGAATACTTTAGAAACTTAATAATTTGCCCATATCTTTAATAGTAACTTATCAAAAAGTCACTAAATGTATATTTATGATAAATTAGTAATTATATCTTCCTGTTCTGAAATTCCAAAAAATGCACTCGTGTAAAATTATGAAGATATTTTGACATTTAAGAAAGAAATTAACTAGTCCAAGTTATTCACTGAAAATTCTGTTCACTTAAGAAGATATAGTACAATAGATTCAGACTATATAAATAGTGTGAAGTTGCCTTAAATTGTTCCTTTTTAAAATGAAAGTAATAGACTGGGAAATCTATAAAGCCCTTCCAAAAACTAAAAGTCTAGATCTTTATGAAACCTATTAAATGTCTTATTAGCTAGAAGTGCAGTTAATTTATCTCTTTTAATAAAAAAGTAGTTATTTTTGTATTATTGTCTTTAAATACCCTCAAAAATTCCTTTCTATTCCTTCCTGGCAGGGATAACAAAGAATTTGGATCCTTAAATAAAATACTTTTGGGCCTTCGGAAATACTTCATATCTTCGAGATCCTTTTTTCTTCATTCTCCACAAATAAAGTTTGCTTAATATCCTACTCAATAGCATGAAGACTCTAAGGTGTAAAAAGCAATTCAGTCAGACTATGGAACAGAATCCTGTACTTGAACTCTCTATGTGAGGTGTGTGGGAGGAGAGTGGGAGGGAGAGGGAAAGAAGGAGAGAGTAAAAGCCTACATACAGAAACAGACAATAAAAAAACCCTGCTTTTATTAATTTTATGCTATACTAGAACACAGTATAATGGCCACATTAAATTAATAAAAATAATTAAGAAATTTGAAACAGATCACATTTCGGGTTTGAGGCAAGATAAATAAGAAAACACACTCTACGTACTCCACCTACTAAGTACAACTAAAAACCTTGGAAACAATAAAGCAACCATAAGATGACAAAAAGATAGAGAAAAGAAGGAAGACCGGAAAGAGACTTCAGAAGTCAATAAATGATTCTTCTAACATTCCCCACCCTACAATAACTCAGTAGAAGCAGTACCCTTCCCTTATCCATGGACACCACAGTTGCAGAGGAGGACACAAGTCTGGTGGGTCATCCTCAACATGAACTAAGTAACAACAGCAAAGAGTAGCAAGATAATCAAGAACTGTGCAAGATAATATTGCTGACGAAAAGAATTCTTTAAGCTGTGTATGAACTTCTGAGCAGATCCATGAGTATTTCATATAAGAAAGTGAAGAGAATGTTCAGTAACCTCAGGAAGACAGCAAAAGGGAAAGACAGAAAGAAAAATCAGAAAGAACAAACAAAGGGTGCCTGAGTGGCTCAATCGGTTAAGCGTCTGACTTTGGCTCAGGTCATGATCTCGCAGCCGGTGAGTTCAAGCCCTGCCTCAGGCTCCATGCTGACAGCTCAGAGCCTGGAGCCTGCTTTGGATTCTGTGCCTCCCTCTCTCTCTGCCCCTCCCCTGCTCACACACTCTCTCTCTCTCTCTCTCTCTCTCAAAAATAAACAAACTTAATTCTTTTTAAAAAAGAAAGAACAGTACATAATCAAATGACAGGCTTAAATACTAAGATATCAATAATGTCATTAAATCTAAATGGTTTAAACAAACTAATAAAGACAGATTGTATGAATGGATTAAAAAACAACTCAACCAGATACAATCTATAAGAAATAACCTTCAAATATAATAATACGGATAAGTTAAAAGGATCAGTGGATAAATGGATAAAGAAAATGTGACATACACATAGTCACATACACACATACATACAATGTAATATTATTCAGCCATACTAAAGAAGGAAATCCTGTCATATATAACACCATAAATGAACCTTGGCGAGGGGGTTTGTTCTGCTAAGTGAAAAAAGTCAGGGAAGGACAAGTATCATATGATCTCAAAAAGCCAAACTCAGAGAGTAAAATGGTAGTTACCAAGGGCCAGGTGATGGGGAAAATGGAGACATGTTGGTAAAAGGGTTCAGATTTCCAGTGATAACATGAGTAATTTCTGAGGATCTAATGCAGAGTATAGTGACTATAGTGAACACTACATACTTTTCAGCTGTTAAGAGAGTAAAACTTCAGTGTTCTCAAAACTATAAAAAGGGTAACTATATGAGGTGATAGAGGTATTAACTAATCTTACTGTGGCAATCATTTTGCAATATATGCATCAAATCATCACGTTGTATACCTCAAACATACCCAATATTATATGCCAATTATATCTCAATAAAGTTGGAAAAGAAAAAAAAAGTAAAAGGAAAGGAAAATGTTACATATAAACACTGATCAATGAAAGTTGGAGTGCTACATTAATATTAGACAAAGAATTCAGAATAAAATCAGTATGTGTCAAATAACCAGGAAAATAGAACAATGTGAAATGTATATGCATCCAACAATAGAGCATCAAAATATATGAAGCAAAAATGACAGAACTAAAAGGATAAATTTTGCTAGGGGCTTCAAAACCTTTCTTTTAGGAATGACTAAAACTGTCAAGCAGAAAATGAGCAAGCATAGAGAAGATCTAAATACCACCATTAACCCACAAAATCTGACAATTAAAGAACACTCCACCAAACAGCAGCAGAAAACACATTCTTTTCAAGTGTACACGGAATATTCATCAAAAAGGCACACATATTCGTTGATGAAACCAACCTCAACAAGTTGAGAATAATCAAAAATCAAACAGAGTATAGTCTCTGTTCATAAGGGAATCATATTAAAAATCTTAAACAGAATAAAAACAGGAAAATCTCCAAACATTTGGGTAGTCACTCCTTTCTCTCCTAATCAGCATCATACTGCAAATCTTTGCCAGTGCAATAAAGCAAGAAAAACAAACAAAAAAGATATAAACGTAAAAGGTAGAAATAAAACTTACCTATTTTCAGATGACCTAATTAACTACATACAATTAGCTATATACAAGAAAACCACTGTAACTAATAAGAGAGTTCAGCAATCTCTCTCTCTCTCTCTCTCTCTCTCTCTCTCTCTCTCTCTCTCTCATACACACACACACACACACACACACACACACACACACACACACACATCAATCTTATTTCTGTATATAAACAGTGAATAACTGAAAACAGGAATTTTACATGAAATTTATAACAATTCCAAAAATTATCATACTCAAGTATAAATCTAATAAAACATATCCAGAATTTCTGGGCTAAAACTACAAAGATCCAAATAAATAGGAAGACACACCATGTTCATGGAATGGAAGACTCAACATAATAAAGATGCCAAATCTCTCCGAATTGATCTATAGGCTTAATGCACTTCTATCAAAATCCCAGCATGATTTTTGTAGATATAGATAACCTGAGTCTACCATTTAAAGGAAAAGGAACTAGGGTGCCTGGGTGCTTAGTCAGTTAAATGTCCAACTTTGGCTCAGGTCATGATCCCATGGTTCATGGGTTCAGGCCCCGCGTCGGGCTCTGTGCTGACAGCTCAGAGCCTACAGCCTGCTTTGGATTCTGTGTCTCCTTCTCCCTGTGCTCCTCCCCTGCTTGTGCTCTCTCTCTCTCTCTCTCTCTCTCTCTCTCTCTCTCTCTCTCTCTCAAAAATAAACATTTAAAAACATTTTTTAAGGAAAAGGAACTAAGGAACTTTAATCACTAAAATAATTTTGAAAAATAACAACAATTGAGCCACCACATTAAACAATACTAAGGCTCACTATAAAGCTACAATAATTTGGACACTAGAATTAGCAAGAGTATACACACAGATCAATAGAACAAAACAGAGAGTCCAGAAGTAGACCTACACAAGCACATCATTGATATTTGATAAAGATGCAAAAAACAATTAAATGAAGAGTGGTTAGCTTCTCAACAAATAGTTTTAGGGCAATTGGACATCCATGAGAAAAAGAATAATAACACTTTCTACAAAAATTAACTGAAAATGGATCAAAATTATTAATGCAAAATATAGCACTATAAAACAAATAGAAGAGAAAATAGGAGAAAATCCTTGTGACCTGGGGTTAGTGAAGAGTTCTTAGGCATGGCACCAAAATCACAATCCATAACAAAGAACCAATAACCTGGACATCTAAAGAATTAAAAAATTTTTCTCAGTGAAACACACCGTTAAGAAAATGAAAAGGTAAATCACAGATTGGGAGAAAGTATTTCCAAATGACATATCCAACAAAGGACCTGTTTCAAAATTCACAAAGAACTCTGTGAAATCAACAATAGGGAAAACAGGAGCACCCAGGTGTCTCAGTCAGTTAAGCATCCAACTCCTGATTTCAGCTTAGGTCACCATCTCACAGTTTGTGAGACTGAGCCCCTGTGTCATCATCGGGCTCTGCACTGATCGTGCAGAGTCTGCTTGAGATTCTCTCTCTCCATCTCTCTCTTCCCCTACCCTGCTCACTCCCTCACAATAAATAAACATTTTCTAAGAAGAAGAAGAAGAAGAAGAAGAAGAAGAAGAAGAAGAAGAAGAAGAAGAAGAATATAAAATAGTTAATAATAAATGAGTAAAAGACTTAGACATTTGACCAAGGGGAATATATGGAGAATGAGCAGACAAAAAGATGTTGAATAGCATTTGTTATTTAGGAAGCGCAAAATAAAAGCAAAATGAAATACTTCTATACTATTAGAACTGACAAAATTAAAAAAAGAAAAACTAACAGGCTAAGTCAAGGACTGATGATATGTGGAGACACCATATTTCTCATGTGTTGCTACCTGGCGTATACAATGGTATAGCTACTTGGAAATCGATGTGGCAGTTAAATATGTATTACATACAACTCTGCAATTGCACTCCTGGGTATTTATTTTCTAGAAATGAAAACTACATCCACACAACAACCTGTACATAGATATCCACAGCAGCTTTATTTGTAATAGCCAAATGTCTTTCAACTGTTAAGTGAATAAACTGCTGTATACCTATACAATGGAATTCTACTCAGCGATAAAAAGAAATGAGTTACTGAAACACACAACTTGAACGGACCTCACACCCATTATGTTGCATGGAAAAAAATGAAGTGTTTATATACTATGTTATTCCATTTACATAAGATTCTCAAAATGAAAAAAATATAGTAATGGAGAAGAGGTCAGTGGTTGGAGGAAGGGAATTAAGGATTAGTGTTACAGGGAGGTTGGAAGTTTCTTTGTAGTGACAGAATAATCTTGTACCCTGCTTGTGGTGGTGGTTATATGAATGTATCCACGCAATAAACTTTCACAGAACTATACAAAGCAAAATGAAAAAAAAAGAATGCATGTAAAAATGGATACAATCCAAATAAATCTAGTTTAACTGTATTATAGCAATGCCAATTCTCCGATTTAATAGTCTGATTGTAGAAGATGTTATCATTGGGGAAATTTGGGTTAAAGGTGCATAAAAACTGTGTATACTAGTTTTACAACACCTTATCAGTCTTAAATTGTTTAAAAACAAAAAATTAAAAAGCATATAGGAAAATAAAATGAGGTTGATAAATTTGTAGAAACTGAGCTAACATGCAACCTTAGGATGTTGCTATTTCTAAAATTAGTTTCTTGAAGGCCAAGAGCATGGGAATGTTGTGCTGGGTTTTGTTGGTTACATTTTTATCAGAGGACAAGTGGGACAATATTCCATGTCTTTAATCATTTGGATTTTGAGGTTTACATTAAATAAGGTACACTGAAACTTAGATAATTGCTGAACATAAACACAAATTGTACAACAAGGCCACCAGGATTCAAGTCCTGAGCAATTTACAGTATGATAAATATCAGAGATCAGAAGATTTGCTCTAATGCATTTGGAAGCTAAATATTTAAAGAGCAGCGTACTTCATTATTTAAAAATACAAGAGACGTTTAGAGGCCTAAAGAACTTAAAAAAACATTTCACAAGAAAATTTAAAACTTCCCAGAATGCTTTATATACAAATGTAAAGAGTCATTAGTTCTTCATGACGTAGTATCGTAACAATCCCAACTAGTATTTCATTATTTTTTAAAAACCCACTGTGAAGACTATTTCTTAAAGAATAAATTTTCTTTGTCTTGAAATCATCTAATATAACAAAAAACCACATCAAATAAGAATAACCTAATATTTTAAAATGTACATTTTGAAAGTATATGGATTAGTTCTCCATCCACCTCTTGATTTATTTACATCTTGGAAAAAACCAAAGCAGGCACTTTTTTCAATTTGCTGAACTTCCGCAGATTAAGGAGACCAATTCTCAATTATTTGTGCTAATGGAGGAAAACAGTGTCACATAATGTAGGAAATACTTATAACTCAGCCTAGTGAATCTTGGACTCCTGGGGCCTCTCTGGTAAGATAGGAATAGTTTACTGGTCTCCTATTCACCTTTTGGAGACAAGAATCAGATTAAGAACTGAAATCACTGTTTTGGGGGAATAGGTGGAGGGCAGCACATCAAGGAAAGAAGAGCTACTTGCATTGAACAAACATTTTGCCCCAACACTTACTGTTGTAATTTAACAGATTATCTCAGTGAAATTACAGTGGCCCAAATTGTTATTCATTTCTCACTTTTACAGTTGAGGAAACTAAGGCATACAGATAGTAAATACCTTGATCAAGGACATACAATTAGCCAAGCTAATTTAGGATCTTTTTATCCCCAAAGCTGGTACTCCCTGCATTGTGGTATTTTATTGCCTCTTAAACATGTACAGATCAAAAGACATTGAGTGACTGCATTTCAACATTTATCCACATAACTCATGGTTAAATGACAGTCAATTTTACAGATAGCTAAAAAGCATCATCAGGTTGACAGCTTATTTGGCGTAACTGAAACATGAGAACACTACAGTTCTCAGGCACAAGACTCAGGCCTTGAAGGAAACTTGGAAAACACCCAAGCCTACCCTAGGAGATGTCTCTATTTTTGGTAAAATGTTTAGCTCACAGTAATATTGTGTGTTGGTGTTTTGTTTTATTTTGCTTTCTTTGTAATTTGTTTGGTTTTCATAGTGTTTTTTTAACTAAGCAAAACTATGTTTTATTTGGTGAGAGTTTTTACTAGTTTTGTTCTGTGCTTTACTAGTTTTTTACTACAAGTTTAAATGTTTCATGATTTTTTTCCTTTGGATTTCATTCCAAATTGAACTGCTGTTTGTCCCTTTATTTGTTTTTATCTCCAGAGCTATTTTCCTTAAGTCTGAGAAAGGCCGAATATACATTGGTGATGAAAAACCAAATCAAACCACAAAATGTGGTAGTTATAATGAAATTATGAACAAAATGCATCTATAAGATTAATTTAGTTCTGTGTGTGTGAGCGCATGTGTGTGTATGGGTGTAGTTGACCCGTGAACAGCATGGATTTGAACCATATAGGACCACTTACATGCAGATTTTTTTTTGATAAATACAGTATAGTACTGTAAATGTATTTTCTCTTCCCTATTATTTTTCTATTAACATTCTTGTCTAGCCTACTTTATTGTGAGAATATAGTATATAATACATATGCCATACAAAGTACGTGTTAACTATTTATGTTCTCGGTAAGGTTTCACGTCAACAGTAGGCTATTAGCAGTTAAGGTTTGGGGAAGTCAAAAGTTATACGTGAATTTTTAATTGTGCAGGGGGTCTAGGTACCTAACCCACCCACTGTTCAAGGGTCAACTGTACATATGAATATTTATTTATTTAAATTCCTTTTTATGGCATTTGTTTGATTCTGTAGCTATTCTTTCCATCCTTCCCTACTCTGGTCTCCAACCTGAGAAACATCTATACAGACTATCTCAGTGGGTATCCTTGCCTCCTGACAACCTTCACCCAATGGAGAGCCCCAGCAGGAGCTAGAAGCAGGAGAGATGAATGAGGTCAGTGAGGTCAAGGGCACTGTAGTGTTTTATTTCCCAGTTCTCTCCCAGGGGGTCACTTGGTCTAATTGTGTAAACAGGCACAACTCACAGAACAGCCTTCTTCACAGGATTTTCCCTGCCCTGCATTCCAAAAAGCTCTCTGCCCTCACTCTGCCATAAATGGTAGTGATGATCAATCCCTATTAGATGTCTGCTCACTATTATCAGATTTCCCCTCTCACTGTCGACAAGTTTGAGTGTGTCACTTCCTCTACAGTAATGAATGATGACAGTAAGAGTTAAATTTATATGAAGAGGGAGAACTTCATTTAATATAGCATGTTTTTACACATTAAGGTTAAAACAATAAAGACAAAGGAGAGTAAAATACCCTTTCATACCCCAAACTTCTGTGATCCCCAGAAATAGCAACTATAACTATTTGCTATATGTACCAGATCTATTTCTATACATTTGCATACATATACTGGCAGATAATTTGTTTTCTTCGGTATGTTTCGATCATATGATGCATATTCTTCTGTGACTTGTATTTAAATATTTCTCCAATGATGGGCATTTAGATTTATTAAACTTTTATGCTGTTATCAACACTGAATCATGATAAGCATCTGTATATGTGATTGATAAATTACTTCCTCAAAAAATTCTTATTCAACATTATGCTCTTCTTCATTAAATAATTTATATAAAGTCATGATTATATGTATTATATATGAAAGCTAAGCTATTACTAGAGAATATTCTTTGAATATTAGCAACTATGACACACCTTTTTTAACTGAGTGACTATTACATTTCATTCTTTATACGTATATTTTTAATGTTTATTCTGAGAGAGAAAGAGAAAGTGGGGGACGGGCAGAGAAAGAGGGAGAGAAAGAATCCCAAGCAGGCTCTGCACTGTCAGCGTGCAGCCGACGTGGGGCTTGATCTGACAAATTTTGAGATCATGACCTGAGCGGAAATCAAGAATCAGACACTAAATAGAATGAGCCACCCAGGTGCCCCTCTATTTCTCTATTCCTCACAACCGCCTTAAAATACAGCTATGATTTTGTGGTCTAATGAAGGTACAGAGGCTAAGAAATTAAAAAGCCCAAACCTACAGGGCTTGCAAAGAGATCTTTATTTGAACACAAGGACCCTGGTCTCCCAACCCGTTCTTTGAACTACACCATGCTCTCTCTCCTCACTAGACAATACTTTTCACTTATGAATGAAACTCAATGTCTAGTAGGAAAGTTGGTCAGGCAAAAACACTTCTTCTGAAGTAAAATTTTAGGCTTCTTTTCTCGGTATATCCTGCTACCCCATGTGGCATTCCCCACATTTATGTCTAAAGGAAGGAATAGCCCAAGAGGACAAAAAGAACAAATATGTGCACCTCATGGGTTTTGTTTAGAAAACTAGCTTGATTTGGGTGGGGATAAGGAGTCAGGAGGGAAGAACTCAGACATAAGGAGGACACTTATAAGAATAACGATTCAGTCACTCTGCAATTGGACCAGGTACTAGTGACCCAGAGTATTAAAGAGCCTACAAATGGAGTTTAGAGGCTAGTGCTTCCCCAACAAGGGGTACTATATGGGAGTCGCTGGCCATACTGGCCACGAGGTCCAAGTCAGTAGGAGAGTTGGAGGCAGATAAACCTCCAGGTAGCTGGAAATGAAAAAGAAGACAGCATTTTCCTCCCCAAAAGTAGTAAGGTCCCAGCGGGGGTAAATAATAGACAGATTGGCTATGGATGTTAAAGCAAAAGAAATGGAGGGCTAGCAACCTGTCCCTGAAGAGTTTGGCTATTCAGTGAAGGGAGAATGGAAGCGTGGCCTGCAGACTGATGACCATGATGTACACACATGACTAAAGCAAAGCAAACTGTGGATTGCAATAAGCACAGTGTAACAAGTGCTTAGGGAGCCCCCTGAGCACTCAAGAAAAGGCTTAATTAGCCTGAGGGAGAATCAACTGGCCCACTTAAAAAAGGAGGAAAGTTCATTTTTATTTATAGGATTTGAGCTAACATTTCTACTGTGTTTCATTTAATAGAGCTATTGGTTAAATAGCTCCCGTTAGAATTATTTTATTTATGATTACATAAGCATGCTAAAAGTATAACCAGTCTACAGGAGTTCCCCATTAATATTATTAACTGTTATAAACCCATAGGCTACCACAAAGGGTTAAACAAAATAAATCTTTTTGTATCTTTTCCCTGCTGTCTTAAAGCTTGAGCCCGAAATTAATCACAATGAGGGAAATAAAATAAAATAAAATCTACATTGTCCCCATACTGTATTATACTATACTGACACTATAATTTTTCATAGTGTACATTTTTATTGTCTTTCTCTACTTGCTAAATTTATAAACTCCATGAAGGCAAAGATCTATGCCTGGCAAATTAGAGGTTCTCGATAATATTTGTGGAATGAATGAATAAGCAGACGACAAAAATCTAATTTTTTTATTATATTTTGATCATGTTGATTCTGACATT
Organism: Felis catus; assembly: GCF_018350175.1. NCBI lineage: Eukaryota > Metazoa > Chordata > Mammalia > Carnivora > Felidae > Felis > Felis catus. Next base: position 138,430,215 of record NC_058376.1, read on the forward strand.
CTGGTTTTCCTGAGACTTTAAGCCAAAAAATTTGTGCAACTTTGAAAAAATCTCTTAGAATAATTTAGATGAATAAAACACTAGACCACAAAGCAGACCAAAATAATACATTTTAATGAAAATGTTATAAAATAAAGAGGATCTGTAAGCCAATATATCTAAAATTTCTTATAAATTGTGATGCACATTATGTGAAGATTTTTACTTTTGGGTTTTTTTTGTTTGTTTGTTTATTTTCAGGAGACTATTTTGTTTTTCACTATTGAAAGGAGATAAAACAGAAAAACAAGAGAGAGTGTTTTTCACACAAGACAGCATTTTTGGTAACCAAAGTTACCTGCTAGTTGTGAGTAAATCTATATTCCATTTATGGTTACTGAATTAAAATCACAGTAGTAAATATTCCTATTGCTATTTTGTAAATGCTTGTAATATGGACCAAACAACTTAGAATAAATATAATGATGTAGCCAAAGTGTTAGAATCAAAGTTCAAAAAGAACTTGAAAAATAAACAGTTGCTATTCTTGCCTGCCCAAATCTACTTCCTTCCCTTCTGGTAAGAGAATCTCAATTGTCCTCACAAAACCACCCGCCCCCACTCTAACACTATGTTGGATTGATTCTAGCTCCAAGAGTAGGCGTGTGACCCACACCTGGCTTATCAGAGGGGGACATACACTTCCCGACCATGGGAAGTGACCATAACCCAATCAGTTTAGTGAAAGTTATCATGAAACCTTTACTGTAGTAACTTGGAAAGGGCTATTTTCTTTTGCTGACCTTAGTGTTGGGAAAGTGGAAGGCTTCAGTTGCTGGTAAAGATGGTGTAGTCAATAAAGAGGAAAACTCACCTGAGAAATGCAGATTGGTAAATGAAATGTTTATGGTAACACCACATGCTTTCTATGTGTCGGGTCTCATTTTAAGCACCTCATGTCTATTAATACAACTCAAAAAAGGTATTATTATACACATTACACAGCCAAGGAAACTGGGGTTGAAAGACTGTAAGTAATGTGTGCAGTATTATAGCTAGTAAATAGTGGACACAACTGACCAGAGAGGTCATGCTCTGAAATACAGCTATGTAAAAACCAGGCACACACCTTTCTCTGACCTCCACCCTTGACTTTTTATTCAATGAGTTAATACACTACCTTTTTAAGTCAGTCTTTTTTCTGACATTTGTGATTAAAAGTTCTGAATAATAGCAGCACTGTAATAATGAGAACATTAATAAGGATGCTGAGATAACATAAAGTTTTACTGTATAATTTGGTCCCCAAACAAAAAATTAACATAGGATAGACTATGTATGTGTAATATTTGCAAAATAGTATTAAACTAATAGCAAACAAACTAGTTAGCCAAATTAATAAGAGCCTTGGATGGAATTTTTGAAGAGGTCAGAATGTGACAGATCCTGATATTGATATTAATCCTTTGTGGGGAAATAATGTAAAATTGAAAACTAAGGCAACCTACTAGTAGGGTTCCCTTTACCATAAAAAAGAAGTATCCTTCTAAGAACCAAATATTAAAATGTACACTTATAAAAGGACAACAGGCAATATGTTTCCATATTCAAAAAATTAATTTTATCAGCAAAAGTGCAAAGTATTTTAAAATACAAACAATCAGCCAAATCCTGCCTACAAGGTATATAAAACTGAGGCTACAACTTGGTGTCTTAAGACGCACTTTTATTTTTATTTTTATTAAAAAAAAATTTTTTTAACGTTTATTTATTTTTGGGACAGAGAGAGACAGAGCATGAACGGGGGAGGGGCAGAGAGAGAGGGAGACACAGAATCGGAAGCAGGCTCCAGGCTCTGAGCCATCAGCCCAGAGCCCGACGCGGGGCTCGAACTCACGGACCGGGCGATCGTGACCCGAGCCGAAGTCAGACGCTCAGCCGACTGAGCCACCCAGGCGCCCCTTAGAGGCATTTTTAAAATCTATTACAGACAGGGGTGCTATGTAACTCAGTTGGTTAAGCATCTGACTTCAGCTTAAGTCATAATGTCACTGTTCATGAGTTCAAGCCCCACATCAGGCTCTGGACTCACAGCTCAGAGCCTGGAGCCTGCTTCAGATTCTGTCTCCCTTTCTCTCTGCCCCTCCCCCACTTGTGCTCACTCTCTCTCTCTCAAAAATAAATATTTTTTAAAAAATAAATAAATAAATAAATAAATAAATAAATAAATAAATAAATCTATTATAGGCCAAGAATGAAATCTTGCCATTTGCAACAACATAGGTACAGCCAGAAGGGATAATGCTAAGTAAAGTCAGTCAGTCAGACAAAGATAAATACCATATGATTTCACTGATATGTGGAATTTAAGAAACACAACAAAGAAAAAAGAGAGACAAATAAAAAAAAAAAAACAGACTCTCAACTATAGAGAAGAAAGTGATGGTTCCACAGGGGAGGGGAGGGGATAGGTGAAATACATGAGGGGGATTAAGAGTATACTTAGCTTGATGAGCACTGAGTAATATAGAATATTTGAATCACTCTATTGTATACCTGAAACTAATTACACTGTATGTTAATTACACTGGAATTAAAATTTTTAAAAATTCTATTACAGGCCAAAGTATCCTTTCTGAATTTGGAGAGATTATGTGCTTTTTTCCCACATAAAATTTTGGCAAAGATTTTACTCTTGGTCCATGCAAGTGTTTAGTTAATGTTTACTATCCTTTCAATTTCTGTAATTCCTCATAAGGGCTTTAAAATTACAATGTTTCAGGTACCTCCTCTCAGGAAATATTTCCTGCACAGCGAGAGAGTCAGGGTTGACTCTAGATCCTACGAACCATCTTCCCTAGCTCTGTATTTGCCATGGAATTCAGGGGTAAATGAGACTTTTTACAGTAATAACTAGGAGAGAAGGACTCTCTTCTAACTGAGCTTGGAGTTGAGAAAATGGAAGCCTAGAGCTGCGGGCAATGGTGACTCCAAACAAAGAAGGTTGACCCAAGGGATGAGGATTTAAAAACAATGTTCCTAAGGCTGGCAATGAATAAATATTGCATCTCTGTGATAAGTGTTCCATGACTTTATTATAAAAGTGTAGTTTGATTATAGCTTATTCTTATTATGATACCACTTTGGACTAAGAGCTTTATAAACCGAATTCCAGTTGTGTAAAATGTGTATAACAACCTTAATATAAAACCATATCATTCAAGGAAACTCAACTGAGTTAGAATTTGTGCTTTATAGATTTGTCTTCAGCCATGCATGATGGAGCTATGAAATCCATTTAAGTACAAATTTACCAGACCTCAAAGAGCAGAGTCCAGAAACAGTGACAAGCCTCACATTTAAATGGATTCCATGTAAATGAGAGGTGTCATTTCTGGTGTGGCATACCACACGTCTAAACACTTAACTGTTTTGGTTAAAGAACAGAACCACTTAATACCACTGAGCTTCATCTATTAAAACGTAGATGATACCTTCCATTATTTCTTGGAAAACCCTCAAAACTGCAGAAGAAGGGGCTGACCACAATTCAGCATAATTTTTTTTTAATTCCCTCTGATTTCAGCCACACAGTTACACACCCAGGATCCACATATGAGTCAACAATTAAAACTAAGTTTAGTTTCAAAAACAAACTAAAAAAAAAAGGAGCTTTTGAAAGTTTAATGTGTAAGGTTTACTAAGAGGAGCAAAAGCAGAGACTTTTCCAGGTGGTTTTTGCAAAGTAAGATCCACATGGTGGTATTTATAAGTGGTTAATCTAATGCCTTACCTTTATTTAGTCCAGTAGTACTATTTGTCTCCCTTTGGAATTATGTAATTAATGGGAAATGACCATAAAACTTTGGGAATTTATGGCTACTTTCCAAACTCTTTTTTCTAAGAACTACTGAATTGCTCCCTAAAGAAAGATAGATCACAAGAACTCCAGAGAGTCCCAACTCGATACTCACCTTCTATTCTTTGGGTTGCTTATGAATATGCAAACTTCTGCTTAAGATTGCTTTGGGGGCTGCAAAGAACTACCAAGAAGTGAAAGCAGTCATAGGCCAGCTCCTTGCTACTCAAAGTGTGGTCCCAGGACCAGTTGCAATAGCATTCCCTGGGAGCTGGTTAGAAACATTGACTCTCAGGCCCTGCCCTTGACCTGTCTGAACGAGAATCTGAATTTGCAGTCCCCAGGTAGTTTTCATCCAGCTCACAGTATGACGGGACTCTGAACTATTTTTCTAAGAACACCATCACTCCTAAAAGTCTTTGTCTGTATACATGTTAGTTTTCCAATCTTGACTTTTCGGCCAGCTGTTTATAGGTTTAACAAAGACTAACCATAATTATAGCTGACGCTTATTTTATTGCATGCTTGAATTAAATACATAGATTACTTTATTTTAAAGTTATTGCTTCTCAGATGTATTTATGGAAAGGGGAGTGATTCTTACACATGAGACTGCATCACAGAAGCATCTGAAGGGCCCTTTAAAACACAGCTTGCTCGGAGCGCCTGGTGGCTCAGTCGGTGGAGTGTCCGACTTCGGCTCAGGTCATGATCTCGAGGTCTGTGAGTTCAAGCCCCACGTCGGGCTCTGTGCTGACAGCTCAGGGCCTGGAGCCTGCTTCGGATTCTGTGTCTCCCTCTCTCTCTCTCTGCTCCTCCCCCACGCATGCTCTGTCTGCCTCTTTCTCAAAAATAAACATTAAAAAAATTAAAAATAAATACAAATAAAACACAGCTTGCTCAACCTACCGCCAGAGTTTCTGATTCAGTAAGTTTGGGGTAGGCCTCCAAGAACTGGGTTTCACCAAGTACTCAGGTGATGCTGACTGAGACCACTAATATAGAGCCCCCAAATAGAGGTATCTGTCAATTCAATTACCTGGGCCCATATCTCGGATGCAGGCTACTTATCAAAAAAAAAGGGGGGGCGGCGGCACCTGGGGGGCTCAGCTGGTTAAGAATCGACTCTGCCTCAGGTCATGATCTCATGGTTTGTGAATTCAAGCCCCACATCAGGCTTTGTACTGACAGCGAGGAGCCTGCTTGAGATTCTTTCTCTCCCCCCACCCCCCACTCGTACTTTCTCTTTCAAAATAAATAAACTAAGACAAAAATTGTTCTGGCTAGCCCTAGGGGATCTCTCTGGACACCCCCTCTTTCCCACAGTTGCCACTAGTCATTTTGCCTCTTTTCTCAAGCCACCTGCAAAAGACAATCCACTTTCCCTTCCTCTCTTCCTCCAGACTGTCTCTAAATCCGAAATGTTTCGGCTTTGATGTTATCAGTGCTAACCACCACAGAGTGATGGGTGATTTTCGAGGGTAAGAAACATTCCACAAATTTCACAAACCCTCAGAGTTTATTCCCTTGACTTTTACTCTAGGCTTTAACGTGGAATTAGGTTTCGATTAAATTCTTTGGGCCTTTCTATTCAAATAACTCAGAGGTACTTCAAAGAAATAACTAATTAAAATTCACATTTTTGTTAAGAAAATGAGATTGTTGAAATACTTCCACCAACATTGCTTCATTTGCTTCTGTCAAGAATCCCATTAAATAGGCACAGTAAATAGAATAATGCCACAAAAGAAATTAGGGGGAACTGAAAACAAAGTAGCAACAGAAAAATAAGTCCTAGTTTAGGAAGATCCTCCTCTCAAAATAACATTTCTATCTTTTTCTACATGTTCAAACGGGACCTTATAAATGTTCCAGGCTGCCTGGGTAGCTCAGTTGGTTGAGCGTCAGAATTCAGCTCAGGCCATAATCTTCTGGTTTGTGGGTTTGAGCCTCACGTGATCCTGCCTGCTGTCAGCCTGTCTGTGCAGAGCCTGCTTTGGATCCTCTGTTCCCCCCTCTCTCTCTACCCCTCCTCCTCTGGCGCATGTGCTCTCTCTCTCAAAAAATAAAATATTTTAAAAAATAAAAAACATTTCAAAGCTACATAGTAATTGTGAGTTATAAGTGTGTGTATTATATACACATATAGCTTCATTGTGTTATTTACATAAACATTCCTCAGTTGGAAAGAGTTGTGTTCACAATAGGTTTTACCTAAAGAAATCAAGTGTTAGATGCTGGAATAGCATCCCCAGAAATATAAAAGCAGGCAAAAAGGGTTTTTGTTTATTTGTTTGTTTGTTTAGATCAATGGTTAGTGGTAAAAATTCATGCTTCTTTTCTTACCCCCTTGGTTCTGAACAGCAATTCTTTACAGAGAAGGCATACTCATTGCAATGAGTATTAGGAGGAGATATTTTTAATTTCTTCCTTTAGACCACCAACTCAAGTAGTCTGCTAACACATTAAACTATAAAAGGAGAGAGACAGTGGTTAAAACATGACTTAAGAAGCCTGCTGTGAACCCACATGCTAGTTTTTAAAATATATTTAACATTCTAAAAGGAAAATCCAGAACAAAATGTAAGTAAATATAACTAGTAGAGGTTTTAACTTAATCTGAGCTATATTTACTCATGTATAAATGCAGACCTATTCGATCATGCATGTGAAGACGGGTCCCTCAGGAGATGATGTGACTCAACAGTGAGCATCCTGGGAAGACTCACCTCACAGGGTCTAGAAGTCAACCATTTGGGGAATAATGAAGGGAAAGAGGGACTCTCCATCTATTTAGATACAACTAATGTAATTTAGTTATAGCTATTTTTAACACTTTTGTCTTTTAACTTTTACACTAGATTTAAAAAATGATTAACCACTACTGTTATGGTACGTCAGCGTTGTTTTTGTCTATATATTACTGTTACCAATGACTTTCATACTATCTTACGCTCATATTGCTGATTAGCAACCTTTGATTCAACCTGAAGAGTTCTCTTTAGCATTTCTTGGAAGGCACTGCTAGGGGTGATGTACTCCTTCGGCTTTTATTTGTCTTTATCTAACCCCTTCATTTTTGAAGGACAGATTTTCAAGGTATAGTAGCTTAGTTGGCAGGGTTTTTTTTTTTCTCTCAGTACTTTGACTATATATCATTCTACTGTCCTCTGGCCTTCTGCTGAAATAACCACTAATAATCTTATGGGGGCTTCCTTGTATACAGCAAGTCACTTTTCTCTTGGATGCTTTCAGCATTCTCTCTTTAACTTTTGACAATTTTATTATAATTATTATAATGTGTTTCCACATGGGTCTCTGGGTCCATCTACCATATGGCCCAGGAGTCCCACTTCTGAGTATACACTCAAAGGAAATGAAATCAGTATCTCAAAGAGATATCTATACCCCATGTTCATTTCAGCATTATTCAAGATAGGCAAAATATGGAAACAACCTAAGTGTCTCTACACAGATGAATGAATAAAAAAATAGGGTGTCTGTGTATGTGTTTGGATATACATATACAATGGATGAGGCCCACCCACATTATGTTACACTTTACTCAGTCTACAGATTTCAGTGTTAATGTCATCCAAAAATCACCGTCACAGAAACATCCAGAATAATATTTGACTAAATATTTGTTCTCCTTGGCCTAACCAAGTTGGCAAACAAGTTAACCATCAAAATGGGAAATATATGTAGCTTCTGATTTCTTATTAAAGAACTTTTCTCATAACTCTTTCTACCAAATAAGCTAGAGAAATTCAATTTTCTTCATTTACTAACTTAAAAATCTCTTTGGGTAATTCTTTGAGACAAACGCTTAGTACTTGTTATTCTCTGCTCTATCCTAAAATAACTCAAGAGTTATTTTACCTCTATTTAAAACAAGAGCTTGTTTTACCTCACTGCACCAAGGAAAATAACGCTATCTGTATTTGTTTTCTGTTGTTGCTATAACAAGTTACCATAAACTTGGTGACTTAAGCAGAATAATTTGTGGTTTCACAGCCGCCGTATCTCCTCTGACTCTGATCTTCCTGCTTCCTTCCTACCAAAGCCTTGTCATTACATTTGTCTTACTCACATAATCCAGAATAGTCTCCGCATCTCAAGATTCTTAACTTAATCACATCTTCGAAGTCTCCTTTACCAGGTAAGGTAACATATTCACAGCTCTCAAGGATTAGGATGTGGACATTTTAGGGGTGATATTATTTTGCCTACCACAGAAAATCATTCTGCATGTAAGGTCCTTGTACTATTTTCTGAACCCACTGGTCATGAATACAGAGATGTGATGGAGATCTGCACTGGCTCACAAGAACCAATTCCATGTATTTCTTTCCTACTCTGTGTTCTGTGATGTCACATTAGTAGCTTGAAACTGGCCATGGTGGGAAAGAGGTGATTGTTACAAATCATGGCTTTGATTTTTACAGAGCCAGGTGTTAAACATTTACTATATTCCATTGTATAAAATCATTTTCTATATGGTTGTTGGTCTCCTTGTTGAATACCAATCTGTAGAGAATAAGCCACATCCCCTTTTCTAATTGAGCCCCATTTCTATTCTCCTTGGTACCATAGTACCCCTTTGGTTCAGGTGGGACTCTCTTTACTTGCTGGAATTAGTGGTCTGGTCTGTAGCCAATGCCCACAGAGCTAGGTCTGTCCTGAATCTATAATCCCATCAGGCAAGCTCACAGCCAACGCCAGCTTCATGGCCCTATGACCCGTGCTGGCACACAGAGCCCCATACTCACAATGGTTTAATGCTACACTATAAGCATCTTGAATTTCTTAATGGATTTTGAACAAGTGACAACACAGTGTCATTTTGCACTGATCCCTGAAATTTATGTGGCGATTTCTGTTCATGGCCAGCATCCTCAGCTATACATTAACAGAAACGCTTGAATACCTTTTGTCTCCACACCATATGGGAGGGGTAGCAGAGTTACAATTAATACCTAAAAGTGCTAATCATACTTGTTCTCTCTCTGTATTGATTCAAATGTTTGGGTAATTCAGTTACTTTCAGTTTTAATATCATCTTGCAGGTCAATCTCTGTTTCCTCTGTCCCTATGAAGAAGACTTTGGTACTAGAGCAAGTCTCATGTGAACAAATTTGCAGTGACGGTGATCTCTGGCCTCATGATGATGGTCCTTGAGAATATACTGATAGTGACTGGGGTGCAGTTGGGTGAGTAGCCATCTGAGGGTATGCTACAATGGATGCTGCTAAAGTCCTGTTTTTATGACCAAAACTCATTTCATTTCTATCTAGAAGAGGAATGAGGGTATCTGCCTGGTTAAGCTGATGTTACACTGATTCATGTTAATGCTGCAAGCCACTATGAGTCTCTGTTACATCATCAAACCAAACACAAGTGTAGGATGTGAGCATTCCTTGACTCTCACCATGCCAGACCCCACAGCAACTCAGCTATGTATGACTTTACCATGTAGAGACATTGGGAAATATCTGAGTCTCTCCTCCCATTAGGAGAGAACTGAGCAAAGCTCTGGTGTGCAGCTTGAGCCCTCGTTTTCTCATCTCTTTACTTGGCACAAACTCACAAAAATAGAACTATTCTGGAGTGAGTTCTAAATGAAGTAAGAACCAAGGTACTCCTTTAAGCCTTGATGTTTCTATAAACAACTCTAATATATCTTACCTCTCTGGGACTTCTTGGCTCACTTCCAATTTTCCCCTGTATCTACCCTGTTTCTTTAATGTTAACACTTTCCTAAATCACATATGATAAACAAATATCCAGTATTGTTCATAATAGTAAACAACTCAGAAATATTTTATATCACTTTATTCTTCTTTAAAGTCCTTCAACTGTTGGATTGTAAGGCTATAGCCACCTCCCAAGGAGACAAAGAGCACTCCTCTTCCAGTGATGTTAAAAGAAATATGTTGTTTGGTTTATACTACTTTATTGTAATTGAACCTCAGAGAAATTGTTATGGCATATGATACTTGGTGGTGGGCTTTTATATTAAGTTACTGAATGCAGTCATTCAACAGTGTATCAAGGAAGAGACATTTTTAAGCATCATGAAGTAAATCAATCAACCTTATTGTGTGATAACAATGACAATATCATTGACAGTTTGATAAAGAAATCACTTTGGGATCAGATATATTAAATGTAGGGGTCTCCACTTTGATTTTTTTTTAATTTGCAATTCAGAAACACAACATAATTAAAATGGGTCCCGATGCTTATTAGACTGAAAAGATTGAACACTATTAAGATGTTTCTGGAACTAAAGAAAAATTTTAAGGAAATTCCATTTAAGAAGGCAAAATAGTTTATGAAAGGAGGAATAAAAATCTGATCACAGGTTACAAACACTGTGACATTTTCATTAGGCAAGTTAGCAAATGGGATCATTGACTAGGTGAGTAAATAAAATGTGTCTGACAGGATTATCATAAATTAATATTTATTGAGTACCTATAAGATGTGTTAGGTTGTTCTGACTCCATTCTAATTTATTATCTCAAAGTTCGACCTCTAGACTAAAAGATTCAAATAATAAAGAAAAAAACATTTCACTACTCATAAAATTATAATTTTTCAGCATTAAAACTGAATTTTGAGATTAGTAACTAAATATAAACTTAAACTTCTTACTGTCGTGATAAAAAAAATGATGGTAGCAGTGGTTCCTCAACTGTTTTTGAAATGAAATAACAATAATATATTTTGTGAACATTTTTCAATCTGGGTTTCTTTTACATTTAATAATGGATGAATTAAACGTAAAGAAAGGTAACAGTATTCAAAAGAGTATTCACCCAGCCCAGGGTACAAATCAATTTATCAAGTGTAAGCCGTGAAATTTAGACAGGAGATGAAAAGAAAACTACTAAGACCTCTTGTCTCAGTAACTCTCCCATGCGCAAGAACATCTTCAAGATAGGGACACTAGCACATATGTGTCTGGTAAAGATAAAATGTAGAAGCGACAGGACCGAATACCCGCCATCAACAAATAGTGATAACGGCACAAGAAGTATTTTCAGGTGAACTGTAAATGTGTTTCTAGGAGAAAAATAATTACCACCATATGAAGACAATACTCTCAACAAGTGAAGATGTACCAAGAACAATAAGAACAAAAAAAATACAAAACATACAAAATATTGCTGAAGGAAGTAGTTTGGGATAAAGTATATATACCTGGACACTCTTTTATGATTAAGTTGCAAAATGTCATGGTCGGGATGCCAAACGACAGAGCAAGACCAGATGCAGACTGTGGTGTACATAACCTTCCTGCCCCTGCACAGATGGATTATCTGTTCCTCAAATTACCTACAACGCTCAGGACCCACTCACAACCACCGGAGCTAGATTTAGAGGGAGATAGCCATTTGGTTTCATGACTTGTAGATCTGTGAGAGTCCCTGAAACACGGCTGAAAATATAACAAGAAAACACTTTGATTGGTCTCTTGGGTTTGCAATTCATCTTTCCCCAGCACATGTTAAAATCAAAACAGATGGTCACTAAAATGCCTCCATAGCGGAGTTTTCGCTGCTGAATGAAGTATGTAAATTAGGCCATGACCGTCTCATTGCTCTTCCTCTTTCTTTCCCTCTTAATGATTTTCTATTTCTCCTAACTAAATGTTACTGGAGAATCCCAACTAAAGGACTTGGAATGTATACTCGGTGGATTTGAATTTTTAACGAAAACACTCAGGGTGAGTCTGAATCACGTGTTCTAAAGACCAACAGCTAGGGGCGCCTGGGTGGCGCAGTCGGTTAAGCGTCCGACTTCAGCTAGGTCACGATCACGCGGTCCGTGGGTTCGAGCCCCGCGTCAGGCTCTGGGCTGATGGCTCGGAGCCTGGAGCCTGCTTCCGATTCTGTGTCTCCCTCTCTCTCTGCCCCTCCCCCGTTCATGCTCTGTCTCTCTCTGTCCCAAAAATAAATACACGTTGAAAAAAAAATTTTTTTTTAAAAAAATAAAGACCAACAGCTAAAGAAACATCGTCTTACGCTCTCAAAGTCTGACTCGGCTTTTCCTACTTGGCCAAAATGATTTCTCAAAGATGCCTGCCATTTCACAGTTTGCAGATCTCCAATATAGGCTGTCTTTCTCGAGTTCTCTGAAAAAAGCCTTCAGTACCCACTGGTGAACCATATTCTTTTTCTGAAACTCTGTCCTCCTTTGACTTCCGAATCCTTCTCTCTCCTCCTTTGACTTCTAATCCTAGAGCAATCTTAGTTGTTCTCCAGGCTTGAGAGGTGATGTGGCGTCATGAACATGGGCACGGACTCTGAAGCCAGCTTGCCAGGGTTTGGAGTCTGACTCCACCTCTCTCTAGCTAGCAAATTACTTTCTTTGTCTCAGTTTACCTATCTACATAATGGACACTAATAAAGTAGAGTAGCTCACCAAATTATGATTACATATACAAAGAATTATTCAAATAATACCTAGAACAAAGTTAATGGACAACACATGTTGCTCATTACTTATATTTCTGACACTTTCATTACCTTCTTAGGCTACACTTTCTCTTCCTCTGACAAGAATTAAATTATAAGAGTCCTTTCCTTTTTCTTTTTTCTTTTGGTTATTTTATAACTCCTTCGGCTATAGCTCTTCTATCAGTGAGATAAAACTCCATTTGGTAGCAAAAACTGAACACATACATAGGTCAAATTATTATCTTTGCTACCCACCCTCCAACCAGATTTTCTCTGTTCAATCTTAACATCAACCACACTATTCTAAACTGATGGAACAACACTCAGAGAGCATACAAACAGGGTTCTAATCTAGAATCGTGTTAATTCCTCATTTAATCCGTATTCAGTACTTTATGTCTCCTGCTTGTTGTATATGTTGCGCCAATTTTCTTTGTTAGAAGATCGTAATCTTTTTCGGAATTGGGAAATATTAATTATTTCTCAGAATTACTATTGCATACACAAGTGTTTAATGTATGTCACAGAAGTTAAATATTCTTATATGAATTCTGCTTTTATTCTTCTCCTTTTGAAACAATAGTTGTTTTATCTCTTAGGCATTGACTAGTTCATACACTCCTCTGTATTTCTATACTTGGATTTAGTCATTGAAATAAAATCTTAAAGGAAAATCACATGTGTTTTTTCATCACATATTTCCTCTGAAGTAAAATCTGGAATCGAAATTTATGTTCATGTTTTCTCTCCTCCAAAGCTTGCCAAATTTTAAGTGAGTAGTAAATATATCTTGCTCATATCTTTGAAATTTTTTTTAACGTTTATTTATTTTTGAGAGAGAGGGACAGAGAGACAGAGTGCGAGCTGGGGAGGGGCAGAGAGAGGGAGACACAGAATCCAAAGCAGGCCCCAGGCTCTCAGCCCCAGGCAGGGCTTCAATTCATAAACCTTGAGATCAAGACCTGAGCTGAAGTCAGAGGCTCAACAGACTGAGCCACCGAGGTGCCGCAATCTTACTCACATCTTTGATTTCTACACCGTCCCTGATACAAGTGGTTGGAAATGGCCATGCATATGTAATCTGTACTTTGCCTTTCTACCTGTATGCACAGGTCTACCTGTATGCACAGGGTCAACTTCAAACTGGATAATCTTGACACCTATTTCAGTTTCCCAAGAATCTAACCTTATATAAAATATCAGCAAACACAAGTGTCTTTACTGAAGATTCCACAGGTGAGATGTAAGAGGGAATTACAGCACACAATACCAAGTTGACAGGTTAAAAGTCCATACCGGATATATTTGTTCCCTCTATCCTCTCTTATCCCTGGCCCCATGAAGACATTCACTTTCTGACCTGTCTGCCTCCTAGTCTCCAGACTTGTTTGCTCTCCCCTTTTTTTAAGTTTATTTATTTATTTAGAGACAGAAACTGCATGAGCAGGGAGGGGGAGGGGGGAGGAGAAGAGAGAATCCCTAACAGGCTGTCTGTACTGTCAGCACAGAGCCCAACACAGAACTCTAATTCACAAACCCATAAGATCACGGCCTGAGCTGAAACCAAGACTTAGCGCTTCACCGACTGAGCCACCCAGGCGCCCCTCCACTTTTCTACAATTAGGCTGGGCAAGTCAGTTATATCTCATTTCTAACTACAAAGCAACCTAAGTAATTTTATCATAATGTTCATCAAACAGTGAGCCCCACCTTTAAGGCTACCCCTAACCTTAGGGGTATTCTGAAGTTTTGTTGGAAACCAAAGTTATAGGGCATTTTTCCCTAACTCTATGTGTTTCCATATTTGTGTTTAGATTCAGGGATTTACCTCATTTTCATCACATTTTTGTTATACCTTTCAGAACTCCCCATTTTACTCTTCTTCACTGTGCAGTGTTGCTATGGATTTATTTGTGTTCTCAAATTTCTTGTGTCACATCATTGTAATTTTGGAAACAAGGAGAGGGAATATATGTATCTGTGCTGCTACTTTTGAAAATTACTTTCTTACCTCTTATTTAAAGGCTTAATATTTTGAAAGTCTATTTAATGCATTAATCTAAAGTGCCATCTTAAACACACACACACACACACACACACACACACACACACACACTCCTAACACTCTTCAGTACTTCTGAGACACATGCACAAAATGATGAAGCATGCTATGCCTGGAGTGAAACTGTAGAAACTTCCCAAAGCCCATTTAAATAGGGCTGGCCTCCCAACCATTACAGTCTCTAACCAACAGAGAACAAACTGAGGGTGGCTGGAGGAGAGGTGGGGGGGGGGGATGGGCTAAAATGGGTGATGGGCATTAAGGAGGGCACTTGTTGTGATGATCACTAAGTGTTGTTTGTAAGTGATGCAACACTAAATTCTGCTCCTGAAGCCAATACTACACTGTCTGTTAACTAACTTGAATTTAAATAAAATCTTGCAAGAAAAAACTAATTGGGTTGGCCCCCAACTGCAAACTAACCTGTTCAGGAACAGGAAATTCATACATAAAAACGTCCCATTCCTAGTACATACTAGCTCTGTTACCATGGGCAAATTACTTTTAGAGGAAACAGAAAAAGGAAATAGGAAAATATGTTTAAACATCTATACTTTCAAACGTAAAGTAGAAGTGATTATTTTCCTAAGACTGGAGAATAGAGACACTAGAACTGGAAGATATTGCTGTGGAAGTGGTTCGTGACTGAAAGGGACAAAAGGTGAGAAAACAAGAAGTAGTTTGAGCTGTGCTAAACAGAGTTGAAGTTCAGTTGCACAAATGAATTATTCTGCACCCTCAATTTATGAAGCCCCAGTTCTTCAAACCTCCCCCAAACAGACACACACAGAAAATCACCAAAGGAAATCTCTTAGATCTCAAATAGAATAAACTCTATTCTCAGGTTAAACAGCATGCATTTGATTTATTCATTTTTTTTCTTAAGGCTTCTCTTAAGGGCCATTTCACCAATTTTTTCATGGATAACACCAGTCATGAAGAACTAGAATATATTTCTTGGGCACAGTCTCCTACTGGGGTGCTCTTCAGACAGGAGTGATATTGGATCATGAGCCTCAGGTTGTAAAACATCGCCATCATCATCCCAGTAAAGAAAGGGTTTTCTAAGAGATACATATTGGATAAAGAAATCTCTGTGTTGGCAAAAATGCTCCTGTTCAATGAAATTAATATTAAGTCCAGGTGAAGCAAGGAGCTAGTTGCCTGAACTCCATCTGTTTGAAATGATCAACATGTTTTCCTTTAATGAAGAAAAAAAGTTGATAACCAAAGCCAAAACCTACTCAAAATCTGAACATGGTAATACTAGCATTTGTCACTTCCTCCCATATTTTAATCCTTCAATGCTAAAAAAAGACACTTAGATCACTCAAACAAGAACAAAATGCCTTATTACATAATGTTGGACAATTTAATAGATTTTTTTCATTGCCTCCCTCCCCCACCTAGGCTGAAACTTCTAAGGGATATGACTAAGAAAAGTTTGAGAAAAGCAGTACTCCGTACTGCCATGTCACACTATGCCATATGCTAATATGGATAAGATAATATTAAGAAAGCAGTTATCTCTATTTAATAAAATGACCCCAAAAGGCATCACTAAGAGTTCACAAATGTACTAGTAAGTTCTAACTAGTCTACAGACATTCTACAAAAGCACAGATAGTGCGGGGAAATCAAAAGGTAAAGTAAATTTTTATGTAAATGAAGAATGTATCATGAAATCAAGCCTGAAGGAACAGAAAATTCCATGAAGCTCTTTTGCTTTTACTAACTACCCATGTTGCAAAAGAGCACTCCTCTTGTAAACTGAAAATCCACTGATACCTTAAGCCTCATCAGAGACAATCAAAGGAAAGAGAAAAGAGAATAGATCAGTGAGAGCTCGGAAGTCAAATTTTATTTAGCTTTTATGTTAAATAAAAGAAAATTTAATGCTAACGGGATGGATAACAGTGACAATATTCTAGATTTATGTGCTACAAAACAACGAGCACCGAAAGACTCTAGCATACTATTAGATAAAACTGAATTATTTGATAGCACTTTCAACCCAATAAAAATGGAAAACCGGGCTTAATAAAATAACTCAAATATGCCAAAGGTATTATGAATCAAATAAAGTTGTCACAATAGGTCAACTTGTTACTCAATCCTTCAACAAGCTTTAACAACAACTTAACCATGGTGAGCACATGAAAATGAATTAAATTAGTTGGCCATAGAGACTTTAAATATCCTGAAAGGTTTATCCTTTGTTACATGTATTCCAAAATGCTCTTATGAATCAAAGGAGCATGCTTATGCTCATCTTCAAATTTCTGTTTTTAGATAAAAGTATACTTTTACCTCAGTATACGTAGTATACTCATAGTATACTTAATTTTAAGACTTAACTTTTTACTTATAACATAATAAAAACCTTACTAAGGTGTTTCCATTATAGAATATATCGCAGAGTTAGAAAACAAAATGTCAAATGTGAGCAAAAACCCAACATTTAGCCAGAAATCTCAACTCCATTACTAATTTCTTTAGGGTAATTTTAAAATATGCATTCATAAGAAGGTAGTGGTACGCAAACACCATCATATTATAATACATATAATATTGTACATCTAATATTGCTGACTCGTATTTATTTGCATACCTGATAGAACTGTGAGAATTTAGAAGAAATTACCTTTGTAGGACTCCTGGCAATTTTTATTTCAATTTGTACATTTATGAATAGCCCAGATGGGAAAATCTTATTTTTATCATCAGAAAAATAATAGTTATTCACAAAACTTAATTTCTGAGTAAATACAAAATTAGAGATGTTTTCCAAAGAGAACATTAGTAAGCCATGCAGTCTGTACTGGAATTTTAGCTTATAGTTTTCATGAGAGTGTGAAGCATGGAATCTCTGGAATATGAGAAAGTCAACACATTTAAGCACCTTTTAACTATAGAATGCCCTTTTACCACTTCCATATCTCACCTCATCTTCAAAAAATGTGCAACAAAAAGAAATGTATTTCTGGAATACAAGTGAATATATAGTAATAAATTATAAAATGACCTATTTACATGACTCTATTCAAAATATTCCACAATATATTTTCAGCAGCTAGATTTGGTAAAGAGAATTTAAGGAATTATCAGATTTGTTGTAATAATGTAAGCTTAAGTGCTTTAAAAAATAACATAACTCAAAAACATAAGAATACGCCTAAATGTGTGACATAATTGTGTTGACAACAGAATATACATTTACCAGGGAGATTTGTAAGTTGATGATAAAGGAGACATAGGCAACTTTATGGATAGAGTTAATTGGCAAGTCTCTTAGTCCCTTTGATTCTTGGCTACCTTATGTATAAAATGGAAGTAATAATGCATGCTTTGCAAAGGTGTTGATTGGCGTTGAAAAGAAGATATATATAAGATACCTGGAACAATAAATACTATTTCACTTTTTGTTCCCATTCCATTTTTTTTAATGACAAAGCTTATTATATACAGGCATCAAATAGACAATACAGATGGGAGAAAGTGTTAAGTTTAGTTGTTTTTGCACAATGAAGTGTATTACTTATTAAGACACAAAAATTATTGACGGTGTCTTAGATTTCCGGAAAGTAGAGTCAGATGATTTTGTGGGTGAGTGCTGAACAAGGGGCCTAGACCTGTGAGGGACAAGGAGAGCAGGACTGAGTCAGGGATGGGGGGAAACTGTGATAGAACCACCACTCTGCAGCTGGAACAGCCTTTCAGAGTTATCTGCCCACTTTTGAGGCAAGGAGCTGGGACTTTTTGCAGGATGCCCCCAAGAAGGGGACAAGTTCAGGAGAGGTAGCTCCCTTCGGCTGAGGGCATGCTTAGGGAAGAACCAAGCAGGCAGTACTCCCAGCTCAGCAGGAGGGACCTTGGCGACTCAGGACAGCGTGCACGGTAGGTGGCAAACACGTACTCTATATAACTAACTTCCTCAGAGTACGGCATTGGCACAAATTAAAGTTAGGTCTTACCTGTGGAGACAGTGGCCTATTAATTAATTCATTGACATAATACATTTTCTCTCTGTGATCTTCAGATGATCATTTTCCCTAATAAGTGAGATGACATGAGAAATGCCACAGTTTGCTCAGAAATAGAAAAAACCAAATTTTAGATACGGTGATTGTCTATCTTGTTCACTCTTGTTCTCTGTAGTGTGTATGAGGATATGCCTTTAGGCATGTAATTATACAATGTTCTACATATATTAAAGACAGAAATGAAAGCATACTTTTCTCCACTTAGACAAGCCCAAATGAAAATAATAATTAGTTCCATGTCTATTGTGTATTTTTATTTGCATCCTTAAAAATAAACCAGTTAGGTACAAGGGTTGGATGAATTTAGGTAAGCATCTATATTGTCATATTCCTTTCTTGGCACGATTGTATTTAATTATTCCCATTTGAAATCAGGACTGAAGATTTTCTAAGATGGAAGCAGTTTATGGCAGCCAATGTGCAAGTGTGCACATTCAAGAAGAAGAATCAAACAATTCTCCTATCTTTCTCTAAGTAAAAATGATAATGTTCTTGACTAAGAATTTCTAGGATCCTTTATTCTTAGGATTTCCATTTGAAGCTTGGTTTCTGTGTGGTAAAGGAATAGCCATTAATAGATACATAAGGCTTGGAACTGGGCTCCTTTCTTATTACGAACAAGTCTAAAAGAGTACACTTTTAAAGTGGGGAGACAGGGGAATATGTATAAGAAATAATATGTTTGCGTATTAATGTAAGGTTCTAGAACTCAGTTGTGAGTTTGATTGCCTGTAGTCAGATCCACCTGCAGATAAAGGGGAGGACTGCTCCCAAGTGTAATTCGGGGCCAAACTAATAAGACCTAACCCAAGTATTCTCAGTAATTCATGGTTGTTTTTAATAACTTTACTAGATAGAGCCTTGGAAAAAATTATATAAATAGAAAATGTAGCAAATCATTTTGTTAAGTACCATATTGGTCAATGCGTTGTTGGAAATACGGAAAAATATGATTTTTTTAACGTTCTCTTAAACTGATTTCTCTTGAATAAAGAAAGGCACTGTTTCTACAGAATATTTATTCTGAGGAAGCAAGTAGACTTCAGAAACGCACGTATGTAAATGACTAAAACCTGAGTTTTATCGCTAGTTTGACGTTCATCACACTATTTAATCGATGTTGTCCCTAATTTCCACATTTACAAGAGGAAGATAATAGCAATCTCCCTGTAGTTGTAACGAAAAATGAAATAGGAAAATGTACATGAAGCCTTTACCACAATGTTAGCCCATAATAAATGCACTGATAAAAATATTAAAATAATCAATTTGACGGTATTCCTTCCTAAGTATTACTATTTGAAAATCTTTGAGTATTCTAAATTTTGTCTGGGACTGGCTCTAATTTGAGTTCATAAGCCA
The DNA here is from genome assembly GCF_018350175.1 of Felis catus. Lineage (NCBI taxonomy): Eukaryota > Metazoa > Chordata > Mammalia > Carnivora > Felidae > Felis > Felis catus. Next base: position 138,449,988 of record NC_058376.1, read on the forward strand.
GGCATGATTTTTTTCCTCGTTTCTTTCTATGATACCATTTATTATTCCTCCAAAAGACGTTTGTAAATATTAAGGTAGGTGAAGTAAAATACCAAAGCTGCCACCATTATCTCCAAACAATACAGACTTAAAGAACAACTTGGAATTGAATGCCATTGCTCAAAAAGGTTTGACCTAAATGTAAGTATACGATTAAGATGTTCAAAATAGAGGCTGTGAAATATATATTTTACACATGACTTACCAATTCATCTTATGCCTAAAGAATTCAGTAGTTCTCAATTTTTCTAAACAACTATTTTTGCCTTTTACATGTCTTTGACCAATAACGCCCATGACTAACTCTTTGTCATACAACAGAAAGAGAAATGTGGAGTCCTATTAGAATATTTTAGCTTAGTCATACTATATAACACAAAGAAAGACAAATAATTTCCATTTTTAAAATGTACTTTTTTCATCTCATTATTTGGTAACCTTGAAGCAAACTACAAATTCATATCAAACAATCTTTATGATGGTGGTGCCTAGGTGGCTCAGTCCGTTGAGCGCCCAACTCTTAATTTCAGCTCAGGTCATGATCTCACAGTTCCTAAGATCAATTCCTGCATTGGCTCTAACAGTGCAGAGCCTACTTGGGATTCTCTCTCTCCTTTCTCTCTGCCCATCCCACAGCTCACTCTCTCTCTCTCTAAATAAACAAATAAACATTGTTTTAAAAACTCTTCATGATGTCAAACATTGGAACAAATGAAAATTCAGTCTCATTTTTATGCATCATTAAATTAGGTAAAATATACCTTATTTGAAAAAAATATATACCTTATTTGTCAAATATAAAGCATTCAACAAGAATACAATACTGTAACATTTTGTTGTTGCTATAGTGTTAGAACTCCAAAGGAATCCACCCCTCCTCTCCCTCACCTCTCCATGCTTTTTCCGATAAACTTGGATTTGTTTCCAAAAGTATTTTATTCTAATTTAAAAATCTCTTTACTCCAAAACCCAACCAACATACACTATCAAAAAGTATCCTAAAATGATTAAACAAACCTAAGTTTCGCCTAGAAAATTTAAACAATCTGTAAGTAGTGACGGATCGTACTTTATTGTTAAAACACCTACTTGAGAAGATGTGTATTTTTCTCAAACTGCAATCTTACTAACTTATTGAAGCCCCTAACATGCAAGAACAAACAAAAACTTTAACATTATTCTTTGAAAGGATATCCATTTCCAAAAAACTACATTAAAGGCACACATCAAGGAACTCCAATGTCGACTTTTTCAAATTATATCAAATAAATACCTTGCAGGGTCATGATCACAATCCTAATGCAATTAACTATATACAACAAAGAAAAGTTCCTCTTTTCATCCAAAACACTGTGAAAGATTATTTATTTTAATGTAGTATGCCAATCAAGCTTTTATGTAATGTTCTATCTTGGTTTTAAAAATAGATTAACCCACTCTTTTATCTTTACATCTGCAGGTACACAAATAACTTAAGTCGGCGATGTAAAATGAAGAATATATTTTTAGAAAAACTTACCATTGTCATTTTTCAGCATCCCATTGCTCAGTTGTTTTAATCTCTTTTGATGTGATTTGCCATTGTAGTGGATTTGTGCTTGAGCTGCAGAATTCAGCTGAATGTTACAAACGTTGCACAAAGTGAAATTGGTGTGTTTCTTTTCTCTTTCTGGTTTTTCTTCAAAGTCATCAGGTAAAAACTCAGCCTCACTCTCTCCATCTTGTGCACTTGTGAAATCTAGGGGTGCAAAGAAATTTATGGATAGGCTGACCAAGACTTCTGGATTCTTTCACAGTACTGAATGGGTTAGCAAATGAGCACTGTTCTCGATAATAAGAATTCACATTTTTAACTTTCTCCCATTTCAGTAGGTTATTTTCATACTATCTAAAATTGGATAGCTTCTTTAATGGAATATAAATGACAAATATTTCACTTTGTTTTTTCTATGTCAAATAGTGTGTTAAATGTCTGACAAGGGTTTAGCAGGCGCGACCTCATTCAATTATCCTAACAACAGAATAGGCACTATAGATTTTCCTGTTTCATAGCTGAGGAAACTAAGGTTTAGATCAGTTAAATAACTTGTCCAGGGTCACAGAGCAAATAAATGGTATAGGTGGGATAAGCATTCCGTTTTATTAATCTCCAAAACACAAATTATTTGTCATCTTGTTCTCTAGCATATGTTTGAGTACTGGATATTTCCCTTTAGACTCAACTAAATAACAGTCTCTTATTTTTATATTCCTTGCCAGTTACGTAAAGTCACATCTGGATGGATACATCCTACAAAAATGCTCACACTGTTTCAATACCTAAAATTGTATATTTTACACCCAGGACATAAAAGAAATTTTGAATACCCAAGATATCTTCATAAACAGGGGGTGCAAAAAAGTGTAACTTATTAAAGGATTACAATGGAATATATTATTTTTGGACAAATATATGCTTTGTATACTCAAATCCAAGAGAAAAGGGCCACTGACAATCCCAGGACCTCTGGCCTTATGATGGTAACAATTAACCACTGCAATACATATTTTACTATTCGTTTACAAATTACTTAAAACAATGGCTCCTTTCTAAAATTCTTCTGTGCTTTCACTACATAGGACTCTGCATAACTCTTATGGCTCAGATTTGACTTCTCCATTCTAATTTTCCAGATTCTTCAAAGATTTATTTTATTCTCTTTGAAAATATTGGCAGAGGAAAACAATTATTTTAACATCCGCTTTTTAAAAATTTTATATAATGTTTATTTTTGTATATAATGTATATAATGTTTATTTTTGAGAGAGAGAGAGAGAGACAGAGAGACAGAGCCTGCGTTGGGGAGGGGCAGAGAGTGAGGGAGTCACAGAATTTGAAGCAGGCTCCAGGCACAGAGCTGTCAGCACAGAGCCTGACGTGTGGCTTGAACTCACCAACTGTGAGATCATAACCTGAACTGAAGTTGGAGACTTAACCGACTAAGCCACCCAGGCACCTCGATATGCATTTGTTAATTGCCCACTGTGTGGCAGGCAATCTCCTAGGTGCTGGAGATAAACTGATATGCAAGAGGAGGATGGTCCTTATCATTATTCAAGTTACTAATAATGATAAGAAGGTCATGTGTTTTGGCATCAGGCAAATGAGATAACAAATGCCAAGATTATTTGAACAATCAAAATTGATCCACTAAATCAAGCCAAATACCTAATGCTTGAAACTTAAAGGATTTTCAAGTATCTAATTTCCAAAAGAAGTAAAAGATTTTAAGTATATAATCCAAGCTTTTGGGGGGAACTCATTTACTTAAAAATATGTTAATCTTATTGTAAAAAGGAAGTTTCATCTTGCTTACTCAGGCAGCCCCTATTACATAATACTAAGTATACAATTTAAGTGGTCATTTTTAAAAGAAAATAGATTTTGTGGAATGATTACATAATTTTAGTTAAAGCAAAACATATACTAAACATATCAGATTTTCTTTTTTTTTAAATGTTTATTTATTTAAGGGAGAGAAAGATTGTGAACAGAGGAGGGACAGAGAGTGAAGGAGAGACAGAATCCCAAGCAGGCTGCATGCTGTCAGCCCAGAAACCCAAATGGGATTCAATCCCATGATATGTGATCATGACCTGAGCTGAAATCAAGAGTCGGACGCTTAACCGACTGAACCACCCAGGCACCCCTAGCTTTTCATATATATATATATATATATATATATATATATATATATATATATATATATAAAGCAATTTAAGTGTCTACCCCAGGTTGTATTCAGATTGTTTCAAAACTGTTTTTTCTAGAGCTGATTTATATTTTTACAGTCTTTTATCTCAAATATATAATTAAGTAATGAAAAAAAATTAAATATACGATGGTATATGTAATTACTGTGATATCGTGTAGCCAATAAAGCAGATTGGAAAAATGTACAACATGGGAAATTCTATCTAATTAAGAAAACACATACATGTAAATTTACGTGTATGTTCGTAACTATGTAAAACACAAATAAGATTTAGAATAAATGCAAGTAGTTGCTGATTACGAATGGTGAAATTAGCGTTGTTTTTTTCCTTCATCATTTCCATATTTTCAAAATTTTACATAATGACCACTGACTACATTTATTATTTACAAAAAAAAAAATCAATGTACTTGAAAGAAATAAGCCAAAAAAAAAAAAAAAAAAAAAAAAAGAAGGAATCTGCATCCTACTAGATGAATGGTAGGTTTGTCAGAACTAGGCCAAACAATACATGAGCTCCTCTGACACATGATTTTTAATAAATATATGCATTTGTTTGGAAGGAAAACTTTTCTTCCTTGATTCACATTTCCGCCTTGACCCATAAAATAAGAATGTTTGCCAACAATTTATTAGGGGGAAACACTGGATAAGAAATTTTCTACCAAGGCTACGAGATTTATTTGCTTACACATAAGAGGTTCACAGATCACAAGAGAAAGTGAAGACTTTGTCACCAGAGTCAACAATTTTGCACCGGGAAGGGGAGAGGCAAGGATAACAACTCGTAAAGGAAATAGAAAGTAAGATATATTAACCATGTGGCATGAACACTAGAAAAAAGGAAATCCCAAATAAATTCTCATGCTTGGGGTGTGATATCACAAAACATTTATAGAATCTGCGAGAAAATAGCAATGATTCAAATGGCACTCTCTATCATAGGAGGCAATATGCATAACTAATTTTTACTCCTAATATAGTAAAAGCACTTCTGGAAGGGAAATTTTGCTCATTTGAGTTTCATTGAGAAAAATTTCAGTGGTCATACATATGCTTTATGCAACTAGCTTGGAACCCAAACGATTTTATCAATTCATCCATTGTTTTCCCACCTAACCTCTGTCCATGAAGACACTACGAAAGTCTGTGGCTTCATACAATAATGTGAATCTAGACTGTACCATGTGATAGCTTTAAGGATTAGAATTATCCTAGGGATGATCAGTATAGGAATTAGTCAACTGCTTGTGCGTGTGTTTTAAATTTTGTAGACAGAGAGTTTAAATTAATCCTATGATTCATAGACATAAAAGGTAGGGTACTTAAGAGAATTCATCTTTGGTAAGCCATATGAGACAATGCATCTGAGCATAACTTGAAAAAAAAGTGGAAACAATACTTTTCTGGGAGGTAGGAGGGTTCCTGATGTTGATTTATAGTACATTGTTAACGCACTTGAGAACCTTCCGAGGTAGAAGCTGATATGTCACCACTTGTACCAAAGCACCAGCTTGTGGTGTCAAGACTGCCCTGAAAAGTGCTGATCTTTTCTTCCCCACACCACCCCCAGGGTGACAGTCCGTAACCCTGGTGCACCCAATGTTTAGTGTAACCCGACTTATTAATAACCAAAAGTTGGAGAATGGACACAAGAGCCAAATGAAGGAGCTCCCAGTGACCAAAGTTGGAACAACTAAATATTGTATTATTGGATTACATCCCCAAGTATAGAGTATTTCATATTCTAAGTATATAATGAGTACCCACTGATGAGTAAATACTGATATTAATAAGTAAATTGGGAAGAAGATGTAAACCCCCTATAAAGAAGTAATCCAAGTAATTTAAATAGTTATCCTCCCCCGGGGGCGGGGGCGGAATATAACTCTATATGCCGTAAGTGTAGGCTATACTTAGTGACTTGCTTCCAAATAATAGAGTACAGAAAGAGGAAAAAAGTACAGTGGAGAAAATTGACAACCACTACCTGAGCAATGTAATCAAGGCTAACAACAGTGATAATTCAGGGTGACAGCAAGTATCTTTGATACGACACGTTGAGAATGGTATTTCACCTCTGCATATCCTCTTCACAAAAATACATAACCCAAGTCCAAGCATGAGAAAATTTCAGACAATAACAAAATGCAAGACATTCTACAAAAATACCTGACCCTTACTCCTGAAAACTGTCAAGGTCATCAAAAATAAGGAAAGTTTGAGAAATCATCACACCCCAGAGGAGCCAAGGGAAATAGGAAAACTTAATGAAAGGTGGTATCCTGGATGGGGTCCAGGAAGAGAGTAATAATACTGGCTAAAAATAATAATAATAAAATCTAAATAAAGTATGGAGTTTCATTAATATTAATGTATTATTATTAGTCCACTAGTTGTGACAAATCACCCATACTAATCTGTCAACAATGAAAGAAACTGGGTGCTGGGTGGGTGGGGTATATGGGAACTCTACTAACTTGGCAACTTTTCGACAAAATTAAAACTATTTTAGGAGTGCCTGGGTGATTCAGTCGGTTAAGTATCCAACTTTGGCTCAGGTCATGATCTTGCAGTTTGTGGGTTTGAGCCCCACGTCAGGCTCAGTGCTGACAGCTCAGAGCCTGGAGCCTGCTTTGGACTCTGTGTCTCCCTCTCTTTCTGCCACTCCCCAGTTCACATTCTGTCTCTCTCTCTCAAAAATAAATAAGCATTAAAAATTCAAAACTAAAACTATTTTAAAATAAAAATATTATTTATTTTAGATTGGGAATAGGTCAGGGACCTACTTTTTTTTTTTTTTTTTTTTTTTGGTCTCTCTCCTTGATGCATAGAACAGGAATTTCTTTAGAATTTTGGTAGTCTGGGAAGGAACTAAGAAAGAGCTTCTCTTCTTTTATGCATCCCTTGTTCATTTATCTCCAAGCATGAAAATAAGCTGTGTGTCTGGGGCGCCTGGGTGGCGCAGTCGGTTAAGCGTCCGACTTCAGCCAGGTCACGATCTCGCGGTCCGTGAGTTCGAGCCCCGCGTCGGGCTCTGGGCTGATGGCTCAGAGCCTGGAGCCTGTTTCCGATTCTGTGTCTCCCTCTCTCTCTCTGCCCGTCCCCCGTTCATGCTCTGTCTCTCTCTCTGTCCCAAAAATAAATAAACGTTGAAAAAAAAAAAAAAAATTAAAAAAAAAAAAAAAAAAAAAAGAAAATAAGCTGTGTGATTGGGAGGGTGAGGGAAAGGATCAAGGCCTCATGTATGGCCCACCATCACGACTCTGTATTTCAAATTCACTCAAAATTACATTCTCTTATCTTCTCAGCTACCATATGTGAACTTAAAGTGTAAAGGCTTCACATCCCTGAATGAAAAGCCCATATGCCTGCATGTGACTGGGGAGGTAAATGCAATTCAGACAGGAAAGTCTGGGAAATCCAACATGGATCATGGTTCCAAGCCATTTTCTCTAATTCAATTTGCCTATTAAATAACTAACCAACCAGGTGCCTGGGTGGCTTAATAGATTGAGCGTCCGACTCTTGATTTTGGCTCATAATCCCAGGGTTGTGGGATTGAGCTCACCTGCTTAAAATTTTCTTTCTCTCTCCCTCTGCCCTTCCCCCCTGCTTGTGCTCTATCTAAAATAAAATTAAAAAAATAACCAACTAACCCTTAAATGAAAAATTTAACACACCTTAACCTTAACTGAGGCCTTTTGTCTATTTACGATTAGTTCAATCAAAATTAAGAATGAGCTATTTGCACGCACGCTGGCGCATACACACACACACACACACACACACACACAGTGTTATCTAACCTATCTCCATATAATTAAGAATTCCAAAAGTCCATTTTTGGTTAGTATTTAAACTCTACCACAACAGTCAACAGCCATTAATATAAAATTAGAAGCATTTACAGGAGTGTATATTATTTGATGAACAAACCTAATTTAATTGAGTGGAAAACTTTCTCTAAAGATGATGTCAGTGTTTTGTTTCAAAGTTAACAAGCAAGGTTCCATTCTCTTGCCCATGATTGCCCTTATCTCTTATTCTTGGATCTGCTACCTTATCAAAATGACAAGCCTTTAAATTCTTCAAGAAACTTAAGGTTCTACAATAATATCAAGTGACAGGAGATGACATCTGCCAACAGGCAGTTTAGAGCACAATAAACCATACTTTAAAAAGGGTTTTACAAATGACCTATAAAATCATACAATAGTAAATGGCATCAATAAACTAAACTAAAATATTATTGGTTTTTCAGTGGCTTCTCCTGTCATAGAATTTTTTTTAAATGAAACAGATAGGGACTTATAAATATCGAACACATTTAGCACAGACCTGCTTCCATAAATAGTGACACAACCAAATACCAAACACTAAAAATCCCCTTAGAAACTTAGGTATGACCACATATCTAGCAATTATTTGTCATTTAGGTGAAAATAAATAAAAATATGATCTATAGATATGCCATGGTGATACAGATGATAAATAATGTAACAGCTAGCTACTAAAAAAAAATAGAACTCCCAAGTTCAATTGATAAGCAGCTTTAATTCTTTGAGTTTTGATAATACTTATACATGGACAACAAGTGATAAATTTTGCCTATTTCTTCAAAATCAATTTCTTTGAGGAAATAAAAGTAAAGGTCTAAATATTGTTCAAATGTAAGATAAAGTTTGTTTTAAATTTTTTTTATTTTTTAAGCTTATTTATTTTTGAGAGAGAGAGAGAGAGAGCGAGAGAGAGTCAGTGATGCAGGAGGGGCAGAGAGAGAAGGAGACAGAAAATCTCAAGCATATTTTGCACCATCAGTGCAGAGCCAGCCCAATGACCTCACAAACTGCGAGATCATAATCTGAGCCAAAGTCAAGAGTAAGACGCGTAACTGACTGAGCCCCCAGGTACCCCCAAAAATTATCATACTGAAAGGAAGAATCTACTGATATTAAATTCCTAAAAAGTTTATTACACTTCAAAAAATTTTCTCAATTGCTTTACCATGAAAAAAAAGAAAAGTACTTTTGGGTGAGGACATGTAATTCTAGACCATTTCCCTAAAAAGAAATTGTACTTTGTACAATCTGTACAAATTCTTATAGAGTTCGTAGTTCATTCTGTATGACTAATTGACTGGCTCAATAAAAAATAGAAGCTAAAAAATATAACAAATACTTCATCATTATTTGTGAGAATATGATCTTACAACTGCAACTGTAAGACATCATTCTGAAGAAACCTTTCAAAGGTCATGTTAAAAATTAGAGAAAAGATGTGAAGATCTTGAATAAGTATTCATGAAGCAAAATACTTAGAAAAATAATACTATGCTACTGCTATATGACTGGACCGTGATTACTTGGAATAAAATTTCCAGAGACAATATTATAAATGGATTTTAAAAACCCTCATTTAATTTGAAATAACTTTGAAAAAAAAAAAAAAAAACAGCCATGAGGTACCTGAAAGCTGATTCTAGCAACGACAAACATTGTTATCAAAGTTTTCAATAAAGTTGCTTCTTGAAATTAGGATCAAATATGAAACATAATAAGTAAATATTTTAAAATCTATCCTCAATCTTGAAATTTATGAAAGAAAATTGGCCATTATTTTCTTGGTAGAGAAAATGAGGGATTAACTTTTAGTCAACATTTCCTTGAATTGGGATTTAAATGGCATAAGTTACATCTCTACTTATATAGATACAGGTATTCCAAATGAGCTGCAAGAAATCAAATGAATTCAATAGTCAAGTTTCCTCTGCTTTCAGGACTAATTTTTAAAGTATTGTATTTTACTGTAATGGTTAAATATTAAAGATGTACATTATATGCATAACATATAAACTACATTTCTAGCATTTCACCTTTGAGAAAATTATAGATCACAGTATTCTTCTACATTTCAATATCAAAGTTGTAAATAGTCTACAATTAGTGCTATAAAGTACCAACACAAGAACAATTTTGCATTGATCTCATTCCCCACTAGAGAGCAGTATGAATTTAAAATTAAATCTACAGTATCGAGATTCCCATAACACTAGGCATAAAAATAGCATTACTGTAATTTTGGAAATATATAATACATCCACACATATTCATATATACAATATTTAGCTTTAGTGGCATGCAATATATACACAGTATATCTAATTAATTCCACATAAATTCACCAAAACCTAGCTCCAAAAATCAGGCAAAATAATCTAGAGGAATGGCACAGAAAAGGAGACAATCTAAATCAATAGAATCATCATATGTTACTATAAGTTCTCTATTAATGAGCAGCAACTGTTTTATATAGTTTTCTGATTTAAGTATCACTGTGGAGCTTTAAAAATGAGTACACTTTAATTAGCATTATCTTACCTTTATGATAGGCAAATGATATTATAGAAGATTACATGAGACAAGTCAAGGTTAATGGATTATTATTTCAATTACAGTTTTTATTACATCATGGCATTAAACCAAGTTTGTCAGTTTCAAGAAGATTATGGTTTTCACAAGGTGAAGGAAGGCTTACTAAATATTCAAGGATTCACATGCAGAAATTAAACTGGGAATGTCAGGATAAGATACAGAATGAAACTTTTAAATATATTCCTTTCTCTTTCTCAGGCAGTGGGCTTTTAGAATTGTAAACTCAGCATCAGCCATTTCTATTTTGAGGACTCAGATAAAGAAAATTTTACCTTATTCTTAAAGTGACTAGAATGAAATCATGGCTAGAACCTCTGAGACCAAACAAGAGCTCATAGTTTAATCTCAAAAATGAAAACAAAGGCAATTCTTATTTTTTTATAAAAGGCATTCTATTCAAACCTATTTTCTGTAGTTGGATGTATCTCCAATTCCAATGTAATTAATGTCATCCCTTAAAGTTTCAAAGTCCTATGAAAAAACTTCATTACTATATTTTTTACAAACAAGACACAGATATTTTCCTATATTCTGACTTTTTTTTTTTTTTTTTTTTTTTTTTTTTTTTTTTTTTTAGGAATTCTTCGTAAATCAGTCATGACTTCAGGGCAAAACCCGGCCCTCCTGGATTTATGCCACCCAGTATCTCTGCTATGCTCTCAGGGTAATTGAGGCTGGATTATGAGCCATGCTCTTGAGTTCTCAGGATGTATGTTTTTATGATACTATTTTAAATACGAACCCTGTTCCCTTGAGAGTGAACCAAATATCTTAGCTTTCATTTGTATCCTGCTTTGCATCTAAAACAGCTTATATAAAACTTAAAGAGTAGTTTGCCCCAGAAAAACTTCTGAAGACCTAAATTAGAGAGAGATTGTTTGGGCTTATATCTGGCAAAAAATTCTGCAAGGGAAGGAAGGAGGAAACCGGAAGCTCACTGAAAAGTGATTCGACATATTTATTAAAGCACCTCCTTTGTGTATACCATTCCTTTAAGCACCTGGGAGAGTAGCACACCCACAAAGCAAACATTCTAGTCTTCTGCAAGTTTGAGAGAGGGTGAAAATGTAGGTTATATTGACTTGAGGATGACTTAACGATCGGTTACATGCTAAGGGAAGAGTAAAACTGTGGTATTTATTGCAGTTAAGATCTAGGTTTGCAAATTCTGCAGTTGGATGCTTGAGCTGTTCATTTAAGAAACAGCTTTATTTATTTTAAGAGACAGCTCTTATTCATGCTTTAAGTCCCAGGATTTTCTTTTTTCTTTTTTTCTTTATGGACTCTATACTCTGAAAATACATTTTGAGGGCACCTGGGTGGCTCAGTCGGTTAAGTGCCGACTTCAGCTCAGGTCATGATCTCATGGTCCCTGAGTTCGAGCCCCGCATCAGGCTCTGTGCAGACAACTCAGAGCGTGGAGCCTGCTTTGGATTCTGTGCCTCCCTCTCTCTCCACCCCTCCCCAGCTTATACTCTGTCTCTCTCTCTCTCCCTGTCTCAAAATTAAATTAAAAAACTTTTAAAAAATTAAAAAAAAATAGTTTGATATTTTTGGGATTTAGGCTATTGTTCGTGTCTAGTTTTTTTATAATATGGACTTTCTTGTGATATGCATGCAGTTTTACCATAACCATTCTTATTAATGACATAATCACTTAGCTCAATGTTTCCTTTCACACACGCCCACCCTGGTATCAGAGGATTAGGGGAGATACTACTGATAATTCAGAATATCTACAGACTACATAAAAATATTTTCTCGTATCAAGAGAGAGTTCCCCGAAAAGATATGTGCATTCCAACTGTGGCAGACAATGCTCTAAGATAGCCCCCATGATACCTAACTCATAGTAATCAGACCTCTGCATAGTCTACTCCCCTGCAGTGTAGGCAGAACCCATAACTTGCTTCCCACCAATAGAACATGGTAGAGGTGATGGGATGTATGTAATTATAAAGGCATTATTATGTTATGTGAGAGGAGATGTAACTCCCATTATATGAACAGACACTTTCTTTCCCTTGCTAGCTTTGAAAAAGCAAGCTGCCAAGTAATGAGCTTCCCTATGGACAGGTCCACTTGGCAAGGAACTTAGGGTAGTCTCTGGCCAACAGCCAGAAAGAAACTGAGGCCCTCATAAGCAGCTGAATGGTACCAACAAACACATGAGTGAGGACGTGGTTTCTTCTCCAGTCCAACCTTAGATGAGACCACAGCTTTGGCTGATGTCTTGGTAACCAACTTCTAGAAACCAAAAGGAATCAAAAGGTCTGTCACGACTTCCCTTCATCAGCATTCTTCTTCATTATTTCAGGTAGCCATTAGCCCTGTGCTCTCAGATGATATGTTTTGTTTAGAGCTGTTTGCTCCAAAACTCTTAAGCCCTCACCCACACAATGTAATTGGTATGTCACTGGATTATTTACTCTGGGTAAGAGTATTTCAACCAGCCAATCAGAGACACCTTATGTTTCACCTTTCCCTTTCGGTCATCAGCTGCAAGCTTGCAGAGGACCCAGAGAACCTAGCTGAACAATGGCTGGACTCTTGATGCTCAGAAGCTATGAGGTAATAAATCTAAGCTGTTTTAAGTTCTTCAGTTCACAGCAATAGATAACTAACACATCAACTAACTCTTCTGTATTAATTAATAGTAACATTAGGAACTAACCCAAATTTCCAAGGAATTAAGAAAAACTTCCACAAGCTTTTAAAAAAATGGTTTAAGTCATATCTTTCTTAAATGCTTCCATTTAAGACATCCCAGCTATCTGATCCCCCATACATATAAAACATATTTGAGTAAAACAAATAGAAAAATAATTTCCCCCACAAAGATCTAAATGACCTGATGTACATCCATGACAGACATCATTAATTAATTATGACAATCTTCCAGAGTCTGGATTTAGTTTCACACACTCAACACATCAATGTAGGGATCCACAAATTGTTCACATCTGCCATATAAAATGAAAGTGTATTTGCTATACAAAATACATTGATTAATGTATCACTGTCAACCCTAGAGAGTAGTAGAAATCGATTTAAAAATAAGATAAAACTAAAAACAGTTTTATAAAATAAGCTGAAACTACATAGTTTTATTTTGGTACCATTTAACATATTTTTTCCATTATCAGAATAAGCTTGAAGACTGTTAAGTTTGTAGAATTCAAGAATTCTACACCCAGTAAAAATAATCCACGTTTTAAATGACTTTGTTAAATTGTGGCAGTTGTTGTAAATAAAAAGTTATGTATAGGTGGTAAATTTGAAACAAAACATAGCTATACACATAAACAGAAGGTGTTCTTTTTGTGTCTAAGAGATTAGTACAGATTTCATTATATTCATGTTTCTCAGATGCATGATATTCAGATTTAAGCTCCAAATAGAGACATGATTAATATGAATACAGGTCTAAGAAGAGATGTGAAAATCCATTAAATATTAGATAGTGGATTCATAAATTTAAATTATAACAAATTAGTTTTCTTTGACCTAAAAAAGACAAAGAAGAATCTTAATAAGTCTTAAAATATATAAAGGAATATTATTAAATTGAAGGTGGTTTTCAGCTTCTGTCCATTTCTCTTAATGAAAGAATAATAATACATGACTTTAAACTACAGCATGAATAATTTAGGCTATATATAATACTATCATTAAGAGAGAAAGTTCTTTGGTTGGTGTTTTTCTTTTCTTTTCATTTTTTAATAGGCTTTCATTCATCCAGAATGGTTAAAATTAAGTCCTTTTAAAGATAAAAAGATGGATTCTGCTCTTTTCAAGTGTTCTGACCTCCAGAGAATGAAAAATTTCACTAACAAAGATTCTTTATGAAATGGAAATTTTCTCATAAAAGTATATTTATATCCTAACATTAATATATATTTTTCATTAAACAATTTTTAGTAGGCAAATAAATTATAATTCCCTTTGTATGTTATTGTTTTAAATGTTTATTTATTTTGAGAGACAGCATGCAAACCCACGCATCGTGAATGGGGGAGGGGTAGAGAGAGAAGGAGAGAGAGAATCCCAAACAGATCTCACCAATCCTGAGATCATGACCTGAGCGGAAATGAAGAGTCAGATGCTTAACCAACTGAGCCACCTAGATACCCCTTGGATGTTGCTTTAAAATAAATAAATAAATACATAAATAAATAAATAAATAAATAGTAAATAAATAAATAAATAAAGTTTATTTGTTCTTTTTTTTTTAATTTTTTTTAACTTTTATATTTATTTTTGAGACAGAGAGAGACGGAGCATGAACAGGGGAGGGGCAAAGAGAGAGGGAGACACAGAACCTGAAACAGGCTCCACGCTCTGAGCCGTCAGCCCAGAGCCTGACGCAGGGCTTGAACTCACAGAGCGTGAGATCGTGACCTGAGCTGAAGTCGGACGCTTAACCGACTGAGCCACCCAGGAGCCCCAAAGTTTATTTATTCTTGAGAGAGAAAGAGGGAGAGTGAGTGAGATGGGGACAGAGAGAGAGAGAGAGAGAGAGAGAGAGAGAGAGAGAGAGAAAGAGAGAGAAAGGAGACACAATATCCAAAGTAGTCTCTGTGCTGTCACACAAACACCGATGTGGGCCTCGAACCCATGAACTAGATCATGGCCTAAGCCGTAGTCATAAGCTCAACAGACTGAGACACCCAGGTACCCTGAATGTTGCTTTTTAATTGAAATGGTATTTAGCAAATGCTTCTTGGCCTTTTGGCTAAGATCAAGTGAAACGAAATTTAGCAAAATGTTGGGTCTTAGGGCTATGAGTGATTTTTTTTTTTCACTTTCTCCGCAGCTTGAGATTTTTCTTTAACTCAGCTTTCATATTTAAGACATATGGGGTACAAAACCACACATTTCAATGTGTCAGTAGTTGGATTTTACCTAAGTATCAACTCTAATTCTCTGGTAAATCCAAAGATCACTTGGAGGAGTTCTCAACATGAATTTACAGTGTAAGGGGCAAGGCTCATCAAAGTGTGCTGATCCTAACATTTTACGGGTATGTGAAACCATCACCCCTCTGGCTCTGTTTCCACATTTGTAGAATGAAGGAGGTGGGCAATTGATCTCTGTTCCCTTCTTTTTGATCTGCTTATTTATTTTTGAGGGGAGGGGGGAGCACATGACAGTGAGTGAAGGGAGGAGCAGAGTGCATGGGAGAGAAAGAGTCCTAAACAGGCTCCATGCTCAGCATGGACTCCAACCTGGAGTTCGACTCCATGACCCTGGGACCATAACCTGAGTTGAAATCAAGAGTTGGACACTCAACCCACCAAGCCGCCTAGGCACCCCAGACCCCTGTTCCCTTCTAATGATACCAAAAGGTCGTCAAGTGACACTTCGTATTCACGCTCATGTATCCATTATAGACCTTGCTGCAACACTGTGTTTTGCCTTTAGAATAATTTTTTTAATCTGATATTTGTTTTGACTTTAAGAGTTAATAAACGATTTTCAAATATATTTTCTCAACTAATTTTCCTTTAATTGTGCCAGATCTCAAATCTTCAGCAATGGATGTGTTAATTGATGAGACTACTGCTTTTGCTTTTGTGCACCAAAGGAAACCATCAACAAAGCAAAAAGACAATTTACTGAAAGGGGGAAGATACATGCAAATGATACATCCAATAAGGGGTTGATATTCAAACTATATAAAGAACTCATACAACTCAACAACAAAAAACAATCTGATTAAAAAATGGGCATAGTCCCTGAATAGACATTCTTCCAAAAACATACAAAGGGCCAACAGACACATAAAAATCATCAGGAAAATGTAAATCAGAACCACAACGAGATATCACCTCACACCTGTGAGAATGGCTAAAATCAGGAAAAAAATAAACAAGTGTGGGTGAGGATGTGGAGAAAAAGGAATCCTCACGTACTGTTGGTGGGAATGTACATTAGTACAGCCACTCTGGAAAACAGTATGGCACTTCCTCAAAATATTAAAAAAAAAAAAAGAAATATCATATGATCTAATAACTCTACTACTGGGTATTTACCCAGGAGAAAAAAATACTAACTGAAAACGATATATGCTTATTGCAGCATTATTTACAATAGGCAGGACATGGAAACAACCTAAGCACTTAAAATAGATGAAAGGATAAGAAAAAGGTAGTATTTTTACACAACGGCATACTGCACAGCCTAAAAAAATAAGATTGTGCCATTTGGGACAACATGGATAGACCTAGAGGTATCATGCTAAGTGAAATAAGTCAGACTGACAAGGGCTAATACCATATGAATCCAATCATATGTGAAATCTAAAAAAAAAAAAAACAAACAACAACAACAAAAAACAAATGAATACACAAACAAAAAGAGGAATCAGACCTGTAAACACAAAGAACAAACTAGTGGTTGCCCAAGGGAACAGGGAAAATGGGTGAAGGGAAGTGGGAGAAAATAGGCTTCCAGTTATGGAATGAATAAGTCATGGAAATAAAAGTCACAGCATAAGGAATATAGCCAGTGATATTTTAAAAGTGTTGTAACAGATGATTGCTACACTTGTGATGAGTATAGCATAATGTATAAACTTGTCAAGTCACTATGTTGTACACTTGAAATTAATGTAACATTGTCAGCTATACTGAAATTTTTTTTTAATTTAAAAACAAAGACTATTGCTTCTTACTGATATATCTCAGAATTAAACTACTCAAGCAAAATCTTGATGGCCCAGGAGTCAAGAATGGCAAAGTGTATGAGAATGCCAAAAAGTTTCTTGTTTAACACTGAAGGTTTTAAAGATTTGTCATTCCATATACCTCTAATTTTTAAATTTAGAAGAGAGAAGAAACAAATCCTTTTTTAATTTTTTTTTCAACATTTTTATTTATTTTTGGGACAGAGAGAGACAGAGCATGAATGGGGGAGGGGCAGAGAGAGAGGGAGACACAGAATCAGAAACAGGCTCCAGGCTCTGAGCCATCAGCCCAGAGCCCGACGCCGGGCTTGAACTCACGGAGCGCGAGATCGTGACCTGGCTGAAGTCGGACGCTTAACCGACTGCGCCACCCAGGCGCCCCAACAAATCCTTTTTTAATCCTACCTTTTGAGTTATGTTTAAATTAAAATGTTTTAGATAAACATGGCTTTCCTTTCAGAAATGTTGAAATCAGCAGATATGTTAGTATATACTGAATATTAACTATTGAATATTAAGTAACTTCAGATCATATAACTGTAATTTACCAAATGGGAGAGCGATCTAATTTACCTGATCCAAAGTGCCAGTGATGAAAATGCAAAAGGCTATGGAAATTTTAAAGTGGTAAACTTGGGGAAACAAAGGTATAGAGCAACAATGAACTAGGAAAGAAACAGGGGTGCCTGGGTGGCTCAGTTGGTTGAGTGTCTGACTTTGGCTCAGGTCATGATCTTGTGGTCCATGGGTTCCAACCCCACATCAGGCTCTGTGCTGACAGCTCAGAGCCTGAAGCCTGCTTCAGATTCTGTGTCTCCCTCTATTTATCCCCCACTCACACTCTGTGTCTCTATCAAAAATAAACATTAAAAAAATTATGAAAAAAAGAAAAAAGAGAAATAGAATACTAAGAGAAGATTAACCAAATGAAACATTATAGTAGAAAAATGTTTCGAGATAGTATTCTCAATCTCATACTCATTTCTAACTCAATAATCCTTATCAGTAAAACAACTGTAATTGTTGCCTTAGTGCAAGCTAGACTACAATTCTAAGTGCAAAAAGCAGGCAGAGTGATATTTTTTTCCCTCAAATCAATTCACAAATATATAAATATGTTGCAAAACATTCAGCATTCATGCACCCCCCCCCTTTTTTTTAATGATCCCTGTCCCCATGGAAAAGCACCCTTGAAAGGGAGATGTTAGTTATGTTATATCTGAAATCTTCCCAGGAAAGAAACAGTATTTATCACGGATTGTTTTCTCGATCGAAAGATGACTCAGCCTAAAGAACTCTTATTGCACAAAGATGGGACAATGGTAGAAAGCTGGCATGATAGAATATGTTTATACTAAACTCCTGCTGGCTTATTTTAATGCAACTCTTAATAGTAATAGTAATAATAATGATAATAATAACAACAGTTTGCTAAACTGGAAATAGGCCTAAATTGAGACATTCCTGGACAAAAGCTCACACTCTCTTAACAATTTCAAGACTCACTTTTACATTCCGATTGCTTAATTAAGCAAGTTTATTCAATATACACTGCAGTTAGAAAGTGAGACTTCTTTAGGAACTTGAAAAGAAGAAAAGGATCTGAAGAATTAACCTTTGAAAAGGGATACATTATGGGTTACAAAAGAGATTTGCAAAGTTACCATGGAAAGAACGCTCTCAGGCCAGCACAAACGCAGAGGAAACTTGAAGTAACTTGAACAAAGGCCACCAGATTTATGAAAAAAATACTGACGTCATGGGATTGTCAACCAGGAAAGCATGTGAAAGTCAGAGAGGCAAGGGTCCCATGGATCTAGTAATGCATTGTCCCGTGGAGACCATCCCTGTAGAAAAGAAGTGGTCTTTGGTACGACCATCTCTGTTGTGAGAGTTGTTGCAGGCTTGTGTCCTGATACCACAAAATTCTTGGTTCCTTTAATTCTCTTTGTCTTGATTATATGACCGACAAGCAATCTTTTGACTTTGATTCGTCTTTCCTTATATGTATCCAGGGGAGATGTGTATAAGGGGAGAATGAGCTGACTGTAGGAACTTGATAGGATTTCGATCCCATGGAGTAAATTCCTTCTGAATTCCTGGTGTCCTACTTCATTTTATGCTCCTGCTAGATGGACTACACCCCAGTATTCAACAAATAGCCTTGTTTAAAACACGTGCTCGGAGTAATTGGCACTAATTCCCTATTTAAAATGTGTTCATACTTAATTCGTGTTTTTAATACTAATAAAAATGTCAGGGCTTTTTAAGTGTGTGAAAAAAGACTAATAAATTGGGAATGCAAGTTGGTGCAGCCACTCTGGAAAACAGTATGGAGGTTCCTCAAAAAACTAAAAATAGAGCTACTCTACTACTAGGTATTTATTTCTCCAAGGGATACAGGGGTGCTGTTTCGAAGGGACACATGCACCCCCATGTTTATAGCAGCACTGTCCACAATAGCCAAAGTATGGAAAGAGCCCAAATGTCCATCAATGGATGAATGGATAAAGAAGATGTGTATACACACACACACACACACACACACACACACACACACTGGAGTATTAGTCGGCAATCAAAAAGAATGAAATCTTACCGTTTGCAACTACGTGGATGGAACTGGAGGGTATTATGCTAAGTGAAATTAGTCAGTCAGAGAAAGACAAATATCATATGACTTCACTCACATGAGGACTTTAAGAGACAAAACAGATGAACATAAGGGAAGGGAAACAAAAATAATATAAGAACAAGGAGGGGGACAAAGCATAAGACACTCATAAATATGGAGAATAAACAGAGGGTTACTGGAGGGGATGTGGGAGGAGGGATGGGCTAAATGGGTAAGGGGCAATAAGGAATCTACTCCTGAGATGATTGTTGCACTATATGCTAACTAATTTGGATGTAAATTTTAAAAACAAAATTTTAAAAAAAGACTAATAATTTAGAAACACTTTTTTCCCCCTAGGTGCCATATACTGATGAAACACTTCACAAATATTAATTCATTTAATTTTTAAAACACTGCCAATGAGGGTTACATTGTATCTATCCGATAATTAACCCAAATGTATAGATGAGAAAACTGAGGCACAGCCAGTAAGTAGCAGAGCTGAGTTTTGAACTCTGGCACCAGCTGTACAGTCAGTGCCTAATGTTATCTTTAATCCATATTGTAACAAATAAGGAGATTGTACAATCTAAGACCCCCTCACATACGAAAAGGCACGTGTACATTCTTAACAAAGTATATGGCCATCCTTTACTGAAGCTTCTTCCTTTCTTGGTTCAGCACCTTTTTCTAGCAGCGTTTAGCTGGCATCTTGTAGTCTGGATACAGTGCAGTCATTTATTTAATTGAGATCTATTAAATAAAATGGCTATGTACTAATCAACAACATATGTTTTTCAATTAACTGATAATACATATTTATTTCTCATGCTCATGCTAAGTAATGGGGCACTTTGAGCGATTTAAAAGTATTAATGGCCATAATTAATTTATAAAAATCAACTCTTAAAATATGAAATCAACTTGGAAAATAGTGATTCATTTCTCTTTTTCTCTCTCTCTCTCCACACAGACACACACACCACACACAAGCATTCTTTTAAAATACTGTATAGATATTTAATTCATTTTGTAGAAGGAAAGAAGTACTGAAATCAGAAGGAAGCCCCTTTCCTCTCATGAGGAATATTTAGATATTTACATATTCTAAATAACATTTAATTTCACAGACATATGCCAATTCATAGTATTCAAACTTCTGTTTAAAGGGAAAAGTGATAACTATGGAGAGATTTGAATCAGAAGCAGGGAAACCCAAAAGGGAAAGGGAGAGAGGAAGGGAGGGATTGTACTGATATTGGGTAAATTTGGACAAATTTGTAGATGTGAACAAACTGGTTTACATTATCTAAAGAAAGATGCTGCAGAAATACAAGTCTTTATCTTTCTCCTCACCCTCAGAAACCTTCCATTTTAAAATGTATCTTGCATGCTTCTATTCAGGGGAGGACACTAAGTCAGATTTAAATAATTCAAAATTGTTTTGCTTGGCATCTACAAAAGCAGAAGTTAACAGATAGACAGGTGACCTAAGAAGATGATTCTATATTGCCTTGTGTCCCAGTGAAAGTGTCCCATTGTCCATTAAGCAGATGCTACCTTCCAAATGATTTTAGGACATCCTAGAAAGTGAGCCCCACTTAAAGAACTATGTATACGTTCACCATCATATGCCATCTGCTATTCTTCACTAATTCTAATGCACTTTTGCCCCGATGTGCTTGCATTGTTTGGAAAATGAACACTTACCCATTATATTCAACAATAAAAATGGCCCAGTGGGTGTAATGAAGCAATAAAAACAGTATTCTTGGCAAGTGTTTCCATCACAGTTTGAGATTTTATATTGTTGCTGAGGAGTAATTTCTAAAACAGCTACTCGTGGGCAAATATATTAATAATATTCAAATATAGCAAAGTTGAGAAGCAAATCTACAAGACAGGAAATTTGAAGTTCAGAATGACATTCTGTCCATGTTATGGATATTCCCCGGGCTCAGGTACCACAGCGGGTATTAATTTTATTCTGACTTGTGCCCTCTGTGGTGATACTTACATTTATGAAGTGTAGATTTTTTGAGGATAGCTCTTTACTAATTTATTTTTTAATTCTTATATTGGTAACCTTGGTTTCATTTCAAACCAGTGAAAAGTTCTTCCTAAAGTGTCTAGAGCTAATTTCTCTAAATACATGTGTTAAAAGGATATTGCTGTGGTCACTGAGCATCATGTCTAGCAGTCACAAGTTCATAAAGCAATTGTTGATGAGTTTTAAATGATCAAGGTTATGTAAGTAACAATGGAACAATGGAAAAAACTCACAGGAACTATCTGAAGTAACCTGGCATTGAGGTCAAATTAAATATTGTGATATATAAAATGATCTCTATGAATTGCCTTATGCTTCTCTTGCATTCCTTCATGAAATTGCATTCTTGTGAACACATCCATCTATTAGAAATACTAAGTAATAGGACATAGATCTCAGGCTTTTTTTCTCTATATGCAGATATCTTTACATTCTTGTAATTTGCGTGGAATTCAGCTATGTTAAAATAACAACAACATGACCTATTATTTTACACTGACTATTTACAAAGGATATTCTATGAAATTCTAGAATTTGTAAGAAATGTTTAAGAAATAGCCAAAATTCATATTCAAACTTGTTATTTCTCTCCGATCCCAAGGATCTTTATTCATCTATAAGAAATATTCCCAATTTTAATGAAATTGGCAGTAATTATTATTCCAATTGTTGATTTAGCATATGAATTAAGTTAAGCATAGCATTCTATTTTCTTTATAAATATGAGCAGTCTAAAGCAGAAATTCTTTTCTATATTGTTAATTGGGTTATGTAATTATTATTGGATGAGTTGAATATATTTTTAAACAGTGTATTATACTGACCTTTTAGAGCTATTTTGCTTACTGTGATCACTTAGAGGTGTCTCCAGAACATATTTTCTTCTAGAAATAATTCTAGCTAGGGATTGTTGTGATAGAATATGAGCCTTTTGTTTTATATAGCTCTCTATACTTTTTAATTCTTTAAGCTGATAGGTTTTTCAAAAAATCAAGACACCAATAAAATGTGTAGTAGTTGCAAAAGTAATTAATGAATAAATACTTTTGATGTATAGTCTAAGGGAATATAATTCAAATGAAGACTATAGTTTAAAATATTTCAGTGGAGAATAAAATGACCCAGACATTAGTAATACAAGTTTTATAAAAATTATACTTAATGAGAAACACAAGAAAAACATCTTACTACTGATATTCATAGAATCATCTTGAAATACCAATCTCTTCAAAAAAAAATAATAATAACTAGCAGGGCACCTGGGTGACTCAGATGGTTGAGCATCTGACTCTTGATTTCAGTTCAGGTCATGATCTCAGGGTCATGGGATCCAGGCCTGTGTCAGGCTCCACGCTGAGTATGGAGCCTCCTTAGGATTCTCCCTCTGTCTCCCCCTCTGCCCTTCTCCCCCACTTGTGCTCTCTCACTGTCTCAGAAAAAAAAAAAAAAACAACAAACTAGTTCTCATTTCTAGATTCATTTATAAAGCAAGATTCTTCCCGTATAGAACTCTCTCCTATATAGAATCTGATAATGATGAAGAAGTAATTTTCTTCTACCTAGCCACCCTCAAAAGCCTGCACTCATTCTTCTCCTTCTCCACTCCACTTTTACAACTCAAGTCAGTCTACCAAGCATAGTCCCCTGCCCCTGGCCTCAGGGTTTAGGAGCATGACCCAGGACTGGCAAATCATGGTGACGTGCTCCAAAGGAGGACATATGACCCAAATCTGGGCCAATCAGAGACCTTCTGCAAGATTTTATGCTTAGATACCGAGGGAGTTACTTTCTCTAGACTATCCAGTAGCTGTTGTCTCCCCTGAGTGAAGAAATCCTATGGCAGCCTGAGAAAATGAAGCAGTGCTAGCCAAATTCCAAGGTTGTTCCCAATGTTCCTCACTTCTCTGTATTCATGCTGCAGAAATGATGGTGTGTGACTCCTGATCCAGCATCAGGAGGCTTCTGCTTTGCACCCTCTTGGACCATTTGCTTGGAGGGAAAACAGGTGACACATTGTTAAGTATACTCCCTTTGAAGAGGTACCGATGGCAAGAAACTGAGGTCTCCGGCCAAGACCAAGTCCCAATTCACCAGCCATGTGTGTGAACCACCTTGTAAATGGGTCCTCCAGCCCCAACAGGCCTTCGAGAGATTACTGATGTCATGCCAACATCTTGACTGCAACTTCATGAGAAACCCTGAGCCAGAACCACCTAGCTAAGATGCTCTTAAATCCCAAGCCTACAGAAAATGTGTGAGGTAATAAATATTTGCTGTTTTATGCTGCTAAGTTTTAGAGTAACTGGCTACACAGAGACCGGTGACTAACACTGAAGTTCATAAAGAAATGAGAAGCAGAAAAGGAAAGAGAATTATAGCAGAAGTGTTCAAATTTGAGCCCTGCTTTACTCGACTTTTTTTTTTTTTCATTTTCACTCTTTAAGTTGCCCAATATCCTTCCCTTTTATAAATGTCAATAAATTATTTTTCTTGCTCAGGTACTTGATTCGGTGTTGGGTCATTTGCAGCTTGAAAAGTATTACTAGGGTTGTTAATGATAGGAGGATAGCTACTATTTAGTGATACCTCTAATGAACCAGGCACTATGTTAAAGATTTAAGAATTGTCTCTAATCCTTGAAGAACTCTGCTTTTATCCTTTTTATGATCAAATCATAACTGAGTGCTTAAGTACAATGGCCAAGAAATAAAACTGGGTTTTAGACGTGGGTCTATTAAATACTGAAGCCAGAGTTTTTTCCACCATGACTCTACAGTTCATATTTCCATACATCTGGAGAGGATTTAATCTCAGACAAGGCAGGAGTAACTGTTTATATCACTCTACGTTAACAAGAAATTATTAGGTGACATTAAATTTTAAGTCTTAGAAAAGTAACAATGCTTCCTTAAAGATATTTCATCTCTCAACAAGTTTGAGCAAGTCCTTTATTTACTTCATGCCTTCTTCCAACATTTCCCCTCCAGGCAGAATTAATTTTTGTATCACTTTGCTCACTTGGAAGTTCATTCATAGAGCTGACATAATCCTTTCACAATGGAGCCTTTATTAATTAAAAACGGTTTTCTCTCTCCAATAGATAATGAACTTATCTAAGACAGTAATTTCAATTTAGTCATTTTTTATGTATTTTTATATTATAAAGTAACACAATCATACCAGTTTTGAAAGACAGAGAAACTTAATGCAATTATCCTAACACTGCTTTTCCTGAAATTCATATATAAGATATTAACAGTTATCACATGGGAAATATCTGATCTAAGGACAAACTAGTTTTAAAAAATCTGGGTTAAACAAAGGTAAGCAGAATTACTTCCTGTTTGACAGACATCTAAGAAACTTTAATGTACAGATTTTTATTGTAACTTTAGAAATGAAGAATATAGTATGCAGGATTTTCCTAATTTATTTGGCTACCAAATCCTCTTATCACAAAGCTTTTGGACTAGTATTCCATGGAACTTTGCAAATGAATGCAATATTCCACTATGTATTCGGGCTCTTTGTAATTTTCACTTTTTATAAATAAGCCACAATAAAAATCTTTGGATATTTACATTGTTTTGTATATATTCTGGATAATTTCCTTAAGTTAGAGTCATAAAGATGTAAGTATTGCTTCTAGGACTATGAACAACTTAGATTTTTCATCTATATTGTTAGATAGCTTTTAAAATGATTATACTCATTTTTATACTACAATGAAGAAGATGTGAGAATGTCAGTTTCATTGAACTCCTGTGTTGGGTATTATATTTTTTGCTTAATTTTTCTTATGAAATGAGTGAGAAGTGGTAACACATAGCTATGAATATTTTTATTTTTATTTTATTAGGAGTTAGGGCATCTCTATATGTTTTTATTAGTAGAATTTCCTCTGTGAAATATATATTGCTGTACCTTATCCATGTGTACAAGGTAAGTTAAGAGTCTTAATTAAAAAAAAATAAAAAGGCAATTTTAGGGGCCCATTGGTGGCTCAGTCAGTTGGGTGTCTGACTCTTGATTTCAGCCCAGGTCATGATTTCATGGTTCACTTCATAAGGTTGAGGCCCACATCTGCCTTGTGCTATGGGCACAGAGCCCACTTGGGATTCTCTCCCTCTTCCTCTGCCCCTCCCTTTCTCATGCTCTCTCACTCTGTGTTTAAATAAATAAATAAACTTAATTAAAAAAAAATTTTAAGCTTTTGTTCAATGAGTATTAACTATTAGGCTACAGTTACTGATACTTTCAATTTAATTTTAATTTTGTGTGAGCTACTTTTGACAAAATTAAAGTATTGATTTATTGTAGTTATATATGTAGGTGTTTTTTTTTTTTTTATTCCCTCCAGGTTTTAGAAAATAGGCAACTATAATTTTCCCCTAAGTTTTTTTTTTTTTTTTTGAGTTATAATTTAATTCTCTCTGAAACGTATTTTTGGTGCACAGTATAGAGTTAGGACTTAAACTGACAAAATTGTCCCCCAAATAGCTAGCTAATTATCCTAGAAAGATTTATTCCATTTCCATTTATATTTTTAGTATTTAATCCATTGATTTTTTTTTTAGTTAACATATACTAAAAGTGAATTTCATTTGTGTAAAATTTCATTAACTGTAACACTATGTAAATTTGTGTAAATAAATGTAAATTTGTGTAGCCACTGTGGTCTATAATCAGCGTATAAAGCATTCTCATCACGCCAAACATTCTCTTGAGTTACTGCTTTGTCATATACTTGTTACTTGTTTCTCCCAGCAACTAGTGATCCATTCTTTGTAACTGCTTTTGTCTTTCCAAGAATGTAATCTTAAAGGAATGGAAAGGTGTATACCCTTTTTAGACTATCTTTTTAACTCAGGACAGTACTTTTGAGGTTCTTTTAAGCAGCTGCATGTATCAATACTTTATTCCTTTTTATTGTTGGGAAGTATTCCACTGTATGACTGTGCCAGTTGGCTTTCCTACTCACCTGTTGAAGAACATTTGGGTTTTCTCAAGTTTTGGCTGATCATAAACAGAGCTTCATGAAACATTCATGTATAGGTTTTTGTGTGCCCATAAGTTTTCATTTCTCTAGAGTAAATACTCAGGAGCAGTATTGAAGCGAGGGTATGCTTAACTTTATAGCAAACTACAAACTGTTTTCTGAAGAAACTGTACCATTTTGAATTCCCACCAGCAATTTTTGAGAGTTCCGATTACTCCAAATTTTTATCAGCACTTAGCACTGTATTTTTTTTTTAATTTTAGTCATTCTATTAGATATTTAGTGGAATCACACCATTGTTTAAATTTATATTTTCCTAATGGCCAATGACGCTGAACATCTTTTCACGTGCTTATTTGTCATCTATATATCTTCTTCAGTGAATTGTCTGTTCAAGTCTATTGGCTGGAGTTTTGAGAATATATGTTTATATAATGTAAAAGATGTCATCTCTATTTACAGGCTAATAAAAAATATTAAACTCAACTTAACTAGATATAATCCATTGGTCATAAATCCTACAGATTCAAGACCAGCCCTAAGTGGAAGACTGGATAGGTGGAGTAGTGAATTATGTAATAAGGATGTCAAGTTATAGGCAACTGAGACATAAATCAATATATTTTCTTTCTAACATGAAAAATGAAGTCAGTCCACGGTGGCAGGTGATG
Source organism: Felis catus (assembly GCF_018350175.1). Taxonomy (NCBI): domain Eukaryota; kingdom Metazoa; phylum Chordata; class Mammalia; order Carnivora; family Felidae; genus Felis; species Felis catus. Next base: position 138,477,241 of record NC_058376.1, read on the forward strand.
GGTAGGGGGACAGCACCAAGGACAAGCTGTGCTATCTTTTGACAATTGTCCAGTTATAATTACCAAAACTCATAAAATGTTCATTGCTTTAAATCTATTTAATAATAGTTTCATAACCCAGATGTTTTTTTAATCATATTCTCAATGGAGTTAAAAGAAATTTAGGGGGTAAAATGTAAAGATATATACATATACACCATATATTTACATATTCTGGAAACACGTCTTTTGTTTGCAGGCTCAGTGTCAAGGGCATTTAACCTGTGCAAGTGAAGGAGGCCTCACCCTCAAGAGGACCCTGTTTTTGGAGTGTAATGTTCTGCAGCCATTGTCTTGAGATTCTTAATCCAGTCTTTGGATTTGTGTTTTGCGAGTGAACTCCAATAGGAAAATGAAGCATACGTCAGGGAGGTGGGTGCTTAGGGCTTTGGCTTAGATGCCACCATTGTGCCTCCCCAGGATGAGGTCTTAACTGCCCACTCCCCACCTTATGGTGTTCCAGGCCCTGCCTTCCCCTCCCTGACCCCACACTGCAGCTGCCATCACCCTCTGCCAAGAGCAGCAATTTTGTGTTGGTAGGGGAAGAGATGTATCTTTCCCTCACCCTTGAGGGGGGGTCAGGGTCAGGTTTGGGCACATGCACCCTGATTTATCTTGGCTTAGGGAATATTGATGGCCATCCCTACTCCGGGCTCCTAGTTTCACAGCACATTGAGTGATCTCTCATCCAAGTACCCAGGAGAGGTTACAATCTGGTGGGTGTTATGCTCTGTCATAGGTTGGGGTGGTGGGCTTGTGAAGAGTGGAGACTGCCTTCCCTGCCTTGAGTTAGGTTACAGTATGTAGGCTCCCAAGGCAGCAGGAGATTATAACAAATAAAAACACTATGACAGCAGGGCAGGGATGAACAGGGGGAACACTGAGGATTCTCACCACATTTTTATGTTCATTCACTGTACACTACAGCCATATAAAGGATACATACATGCAAAGGACTTCCCTCCGGTGACGTTTCTGATACCCCACCCCTGCTGGAGCAGCATCCTAATCAGCCCCAACATCAGTGCCCACCTCCTGCTCCCTCCTTATAGGCAGCCTCTTCTGACTTGGTTCTGAGGGTAGTTCATTAATGGAACCATAGTTTCCTCTTCATTATCTTAGAAATGTTAATCAACATTCAAAACAAAATATATGAAGACAGACCAACCCTGGTAAATAAGAATGCCAACTCAATACTATGCCCTTCTCCTGGACGAACTTCTACAATTAGAGTGTGTTCCAGGTGCTAAACCAGAATGACAGGTGCTGAAGAGACAGAACAGTTCTTTTTTAACCAGAAGAAGGAGAAAAGTTTACCCCACTTAATATCCACAGATAAGAGATTTACAAGTGCCACTTGCCAGAAAACTGGAAAAGCAAACTCTCTACCATCCTCACCAAATTCCTAGACATGAAAATCGCTTTATGATTTTTAGATATGACACCAAAGGCACAACCTATGAAAGAAATAATTGATAAGTGGGACTTTGTTAAATTTAAAAACTCCTGCTTTGTAAAATATCATGTCAGGAGATTGAAAAGACAAGCCACAGAGCAGAAGAAAGTATTTGCAAGGGATAATTATGAGAAAGAACTGTTATCCAAAATATATGAAAACATAAAATCCTTTTCTATATAAGCCTGAGTACTTATTCTGATAACGGTCAGTAATCCCACTGTTCACATGCAATCCTCCAATTTTTGCTTAAATAAAGGTAATAAAAATGCCAACATATATAAAGTGATATATATACACACACATACATATGCATATGTACATATGTAAATATGTGTGTATGTACATATGTATGTTTACACACACACACACACACACACACACAGAACACTTAAAAGTTACCAATAAGAACCCAAACAATCTAATTAAAAAACAGTCCAAAGTCCTTAAAAAACATCTCACCAAAGAAGATACACAGATGACAATAAGCATATGAATAAATCTCCATATCCTATGTCATCAGGAAAATGAAAATTAAAGCAACGAGACATCACTATGCACCTATTAGAAGAGCCCAAATCCAGAACACTGACCACACTAAATGCTGGTGAGGATACAGAGCAAAAGATTCTCATTCATTCTTGGTGAGAGTACACACTGGTACACACACTTTGGAAGATGGTTTGACAGTTTCTTACAAAACTAAATATACTCTTGCCACTTGATCCAGCAGTAATGGTCTACCCAAAGGAGTTGAAAACGTATGTCCACACAAAAATCTGCACATGGATATTTATAGCAGCTCTATTTATAATTTCCTGAACTTGGATACAACCAAGATCTTTCAGCAGGTAAATGGATAAAAATAAACTATGGTGTGCATCCAGAAAATAGAATATTATTCAGTGCTAAAAAGAAATGAGCTATGAAGTCATGAAAATATGTGGAAGAAACTTCAATGCATATTACTAAGAAAAAGAACCCAATCTGAGGAAGGTATATACTATATGATTCCAACGACGTGACATTCTGTAAAGAGACAAAATGATGGGAGACAGAAAAAATATCAGCGGTTATCAGGAGTTGGAGGGGGAGTGGAGGGATGCCTAGACTCAACACAAAGGACTCTGGGGGCACTGAGAATATTCCATATAATACTACAATGATGGATACATGCCATTATACATTTGCTCAAACTCACAGAATCTACAACACTAAGAGTAAACCATAAGGTAAACTAAGGACTTTGGTGATCATGATGTGTCAATGTAGGTTCATTGATTATAGCCAATGTACCACTCCAGTAGGGGATGCTGGAAATAGTGGAGGTGATGTATGTGTGGGGGCACAGAGTATATGGGAAGTCTTTGTACCTTCGTCTCAATTTTGCTATGAACTTAAACTTGCTCTAAAAAAAGTCTTTTAAAAATTACCATGAATAATGGGAGAGAAACCATGAAAGATAGGGACAAGTTTTATTTTAGTACACTTAATGACACTTGTATCTTGCTTTTTGAATAAGAGATTTGCATTTTCATTTTGCCTTGGGCCCACCTATCAAATGCAGCCAGGACTGTGTGTTGGTATGTGCTCTGCAAATATTTTCTGCCAGTCTATAGGATGTCTTTTCATTCTTTAACAGGGTCTTTTATAGAGCAAAGATTTTAAGTTTTGATGAAGTGGAATTTACCAATTTTTTCCTTCAATGGATTCTGCTTCTGGTAACATGTATAAGAACACTTATTTTGAGCCCATACATAGAGATGTTCTTCTATAATTTCTACAAATATTTTGTAGTTGTACATTTCACATTATGAGATTTATGAGCCAAACATTATAAGCAATTCAATGTTTTTTTTTATTAAATTTTTTTTCAACGTTTATTTATTTTTGAGACAGAGAGAGACAGAGCATGAACGGGGGAGGGGCAGAGAGAGAGGGAGACACAGAATCCGAAACAGGCTCCAGGCTCTGAGCCATCAGCGCAGAGCCTGACGCGGGGCTCGAACTCACGGACCGCGAGATCGTGACCTAGCTGAAGTCGGACGCTTAACCGACTGCGCCACCCAGGCGACCCTAAATGTTTTTAATCTATATTAATTTCTACTCAAGACTCTCTCTCTCTCCTCTTCTTCTATGACTATCCTTACACCATTAGAACTCCTCTCAGTGAATTCTCTACCTCCATCCTGTTTTTCCTGTGTGTTTACCATTTTGTTTCATACCAGTGCTTCATTGCAGATGTTTCTACTGAGTTGTATGACAATTGAAAAACAAAAACAAAACCTCTCTTCAGCTTTGACCAAATGCCTGTTGAATCCATTTATTGAGCCCTTAGGTATAGATTATGTATTTCAGAGGTGCCTGGCTGGCTCAGTCTGTAGAGCATGTGACTCTTGATCTTGGGGTTGTGAGTTTGAGTCCCAAGTTGGGTGTAGAGATTACTTAAAACTAAAATCCTAAAAAAAAAAATCTGTAAAAAAATAATAAAATTAAAAAAAAAATAAAGATGATGCATTTCAGTTATAAAATTTGAGGTCAACTTGTTTTTATATATCCCAGTCCTCTGGTGAAATTCTACATCATATTTATTTTTGTCAACATATTAACTTCAGTTGTATCTCTCCAGTATCTGAATAATCTGTGGTCTATCTGAATAATCTGTGGTCTATGGCTCTACCCTTTCTCTTAGGTTTTGGTCATCTTTCTTGATATACTTGAAAAATTTTATTGAATGGTGGGAAATGCATATAATAATTTACAGGGGCTCCAGAAGATAGATGTCTCCTCCCGAGATTACTTTTCTTCTGGCCTTCCACTAGAATTGAGGCAGATCCTCTTAACTCAATCAGAAAATTCGATGAGATTCCAGGCTTTTGGCCCTTACTTCTAGGGTATAAATCCTCAGGAGTCTCAGATGAAAGCAAGAGACCTACCCTAAATTTCCCTTCAGACCATGAATTCCCATGTGTATGTCCCAGCTCAGTGGCCAGAAGCACTCAGAATTTCAGCCTTTGCACCTTCATTCTTTTCTGTCTCTGGGACCGATGACTCCCCACAGTTCAAGATTAGACACATGCCTTGATGAACAAAAGTTGCTTAAAATATCTGTCTCACTTGTTTTTGGTTTCTTCTTCTCAGCAACCTTGCCTCCAGAAGTCCTGCCTTCCTTTACTGTGTTCTGACTTCAAACAGTCTTCTGTTGTGATTCTATGCTGCTTTCACAGCTGTGCTTGAAAGGAAGATTGCCTTCATACAAACTACTCTGTCATAGAAAAAGATATCTACTTTTATATTTTACCCTATATATTTACGTGGTGCTACTCAGCAAGTATCTATTCATGAAGTACTTCTATATAATTTGTAAAATAAAGTTAAATGTTTGTTAAATTAAAACATATTTTAATATTTTTATTCATTTTTGAGAGAGAGAGACAGAGTGTGAGTGGGGAAGAGGCAGAGAGAGAGAGAGAGAGAGAGAGAGAGAGAGAGAGAGAGAAACAGTATCTGAAGCAGACTCCAGGTTCCATGCTGTTAGCACAGAGTCTGACCCAGGACTCAAACTCACGAACCGTGAGATCATGATCTGAGCCAAAGTTGGACACTTAACTGACTGAGCCCCCCAGGGGCCCCAAGCAAAGTAAAATGTTTTAATAATCCAGAATAAAAGGCTGGGGAAGAGACATAGAAACTGTGTATAAAATCATAAAGGTCTGAGAATATTTAAGCAGTGAGAACCAAAATACCTAAGAAAAAAGAACCAAAATGAACAAAGAGCTCCTACTATCTCAATTTGACAAGCTGACCTAGTAAACTGAAAAGTAAGATTAAGTTGAAAGATAAAAGAGACTTCTACTGATTTCATGTTTAGAAGGAAGAAGACAATAGTACTTTCAATTTACGGTGTTGAGGCAACCACTGATATTTGCAGCAAAAGGTGTATTAAGCTTGATTTGTGAAAGGACATTCAGGGAGAGATAGCTTTAGGATAATTAACGATCTGGTACTAAGCATATTGTGAAAGAGAGTTCTGAGTCTTTTGTACATAGGAGATAATTGATGAGCCCTTGTTTGTGTAAATAAGCTTTCAGAGAAGAGATATGGAAAATGAGAGACGAGTTGGGTTTTGTTGTATTATTGAATTCAAAGTATCATAAAGCAAGGGAATAAAAAAAAAGTTTATCTTAACAAAAGCATTGCTTTGGCTTGGCATGCTTAAAATCTCGTTTTAGACTTTTTATATTGTTTTTCTATCTTGTAATTCATGCTAACACAAAAGCTAAACAAATGACCACATACTTGTGTTAGTATTATTAAAATATGTACATGGCAGACAAGCCTGGCAACAAAGTACACACTTCACATAAAAGTAAGCCACTCAACAAATCACCTTCCCTCAGTCTTTATCTGTGAGAATGTACACCATCAACTTCCTTTCCTCAAGTCAGATTTCACTGTTTCTTTTAAATAGAAAATGGTGGTTTCCAAATTTACTACATTGTCCTTATGCTACCTATGAATTGAAGGAAAGAGAGTAGAAACTTCCTTGTTGCTGCACATTAAAAAAAATCTATCTTCTTTAACATCTGCAAAAACGTATGTTTTATACCATCTACTGCTTTTCAACACACCATGATTATTGATCATTACACGTATCACTCTTCACTGACTAGATTTCATATGCCTTGCTTCTCCTCTCAAATTTCTGAAAAACGCTAGAATTTCTTAATTTGAAGATTTGGAAAAAATAAAAGAACAAAACCAACGACACAAAAAAATCACGTCCCACAATCCCATCTCCACATTCTTTTTGTCATTTTATGGTCTGAAGTGTTTTCCCCTTCCTTTTCTATCCCTTTGTTTCAACAAGCTGTAATTGTCTGCCCAATGTAGATTACATTTTACATCTCAGATCAGAGAAATGTGTGAAAGGGAATGCACAAGTTATAAATAACATGATGTGAATGTTTTATTCAATGCATACTTAAATAGGCAGCATCATTAACAACAATGATTGACACTAAGGCTGAACGCAAGAGCTATCCAAAAAGGGAGTGTTTGTCCCCGCAAAATAATAAGATGCTAGGCCATGGAAATACTCAAAGTTTAAAGTTTCGCTTGGCAGGTTCGTGTAGCCAAGGAATTAGACTTGCTGACTTCAGATGTGGCATTACTGTAGAAGTTCACAATGTACAGTGAAAAAGGGAAAGAGGAAGGGAACTAGCACATGTACATTCTGACTACCGGAGAGGAGCTGTACTCATCCTGGAAGACATGTCTCATTGTTATCCTCATTGCTCAGATGGGAAAACTGAAGCCAAAAATTTTAAGTAAATTTCCTAAAAATTAAATAATTTTTATTTTTTGGAGAGAGAGAGAGAGTGCACAAGCAGGGGAGAGAGAGAGAGAGAGAGAGAGAGAAAGAGAGAGAATCTTAAGCAGGCTCCATGCTCAGTGCAGAGCTCAACACGGGGCTCCATGCCACAACCATGGGATCATGACTTGAACCAAAATCAAGATCGGCCTCTTAACCAACTGCACCACCCAGGCGCCCCTAATGCATCTTTATAAGCCAGACACTTGACTGAAATGAGACATGGCTAACTGTAAGGTCAAGAATTAAAGTGAATTAATATGTACTTAACCACAGATATGCATAAATGTGATGTATAGGCAGAATTTATGAATTATACTTTAAATAGGAAAAAGAATAAAATGTGGAGTTTTATGGAAACTCAAATAAAAAGAAAATCAATTAAGGCTTGACATTAGGGTTACTTATTATATGCTAGAAACTCTTTTAGGACTTTATCTGCCCCCAATGCATTTAATCATCAAAGAAACCCTCTAGAGTACATATGACTATTTTTCTGATTTTATGGTAAAGACTGTACAAAGAGGTCACAGAAAGGTCCACCCAGATCATACAATTAGGAACTGTGGGAATGGGAACCTCCAAAATCCATATCCTGAACATGACACCACACGGCCCTAGGAGAATTTCCACTGATAAGTGTGATTAGGAAATTAAGGAAAAGAGGTCAATTCATTTTTTATTCAACTTTAACCATGGTGATCTGGTAGATGCATCTGAGAGAAGATGTTTAAAATAAACATTTTGCTTCATTCTTGCTTGAATTCTCAAAATTTAAATAATATCCAAACACTACTTTTCTACTTTTCTAGTCATGACAAGTTTTTGCTCACATATGAAAAAGGATAATGTAGAAGTGGCTATCCTGATCAAAAGAAATATATCCTGATAAAAAGAAATAATTTTAATTTGATAATTTTGACAACATAGAATTATTTTTGCAGTTCTCCTTTGAATTTAAGTATGAAGAAAATCATTTACTTGGTTACTACACAGAAAAAAAAAAACAACAAAAAAGTGGGTGTTTTAGAAAAATTGAGATATGAAGTGAGGCTTCACAAAATTTATTTAAATGTTCTCTTTGATGAGTAAGCTTGGGGTAAGAAGGCAAAATACAGGCTGGCACACATCCCCCACCCCAGATGGAATATGTGTGATATTCCTCTAGACACACCTGGCTACCCAGGAACAAAGGAAAGGGGTTTAAGCGCTTGTCATGGTAATGTGGGTAACTAAGGCAAATGAGAAATTAAATTCCCTACTGCCTATAGCCCATTAGCAAGTCCTTGAAAAGGACAGAATGACCTCCCTCTAGGAGCTCAGCTGCCTGGATGATGACACTTTGCTAGGGGCAAAAGAGTACCTTACCTTAACATTATCTCAACCTCAAGGACACTGTATGTCTCCTTCCTTTATCTCAACTGCTCCAAGATCTATGCTGGCAATCATACTCCAAGCTTATGGCCTCCCCATATACATCTGAAGGGTCTCATGACCGAGGTTGTATTTAAATGGTAATAAATGGCAATAAATGGCGTTTCCCTGGCAATAATAGCTAGCCCCTCAAGGTCCTGGAAACCTTGCTTCCAAAATTCCTTAGAGATATATCCTATCCCTGACCCCCTCCCAACCTGAAGGTATATAATGAGTTACCCATCATGACCCCAGGGCAGCTCTTCCTGCCCATGGATCCTGTTCCCATGCTTTAATAAAATCACCTTTTTGCACCAAAGACATCTTCAAGAATTCTTTCTTGGCAATCGTCTCCAGACCACCCCCACCATCACCCCAAAACTTCATCATTTTGGTGGCTTTTACACCAAAAGTCTTTCTTTCTGATTTGAGACCAGCAAACTTGGGACCTACCAAACTTGAGACTGATTACTCACCTTCTCTCCAAGTTCTATTTTTATTTTTCTAAATCTATACAATAATAGTTAACTACTGACACTTTACTGAGTTGATGTAAAGATTAACTCCATTAAAATATGGCTTGTAAGAAAGCTCCAATAAACTCTATTGAAACCATTTTTCCTGGATTCTGCTGCTCATCTCATAAAAGATCTTTGGAAAAAGTTGATAGCACATCTGGGGAAGAGTTCAGATTCAACCATGTCTCCTACATCTCAGAAGCAAGCAGAAGGAATTTTCAAAGAAATGGTAGCAGAATCCTGGTGCCATCCAGGAAAATGTGTCTGGGTCAGGTAAGCTACAACAAGGGCATCAGGTCCTTGAGACGGTTCCTTGTGAATGACAGCTTTCTGATACGTGTTATCAGCCATCAGATGAGTAATGGCCTAGCAGTTTCCAAAATTTACAAGCTGGCAAAACCAAGGAAGAAAGTTGAATCACAGTCCTTAAAGCTGAAAAGGTTCCTAGAGAATCACGTGATGGCCTTATAATGAGAAACTGGGGAATCTTTGTTGCCAGTTTTGTAATGTTTGTTGCCAATTTATAGTTCCACTTGCAGATTTCAAGGTGATCCCCACTTTATGAGACTATAAATGTTAAGTGTCTCAGTCTTTGATATGGCCACCTGGATTCATTGACAATGGTATTATAGTGGAGAAGTATAGGCCATAAAAGCATCCTGCTTCTCAGATCCATTCAGTCAGCACATAATATTTACTCAAGTCACAATGTGAACAAAACATTGTGCTATATAAATCTTGGGATAGTTACAGAAGGAAGAGCAGATAAGACAATTCGCCTTGAAAAGCTTAAACTTGAAAAACAGAAAGCTTCTCATAGACATGTCACAAATGCTCCCATTCATGTTTAGCATTGTAAATACAAATGAACTAACCTGTTAAAATAAACTTACTACTGGAAGTTAATTAAAGAGATTGGCAAGCACAATAGGAATTGATTCACTGTAGAGAATAGCAACACTTTAAAGGCATTCATATTTAAGAAAATCATTGTGCCTATTTCATTAATAATGCTTTCAAATTCCTCTCTTCTATATCTGGTTTATATTATTTATATTGGTTTTTAATGTTTATTTATTTTTGACAGAGAGAGACAGAGACAGAGCATGAGCGGGGTAGGGGCAGAGAGAGAGGGAGACACAGAATCCGAAGCAGGCTTCAGGCTCTGAGCTGTCTGCACAGAATCCGATGCAGGGCTCGATCTCACGATCCTCAAGATCATGACCTGAGCCGAAGTCAGATGCTCAACCGACTGAGCCACCCAGGCACCCCTATATTAGCATATTTTTATAATAAAGTTGGTTTGGGGAAAAAAACTATAAAAATGAACTATAAGCAAACCATGTTTCTTTCCTGTGAACTAACAATTTTTTCCCAAGATTATTCATCAGAAGTATTCCTGAAATAACTTTATTCCTTTATATTTATTTTTGAAAACCTGAGCAAAACATCAAGTTATTGCTGACCCTACTGCTATGATTTATGGGACTTTCATTTGTGATTTAATCTCTAAAAGAGCAATCATTTCTTCTTCCTTTTTGTCTTTTACTTAATTAAGGAACAGTACAAGCCCACACATAAAAGTCAACTCAGGGTATATGTGGAAATTATAAGGCTATTATGTATTCAAAGTTACCATTGAGAGGATTTAAGCAAAAATATGCATTTTGGAAAACTGTTTACCGTAGTAATGAGACATAGGTAATTTCTGATCTTAATTTCTAGATACCTTGAGAACTCCTTTATCCATAATTATATTCATTTTATTCAATTTAAAGTATCATACTCTGGATCGTATTTCCCTAAGTACCAAGATATTTTGAATGAAAGAAATCTATAGAAAACTAAAGAGCTAATTTCAAACTATTTATGTCAGTTAAGCCCTAGGAAAAGATCCTGTGGAAGTGAAGGGAAGGAGTCATTGAGTGGTAATCGCTTGCTGTGCTTAATACTCATTTAGAGACCTGCATTAATGATCAATAAGGTGTAGCTCCAATAGTTACATACATGTCATTCTTTTACAGTGATTAGTATCTTAAGTCACTAAGGTAATAGGCACAATTTTTTCCTATTTCAGAAAGCATAAAAAAATAATGAAATTTATATAACAGTCCTATGCTTGTATTTCTGAAGGAACAGAGGCATCCACAAGTGAACGGGGAATTAGTAAAGTCTAATTATACTTAACATTGATGAGCATGAGGGCTTAGTCAGTTAAAATATCTTTAGTGATCACTCAAAAAACTCACAGAACTGAAAGAGAAGAAAATGTGGGGAGTCTGAAAAGCATACCAAATCCAAGATGATTTAAGTTAAGAAAAAATATTCTTCTTGATCTCAAGAAACCTGCAACCCATTGGAATGAAATAGATATGGGTAAATATGAAATCAATATAAATAATGTATCTGGCATTATATTTTTATTATACATATTTTTTCAGACATCAACTCTTGTCAATACATAAGAGCCTACTGAGAGGTAATTCATTTCTCCCCACTTCTCCTTTTTCCCTCCCCAATCAACTTCCCCTGTCCAGTTCATACTTTATGCTCTGGCCGCAAGGAACAAGAACTTCTTTCTTCATACTCTTCCTTCTTCCCTGTAGGGGCCAAGGGCAGGCCAAGATGGGCCACTTTGGTATGAGCATTATTTTGAATTAAAGTAATCAAAATCGAGAAAATGCATGAACAGCTTCCTTCTCAGGCTTCAACAGCCTAAATTTACATAGGAAAGGAGAGCCTGTACCAAGAAGAAAGCTTTTTCTCTTTAAGTGTTTATTTATTTTTGAGAGAGAGAGAGAGAGAGAGAGAGAGAGAGAGAGAGAGGGAGGGAGAGAGGGAGAGAGTGAGTGGGGGAGGGACAGAGAGGAAGAGGCAGAATCTGAAGCAAGCTCCAGGCTCCAGGCTCAGAGCTGTCAGCACAGAGCCTGATGCTGGGCTTGAACTCAGGGAGCATGAGATCATGACCTGAGTGGAAGTCAGAAGCTTAACCTACTGAGCCACCCAGGTGCCGGGAAGAGAGCTTTTAACAGAGACTCCCCTTTACTTCAGAAACTTATTTGCAAAACAGAGCAACCTTTGTTTTTCAAAACATCTCCTTTCATTTTCCCTCTAATGGCCTTCCTCCCCTTCGGATGCTCAGACCTACTCCTCTCCTTAGCTGATATAAGCTTCATGTTGCCTCACTGTCTTTGGAATCTCTTGTCTGTGTGGGTTTCCTGTAAATATGGTATTAAATTTGATTTTCTCCTGTTAATCTGTCTCATGTCAATCTGATTCTAAGTCCAGCTAGAAGGACTCTAAAGTGCAAAAGAGGGTCTTCCTCCCTAACCACCCAAAGACAGAAGGACTAACTTACCAATTTACTAAATATCAATTTCATCAAATGATCAATTCAGTAAAACTATAAAACTCAGTATGTATCCATAAACATAATATATTCATATTGATATGTATTGGATGTATTAGTATTGAAAGGATGATATGCCTTAAAATAAGTTTTGATAGTAGGCAAGTTTGCCATATTGATCCTCTCGTGAATTGGCTTTTTGATAAATTGTTCTTTTTGACAATTGATCTTAATCAAATGGACTCAGATCCTAAAATATCTCTCTCCCTGTGTGGGTTTCCCCAACTTTCTCCATATGACAAATTTCTATACATCTTTTAAGAGGTGGCTTCTGTCTCACTGCTTTACCAGAAATTCATCTGAGTCCTCCAAAACTCCTCACATGGGTGCCCTGTGCTCACCCAGCTGAAGAACTGATTTCAGTAGAAGGAAAGGGTTGCAGAGTTGTCAATCCCAATAGATTATAAAGTCCTTGAAATAACCATATCTTACTCATTGTTATAAGCCCAGCACATGCCAGATGCTCAATAAAGCATTTGGTGAATGAATGCATATTCCTCAATGTTCCCAAGGACTGGGAAACCAAATAAATGTCCTGAATCTGTAAAGGTCAGTAGCTACTCTTATCACCCTAGGCTCCCAACTTTTCAGATAATCTGATTCCGTGGTCTTTCTGGCAGTCAGTGGATAATGTAGCTTCACCCCAGAGATTACAGCTCATTCCTGTCACAAGTGGGCAGCTGGCTCAAACAAAGACAATCTTGTTACAGGTGGGTGGGAGAGACAGTGGTCCCGGTCTCAAGGAATCAAAGAATGAATCTGGTGGACAGTGGTGAGCAAAGCGATAGAGTTTATTGAATGAAAGTCCAAAGCTCACAAGGTAGGAGGGGTCCTGACTGGGTTGCCACCAGGATTTTTGTCTCTTTGTATTGGGACCATGTCAGGAACTGGGAACAGTTTGTGATACTCATTCATGGCACCTAGCATGGTGGGCAGGTCTGGAATGTGTTTATCCCGCCCTCAGCTATAGCCTTCCACCAGTATCTGCAGCGGGGGCAGGGTGCATGGTGGACACTTTGAGGAGTAGGAGGGCCAAGGGCTATTAAGGTGAGCCTTGAAGCTTGGGGGTGGGGGGGTGCTGCAGACCAGGCTGGAGCCACTGCTTCCCGCCTACTGTTAACCCTTTCCCTACTCAATCTGATTCTTGCATGTTAGCATCTGCAATGTAGATTCAGAGTAGACTTAGAGCTTCACTTGGGTAGCTGAACTAGGAGGAGATACAGAGTAAAAGGAGTCACTGGATATACTCTCCCTGGATTTGACACCAAGAAATCAAATCTATAGACAAAGGAGAAGGCTGCCTTGAAACAGAAAGCAGCAGCATGAAAGACCAGGAGAGAGGGTAAGAAAAGAGAGAGTAATGTTCAAGAGTGGCACAGAGAATGGAAGCGGGCGAGAAGTGGTCCAGTGGTCCCTGAGTGCCACCTATTTCTTGGACGCACTCTTACAGGGACGATGAGGGAGCCAAAGACAAGCTGAGGGTCAAGCACAAGCTAACAGCCACCACCCCAGGTGGGATACCTGTGACATTCCTCAGGCACTTGTGGCTGCCCAAGAACAAAGAGAAGTGCAAAATGACTAGTTAACTGGTAGAGATCATAGCCATGCAGGATATGAGTCTCCATCAGTTTACAAAGGTGTTAGTAAATTATAAGAAAAGGACAATCTTATTAATAGCCTCACCTCCAGAAATCCATAGACACAGTTTTCTGGAGCCCTAACACCACCCTCCACTCTATAATGATGTAGTGAACAAAGGCAAAAAAGGAAATGGTAAATAAAATTAAAATTCTTTATAACCTTCATCCCACTGACAAATACTTGAGGCAAATCGTGAGTATAACATTTCTCCAGGAACTCCTTAACGTCTTCATGTTAATACTTTGCTAGAATGAAAAAATAACCTTAGCTTGACAATAGCTAGGCCTCCAGTATTTTAGGAGTCCTCTTCAGATTATGAAAGCCCTTTTGGGAACCTCCCTTTTTCCTTTCCTCCTTACCTCCTAGGTATATAATCAATCATTCCTCACAATCCCCGGGCAGCTCTTTCTGCCCACAGGTCCTGCCCCCATGCTTTAATAAAATCACCTTTTTGCACCAAAGATGTCTCAAGAATTCTTTCTTGGCCATCAGCTTTGGACCCACCCCACCACCATTCCAAACCATATCAGGGACATTACTAATTTTTTGTAGGAGAGTGCATAAGATGACTCAGTATACTCTCAGCAAACTCCTTCATCTCCTGTTTCCTTTCTAAATCTAGTTTGATTATTTTTAATTCAAACAAACGACTCCTGGCCCTGGCAACACATACTAAGCAATGTGTTGTTCCATTCATAATTCTTCATTTTTCTCTGCCCTGCAAATACTCTTTTAGATACGAAGTGATCACAGCTGCACAAGCAGTGATTCTCTAAGATGTTGTGGCAAAAGAGAAGAAATATCTTAGCAGCAATGCAATATGTAGTTTTCTCTTCCGAAAACTTGTTTTCTCTTTTAAAAAATGTTTACTTATTTTGAGAGAGAGAGAAAATGAACAAACGTGAGAAGGGGAGGGGCAGAGAGAGAAGAGGGAGAGAGAATTCCAAGCAGGCTCCACGTGGTCAGCACACAGGGCTCGGTCTCATGAACCGTAAGATCACGACCTGAGCCGAAATCAAGTCAGATGCTCAACAGTCTGAGCCACCTAGACACCCTGAGAACTTCTATTTTCTATTGCAAATACAAAAAAGACCTGACAATCTCTTGTTCAATTATTCCCAGTGGACTGCCAAAGACAGAGGAAGAAGACAAGATGGGTAGAAGACAATAGTGGACCACCAAATACAGCATTAGGCCACCTGCTCACCACACCTTGGTCTTTGCTCTAACCATCTCTCAATCCCTGTTCCACAAAAGAACAACAACAACAAAGCTTCTATGCTTCCACCTTTTCATGCCAACTTGCTACATTTCCATATGCACATGTCTTCCTGTAACAATTTTTAAATCAAGAAGACTGAAGGAAAAAAGAAATTGATTAGCCCAGATCAAGTGGCTCTGATCCACCTGTTATAAGGTAATAAATTGTTGACCTTTTGGAAACACATTAGTGATGTTTCACTTAAGAGAGTTTCTTTTCTTGGAACTAATAAGTCTCTAAAATGTCAGGCTTTACTCCCACATCATTAAACAAATCAGCCTTAATATGCTTCTCTTTCAAGTGACTATTTTAAATAAGTCAAAAAGGCCATTTCTAATGTCAATATAAACATGATTTAGGTAAGAAAAAGTAAAGGCAAATGAAAGCATATCTTAGGGTTAAGTAACGCATAATGACTGTTTTCTTTTTATAATTAGAAAAGTAAAATTAGAGGAAAGCTAGAAGTATAGATATATTCAGTATAAAACTATAAAACGAAAAGCATTCATTTGTTCTCTTATTTATAGCCCTTCTGAGAAGAAATCACTAAGTAATCTTAACTGTAAGCTACTGGACTGAGATGCACGTACAAATTAATTACATTAACTAAAGTGAAAATAACATAAAATGAGTTAATTTGGAACCAATGAAAGACTGTTTAAACATAATGATCAAAGTGCATTTATTTGGAAGTAGTGAGTAAATGAGTAACTAAAATCTTTCTTTTCTGATAAATAAAATGCAGGTTAATCTGTGGAAGTTTATAACTCACATTCTTTTCAGAAAGTTTCTTTCACATGGAAAGGACATTTCCCAAGGAATACATATAATTATGGGAACCTAGTCACATAACAATATCATTGGTAAATTATAATACTGCCAGAGTTTGGCTTGGTAATCAGAGACAGGAGTTGAGAAATATTTTCTTTTATTCTTAATTTTTAATGTTTATTTATTTTTGAGAGAAAGAGAGAGAGCAAGAGTGGAGGAGGGGCAGAGAAGGCGGGGGCGGACAGAAGATGCGAAGCAGGCTCTGTGCTGACAGCAAAGAGACTGATGTAGACTTGAATTCATGAACTGGGAGATCATGACCTGAGCCAGTTGGATGCTTAACCAACTGAGCCATCCAGGCACCAAAAAAAATATTTTCTATAAAAGGCTAGATAGTAAATATTATAGGCTTTGTGGGCCACATACAGTTTCTGTTTCATATTCTTCTCTTTTTTTGTTTCTATTTGTTGTATTCATAAACTTTAAAAAATGTTAAAACCATCCTTAGCTCATTAGGAGTACATAAACACAAGCCACAGGCCATATTTGGGCCACAGGATACAGTTTGTTACTGTAAAGCAAAGGGTGATTGAGTTGCTAATCTGTGTGGGTTCCTAATTTTTAAAAATATTAATTTATGCCTTATCACTAACAAAGCACTGTGTAGGCACTGTAGGTATCATGGTGATTCAGTCCTAGCTAGATTCAGTATTCAAAATTAATATGAAAAGTTAATTTTACTAAACCTATTGAACTATAACACAAAGTAGAGAGTGATGAATGTCGTAAGAAAGCCTCAGTGATTGATGTTGGACACATAGTGTTCATTAGGTAACTGTAACTCCAAGAAGCTTCAGAGGATGAATTTTCTTTTTTTTTTAATTTTTTTTAATGTTTATTTTATTTTTGAGACAGAGAGAGACAGAGAGAGACAGAGCATGAATGGGGGAGGGGCAGAGAGAGAGAGGGAGACACAGAATCAGAAGCAGGCTCCAGGCTCTGAGCCATCAGCCCAGAGCCTGACGCGGGGCTCGAACTCACGAACTGTGAGATCGTGACCTGAGCCGAAGTCGGACGCTCAACCGACTGAGCCACCCAGGCGCCCCAGAGGATGAATTTTCAATGGAGGATATTGGGGTCCTCATTAGGAAACGCAGTCTCACCAGCACACCAGAGATGAGAAGTCTCAGGAAGGTTAAGTGAAATCATAAAAGAATGATTAAAGTCCCAAATGTTAAATGCTTATATCTTTGTGGCCTGTGTATTCTTCTCTTCTTAGGCAGATGTTTATGAGAAGCCTATTTATGAAGAAAAGTTTACTTGTTTATCATGGAATTAGAGGAACCAGTTTACTGAGTCAAATTTTTCCATCATTAGGAACAAATCCATCACACATGGGTAAAAACTGGACAGCTCTATGGGTCCAAGAGCAACTTTGTCTTGGACAGTGCTCAGGAACTGCTTGCCAGTTCTGTTCCTATAATGCTGTGCTAAGTTTCAGGTAAAATATATTCCTTCTAACTGATGCCTTTTTCTCCCTTTATCCCCTGTAACTCAATTATCCCCTCTAGTCCTTAAAGTTTAGATAATTTCCTCTAAAAGAGTTTAGACAAAGATAAAGATGTGGTAGATATATACAATGGAATATTACTCAGCCACCAAAAAGAATGAAATCTTGCTATTTGCAATGATGTGGATGGAACTAGAGCGTACTATGCTATGGTCAACACATCAGAGAAAGGTAAATCCCAAATGACTTCACCCGTGTGTGGAATTTAAGAAACGTACATGTGAACATAGGAGAAGGGATGGAAAATAAAGTAAGATACAAACAGAGATGGAGGCAAATCATAAGAGACTCTTAACTATAGAGAACTAAGGGTTGATAGAGGGATGTGGGTGGGGGATAGACTAAATGGGCATTAAGGAAGCAACTTGTGATGAACACTAGGTGTTGTATGTAAGTGATAAATCACTGAACTCTACTCCTGAAACCAATATCGCACTGCATGTTAACTAAAATTTAAATAAAAATTTGAAAAGAAAAATAATAAATAAAATAGTTTAGATATTTAAGTAGAATTGAACTGTAAGTAGAATGATCTCATTCTTGTCAAAATAATTTTCCTAATATTAAAGAACATATTTTTATTTACCAAATTTAATAATTTAATAAAATTTTTAATAAAAATTTTTGATAGTTTCATAAATATAAACATTCATTCCATTTATAATGTATGTTGGAGATTTTTATGACTGTCTTGTCCAACAACACTTCCTTCACAGATAACTTGCCTTGGAAATCCAGAAGAGGGACAGCCCCTTTCATTTTAAGTCATGGAAGGTATAGGGGACATTTCTGGTTAAAGATAAGCAATATTGTTCATGAAAACCTAGAAGCGAAGAAGGTTTTAGAGGAAATTTTGATCATTGACCCAGATGTGAAAACGCAAGGTAAATACGTAGAAAATAAACACTATCCCATTTTGGTTTACACCAAGTTCATAATAAAACTTGTGCAGTATGAGTTGGGAAAGCAGATTGGAGAGTATCATGGAAAAAGTTGACTCTTAGTAGACACTGCTTGCAGCTCACCAACCCATCCTTTCTTCCTGTAAGTCAACAGGTGGGTGACACTCCTCTGTCACCCTTGCAGTTAGATGTGGCCATGTGACTAAGAGATAGTCAATGAAAAATGATTAGAAGTGATCTATGGCAACTCCAGGCCTGGCCCATGAAAGCCTCCCATGTGTAGGATTCTTCATTCTCCTTTGGTTTCTATGGCCATTTGGAAGTCATACATTAAAGATGGGTGAGTCACAAAATCACCACTGGGAAGAAAAGTACCTGCCGAGTAGAAGCATCTGTCTTGGGTTTTCATAAATAAGAATGAAACTTCTACTGTGTTAAACCACTTAGATTTCACTATATATCTACAGGAAGAACTAGAATTACCTTAACTTTTGGAGATTAACCTAAAGGTAATAAAAGAAAAACCTCAAAGGACAATGCAGGTGAAAGAGTAAGAGAGACCAGTTAGAAATCTGTTGCAATATTCTCTGAGTATACCCCACTCTCTGCTAATTAGAGATTCTGAAATTAGAGAGGTACAGACAATTTGTCAAATACTGCAAATGGTAATATTAGAAATCCTTCATCATCCATGTAAAAGCTTTCTTTAATCACTTCTTCAGCTCTGTGACATGCTTAGGTTATTTCCTGTTCCTGCTTTCCAAACCTATCATTCTCCCCAATACACACCCTATACATTTGCCATTATATTATATACCATACAATGCTACATGTTATGAAGTTTTCAGATGTTTGTAACACAAAAAGTGCACAAACAAGTCCAGGTCTGTTGTGAGGTGAATTACTTCCCACAAAAGTCCATTAGTTAAAGTCTTAACTTCCAGTACCACAGAATGTGACCTTATTGAGAACTGGGTCATTGCAGAGGTGATTAAGTCAAGATGATGTCATCTTGGAATACAGCAGTCCTCTGTATTAATGTAGCTGGGATCTATTTCAATCAGGCATGGTGAGGCTGACGGATCAGGAGATTATTGCTACCAAGAAAGAAGTTTTTATTCAAAGTTCCCCAGAAATAAGAGATATAACATACCATGCAGAACCACATGGAGAAGCACCTGGGTCAGGCAAGAGGTAGACAGAGTGATGGAAAAGCATGGATAAAGTCTTTATTGTGGTTTTCATGGGAAAGAATTGGTAAGGCAAGGAAAGAGGCTGACCAGATTTAGAGCTGGCTAGTTTGAATATTTTTGTAAGCTCGAGGGTGTAGAGGGCTGCTCCTAGTTGTCTGACACCTGCCCCAGGGATGATTAGGGCAGAGAAATATTCCTCCTGTAATATAAAAGCCAGACAGAGCAAGTGGCTCAGAGTATGGGCTCTAGATTGGCTGGTTTGCATATCATAGTTGTGCTTACAAGCAAGTTATTTACTCTCTCCAGAAATTAGCTAGCCATGTGAGGGAGTTCTCCAGGATTGGCAATGCCCCAAGATGTCAAGCCATTACAAAGTACTTACACACGTACACACACATACACACACACACACACACACACACACACACACACGTGATTAAGATAGACTCTGATTTCACATAACTGGTGTCCTTGTGAAAAGGGACATTTTTAATACAGACACACACACAGGGAGAATACAGTGTGAAGACGAAGGCAGAGATTTGGGCAATGTTTCTACAAGAGAAGGAATGCCAAAAGTTGCCAGCAAAACACCAGAAGTAGGTAAGAGGCACGGAACAGAGGTTCCCCCAGAGCCCTCAGAAGGAGGCAACCCTGTGGACATCCTGATCTCTGACTTCAGTCTCTAGAAACATGAAACAATTTCTGTTTTTAACCACCCAGGTTGTGGTACTTTGTAACTCCAGCCCTAGCCAATAAATACAACCCTAATACCTTCACACTACATTGCCATTCAGCACACATTTATTTGACTCTTACCCTCTCAAAAGGAGACACTGTGTAAGGTGTTGTAGAAGAAACAAGCAGGTCGTGGAGTCCCTGACCTCATAGAGTTTACAATCTCAAAGGAGAGAGGAAGGACGCAGGTCCAAATCTTTGGTTGGAGGAAAATTTCATTAAAAATTCACCAACTTTAGAAACCCTTTTTTAAGAATGGCTGTGTCCCTGGAATCAGCACAATGAAGTGAGCCCTACATCAGATAAACACATTTCAAGGTCCAGAACAGCAAACTCTGACTTCTGGGAGGTAAACTCCTATATCTGAGCCTCATGTTCGTCACCTACCATCATGAAGAGGCTGACGTCACCACTTCAAGATAGTTGGGGAAATCAGATGAGAGTGCTCTGAAGTCTAGATCAGGCAGATTATTATTCTAGCTTCTTGTCAGCATTTTTACTGCAGTGTGATGCTTGTTTTCTGAAGTGTTGCGTCTAGGAGATTTGTTTCAAGACCTTGTGGGTACACTATGGTCATAGCTGCTGTATTTTTATAAGCCATCTATTTTTTTAAGTTTTGATTTTAATTCCAGTTAGTTAACATACAGTGTTATATTACTTTCAGGTGTATACTATAGTAGTTAAATGGTTCATACATGACCTAGGGCTCATCACAAGTGCACCCTTTAATCCCCACTGCCTATTTAACCCATCTCTTCATCTCCCTCCCCTCTGGTAAGCATCAGTTTGTTCTCTATAGTTAAGAGTCTATTCCTTGGTTTCTCTCTCGTCTCCCTTTGTTTGTTTTGTTTCTTAAATTCCACATATTAGTGACATCATAAAATATTTGTCTTTCTCTTATTTTGCTTATTCCTCTCTAATGCCATCCATGTTGTTGTCTTTTTTTTTAAATTTTTTTTAACATTTATTTATTTTTGAGACAGAGAGAGACAGAGCATGAACGGGGGAGGGGCAGAGAGAGAGGGAGACACAGAATCAGAAGCAGGCTCCAGGCTCTGAGCCATCAGCCCAGAGCCCGACGCGGGGCTCGAACTCACGGACCGCGAGATCGTGACCTGAGCCGAAGTCGGACGCTCAACCGACTGAGCCACCCAGGCACCCCTGTTGTCTTTTTTAATAGCTGAATAATATTCCATTCTGTATATATAGCACATCTTTTTTATCCATTCTGCAGTCGATGAACACTTGGGCTGCTTCCATACCATAGCTGTTGTAATTAATGCTGCTATAAACATGGGGGTGCATGTATCGCTTTGAATTAGTCTTCTCATATTCTTCGGGTAAATACCCAGTACCTAAACCATCTAATTATAAATTTATATATGTTACAAACACTTTTGGACCTTCATTTCTTAAGAGTACTTAATAAAATTTCCTGTTGGGGCACCTGGGTGGCTCAGTTGGTTAAGCATCCAACTTCGGCTCAGGTCATGATCTCATGGTTCCTGGGTTCCAGCTCCCTAATGGGCTCTGTGCTAACAGCTCAGAGCCTGGAGCCTGCTTGAGATTCTGTCACCCACTCTCCTTGCCCCTCCATGGCTCATGCTCGCTTGCTGTCTCTCTCTCTCTCTCTCTTGCTCAAAAATAAATAAAACACTAAATAATAATAATAATAATAATAATAATAATAACAATAACAACAACAATAAGAAGAAGAAGAATAAAATAAAACAAAACAAAATATAACACTTTAAAAGTTTAGGGGCATCTGGGTGGTAAGCTCTTAAATGAAAGTCAATGTCTGGTAATATTTACCCATAAAATCATGACTTAGTTCAAGGAGAAATTTAATCCAACCATCTAGATAAAAACAAAGATGTGTCTGTCTCTCTCTATACACCATATATGTACATATAATACACCATGTAGTGTATATATCACATATGAATATTGTTCATTCAATTATTATATTCATATACAATTGTTTTCAGACATTTTCAGAGATGGAATAAAATGGAGCGGGAATGAAGGACTGTAAAAAGTTCCATCAAGAAAAGGAAGAGATTGACATTTTAAAATATTTTCTTCTTTAAAATTAGCAAGTCTATTTCGGAAAAGTAAGAAAACAAAAAAGTGTGTAAGGAAGAAAATTTAAATGCATATAGCTTTGTTTATGTGCTATCACTCATGCATAGATTCACACTGCATAGGCAATGTTGTAGCAGTTTCAACATAATTCCATATTTGAATATTTAATTTCCAAGCAGTATAAATGTTCCATGATTAGTTTTAAAAATCCTTGACTATTGGGCATTTAGGTTATTTCAAATGTACATACATCCACTACTGTTATTTCCCAAGGATACGATCTCAGGAGAAATACAAGTTCAAGGACTAAAACATTCTTGCCAAGCTGTTTCCCAATAGTGTGTACCAGTTTACAATACTGAGGTACAGTAGAAATGTGAAACTATTACCAATGCTTCTTCAACAGTGAGTTGGGGACCAATCTGATAAGTGGTATATTTCTTTAATTTGCAATGATTTTATTTCAAGGAAGCTTTTTTTTTTCCTCGTTTCACTGCCATTTGTGGCTCTTTGTTTATGAATTGCCTCTTCCCATTTTTCGCCCACTTTTTGAATGGAATGGTTTTTTTGTTCTTATTTCCAAAAGCTTTTCAGGTAACAGCAATACTGTAATTTAATTTTATGTTTATTTAAATATTTCTCCACAGTTGCTGTTTGCCTCTTTCTACATTTTTATAGAACAAAAAACTTTTATATTTAGTGTAAGCTTATGTCATTAAATTTATTTTATTGCTTTCATATTAAAAGTTACTATCTCAAAATTTAATATTTGCCCTTATGTTCTCCCAGTTTTTATTCCATTTTTTTTTCTTTTTCACTTCTATCTCTTCAAACAATCAGGAATTTTTATTCTTATACTAAACTAGTTGCTGACTCAGCACCTTAAATTTTTACTAACTTGATAATTAATGGCTTTCAAGAAGATTTTTTAAGTATAATTTTTTGTCCAAAATTTCTATTTGCCCTTAATGCAAGGCTTATTTGAAGTATCTAGTCAGCCATTAACCAGAGGCCTCATTTTTTTCCACTAAGAAATGAAAATTGTTGCATAAAAAATTGTTTTCCATAAAAAATGGAGGTTATTCCCTATAACCAAGAAAGCTACTATTCTCCTCAGCGTGGCTAAACTTTGGACAAGTTTCTTCCTGATACTGGCCCCTGGCCTCACTTTTCTTAACAGCATGTACCCTTTGAGATGTCAATCTTCTCCCACCTCTGGCCAGTTTTACAACTCAGGATAGTCTTTCCCAAGGTTTGGGGGCCATCCTTTTGAAATGTAAATATCAAGAAAAACAGTGCCTCTGTCTCCAAGTCTCCATGGGATGGTAGGAATCTAACTTAGATAAGTGCCAATTAGCAAACATAGACAGCCTAATCAGAATGACCAAACTCCCTGGTCATCCCCTCCCCCCGCAATGTTCTCCAGTCTATTTCTACTAGTTCACTCCAGTGCTTCAAAACTATCTCATCTTGGGGCGCCTGGGTGGCGCAGTCGGTTAAGCGTCCGACTTCAGCCAGGTCACGATCTCGCAGTCCGTGAGTTCGAGCCCCGCGTCAGGCTCTGGGCTGATGGCTCGGAGCCTGGAGCCTGTTTCCGATTCTGTGTCTCCCTCTCTCTCTGCCCCTCCCCTGTTCATGCTCTGTCTCTCTCTGTCCCAAAAATAAATAAACGTTGAAAAAAAAAAACTATCTCATCTTTGTTGTAGTGGAGTTGAGGTCAGTCTCCTTCTCTTATTGCAATAATCTTGACCTCCACTGCAACAGTACCGAATAAAATCTTCCTTGCCTATTTAACCCTGCATGGTAGAATTATTCTTTGCCAGATACAAGTACAAAAAGTACCTCATCTTTTTGACTCACTACAGAGAATTATTTTTGTAGCATAAATGTATCATAATTTAGTAAATCCTCTTTTGCTGGACATTTCAAATGAAAAATCTCAAAATTTAAGCTACAAGCAAAGCAAATCAATTGACATAACTCAGTCCAAGTATATGGTAATGAGCCGGTACTTACTGCAACTGCTTTAGCTGAAACAGATTCTTTTTTTTTCTGTTTCATATATCTTGGAACGATATGAAAAAATGCTATTCTTTGTCAATTTCCTATAAACTTGGTAGAAATTTTCTAAAGAGGTGCATCAGAAACATGCTCACCAGAGATCTCTTCTTTCAATGTTCTTCTAGCAATGTCTCAGATATTTTTAATCTTTGTTTATATTTCTACTTCAGAGTAATTTTAAATATTTTTTCCATCATGTTAAGTACAGATGATTTATATTTCATGTAGACATTATCAGGAAAATGCATTATTTTCTATTTTCCCTTAGGAAAGCGCTGATTCTCACATAAACAAAGTAATCTCTAAAGAGAAGAAAAATAAATGCTCCTTCACCTCTCCCTGGGGTAGCTTAATTTCTTCCAGAAAACTGCATCAATAGCATGTAATCAGAACCTCAACATTTATTCACATGCAATCAGAACCGAAACATTTATTCACCATGTTCTCTAGGTAGAAGTGACATGTGCATATGTGTAAGTATATATACATATACACACAAATATACACATGCATACATACCCACACATACACGTACAGCCATACATATAAATACAGAATTTATGTATATGCACTAAATTAAAATATGGAATATCAAAATGACAAGATTTTTTCTTATTTTTTACTTTTTTAATAGAAGTAGAAAAAGTATGATCATGAACTTCATGTATTCATTGCCAACCTTCAAGAGTTATGAATCAATGGTCAATCATATTACATCTATATACCCCTAAGCAGTTCTTCACCCTCAACCTCATTAACTTTGAAGCAAATCCCAGACATCATAACATTTAATTCATAAGTATGGCATTCTGGATGAAGCATTGCTTTGAATGTTAAGACTGAAAATCTTCACAGATTTTCAAATTCACAGAGGCAATTTTGAAAATGATGGTTTAGGGGCACCTGGGTGGCTCAGTCGGTTAAGCGTCCGACTTCAACTCAGGTCACGATTTTGCGGTCCATGAGTTCGAGCCCCGCGTCGGGCTCTGGGCTGATGGCTCAGAGCCTGGGGCCTGCTTCCGATTCTGTGTCTCCCTCTCTCTCTGCCCCTCCCCCGTTTATGCTCTGTCTCTCTCTGTCTCAAAAATAAATAAACGTTAAAAAAAAAAGAAAATGATGATTTAATTTATTTTGCTTTATTTTAGAGAGATTTATAATCACTTCAGGGCTTAGGAGAAAATAGATTTCTTTGTAGCTGTGTGTTTTTGATCTTTTTAACAAAAAAGACAACTCAGTTGTTATTTTGAACTTGTTAATATAGACATCTTAATGGCACATAGTCTGCATGGCTGACAGTAACTAAATTACACAGTATACGCACCAAAAGCTAGTGCAAAGATTTTTAAGAATCTGAATTTAAATATAAATTAAATCATCTTTGTGTGATTGGTTCAATGTAAGCTTTGTCTTCTTTACTCATCAAAGCCTCTAAGGTATTCATAAAAGACATGTCTCCATGGCCAAGGAGCCAAAGTGAATTCCCTCAATAAATACACAGAGATGCCATGGTTTGTTACCATCTTTTTCAAAATGTTTTATACAGAAGATTTCATTAACCACACCCAACTTGCTGACCATAATCTTTACCACATAGTCATCACCAGCCAGCCTCAAATTAATAAAAGAAAAAAAGTCTGGGATGACAGCCTAGTGAATGAACTGAATTTGTAACCAATTACTAAAGTAATCATAAAAATACAATAAGTTCTGAGATTAAATATGTTCAAATTAAGGGCATTCAAGGGTAAATGTCATTTCTTCATATATCTCCATAAGGACAATGACAGTAAGGAGGGGGACAGTCAGCTTCAGTTTGAACTTTTGTGAAGCTGGAATTGAACTGGGCTTGCATACTGGGCAGGAGAATGGATTAACTTTGTGAACTTGGGCAAGCCACTTACTGCTCTGAGCCTTAACTTCTTCATCTATAAAATGGAAATAACAACAACCTCGCTTTCATGGCCATTGTTAAGAACAAATGAAAGAATGGATGTAAAAGTGCTTTTGCAAATTATAAAGCTCTAAGTAAAATGTGAGATTTTATATTTAGTTTTAGGCAACTTACAGTATTCAGCAATTTACAAGGATGCTGTGTTTCACTACCAAAATCAGAATCACACAAGTCTTTTTTAAATGATAATGAACATCTTGAGAGTGTTAAAGCCTTTTTTTGCTAATAGTGCTCATCTAAATATCCAATGTTCATTTTACATAAACCAGTTAACACCAGTCTTTTTTGTGTGGGTTTGTTTTAATCATTTAGTAATTATCCCTCAAGTCTTCCCTAATGTAATCATCTTTTTTCCAAACTCAATTCAGTTAGATATGCCATTACTTCCATTTTTGAAAGATACTAAGAATTTAACATTACTACTCCATAATTTCTAGTATAATATCATTTAATGCTTTGAATATAAAAGCCATGATAATTAATTTCAATTCTCTGGTTTCTCATCACCTGTCCTCTAATTTTCATAAGCAAATATTTAGGTTTTAATCATAAATGTTCTCAGTTCACCAAAAAAGGAAATGAAAGCAAATATGAGTGAAGGAATCAACATAACTAAAAGGCAGCCTACAGAATGGGAGAAGATATTTACAAATGACATATATGATAAAGGATTAGTATCCAAAATCTATAAAGAACGTATCAAACTCAACACCCAGAAAACAAATAACTCAGTGAAGAAATGGGCAGAGACATGAATAGACACTTTCCAAAGAAGACATCCAGATGGTTAATGGACACATGAAAAGATGCTCAACATCACTCATCATCAGGGAAATACAAATCAAAACCACAATGAGATACCACCTCACACCTCTCAGAATGGCTAAACTACACAACACAAGAAATAACAGGTATTGGCGAGGATGTGAAGAAAGGGGAACCCTCTTATACTGTTGGTGGGAATGTAAACTGGTGCAGCCGCTCTGGAGAACAGTATGGAGGTTCCTCAAGAAACTAAAAATATAACTACTCTATGATCCAGCAATTGTACGATTAGGTGTTTACCAAAAGGATACAAAAATACAGATTTGAAGGGGCAGATGCACCCCAATGTTTATAGCAGCATTATCAACAATAACCAAACTATGGAGAGAGCCCAAATGTGCACTGACTGAGGAATGGATAAAGAAGATGTGGGGTGTGTGTGTGTGTGTGTGTGTGTGTGTGTGTGTATTCCATTATATAATATATATTATATTATATATATATTATATAATATATATAAAATATAATATAATATGTAATATATATAATATAATATATATATTATATAATGGAATAATATATAATATTTTATATATAATACTATATATATATAATGGAATATTACTCAGCCATCAAAAAGAATGAAATCTTACCATTTGCAATGACATGGATGGAACTTGAATGTATTATGCTAAAAGAAATAAGTCAATCAGAGTAAAACAAATACCATATGATTTTGCTCATGTTCAATGTAAGAAACAAAACAGATGAACATACAGGAAGGGGGGAAAGAGAGAAACAAACCACAAGAGACTCTTAATGGTAGAGAACAAACTACCAGTCGATGGAGAAAAGTAGGTGGGCAAGAGGCTAGGTAGATTATGGGTACTAAAGAAGGCATTTGTTGTGATGAACACTGGGTGTTGTTTTTAACTGATAATTCACTGAATTCTACCCCTGAAACCAATATTGTACTGTATGTTAACTACAATTTAAATTAAAAATATTGAGAGTATAAAATATGTGAATAAAATTTCACAGATCATCTTAAATCTAAGTGGGCCAATGAAAATGAAATGTGACAACTAATGAGAATTTTAATATGTTGTGCTTATTTTTTTCTCCATGTTTTCTATATGTGGATTGTTTGTTATAGAAATGGCTGGTAATTTTCATATGTGTATGCCATAGATTCTGGTCAGCTGAGCTACTATAAGCTACTGTGTATAGTGTTTAAGAACATAGGCTCTAAAATGAAATGAATCTCCATTTCTGCACATACACTTACTTGCTGAAAGGTGCAGCACTGATACATTATTTAATTTTCCTGGGCCATAAATATCTTCACTGTAAATTGGGGATAATACCAGTGATTTTGTAAGATTGTTGTTAAATTAAACAGAGATGCATGGAAAGTATGTGGCAGGGTTCCTGATCATTAACAGAACATAATGTATTTAACATTAATAAATAGTTTTACGGAAATCAGAAAATGTGCCAGCCACTTTCCTTAGCACTAAATATACTTTAATATTTTTTTTAAATCAAATGCCCAAGATAAACAATCATAGATGTCCAAGAATGTGTCAATAGAAAATCAGGTGAATGAAAATTTTCAAGTTGAGTGTCTGTAGTTTAATAATTCTGGACTACTGTTTGTAAAATTATGGGAGATGCTATATATTTTCACGTAACCTAAAGTATCCCAACAATTTTACTGACTGATTGTCTACCATATGCCAACTTCACTAGAATGCAGCCATGTGAACTCTGAGGCACTGCCTATTTTATTCACCGTTACACACTGCCTATTCCCAGCACCTGATACCTGGTTCAAAGAATAACCCAAGTAGTTGTACAATGAATGAACGCACTTAAAAAAAAAAAATCCTGCCCATGCCAAGTATATGCTAGGCAGTGGCCTAAATATTTTGAGGCTCAAAGATAAACTGGTGGTCATTTGGACTCTCAACAATAGAATGAGAAAAAAACAGATATTCATGAGACAATAAGATATAAGTAAGTCCAATACTGGTAGATTTCAGAGGAGAGAACTGTTATTTCAACCATCAAAGAGAAAATGACACAAAAGATTTTTCTTTTAATTTGTATTTTTAATCTTCACTGGAGTAATAGTCACAAACATGATAACTTACTTGCCAGCTTAGTATATTCCAGGTATGTATTTTACTTGGGAGAATGTTCACAATATTTTAATTTAAATATCTTCAGTTGATCCATGTATTCTCCATTTTACTTCAACTCTACCTCTTTATATTGCCATAACTTCAAGACATCTCAAAAGGTTTTACTGCCATTCTGACCCTGAAGGCATGGTAGACAACCAGCATCTATTAAACAAAGTTTTGCAGTGACTACAAAGGATAATTAAATGATAGCAGGCTCATGGAAAGTTAGGACAGAGTTAAGACACAATGATGCACAATATGGAAACCGAAGAAAACGCCACAGGGAGGATAAAAAGATGTGGAAGATCATTGTCAGAAAGTCATGGCAAGATCCAATCGAAATTGAGCTATTCCTACTAAAGTGATCTCATTTCTACCCACACATAGATGAAGCTTGGGACACTCTGGTTCCAGTAGATTTAAGATACCAAATCACCAACTCAACTACTGGGCACTGCTCCTGCTGTAGAGCACAGCAGGCAGATCCCCTCTTGGAGATGCCCGCACACTTCTGTTCACACAGTTTGGCTATAAACTTTGTTCTCACCAAACAGGAATGAATATCTATTTCCGTGTCATCTATTATATTTTTAATTTAAAAAATTTTAATGTTTATTTATCTCTGAGAGACAGAGACAGAGTGAGCAGGGGAGGGGCAGAGAGAGAGGGAGACACAGAATCCAAAGCAGGCTCCAAGCTTTGTGCTGACAGCTCAGAGCTCGAACTCACCAAGGATGAGATCATGACCTGATCTGAAGTCCGATGCTTAACCGACTGAGCCACCCAGGTGCCCCTCTATGTCATCTATTGTTGTCAAAAACAAATACACACACACACACACACACACACACACACACACACACACACACGAAAATGTGATCCCTGAAAACACACCGTGTTTTCTCTCACCATTTTATTCTCAAGAAAAGAGGTCTGATAGGGGCGCCTGGGTGGCGCAGTCGGTTAAGCATCCGACTTCAGCCAGGTCACGATCTCGTGGTCCATGAGTTCGAGCCCCGCATCAGGCTCTGGGCTGATGGCTCAGAGCCTGGAGCCTGTTTCCCATTCTGTGTCTCCCTCTCTCTCTGCCCCTCCCCTGTTCATGCTCTGTCTCTCTCTGTCCCAAAAATAAATAAACGTTGAAAAAAAAAATTAAAAAAAAAAAGAGGTCTGATAGATATCTAATTGCATTAACAATGGGTGTATATTTATAATCACAGCTAAAATTATGTTCTGAAAGCTGTTTGTCATACTTTAATCTCTAAATTTCTGATTTCATACTGTAATAATATCCTCTCTTTAGTTTTTATATTCAAAATAGTTCTGCTTGAATAGCACATCTCTGTAGGAAAAGATGACATATACAAACTGGAATTCAATACTACAGTATGCAGCAGACACTGGCAATGCTCAATCCAGAACTTTTCACACGTACTACTTAATTATGCAGTAGCCTGATGTCCAACTACCAGCACGAACATTTCTTTCTAGAGTATTTGGATTCAACACCCCAAAAAACTACTTAACCATAAATCCTGGTCATAGGTCTAACTCTGAGGGAACCCAAATTAAGACAGTGATATCAACTTTTCACATTGATCTCAAATCAATAAAGATTTGTCAGACTTATACAAACGTGGTCTTGTTAATATTTATTAAATGATCTTTACCTGTAATACTAACACATTCAGTGTGTTTAATTTAGCTAAAATGACTTCTGCACATACACCACTTTCCAGTAGTTTCTAGTGTATCTGAAAGAGCAGGGGAAGGGCTCTTTAAATCACTCCCTCTATCTTTTTTTTTTTAATTTCTTTTTAACGTTTATTTATTTTTGAGACAGAGAGAGACAGAGCATGAATGGGGGAGGGGCAGAGAGAGAGACCACTCCCTCTATCTTAACCCACCTCTGAGTCCTATTGAAATTAAACCCTGCTGACTACTTCCATATGCAAAGTTATTATACCTTCACTGCAGGATCCAACATGAAAAGAAACTCTAAGTGGAATAGAATCCTAACTTATCTCTCCGAAAGTAAATGGAAGTGAAAAAAAAGTTATTTAAGTATTGTTCATTTTATATTGATGTTCCCTTTTCCAAGTTTGATCCTATATAAAGGAAAAAAAACCCCTCAATTCCTTTTTTAACAGCGTTCACTTTACCACAGCTGGACACAAAATTTATAAGCAAGCTCCCAGCAGTGATAAAGGTGCTCAGAAGCAGAGAGCCCCAGCATGACAGGCCAAAGAAATCTTGGAATCATACACAGACAAGGGGAAAGACTCTCATTTGAGAAAGCTACACAGCACAAGGTAAGAGAGCTCAGCAGAAATCAGGTGGGGATTCCCAGATACCTCATTACTGTTTTATATAGGCATCAAAACTTATCTTCCAAAACTCAACTGTTTTGTTCTCCCATCTATAGGTGACAAAACTCTTTTAAATTGTGAAAACAGTAGCCTTGGCAACACACGTGTAATAATTCCTCTTTGTTTGTTTAGGGGCTTGTGATTGAAGCTCCCAAGCAGAACATCATTTTCATTTATGTTCTTTGTTATGATTTTCTTTCCCTAGGCAAGCGTTCAATAGTTGCCTCTTTCAAAGTCTAGGTCACCATTTATAGCGTTCTTTACATACTTGTCACTCAGGTTTTCATTTTTATCACATTTTTCTTACCCTCTTCACTTACCTGGTTTTTCCTCTCTACTTCACGTGTCATTTTATCATATGGTTTTAGTTAATATCTGTGTTTTCTCCTACGAGTGCAATGCCGACGACTCCGAAGACCTTAATATTCTCTTAATTCAGCCTTAATTCAGTCTTAATTCAGTTTAATCATATCTTTGAACTCGTTCTTCCTTAACATCTTTCTGCTTGCAAAGGCCAAGATGGAGAGGTATAGGCCAGATCTATGGAACTGACAATGTGATTCAAGCACATCAGCATATTGTGGTAGCTTGCTAGCAATGCAGATTCTTGTGCCCAACCCAGACTTACTGAATTAGAACTTGTATTTAATACGACTTCACATTATTCATATGTAGCTTAAATCTTGACAACTCTTCATGTAGGTAATATAGACAGGAATAAGCGAATTTACGGCTGTTTAAAATTTTTATACTAGGAGATTTCATTACTGGATCAGGGTCAAGTGCTACAGCAGAAACAGCAAATATTTACTGAAAAAGAAAAAAAAGGCACACAACCATAGGGCATTCTGGGAGCTCCAAATTAAACAAAAGGAATGAGTAGAATGCAAGGCAGCATGGGATTTTTCTGAGGAAGTGCATGTGATTCCAATTACTTAGTTCAAGTGGGCCTTCAGAGAATTCTAGTCCCACCCAGGAAAAGCATCAATCACCAAAGGACCCTATCAGAAAGAAAGGACACATTGGTGCCTAATTCATGGATCATGAGGTTCACCCAAGACTGAATGGATTGGATGTTTCCAACATTCTCCACTGTTGTTCCCTCGTTCCATTTCCCCTTTTATTCTTCTCATTCATCAACTTCCTGAACTTCTCCTTCCACTTAATATGGATCCCAGAATTAGTGGGGTTTTTTTAGTGGTATTTATTTTATTAACTATAATGGACATACGATGTTATATTAATTTCAGGTGTACAAAACAATGAGTCAACAATTCTATATATTCCTGAAAGCTCACCACAGTAAGTATAATACCCATCTATCACCATACAATGTTATTATAATATTATTGACTATATTCCCCATGTTGTATTTTACCTCCATGACTTGCTTATTTTACAACTGGAAGTTTATACTTCTCAATCCCCTTTACCTATTTGGACCATCCCCTACCCACCTGCCCTCAGGCAACCACCAGTATGTTCTTTTTATTTAAAAGCCTATTTCCTTTTTGTTGGTTTGTTCACTTGTTTTGTTTTGTTTTTTAGATTCTACATTTAAGTGAAATCATATGGTATTCATCTTTCTCTGTCTGACTTATTTCACTTGGAATACCCTCTAGGTCTATCCATGTTGTTGCAAATGACAAGTTCTCATTCTTCTTTTCATAGCTGACTAATGTATATACACATACATACACACACACACACACACACACACACACACACACACACACACACCCCACCTTGTCTTTATACATTCTTCTATTGATGGACATTTGGGCGTCTTCGATATGTTAAGAAAAGGAAACCGTGATGCACTGTGAGTGGAAGTGTAAATTGGTGCAACCACTATAGAACAGCATGTAGCTTCCTCAAAAAATTAAAAATAGAAATACCATATGACACAGTAATTACAATATTGGGTATTTACTGCCTCCCCCCCCATGAAAACACTGATTTGTAAAGATATAGGCACCTTGATATTTACTGCAGCATTTTTTATAGTAACCAGAGTTAGTGTTTTAAACGGTGTTTCCTTGCACCATGAAATCCTTCACTTTCTTGACCTCATGATCCACTCATTGATCAATACCCAAATACCAGATCATCCGTGAGTGTTATCTCTCTTCTTCTCAAATACTGCTAGAGTAAGTAAAAAATATGCTGAGTATATGAGATGTCATGGGCTGATTCCATGTGCCATGTTAATAAAATAGACCCCTTTTCCTCAAATTTCCACCTCCAACTCTATTATCTCTCTCAGAAAATGGATTTACTTTCTTACAAAGAAACTCTAGACCAATTGATGTGCATTTTCACCACTATCTTCTACCCTAATTCCTGACATATTCTTTATCTTGAAAATTTCATTTCAACTAGAATACCTTTTTAGTTTACCTTATCTCCTTCACTGTGGTTAAAGAAATATTTTCTTCCTGTTTTTTTGTTTTATTTATTTTAATTCTAAGGCTAAATTCCCTGCTTGTACTCTCACATCTTATGTCCTTTTTACTTTTATAACCCATAGTCCTCTAGGAATATTTTAAATAAATCATTTCCTTTTTAGTGTTCTCTATTTGACTTCCTTACTGAGTCCTTTTATCTGTTTACAAACACTCGCAGATTTTTGCTATGTGAAAAATAAGCAAGAAATTTATTTATATTTCTTTCTTCTGGTCTTTATATCACCTCCTTAATAAAACTGCTCAAAAACATAGTCTACATACTCACCAAAAAAAAGAGAACAGATTACTGACACATACAACAACATGAATGAATCTCAAAATGATGCTGAGTGCAAAAGGCCAGACACAAAAGATTATATGACTGCACTTACAAGAAATTCTAGGAAAGACAAATCTGATCTCTAATGAAGGAAAACAGACCGGTAGTTGCCTGGGGCAACAAGTCAGGGGGTGAATTGAGAGGGATCATAAAAGAACTTTGTGGAATAATGAAAATATTCTATATCTTTATTGTGGTGTGTATAAATTCATCAAAACTCACCGAAATGCACCCTTAAAACTGGTGCATATTACTGCATGCCATTTATACTTCAATGAAGATGATTTTGAAATACTCCTCACTTATTATGTATATGACTTTGAAACTAGGCTATTAACCCCCAAGACATCTGGCTTCTACTCACACCACTTCAATGAAACCACTCCAGTGTACAAATAGAACTTTCTCTCCTTTCAATTTCCAGGGAGGAAGGGCTTATTATCTTCCTGCTTATTTAAACATCCCTTCCACACCTCTTCCCCTAAATCTTTCTCCTCTATTCTTACTCTGACATTTGGAAGCAATTTAATGGTTGTGTTAAAAGCCCACTGCCAAACCAGTCTAAGAATAGGTGATGATGGTGGAGTAAGAGGATCTACATGAGTTTCAACGTAATGAATGTAGTGAATGAGTTTCATTACATGTAGGAATGTAATGAATGAAAATGGCTTGAAGGCTGACAGAACAGATCTTCTACAGAAAAAGACATAAAAAGGCTACACTAAGAGGGGTAGGAAGGAAAGAGACGTGGTTGGGAATCAAACCCCAATACCCAAGGCTGGATAAAACACTCACAAGTAAAACAGGCATGGAGGAACAAGGGACTCAAGCCCCACACTTGGAAACCTTGGCCCTGAGGACCTGCACCAAGTAGAGAAGCCACCATAAAGTCTTTAAAAATGGCAGGTTTAATTCTCGGGAGAGTCAAGAGACTATAAAAAACTGAGTCTCTGTTCTTAACAGGACAACAGGCTGTATTACTCACCCTGAGACCCAACACAGAAACAGCAGCTTAAAAAGTGCCTGAAATATATGTAAAGGACATTTATTCCTACTTTTAGGACATGTGCCAGAGAGGAAGGGAGGTTTCTTCAGGAACAGAAGCACTAGCAGGTACGTTTTTCTTGCCTTCCTTCAACCTAGCTGACCAGACACTGTTAAGAGGCAGTTATAATGCCTTCCATCTACCTTGTTAGTATTGCTTGCCTGGCCCCAGCATTTCCTTGCAGAATGACTCCACCCATACTGCAGCCTTGGCAGGTACCCCTCTCAAGTGGCTCCCATCCCTTCTCACCCAGTGGGCAGCCCTAGTTGGGACCACCATCCCCCCACCAGAGCAAATACTGCACTGCCCCACCTGACAGCCATCCCCAGTCAGGACTGGTGGCCCTCCAGAGTGACTCTTGCTCTGGGGAAGGGCGACCTAGTCCTACCACTAGCCTATCTGCAGTAGTTACAACAAGACCTCTTATCTGCACTGGTAACTAGTCCCACCCACAAGTGCACATGCAGTAGCTATACCCAGGCCTCTCAGCCAGCTGCATGGGGGCAAACCCTGCCCACCAGTGCCCCTGCAATGGTCACGGCCAATCACTGGTGACAACCAGGTTGAGGACCAGCCACACGCACCAAGACACCAGTGGCAATCGCAACTAATACCAACAAGGGGGCACATGTAGCCCACATAACAGACATCCTTGGAGCATCTGGTTTTGATGACCAAAGAGGATTTTCCTATAGGCTCCACAGAACCTCTGCTATACAAGACCACTCCCTGAAAGCCCAGGAGTCATAGCCAGAGCAACCAGCAAAAAGAGAAATTAAGAAAGCAGCCTCATCTATAACTTCATCAAAAATAATAAAATATCTAGGAATAAATTTAACCAAGGAGGTGAAAGACCTGGACCCTGAAAACTCTAAGACACTGATGAAAGAAATTGAAGATGACACAAATGGAAAGATATATCATCTTCATGGATTAAAAGAATAATATTAAAATGTCCACACTACCTAAAGCACTGTACAGATTAAATGCAATCCCTATCAAAATGCTAATAGTACTTTTCACAGAACCTGAAAAAATGATCTTAAAATTTTTATGGAACCACCACATACCATGAATAGCCAAAACAATTTTGAGAAAGAAGAGTAAAGCTAGAGGTACCACAATCTCAGATTTTAAACCAAACAAAGCTTTAAGAATAAAACCGTATTGGGGCGCCTGGGTGGCGCAGTCGGTTAAGCGTCCGACTTCAGCCAGGTCACGATCTCGCGGTCCGGGAGTTCGAGCCCCACGTCAGGCTCTGGGCTGATGGCTCAGAGCCTGGAGCCTGTTTCCGATTCTGTGTCTCCCTCTCTCTGCCCCTCCCCCGTTCATGCTCTGTCTCTCTCTGTCCCAAAAATAAATAAACGTTGAAAAAAAAAATTACACTGTTCATGAGAATGTAAATTGGTGCTGCCATTATAAACAACAGTAGGTAGATTTCTCAAAATTAAAAAGAATGAAATCTTGCCATTTGCAACTACATGGATGGAACTGACGGGTATTATGCTAAGTGAAATGAGTCAGAGAAAGACAAAAGTCATATGACTTCACTCATATGAGGACTTTAAGAGACAAAACAGATGAACATAAGGGAAGGGAAACAAAAATAATATAAAAACAGGGAGGGGGACAAAACAGAAGAGACTCATAAATATGGAGAACAAACTGAGGGTTGCTAGAGGGGTTGTGGGAGGGGGGATGGGCTAAATGGGTATGGGACATTAAGGAATCTACTCCTGAAATCATTGTTTCACTATATGCTAACTAATTTGGATGTAAACTTTAAAAAATAAAAAATAAAAAAGCAAAAAAAAAAAATAGAACTACCATATAATCCAGCAATTCCACTCCTGGATACTCACCCAAAGAAAACAATAACACTAATTTGAAAAGATACACACACCCCTATGTTTATTGTAGCATATATTTACAATAGCAAAGATAAGCAATCAACCTAAATTTCCATGGACAGATGAATGGATAAAGATGTGGTATACATATACAATGGTATAATATTCAGCCACAAAAAAAAGAATGGAATCTTGACATTTTCCTCAACACAAATGGACCTACAGAGTATTATGCTCAGTGAAATAAGTTAGAAAAAAAACAAATACCACATCATTTCCCTCATACATGAAATCTAAAATACAAACAAAAAACAGCAAGAGACTCGTAAATGGAGAGAACAAACAGGTGTTGCCAGAGGGGAGGTTGGGGGGGGTGGGGGATAGGTGAACTAGGTGAAGAAGATTAAGTGATACAAACTTCCAGTTATAAAATAAATAAGTCACAGGAACAAAAAGTACAACATACGGTATATAGTCGATAATACTACAGTAACTTTGGTGACAGATGGTAGCTATCCTTAATTTGGTGAGCATTTTCTAATGTATATATTGTCGAATCACTATGTTTTACATGTGAAACTAATACAACTCAGCTATACTTCAATCAAGGCTTAAAAAATAAATAGTAAAAACAAAAAACTAAAACTCCTATTGCCTTGTTCATGAATTACCATGATTTCCTAAAGCTTCAATTAACCTCTCCTTTGTGATGAGATCAAACCCTACACTCCCCTGCCTCCTAACATGTACCCAGTCTTCCACCTCCAAGTCCACATATTTAAAATCAAATCCACTCTCCAATCTAAAGCCAGCCACTCCTAACTTGGCCGACCAGTTTACAGGTATTCAAATTAAAAATGTAAAAATAATTTTATTTGCACCGATTCACATGAAACATCCACCAGGTATGTAAATACATTATTTGTACTGGCTTTCAAATTCAGATTGTACTCTCCATTCCCATGACATCTATTTGAACTCAGTCCTTTATCTGCTGCCTTGTCAATACAACTGGTCTCTTTCTCTTCAGAACTCCCATTTTAAACTTCATCTCCTCAACGCATTCTATTTACTGCTGTTGGGTTTTATTGCCTGAAATGCATTGTGTTGGTTGTTCCACTTAGCAGCTCAATAAACTATAAAGATCATACCTTTTGATCAATGCCTTTTAAAGAGAGTCTCAAATCTTCAGGCCTTGGAAAATCTTTTCCTCTGTAGGCTTATTAAATTCTATCCTCAAATCCAATTCACATATTTCACTAGTCTGAAAGAGTCACTGTTCTCCATGAATTCCCTCAAGTTTTTCACTCCTGAACTTCAGTATTATTCTTCTCTTTAACTAAAAGTGTCCTACCTTAATCTTAGCCTATAGATGTCTTGTGATGACTATCAATGTCTTGATGATACAACAGGTGTCAAATTCTTTGGAATGATTTTAAGTTGCTTAAGGGACACATCCCCTATATGTATCCAAATTATTTAGTTTATCCCAAATATTTACCAATTATATACTCCTTTGTATTGTAGTGATTTGCATGACTATGGGTGTCAGTTTTTCAGACTATATTCTCTGGATGGAAATGGTATGAAATTTATCTCTGTACGTGAGGGCTCACATGGTCCTGCTCACTGTGGGTTCTCGGTAAAAATGACAACTCAGTATTTCACCACCCACCCTATGTTATAATGTCATTAATTATCAAATAATGTATTTAGGGCTATTTTGATACTGAGACAGGCCAAATATCTTCAAGAAAACATGTTGGTAGCACCAATTAAGTAAATATAAATTTTCTTCATTTCATTATGTGTGTCAAATCTCAGGCAACTAATAGGAAGATTTTAAATGGTGCTGAAATGGTACCACCAAGGCATGAGTCAACTTTTGGTAAAAGAAACCCCAGTAGGTTCAGGACAATATCTACATACACATGGGACTGTGTGTGTGTGCACGCACATGTGGGAATCTGTAGGAATTTAACCTACAAATGGAAATAAGTTGTTTTCATAAGAACCCAGAATTTTACCTTCAGCCAGACCCAAATCTGTGCCTTTCACATATTTTAATTTCAATGCACTGTCTTCTCAAAAGGAGTGAATACTTTGATTTTAAAGATGTTTAATCATTTTTAACTAGAATAAAAATTTACATATGAAAGATAAACCTGGAAGACATGAAATGTGAATTTGTTTGCAATCTTGGTGAGATGGAAATTAAGGATAATTACTAGGAAGGAAAGGAGGAAAGATGATATTCATTTTACCGTGGCAAAACATTCAGAAGCCATAAAATAAAAAGATGGTTTATAACCAAAATCTTAGAATCTTCAAAAATGCCCCAAACAATGCACAAGTGACGACTAGAGATTAAATATGCAACTCTTCTGCTGAACAGAAAGTTTTCTTAATGTTTAAAGACAGTTAAGTCAAAAGAAAAATGGCCAAGGGATGTGTGTAGGCAATCCCTTGAAACAAAAAGAGAGGAATAACAAATAAACATAAAAGTATGCTCAATCACACCCAGAGTCAAAAACTGGAAATCAAAACATTTTGCAGTCATCCACTTATCAAAGATTAATATGCTTAAAAACACACTGCTAATAAGGACAAGAGCAAACAGAATTTCACACATAATCTTGAGGGAGTACAAATTGGTACAATCTCATTGAAAGTTAAGACGAAAATATCCACTAAAATAAGTGCCTAGTTTAATATCGGGAAGACAAGAAGTGGAAAATATATATTGTTGAATTAAAATTCAAAACTGCATATGCTGTTCATTTTATTTTATTTTTACTTTTGAGAGAGAGAAATAGAGTGCATATGCATTTATGCAAGATGGGGAGGAGAGAATCTTAAGCAGGATCCC
Organism: Felis catus; assembly: GCF_018350175.1. Lineage (NCBI taxonomy): Eukaryota > Metazoa > Chordata > Mammalia > Carnivora > Felidae > Felis > Felis catus. The sequence goes on from NC_058376.1 coordinate 138,517,500, forward strand.
TGCTCAGCACAGAGCCCAGTGTGGGGCTCGATCTCACTATGGGAAGATCATGACCTGAGCCAAAATCAAGAGTCAGATATTTAACGAACTGGGCCACCCAGACACCCCTGCATATGCTTTTTGATCCAACAATCTCACTTCTGTAAATTTTCTATGGAGAGATGTTCTGAAAATTGGCAAGATAAAACATCATAACTCATTGTGACCCTGATTGTAATAGCAAAGAATTTGGAAAAGGTTTAGAGGATATCTAGAATAATATACAACTAGCACAGAGAAAAATACAAATTTTTGAGTACAAATAAAGTAAGTACCAAGAAATCATTTGAGCAATTATATCTTTTGGAAAGCAAATTTTTATGATATGTGTGTATGTAAATGTGTATATTTGTTACATATGTGTATATTTATATTTGTATACACACGTATATTTTGTTTATATATAAAAACAACTCAGATTTTAGTAACTATTACACTAGAAATTTGACCAGCAGAGCAAGGAGATTTTTTTTTAATTTTTAAAAAATATTTTTATTTAGGGACACCTGGGTGGCTCAGTCGATTGAGCATCTGACTTCGGCTCAGGTCATGATCTCGCAATCTGTGAGTTCGAGCCCGGTGTCGGGCTCTGTGCTGACAGCTCAGAGCCTGGAGCCTGCTTCAGATTCTGTGTCTCCCTCTCTCTCTGCCCCTCCCCCGCTCATGCTCTGTCTCTCTCTCTCTCTCTCTGTCAAAAATAAACATTAAAAAAAATAAAAAAATATTTTTATTTATTTTTGACAGACAGAGAGAGCACAAGTGGGGGAGGGGCAGAATGAGAGAGGGAGACACAGAATCCAAAGCAGACTCCAGGCTGTGAGCTGTCAGCCGAGCCCAAAGCGGGGTTTGAACTCACCAACTGTGAGATCATGACCTGAGCCGAAATTGGACGCTTAAGTGATTGAGCCGCCCAGGTGCCCCAATAGATTTTTTAATATAATAGTATATGATATGAGGCCTTATTATCATATCTCTTTGTGTTTTGGGTATGAATTCCACGACAACAATGGAGCATGTGAGTGAGCAAAGGAGATAAATACATTTGTGAGCATCTGCTGTTCTTTGCCATTCTACTCACATATAGCATTCATGATGCCCCAGGAGTACAGAAATCTGTTGGACCCACAAAGCACGGGAATTCAGCGACTAAATGAGTAACATCTACAACTTAACAAGCAAGGGAATTCACGTAACCAAGATGCCTCGCTTTCCACTAAAAAAACAACTTACTTAGAATTCAGAAGGAAGGCAGTGGCACTCTAAGAAATACTAGTGACCAAGGAAAACTATCATATCCCTTCTTACTCATGGTACTTCCTTCCATTTGCCAACTGCTTCCCACAAAAACAATTACAAAGGAAGAAAGGGAAAAATAAGGCCACTCGTAGTTCCTTTTCCTTTCAGACCTTACTTAAATAAGGCAAAAGTAGAGAATACTAGTAGAATTATGCATACAAGAACTGAAATAAAACCAATTTTGTTGCTTCTGTGCAGTGATTCCATTGTTCTGGTAAGAATGAAACATATGTAAATGTATAAACTATGGAATGTAAATTGTTTAATTTCAGTGATTCCACATGTAAGTTAAATATTCTTACACTTGCATCTATAACTTGTATTGCATAAAATAAAGATGAATGGTACAATTCATGCTGATGGTCAAAAATTTTGATTTTTCTCTATTTAGAAAACATTTAAATAGCACACAAAATACACCATGACAATTTGAGAGAGACTATAAAAAAGGGAAGTTTTACTTTTATCACCTTTAACACAGCATTTTTTTCAACTTTTTGAATAAAGGGACCCACCATTTCATTTTACACTGGGCTCCACAAATTATGTAGCTGAACTTGATTCAGACAACTATATTCCCAAAAGAAACTTCTGACTACAACATCATACGAGTCTTAAAAAGAACTGCTCAACCAAGCTATTCTCTAATACTTGACCCAAAACCTGCAAGGAAAACAAACGATATTGCAATAGACTATTAAGAATATTTTGTTATACAGCAGTAGTTACCTGAACACCTGCTTTCCAAGGCTGATTCATTTTTCCTTCTTCTGAGCTTATCTAAGCATACAGTCCCATTTAAGATTAATCATATTTATAACTTTTTTGTAGCATTTCTCCACCCCATTATTTTAAATTTTTCTTTAAATAGTTATCGAGTGGATTAGCATATAAATTATTATAACTTTGGAAAATGAAAAGTCACAACAAATAACTCAGAAACTCAGGGTTCCTACAATTAATAATGTTATTTAAATGAGAACAAACTTTTTACATTCTTCTTAGTACATTTATGTATTTCTCAATTTTAAAAAAATGATAATATTATCTAGGTTTTTACAACATTACAAACCTGTATTTTACTGAGGGCATTTAACTTCAAATGATAAATGATTTGAACCCTTAAAGATGGTAACAGCTCATAATTAGTTACATCCAGCATCTTTAAGACATTTAAGAAGTATATATGATATTTGTGACAGTATGGATGGACCTAGAGGGCATTATGTTAAGTGAAATAAGTCAGACAGAGAAAGACAAATACCATTTGATTTCACTTATATGTGGAATCTAAAAAACAAAACACACAAGGCAGAAATAGACTCATAAATACAGAGAATATATGATTGTGGGGTGGCGGGAAGGGGATGGGAAAATGGGTGAAAGGAAGCAGGAGGTACAGGCTTCCAGTCATTGAAAGAGTAAGTCAATGAACATTGAAAGAGTAAGAATGAAATGTACAGCACAGGGAATATAGTCAATGGTATTATAATTGTGTGGTATGTTGACAGATGGTAGCTATACTTGTGGTGAGCATAGCATCACATACAGATTTGTCACTGTTATATACCCAAAACTAATATAAAGTTGTAAGGTATACTTCAATTTTAAAAAATAGAAAAGAATGCATTCTTTAAGAAAAACAATGAACAAATGAAACAAAAGAGAAACAGACTCATAGATTCAAGAAGCAAAATGTTGACAACCAGAGGGAGAAGGTTTGGGGGGTGGGGGGTAAAATATGTGAAGGGGATTAAGAGGTATGAACTTCCAGTTTTAAAATACACAGGTCATATGGGTATTGAGGAGGGCAACATTTGGGATGAGCACTGGGTGTTGTATGGAAACCAATTTGACAATAAATTTCATATATTGAAAAAAAATAAAAATAAAAAATAGCAAGAAAAAGAAAATTATTCGGAAAAAATAAATAAAAAATAAAATACATAGGTCATAGGGATGTAATATATAGGGAATATATATATAGGGAATATATTCACTAATATTGGGATAACCGTGTGGTGACAGATGATAACTAGATGTATTATCAAGATCATTTTGTAAGGTATAAAAATATTGAACCACTATGATGTACACCTGAAACCAATAGGATATTGCATGTCAATTATATTTCAATTTAAAAGTAAATAAATAAAATGAAAAAAGAAGCATATTTAGTTATACTGTTCGAATAATTTTCCTTTCCTGTTGTAATTATCTCTTCCGACCAAGGCTTCATGGGCTACTATTTTCAATTTTATATACATTTCACATGCCTTTTTTTTCATCTGATTTAAAAAAGCTACTAGCATTACTTTCCATACACTTAGAAGAAAAAACACAATAAAGGAACAAATCACTAATATTTACTTAGATAAGACCAAAAAAAAAAGGAGAAAAGTATATCAAAAAGAGAAAATTGTGGAAAGAGTAAACTTCTATCCCTCAGTCTGTATTTTTTTTTCCTTCCAGATTCACACACGGCTAGACCATTTAAGAATACTTCAAGTTTTGTTTGCTAGATAATTTTGTCCTCAACAAAATTGTACTCTGTGTGTGTGTGTGTGTGTGTGTGTGTGTGTGTGTGTGTGTGTGTGTGTGTAAACATATATACCAATAAGAAGCACCAGGAAAACTGATACAAGAAAAAATAAGAAAAATTAAAAAACACCAAGCATAAACAATGATGTCTGGTACCAAGTACACAGCGTTCAGAGTTTGGCAAAACTTTCTGATTTTTGAAATGTACCAGTAATTTTCATAATGCCACCTAACTTGTCCAGTTTCAGGCTTCCCAAGCTTCAAAGCTGAAACACTGACTGACTTTTAATTTGTTCAGCCAACACTAGTACTTTAGAAAGGAATTTTAATAGCCATTTCACCATTTCTGTAACTCTCTAAAATTATACTCTGTAACCCAGCAAGCATTTCAATAGATTATTTTTTCTATAATATCCCTCACCAGGAAAATGAGTTTGAGAGTTGGCATAGCAGGAGTTCATGCATGTGGGTCTATGATTTTTTTTAAAAGGAAATATTACAATGCCAATTGCCTTTCTTCAGTTAGTGTCCAGAAATTCTCCATGATCCCTATCCTAAAAATAAGAATTCTTTTTTTACTCTGCTATCTTAAAGGTTTTCAGTGCTTTTCTCCCTCTTTAGGGCAAATCTTTAAAGAAATGACTTTTAACATTTTCCTAATTCAGAAATGTACATATTAGCAGAAAAGTAGCAAAGTGTAGATATTTAAAATATTTTACAATTCAGTAACCCAGAGTAATAGTTTTTAAACTGTGATATATTTCCTTTAAGTCACTCTCTTGTTTTCCATTCTCTCCCCCCCCCTTCCTCCCTTACTCCCTCCTTCCTTCCCTCCCTTATCCTTCTGAATTTCTATAAACTTTCTGAGGATCTCTATTGTACCACACTTAAATAATAACTACTAGATTATTCTGTTTCCAGACAACAAACCTGTAAGTGAAGGAGTCTATCAACAGCCAGCACATATATCATCTCCTCCCAGAAGCCTTCCTTGACTAATCTTCCCCTAACATTACCGCCACAGATCTAATCACTTCTTCGTGGTACCTCCATAGAAAGTGCATAATTCCATTGTTGCATATCAAAGTGAAGTATAGTCAATTCACATAGAAATCCAGGTTCTATTAAACTGTAAGTACCTTCCACAACCCCATACATACTTCAGGCCATCTGTGCATGTTCATTTAAGCAAATTTTTTCATTCTGAATCCTGAACTCCCAATAAGGTGCTCATAAGAAACAGATACTTGGTATATGTTTGATGGATGATTAAATGAATAAACTCTCCTGGTGGTATTCCAAGAAACTCAACTCTCCTAAATGCTCTGAGACATTTTCCCCATTTCCCCAAAATAACTGCTGAATAATGTTCTTAAGAAATCACCTATCGGGGCGCCTGGGTGGCGCAGTCGGTTAAGCGTCAGACTTCAGCCAGGTCACGATCTCGCAGTCCGGGGAGTTCGAGCCCCGCGTCGGGCTCTGGGCTGATGGCTCAGAGCCTGGAGCCTGTTTCCGATTCTGTGTCTCCCTCTCTCTCTGCGCCTCCCCCGTTCATGCTCTGTCTCTCTCTGTCCCAAAAATAAATAAACGTTGAAAAAAAAATTTAAAAGAAATCACCGAGCAACACTGAAAGTCAAAGAAAGCTGAGTGTCCTAGGGAAGATGACAAGGCTATGGGCTTCATAAATGAAACCAACTGACTTCTAGAGGGCACTGTCCCCACACAGTCTTCCTCCCTGATTCCTCGCCTGATTTCTCATATCTCATCCCCTTGTCCATTCCCTCTTGGCTTTGATCTTGGCCTATTCTACATTTGCAGGCTTTCCATTCACCTTTACCAGGCTTTCGCTATTGTCTGAATGATTAGGTACTGGTCCATCCCTGACTCAGTCTCCCAATCAGAGACAAGATTTATTTTGTGTCTTCTATCCAGACACTTATAGACCGCTTTAGGTTTTGAGTTTATTATTTTTAAACCTGCAGTCCTTTGGCTTTTAATGAATTCACCTAGCTTCTTGGCTTGGGAAAGGATGTTACCTTCCACATCCATTTTATTTTTTTTCTAGAAAGGAAAAGAAGAATGCCTTCAGATTGTTTTAATTTGGTTAAGGCTGAAGTGAAGAATATTTAAGAAAGCCTTTTGTTCCTAGAAAAAAAGCTACACAGTGGTTAATTCATATTCTACAAGACAATGTCCATAATTTGCAATCCCAAACACAATGTATTCTTGCATTGATAACTCTTAAGTACTCTGAATATACTACTACTTTTTGTATTCTATTGCGGACATTAAAAAAAAAGAACGTCTTTAAATAAGAGGGACAAATGTTCTAAATATTCACATCTTAAGAAGGAGAATATTGGTGCAAATTACACTAAAGGAGAAGTTTAAATTTAGGATAGAAACCATAACAATTGACTCTGTAGTGAAGAGACTGTTTCTCCATTATCAAACACAGCTAGGAATTCAATGGAGGGAAGATAATCTTTTCCACATGATATGGAACAAGTGGATATACCCACAGGTAAGAAAATGAACAACTAACACACTCCTTGAATTTTATACAAAAATTAACTGAAAATTATTCATAGACATAAGTATGAAATGTAAAGATATAAAACTGTGAGAAGGAAAGAGAACATCATTGTGACCATGAGTATTTAGGTAAGATATCAAAAGCATGCTCCATGAGAAGAAAAACTGATAAACTGTAGTTTGTCAAAATTAAACACTTTTTGAAACAGCTCTGTGAAAGGCAGTATTAAAAGAATGGAAAAACGAGCTACAAATTACAGAAAATATTTGCAAATTATATCCAGGTAAAGGATTTGTGTCCAGAATATATAATGATCCCTTAAAACTCAACAATAAGAAAACAGACAACTCCAATTAAAGAAAATATGCAAATGTTCTGAACAGACACTTCACCAAAGATGATAAATTAATGACAAATAAGCATATGAAAAGTTGCTCATTATCATCACTTATTAGGAAAATGCAAATTAAAATCACAATGAGATACAACTGCACACCTCTCAGAGTGGCTAAAAACAAACAAGCAAAAACTGACATGATGAAATGCTGGTGACAAGCAAGAACAGGGCCTCTCACTCATTCCTGATAAGAATACAAAATGGTACAGCTACTTTCAAAAGATAGACATACATTTACCTAGCAATCCTACTCCTATTTATTCATGTAACAACATGGATGAATCTTAAATGAATTTTACTAAGTGAAAGAAACCAGACCCAAAAGGCTGCTGCATGCAAGCATTTACACAGCCTTTCAGAAAAGGCAAAATTATAGTGAAAACACATCGGTAGGTGCCCACAGCTGGGAGAGGGTTGTTGACAACAAAATGGCCGCACGAAGGAATTTTTAGGATGACAGGAAGGTTCGGTATGCTGTTGTGGGGGTGGATACATGCTGACATAACCTTCAAACCCCACAGAACTATATACCACAAAGAATGAACAGAAATATTTTTTTTTACTAAAGTATAATTGACATAAAATGTTATATTCATTTCAAGTATACAACAGTGATTTGACAATGTTATATATTACCACATACTCACCACAGTAAGTGTAGTTACCATCTGGTACCATACAAACACTACAGTATACTGACTATATTCCTTATGCTAATACTATTTTAAAACTGGAAGTTTCTATCTCTTAACCCCCTTCACTCATTTCTCTCATTCCCCCAACCCTTTGCCTTCTAGCAACAACCAGTTTGTTCTCTACATTTATGAGTCTATTTCTGATCAATAGATGGCAGGGGATCCCAGGGAAGGATGCAGATTGTTACAAATGAAACTAACTGTATTACAAATGTTTAACCTCACTGAAGAGGGTGGAGGAAAAGGAACAGATCTAAGTAATTCTGGGAAATGATGTTTTGACTGAATACTGTAAAGCTAAACATAAAATGAATTATACATAAACACAGTATGGGTTAGTAATTCTGATACTATTTTTAATGTAGTTTAGGGCTACAAATAAGTATATATATATAAACTGTGGCTAATGGGAGCCATGTTTTACACAATCAGAGAAAGAACTTATAAATAAGCAAAGGCGGAAAGCTCGAACCCTGTGGTGCTAAATTAGACTCAGATCTGTAATCATAAAATCATGTTTAGGTTAATGGATGAACAGTGATGTTACACACATATGTGTGCTTGAGTATACATAAATGCATTTTCTTGCCTAGGAAGTTGAGTTCAGCCCACTGAGCAGGATGAAAAGGAACGACATTGTAAGCATACCCAGCACCCAGACATTGGTTTCTAAGTATTCTCCAATAAAAGATCCTGAAGCTCTGTTTTAGTGACTTTGGCAACAAAGTACCATAGACTGGGTGGCTTATAAACAACAGATTTTGTTTCCTCACCGTTCTAGAGACTAGAAATCTGAAATCAGGCTGCCAACATGGTCAGATTCTGGTGAGAGCCTCTTTCTGGTTGCAGACTGTCAACTTTTCATTGCATCTTCAGATGGCAGAAAGACAGCACCCCAGCTCTCTGGTCTCTTTTTATAAGAGCATTAATCTCATTCGTGAGGACTCCATTCTTGTGATGTAATTACCTCCCGAAAGTTCAACCTCCAAATACCATTATACTGGGGAATTAGATTTCAATATTTGAATTTTAGAGGGACACAAACATTCTATCCATAGCAGACCTTTTAGAGAAATCACTGATTCTAGGGCTGGTACAGGGCGAAGACAGGATAACATGGGGCATCCTAGAGCGTCAGAAAGTGAGGAAGTGCTTAAAGGAACAAAAAAAAGGATAGGAGTACACCAAAAAGGGACAGAGAACAACCTGAAAATCAATCTTTCAAGGGCTGAAACTGGAATAGTTTGAAAAACAACCTAATAACGATAGCACCGTCTATAACACAAAGAATAAAGTAAATATCTGTGTCTCTCCATCCTGATCTTAGTAAATGATTGAACTAACGAGTAAGTGCAGAAGAAAATATTTTCCTTAGAGAAAAATTCCAAACAAAAAATGTAAAAGAAGTGAAAAAAATAGAAAATCACTATTGGAACAACAAAGAAATAATTGGTGAAGGCAAATCCACAAATTAATGATAATACTGGGCAAAACTCTAAAGAGAAAAAGGATATTTGTTTATTCCCCAAAATATTTATTTTTAAAGTTTTTATTTATTTATTTTGAGAGAGAAACAGTGTGCACAGGGGGCAGGCAGAAGGAGAGGGAGACAGAGAATCCCAAGCAGGCTCCATGCTGTTAACACAGAGCCCGACGTGGGGCTCAAACTCACAAACTGTGAGACCACGACCTGAGCCAAAAATCAAGAGTTGGACACTTAACCAACTGAGGCACCCAAGTGCCCTCAAAAGATTTATTAATCACTGTGGTGTCTTTAATATATGCTCAAATTCTTTGATAGGTTTCCCTCCATAAGGTAGAGGTTAATATTCCGGTCCTGGATTGTGAGCTGGACTTAGTGATTCACTTCTAAAGAACAAACAACTGGAAAGGGGTAAGGGGAGGATGGGGAGGGCAACTTCACAGTGAGGAACCTGGTGAACACCTTAACCAAATCATCAAGATTAACAACACCAGTAATAAGGCATGTTGATTTCATGTAAACCCTGATAGGAAGTGATGAAAATGCCACATTGCCTCTGTGGTATTCTTCTAAATTAGTAACTCCAGTGTAATTATGAGAACACATAAATTCAAAAGAAGGAATGCTCTGCAAAATACCTGACCAGTTCTCTTGAAAAATGCCCAAGTCATGAAAACAAGGAGGGAGGAAGTTACAGATTAGAAGAGATTACATAGATATCACAACTAAATACAACATGGTATCCTATACTGATCATGGAACATAAATAGGACATCACTGGGGAAAAAATTAATAAAATCTGAATAAGTCCTGGGGTGGCTAGCTGGCTCAATCAGTTGAGCATCCAACTCTTGCTTTTGGCTCAGGTCACGATCCCAGAGTTATGGGACTGAGTCCCACATCGGGCTTCATGCTGAGCATGGAAACTACCTAAGATCCTCTCTCTCCTTCTGACCTCTCCCCTGCTCATGCACTCTCTAAAAATAAAAATAAATTTAAAAATTGTTTTAAATCCAAATAAGTCTGTAATTTATTTAATAGTATGAAACCTATTTTAATATCTTAGTTTTGAAAATGTGCCATGGTTGTATAAGATATTCACATATGGGAAATTGGGTGATGGTACATAGAAACTTTCTATTCTAACTATACAACTTTTCTATAAATCTAAAATTATCTCAACTTTTTTTTAAAAAAGAAACAAATCCAGAATGTATAATCCAGAAAGATTATCTGCTAATAGCAGTGTCAAGAAATCACTTCATGTTGCTGGTTTCAAGTTTAGTTGTACAATGTGTAAATATATTCTACAATTCAGTTCATAAGGTTATAGATCATGCAGACCATAACAAGTAATTAGTAAATGCTGAGTAGTAACATGGCCTAAAGCAATGGTCTAGTTCCCCCATTGAGAGAGGAAACATGCCTCTTCTCAGTTTAGAAAATAAAAATGAGTTGCTTCCTCATCCAGGGAAATAAATAATGGCTAATTAGCAAAAGAAGAAACAACTGACAGCATAAGAAAATCTTTGGAAGATAAGATAAGATAAGATGAGATGAGATGAGATGAGATGAGATGAGATGAGATGAGATTCTCTCTCTCCCTCTGCCTCTCCCTCTCCCCCCACCACATATGTGTACACTCTCTAAATAAAAAATAATTTTTAAAAACCCTATAAATTGGCAAACTCAAGAGTTGTAGTGAAACACAAAGAACTTTAAAAAAACAAAGGGCAATGGAACAACAGAAGTTTACTTTCTAGAGTTTGTGTTTTCTATTTGCTCCTAAGAGCAAATTCAAAGCTAAGAAATGAACATAAACACACCTTCCCCTCTCACTACTATAGTCTTAAATTAGAATTGTGAATTTATGAGATGATTAAAGAGAAAATACAAGTTCAATTATTTACTAAAAACAAGTAAATAATGAGAAATATACTTTAAGATGCTGAGATCTTGGCTAAGTTAATGATGCAAGTCAACATGAGCAATTTGCTGGGGATTCTCCAGGGAAGATGTTGGTCCACATTCCCAGTGTCCCCTAAGGCAAAATCTGTATTTGTGTCTCTTTCAGATGGTTTCCTTGGGGATACACAATTCTTTGGGGAATATAAATGTAGGCAAAGTATCATAAACTTGGCACTAAAAATAAAGGGGGGGTATATAGAATATCATTTTCATTAGCTAGTTGTGTCTCTCCTTAAAGCTAGAATTAAGATTTTAAAAACTATTTTCTTCCATTTAGTAGCTATATTTGTGTGCATGCAATCAATACATAAAGAAGAAAAAAAACAAAAAAAAAAGAAAACAAGAGAAAAGAAAAAGAAAGCCATTTTACTAACAATCCTGTGTTATATATCGGTTGCAACAAGAGCAAACATCACTGCTAAGAGGATGACAACTAATACTTTTGTGTAACTGCTATGCACAAAGCATATTTTAGGTGCTTTGTAAGTAGTACTTAACCTTCAAAATAACCTAAAAGAAAAGCTGCTCTTATGTCTACTTTATAGATAAGGAAACAAACTAAACTTTAGGAACATCGAGATCCCTTTGACCTCCTATTTCTCTATTAACCTAAATAAATAGCTCCACCTGGGGATGCATGAGATAATCCAGAATACCAAAAATAACATGAAGGGCTATTATGATTTATCTACATGATGCAAATTTTGCTGTTTTCTCTAGAAGTGATTGGCATTTCTGCTTAATCAGAACAAATAAGTTATTATAAGCAATTATGTAAGGCATTGAACGAGAAAATGTGGGAAATGCAAAGAAAAATAACATTTACTGTCTAACCCCAAGAATCTTAAGATCTTTGGGGGAAAGTAAAGTGAAAACTTAGAAGAATAAATATTAGTGTGTGTGCAAAACAACTTTGAAGACCACAGTATAGTGGATTTCCTATGAAGAGATTATTTCAAGATTAAGTATTGAATAAAACAGCCTGTGGAGGGGAGTAGAGGATCGGGGAGTAAAGCATTTGCTAGACTGATGTCTCAGGGCAGGGAGAGACACCGGGTCGTTTTAATTAGCCAGCCTGGCCAGCCTCTCCCAGATGTGGAGGCACTGACGTGTGCCGGGAGGTGGGGAGGTGGCTTTCTCAGTTCCCTACCACCTCTGGTTGCTCAGCTCCACACTTGACCGCAGAGACTGACTAGAGCAATGTTACTCCAAGTATGGTCCACAGGGGAGTGCTGGTCTGGACGCTGTTTGTTACTGGTCTGCAATGAAATAAACGCAGGCACTCTAATAGAAGAAACTTCTATACTAATGTGAATGAATTTTGTTATGTCTTTTGATTCTTACAAGATACTTGGGACTTTATTATTTTTTTGAGTACCTTTTATTTTCATCTCATTTTTTCTAGCAATTATTTTTATCATGTTTTACAAAATACCAGTCTGCAGTTGACTGGAAATGAAAACTTTAAATACACACACACACACACACACACACACACACACACCCCACTCTCACAACAGGTGATGTGAGAAGCATCATACTAGATTCTTGACCACTGAAACAGAGATTTTGCTCAAAGGACAAGCTGCTGAGAAAAATCTGTAGGTACAAATGGGTCTCAGGCTTCCCAATGGTCAGGAGGTAACATGCCAGCTGCTTAAAAAAGAAAGCCTTCTTAGTACGATAGCAAGATAAAACTTCTAGGAAATGCTCTTTTGTCCACATGATCTCTCTCCTTCCCTTCTCCAACCCATGGAATATTAACCAGTCTGAGACAATGAGAACTCATGTTTCAAACATATACACATTTTTTTCTTATACTCAAGCTATCAGCCTTTATACTTACATCCCAAGAATATAATTAATATGATTTAAATTCTGTGGCTCTACAATGACTATCATCAGGAAAAGAACTTGGACACTTACACCTAATTCTCTAAGCAACGTGTAGAAGAAGGGGATTTAGGGGGCACAAGTGAAGAAAAGAATTAAAACTGATAGGAAGGACATCACTTCTGCTAAGTAGTAGTTGGAACTATCCCGCCACAGACAAAACAATAATTTCCATGGATGTTCAGTGTTTTAGTCCAGGCTGAGTTACTAGGAAAGAGTTTAGGGAAGAAAACAACTTGGAGACAGAGAAAGAAAAAATTAAAGAAATGTAATAGTCTCCTAAGAGAAAGAACATTCTATTGAGTGGCCAAAATGCTGGGAAACTAGGAAAATATACATTAAAATGATTTATCTATATTACATGATGGTACATATTAAATTCAATGACATTACATACTATGTTCAATATATCATCCCCCATTAACAGTGAACAAAACTGATTGTTAGGCTCCAAAAAACTGCAGCGAGGTAGTGTAGGTCCAGCAGTCCTTATATGTGTATCAGCAATTTGCATCTCTTCACTGAATATATGTGGGCATATAGCATTACTACATGGAAGCCATCAAGGGGCTTCCTTCCAATCAAATAAGCCAACAACCCACTCCACATTGCCACATCATCCAACTGAGCTCTGGAAATTATCATTCAAAAAGTCCCTCATCACTGGAAATATGAAGTGGTCTGTCAACCTTTCAATCCCTCAAAGCAGCCTTCCCTTCCCTAGACCATCAAAGACAGGTATTAACGAATCACTTAACATGGTCAAATATGTCATACATTGCCATATAAATCTAAATACAGATTTAGTGTCCATGCTATAGATTAGTAAAATGGCCTGAGCTGAATCATTGAAGCCGAATATTTTAAAAAGAAGAACGAGGAAGTCTCAAGGGTTAGATGTGAATGTTTTGATATTAGGATAAGAAAGTAATCTATTCTTGACTGCCAAGCTAAAAACACATACTTACATCCTAAAGCAATATGAAACCATTGAAGATTTCTGAGCAAGAGAATAAGATGTTAAAAAGTGTGTACAGAAAGGTAGGTTGAGTTAGAGAACAGGGAGAGGAATTAGTCTGCCACTACAACAGGAGAAATTCCATGAATCACTATTCGGGTCGTTATGGGACAATGGAAATGAAAATCAAAAGGTTTCAGAGTACTTGAAAAGCAAGAATAGGCTGACCAATGTGCCTAACGGGATTGTTTGAAATGGAAGAGGGAAAGGCAGCTGTCAAGTTTTGAGCTTGGCAAAACAATGGCACTGTTACCAGGAAAGCACACATCGGGTGAAGAATCGGGTTTGGGCTTAAGAAGAGATGTTTACAACTTTAACCTTGGAGATCAGCACTCCATCAAATAGGGCATTCAATCAACAGCTGAAAGTATGAAACTTAAGCTCAGAAGACAGGCAAGAGATGTGAAATGTGTCTGTTCTATATTTCGGATAATAGTAACAAGAAACATAGAGTTCATGACAACAGCCCAACTTTCATTTAGTAAATCCATTGATACAACACTCTTCCATGAGAACAAAAACAGTTACTGAAAAATCTCTTGAGACATTCAGTTTTCCTTGAGGTCAACAAACCTCTACAAAATCGACAGTTCCAAAAAGTGTTAATCCTCCGAGCAAGAACCTTCCTAAGGGAAAAAATAAATTAACCATTATTAAACTTTTGCTCCAGGGTTTGTAATACCTGTGGTTTGCCACAGTGCGCTGCTTTGTTATAACTGCCTAAGACTTGGGAAGTGATTTATCTTGAAATTGTGTTAGTCTCTGGAGAGTTTCAAGACAGATTCCTTACTTAGCTCTGAGACAAACTGATATCAGACAAATGGAAACGAAACAAACCTGAAAATATCAAAAGCGGAAAAGTATAATAAACTAGGTATATTCTTTTTAAAACAATTTTTTGTTAATGTTTATTTACTTTTGAGAGAGAGACAGAGTGCAAGGGAGGGAGGGGCAGAGAGAGAGGGAGACACAGAATCCAAAGCAGGCTCCAGGCTCCGATTGTCAGCACAGAGCCCGACACGGGGCTCGAACCAACAGACTGCGAGATCATGACCTGAGCCGAAATTGGACACCCAACGAGCCACCCAGGCGCCCCTAAACTAGGTGTATTCCTTTTTTTTTAATTAGGTATGTTCTTATTATCAATCCAAAAACTGGATTTTTTATCTTTTGGTTTTAACAAATATACCAAAGTGAAACCCTCATCTACTTTGAATCAGGATCATAAAATCTAAAATGAGAGGCTCAGATGATTAATATTTAATGTCCCTTTCAGGCACATCAGCTCCCAAAGTACAATTGATAAGTCTGAAATAGGATAGTTTTCAAAGTGAGTTTAATACCCCTTAAATACAAATGACTTCACAGTCTATAACTCTATGCTGAATGTACTATTTCATGCAATCTCCCAAATGCAGGTATTTCATGCCCCACAGGCATATTTAAAAGTAATGGCAAAAACTAAAAACATCCTAGGTACAGCTCTTGTTTTTTAAGTAATTTTGGGGGGGGATAAATTTTTCAGGACATCTGCTCTACAACTTGGCCTTAGCGTGTGCCCAGATGAATAAATATCAGCTGAGTTTTCCAAGGTCCCAAAATCAGCTGTGATTTCCAAAATTTATGCTTGAGGATGTGACCTTGGCACATCCCAGACTCCAAAATGGCCTACCTTATTTCTGAAGTTGTCTGCACTTGTATCAAAACTGCTGAGGAAATGACTTCCAAGTGAAGAGAAGTTCTGTATTGTTCAGTCCTAAAATGTCAAGCTAGAAATACTATTATGGACTAAATGTTTGTGCCCCCCCACCCAAGGTTGCTATGTTGAAATCCTAACACCCCAGTATTAGGAAGTGAGGACTTTGGGAAGTAATTAGGTCATGAGGGTGGAGCTCCCATTAACGGGATTCAAGAGACAGGAGTTTTGCTCTCACTCTGTTCTCCGCGTGTAGGATACAAGAAAAACCTGACCATCCACAAGCCAGGAAGCAGGCTTCACCAGACACTGGATTTGCCACACCTTAATCTTGGACTTCCCAGCCTTCAGAAGTGTGAGAAAAAAAATATTGTTGTTTAAACCACTCAGTCTTGGTTTCTGTTACAGCATCCTAAGCTAATACTTCCCGTACACCGCATTCAAAGAAACTGTGAGATTGTAGAGTTTGAGAAGAAAGTCTGAATAATAAATGATTAATTACAGCTCCTTTATTTTTTTTTACCTTGTTTTCAGGTTACTCTTGATGTAATACGTTTTATTAAAGAGGTGTCACTATAAATAGAGAAATGGGATTTATATCTTGATTTTTTTTTTTTTTTTTTTTTTTGCCACCATTCTGGCATCAACATTCCTACCACATGACATATGTCCTGGGATTAGTACAGCTGTGATTGCATTCCAAGGGAAGCATACTGCTGGCTTCACTGCAGCAAAATCTATATAAATCGGTGTGTTACCAAATATTTCGAAGCAGTGCAATATGACTCAGCTATTTGATTTTGCAAAAAAAGGATAAACAACAAAAAATTAGCACCCTTCCGCCTCCATTTTCACTAATCAGCATTTTCAAATCACCTGGTGAGAGCGTTTTAATTTTAAAGTAGTAAATTTGTTTTAGCTTTGACAGCTTGCAACAATAGATGATAGATATGTGTGTGACGCAGCAACTACAAAAGGCTTGGTGAACGCTCAGACGAAAGTGCTTTATCAAAGAGTTCATTTTCTCTCTCTTCTTTAAAAAGTTTTTTTTTCTCAGTCTGTGTGGAAAATATTGAGTCCTACCTGCCTTATCAGGAGGATGACAAACGTTCCAAGCCTGCCACAAATTGGAAGGAATCGTGATTGAAGGTAACATGAAAAACCACTCTAATCAAGTAATAATCACTGTGAATCATTTCCAGGAGACTCTGCAAAGTGGTTTAGACTGAAGTGTCATGGCTCAATCTGAGCTCCTTATGAAGGGAGAAGTCTCAGTCCCAACCAAGCTCAGCGATAGTGACAGTCCAATGAAACCACCCTTCCACTGTTTTTACTTTCTGACACAAAACATTTGGCCAGGGGTTTTGGAAAGCGTAACAGGTGCTAGGATCAGATTCATAAAACCGTGGGTAATGAGAGAATGTTTTAAATGTAAAATTTTATCCAAGCCTTTGATTGCAATTATTTTAATGGCTCACACAAGAAGAAATGTGTTTCTTTTCAAATCTAACTCTCCTTCTTTCTCTAGAATATCTCTCAAGTCGGAACTATGCCTTTCCATGGCTATTAGCAAAATTCTTTTTCAGTCTTTGACTTTCATAAAGTACTAAATGTGTCTTTTTTCTGACGTCTGTCCATTCTTAAGCATTTTCCCTGCCACAGCCAAAACGATTTACCTTGTGTGTTATAAACGCCTGCTTCAATACCAGAAAACATTAATTAAATGACTACTGTAGGCCCTCAAAAACCACATAGACACATTTGCCAAGGAAACTCAACTGACAAACAAGAACCATACTCTGAACCACATGGATGAATTCCAAAGATACATTTTCTTTCACTCTAAACCTAGAACTGCCTTTGTTTTAAAACTAACTGAAATGCTCTAGAGTGTAGTTAACTTTATGATATAAAATTTGAGGTTAGTGTCTCAATTGCCTGACATGCACACTAAATCATTCAGATAAAAAGCTTTTAGTAGCTTTCATTTCCATAATATATGATATCAAAGGGGGGGAAATTATCGCATTTCTTACTCCTATGATGAAGATAAGAAAAAAAGAAAATCCTTCCAGAAATGATTTTGTGAGATACTCTACCTTCTCTCATTCCATTTTAAATACTCTTTTCAAGCTTTTTTTTCCCACTTTTTTCTGATAAAACATAACTGTGCTTCCTTAGTAATCCTGTGATTCTAATTATTAGACTTATTGTTTTTTCAGAACTGAAAGACTCTGTTTACGTGTATTTGTAGCGTATGTCAATGCACCCTTTGAGAAGTATAGGCATATACACAACACTCACACTATTCAACTAATATACAGACCCAGTTCAGTTTATTCACACACACACACACACACACACACACACACACACTTCATTTACATACTCACAAAGTTTTATTTATATTACAGAGTTTCATTTGTCCTTTCTTCTGTTACATTTTGAATTGCTGAGTATCAGGAAGTAGAACTATTATGGTGATTTCATTCAATTACCTTGGGCCACAAAAATGCAGCTTTATTCACCATTTTCTTTGTCCTTTGGAGTGTTAATTATTTAATATATTAAGCTACTGATTAGTAGCTTAATATATTAGTAGAAAAATATAGTATATATTAATTAATATAGTATATATTAATTAATATAGTATATATTAATTAATTTAGTATATATTAATTAATACGGTATATATTAATTAATATAGTATATATTAATTAATATAGTTTGTATTAATTAATATAGTTTGTATTAATTAATTAATATATAGTATATTAGTAGAAAAAATAATCATTTTTTAGCTAGTTATAAAAGTCGAAACTTTTTTTTCTTTAAGTTAAGGCTAAAAGCTTAAGGGAAAGTGATAGGAGAAAGTATGCATACTTAGCATGCAAACATAGAAAGCTTTAAACCATAGTTTTATTTTTTATTTCTTAAAAAAAAATTTAATGTTTATTTAGTTTTTGAGAGACAGGCGGAGACAGAGTACGAGAAGGGGAGGAACAGAGAGAGAGGGAGACACAGAATCCAAAGCAGGCTCCAGGCTCCAAGTGGTCAGCCCACAGCCCGATGCAGGGCTCAAACCCAAGAAACACGAGATCATGACCTAAGCTGAAGTCAGAGGCTTAACCGACTGAGTCACCCAGGTGCCCCTAAACCATATTTTTAAATCACTTGACAAATTGATGATGATGATGACTAATTTGACCTCCATACAACCTATACCAACAATTACATCAGTGAAAAATATGACATCTTGAAAAATGCATATTTTGATGAAGATGTGTTAGAGATGTTTGGGGAAACCACGTTATTCTTGAAAGTCACACAAGTTAAGCTTACTTAATATATTTTTCACTATTTCACAGATTGCTATTTATATACCGCAATTTTCACAACTTTCCAATATGACAATTTACAAGGCAGACTTCCCCTGAATTCCAGAGTATATGTATAAAAAATCAAGAATCTTACTGTATACACTACAAAAATAAATTCACGAAAAGCATGAGTTTTAAGTCTACAAAAAAGGATAGAACTGTTTGATAGTCCTCTGTCAAGGCACTGCAAGGGTTCATTAACTATACAAACTTGCTCTCTGAAGATTCTGTTTCCAGAATCAGGCAAATCTCAGCATAAAGCATCCCAACATACTCAAGGCTGTACCAGTCAGTCATTCAGTGTGCTACTGGGAAAGAAATCCAATAATCACCAGCTACCTGCAAGGGACATACTGACCACATGTCCTATACAGGACCATACAGCTCTACAGCAAGACAAGCTAAGCTTTATCCAATTTAGATGAAATTGAACTTCCATTCCTTCATTCATTCAGCAAATATTTACTGAGCTCTGAATTTGTGCTTTGGGAATACAGGGAAGAAGATAAACCTACTTCTCACCTTTCATGCAGTGTTAGAGGAAGAAGCAGAACATTAAAAAAATCACATAATTAGGGGTGCCTGGGTGGCTCAGTACGTTCAGTGTCCAACTTCAGCTCAGGTCATGATCTCGCAGTTTGTGGGCTCAAGCCCTATGTCAGGCTCTGTGCTGACAACTCAGAGCCTGGACCTGCTTCAGATTCTGTGTCTCCCTCTCTCTCTCTCTCTCTGCCCCTCCCCACTCTCATTCTGCCTCTCTCTTTCTCAAAAATAAATAAACATTAAAAAAAAATTTTTTTTCATCACGTAATTATATCTGTACAATTAAGATCAAGGTTATGAAAAGTAAGAAACCGAGCATCTTTAAACTGGCATTACTCTTCAGCAGGCACAGGCTTTTGGATTTGGATCTGGTTGTATGATTTACATGTTCTATGAACTTGGGCCAACTAGTCCATCTCCTGTAGACTCCACTTCCTCAGCTCTCTAGTGAGAATTAATTCCTACTTGTGGACATTTTAAAGGGGGACTACAAGTTCTGTTCCACTCTTCCCCAAAAAACTGAAGAAGGGAGCTGGTGGCATCACAACGCTCCTCACAGGACACCCCCTCCTTTGTTGTGGCTGAGGTTTCAAGCATGTGAAGCTGCAACTCTGGTCTACGTAACAGTGCCCTGCACACCACGTACAAAAGTGTTACACTCCGAGGCAAGTACAGTGTACACAACTGCAGTGTATATTTGACACCTTAAGATGGTATCTGAGGCAGGGAGAGGGAATGGAAAGAATAAAATTATGAGCAGTTACGTCTCCTCACTCCAAGCTCAGCAGTCACTGCAGTGACCTCTAGGGCAGGTACAAGTAGAAGCCATGTTCTATTCTTCAGTTGAGGTAAGGGCATGCCCCCTACACCTACCTCTCTAAGATGTACCCTCTTGGAAGGTGGCTGTCAGCCCAAGCCACCTGGAGAGGCCCTCTGTAAATTCTCTGGTAGATACTCCCAAGTAGCCACCCTTCACACGAATAGAGAAATCATTTAGAAGTAGGTACTCCAGGAGCGCCGGGTGGCTCAGTTGGTTAAGCATCCGACTTTGGCTCAGGTCATGATCTCACGGTTCAAGCCCCGCACTGGGCTCTGTGCTGACAGCTCAGAGCCTAGAGCCTGCTTTGGATTCTGTGTCTTCATCTTTCTGTCCTCCCCTACTCATGCTCGCTTGCTTGCTCTCTCTCGCGTGCACGCGTGAACTCTCAATAAATGAATAGAATATTAAAAAAAAAAAAAAGAACAAGATACTCCAGGGGAACCTGGGTGGCTCAGGCGGTTAATTAAGCACTTGACTCTTGATTTCAGCTCAGGTCATGATCTCATGGTTCACGGGTTTGAGCCGTGCAACAGGCTCTACAGCACAGACCCTGCTTGGGAATCTCCTCCCCGCCCCCATACTCTCTCACTCCCTCTCTCAGAATAAATAAACATTAAAAAAAATAGATACTTCAGAAACTTTTTACTTTGATATAATCCCACTTGTTTATTTGTGCTTTCATTGCCTATGCTTTTAGTTTCATATCCCCAAAAGAAGCATTACTAAGAAGTTATTTCCTTGTTTTCTTCTAGCAGTTTGACAGTTTCAGGTCTCATATTTAACCCTCTAATCTATTTCAGGTTAAATTTTGTTTATGGTATAAGATAAGGGTCCAAATTCATTCTTACACATGTGGATATACAGTCTTCCCAGCAACATTTATTGAAGAGACTGTCATTTCCCCACTGATTCTTTTAACTTTTTATTTGAATACAGTTGACACACAATGTTATATTACTTTCAGGTGCACAACATAATGATTCAATTTCTCTATAAGTTATACTATGTACCCCACAAGCGTAGCTACCATCTACCACCATACGACACTATTATAAAATCATTGACTTTTATACCTGGGATGCAGGGCTGGTTCAACATCCGCAAAACAATCAATGTAATTCATCACATCAATAAAAGAAAGGACAAGGGCCACATGATCCTCTCAATAGATACAGGGAAAGTATTTGACAAAATACAGCATCCTTTCTTAATAAAAACCTTCAAGAAAGTAGGGATAGAAGGAGCATACCTCAAGATCATAAAAGCCATGTATGAAAGACCCAACACTAATACCATCCTCAATAAGGAAAAACTGAGAGCTTTCCCCCTAAAGTCAGGAACAAGACAGGGATGTCCACTCTCGACACTGTTATTCAACATAATATTAGAAGTCTTAGCCTCTACAATCAGACAACACAAAGAAATAAAAGGCATCCAAATCGCCCGGGAAGAGGTCAAACTTTCACTCTTCGCAGATGACATGATACTCTCTATGGAAAACCCAAACGATTCCACCAAAAAACTGCTAGAACTAATCCATGAATTCAGCAAAGTGGCAGAATATAAAATCAATGCACAGAAATCGGTTGCATTCCTATACACCAACAATGAAGCAACAGAAATAGAAATCAAGGAATTGTTCCCATTTACGATTGCACCAAAAACCATAAAATACCTAGGAATAAATCTAACCAAAGAGGTGAAAAATCTATACGCTGACAACTATATTAAGGTTATGAAAGAAATTGAAGAAGACATCAACAAATGGAAAAATATTCCATGCTCTGGGATAGGAAGAGCAAGTATTGTTAAAATGTCAATACTACCCAAAACAGTCTACATATTCAATGCAATCCCTATCAAAATAACATCAGCATTCTTCACAGACCCAGAACAAACAATCCTAAATTTTGTATGGAACCAGAAAAGACCCCAAATAGCCAAAGCAATCTTGAAAAAGGAAACCAAAGCAGGAGGCATCACAATCCCAGACTTCAAGCTGTGTTACAAAGCTGTTATCATCAAGACAGTATGGTACTGGCACAAAAACAGACACTCAGATCAATGGAACAGAATAGAGAACCCAGAAAGGGACCCACAAATGTATGGCCAACTAATCTTTGACAAAGCAGGAAAGAATATCCAATGGAATAAAGACAGTCTCTTCAGCAAGTGGTGCTGGGAAAACTGGACAGCGACATGTAGGAAAATGAACCCGGACCACTTTCTTACACCATACACAAAAATACACTCAAAATGGATAAAAGATCTAAATGTAAGACAAGAAGCCATCAAAATCCTAGAGGAGAAAGCAGGCAAAAACCTCTTTGATCTTGCCGGCAGCAACTTCTTACTCAACGTCTCCGGAGGCAAGGGAAACAAAAGCAAAAATGAACTATTGGGACCTCATCACAATAAAAACTTCTGCACAGCGAAGGAAATCATCAGCAAAACTAAAAGGCAACCGACGGAATCGGAGAAGATATTTGCCAACAAAATATCAGATAAAGGGTTAGTATCCAAAATCTACAAAGAACTTATCAAACTCAACACCCAAAAAACAAATAATTCAGTGAAGAAATGGGCAAAAGACAAGAATAGACACTTCTCCAAAAAAGACATCCAGATGGCCAAGCAACACATGAAAAATTGCTCAATGTCACTCATCATCAAGGAAATACAAATTAAAACCACAATGAGATACCACCTTACACCTGTCAGAAGGCTAACATTAACAACTCAGGCAACAACAGATGTTGGCAAGGATGCGGAGAAAGAGGATCTCTTTTGCACTGCTGGTGGGAATGCAAACTGGTGCAGCCACTCTGGAAAACAGTGTGGAGGTTCCTCAAAAAATTAAAAATAGAACTACCCTATGACCCAGCAATTGTACTACTAGGTAGGAATTTATCCAAGGGATACAGGTATGCTATTTCGAAGGGGCACATGCACCCCAGTGTTTATAGCAGCATTATGAACAGCCAAAGTATGGAAAATGCCCAAATGTCCATCGAGGGATGAATGGATACAGAAAATATTGTATGTACGTATGTGTGTGTGTGTGTGTGTGTGTGTGTGTATATATGTACATACATATATATATACATGTATATACATATACATATATACATATATATATACACACACACACACACACACACACACACAAAATGGAGTATACACACACACACACACACACACACACAATGGAGTATTACTTCGGCAATCAAAAAGAATGAAATCTTGCCATTTGCAACTACGTGGATGGAACTAGAGGGTTATATGCTAAACAAAATTAGTCAGAGAAGGACAAATATAATATGACTTCACTCATATGAAGACTTTAAGATACAAAACAGATGAACATAAGGGAAGAGAAGCAAAAATAATATAAAAACAGGAAGGGGGACAAAAACATAAGAGACTCCTAAATATGGAGAACAAACAGGATTACTGGAGGGGTTGGGGGAGAGGGGATGGGCTAAGTGGGTAAGGGGCATTAAGGAATCTACTCCTGAAATCATTGTTGCGCTATATGCTAACTAACTTGGATGTAGGGGCGCCTGGGTGGCGCAGTCGGTTAAGCGTCAGACTTCAGCCAGGTCACGATCTCGCGGTCCGGGAGTTCGAGCCCCGCGTCGGGCTCTGGGCTGATGGCTCAGAGCCTGGAGCCTGCTTCCGATTCTGTGTCTCCCTCTCTCTCTGCGCCTCCCCCGTTCATGCTCTGTCTCTCTCTGTCCCAAAAATAAATAAACGTTGAAAAAAAATTTAAAAAAAAGATAAATTGGGGCGCCTGGGTGGCTCAGTTGGTTAAGCGTCCAACTTCAACTCAGGTCACGATCTCGCGGTCTGTGAGTTCCAGCCCCGCGTCGGGCTCTGGGCTGATGGCTCGGAGCCAGGAGCCTGCTTCCGATTCTGTGTCTCCCTCTCTCTCTGCCCCTCTCCCGTTCATGCTCTGTCTCTGTCTCAAAAATAAATAAACATTAAAAGAAACTTAAAAAAAGAAAAATTAAATAAAAATTTAAAAAATAAACAAAAAAATAAATTTAAAAAAATCATTGTATTCTCTATGTTGTGCCTTTTATCCCCATGACTTATTCATTCTGTAACTAGAAGCCAATATCTCCCACTCTGCTTTACCCATTTTGCCCACCCTCCTACCCTCTCTTCCCTCTGGCAACGATCGGTTTGTTCTTTGTATCTGTGATTTGGTTTTTTGTTTGTTTATTCATTGCATTTTTTGTAGCTTCTACGTATGAGTAAAATGATATAACATTAGTCTTTCTCAGTCTGACTTGAATCACTTAGCACAATACCTCTATGCTCATCCACATTGTCACAAACAACAAGATTGCATTGTTGTTAAATAGTTGTGGAATTTTCCTGTATGTGGGGGGGGGGGCAGGGGGGTGGTGGTGAGGGTGGTAGTGGTGTGTGTGTGTGTGTGTGTGTGTGTGTGTGTGTGTGTACACTGCTTCTTGTCTATTCATCTTAAGTTTCTTCCATATCTTGGCTATTGTAAATAACACTGCAATAAACAAAGAGCTATAGATATATCTTTTTGAATTAGCGTTTTTGTTTTTTTTGGGGATTGTTGATGTCCTTGTCAAAGATCAGTTGACCATAGATGTATGGGTTCATTTGGGGGCTATTTTGTCTCACTGATCAATATGTGTTTTTATCCAGTACCATACTGTTGTAGTATATTTGGAAATCAGGAAGTATGATGACTCTAGGTTTGTTCTGCTTTTTCAAGATTACTAGCCTTAACAGTTTCACCCTAGGTGTTCCATTCACTCTCAGTCAGACATTCAAATCTCCCTGTAAGAGAGTCCAGACTTGTGGTAGAGAGAAACCATGTCCATTCAGAATCTCCTATCTAAATCCCTAATCTTAGAATATAGAAGCATAATACACTGGCTGCTGTTTTATGCCAGTTAATTTTTTAAAGTTTATTTTATTTCTTTATAGACAGAGTACAAGTGGGGAAGGGGCAGAGAGACAAAGAGAGACAGAGAGACAGAGAGACAGAGAGAGAGAGAGAGAGAGAGAGAGAGAGAGAGAATCCCAAGCAGGCTCCATGCTGTTAGCATGGAGACCGATGCAGGGCTCAATCCCATGAACCATGAGATCATGATCTGAGCTGAAATCAAGAGTGGGAGGCTTAATGAACTGAGCCACCCAGGCGCCCCTTACGCCTGTTAGTTTTGGATTGACTTGTCATGCAGCAATAGATAATTAGGATCCCATCCTCCATAATAGTAACTGTAACAATAAATGTAAAGCAGATGGTATTTTTTCTTCAACATAGTAGGCACTCAGTGAAGGAAAACATTTTCATTATATGGCTTGTCAGAAATTCAAAAGAAGTGCCATATACATGATAGTAAGATTGAACTGCACTGAGCTAAGATTTTACAACCTCTAGGGCATTCCATCATCATAATTCTGATCTGTATTTGAGAAACCAAGTAATATGAGGGGCGCCTGGGTGGCTCAGTTGGTTAAGCGTCCGACTTCAGCTCAGGTCATGATCTCACAGTCCGTGGGTTCGAGCCCTGCGTTGGGCTCTGTGCTGACAGCTCGGAGCCCGGGGCCTGTTTCGGATTCTGTGTCTCCCTCTCTCTCTGCCCCTCCCCTGCTCATGCTCTGTCTCTGTCTCAAAAATAAATAAAAACGTTTAAAAAAAGAAATCTAGTAATGTGAAATATTATTTTTTAAAACCTGTATAAATAGAAGAATGTAACACACATCCTACCACACATCACTCTTTCAGTAGGGATGAGGTCAGCGGGCTGATTTGTTGTACTGGAAATTACTAAGGATAGAGATTGATACATTATAGATAAATCCATAAATAACTGAAGAGCAACAGCAATAGTTTTTGACAAACCCTTTCAAATCTCGGAGAAATGTGCAAATGTGCATTATTTGAAATTATGCTGATCTTCAATTTCTAAATGGAGGTAGCTAAAATAGCGTTGCTTTTATTTATACTTGGGTCCAAAGAGTCCACCTGAAACAAGAGAGGGATGTATATGCCATGTCAGCTTTTCCCTTCAGCAAAGAAGCCTCTCTTTCACATGGTCTATAAAGATATTGATCACCCCTTTAGGCTAACTGGGCACTACATTTTAACTCGGGGGAATATTATCCAAATTACCCACAGCAAGTACATAGAATGGAAACTAACTCCCCCCCCCAAAAAAAACATATCAACATTAATAAAGTACAGTTAAATTTCTATATGTTTACAAATATTCACTCTCAAATTTGTAATTTTGGAAAGAACAAGCCAAAGATGTAATAAACAAAGTATTTTCCCCAAACGTATTTACCTATAGCAAAACACAGAGCTATACAATCCTATATGATACAATGAAAACAATTAAAATACCTTTATAGAGTAATTTCTAGTATTTCCTGAGTATCATTTTTTAAATTGCAAAGACTCTAAATTTTTTTAATTCCTATTTTAATAAGGATGCTAAAATAGATTTATTGATTTAGATTTTAACATACACTGAGTGTAGTAATGACCTTTTTCAGGCAACTGTATTGCTAGATATTGCCTTCTCAAGGCGACCCCTCTCTCCTCCTTTTTGTTTTCCTGGAAAAAAAAATAAATGTCATGTATTCAGACTGGAATTACTTTTCTTTTAATTGATTTATTAGGAGTGTAAGGGAATATTGCCCCCAATACTCTGCATGTTGAATTTAATAATTTATAATCAAAATGTACTTGCTATACATGAACCAGCTATGTAATATGGGAATTCAGTGCAAGATGAAAATGTGGGCCCTTGGTTCAAAAATTAAGAATTTCCAGATGTTGAGAGACAAGGATTGAACAAAGCATGGAGAGGGGTCGTCAAAGCCCAGGGCCCTTTGCCTCTGCTTCAGACACAGATGAAGCCAGCCCTGGCTGCAAAATATTTAAGGAATACTGCATACATAGAACAGGGACCAAATGAGCAAAAAGCAAAGCATTCTGTCTGCGGAGAGTTCCAGTGTGAATTTGTGGGTGTCTCGTCATTTTGATATTAAATCCTTCTTGCCAAGAAAACCTTAACCCATGGAATCCAAAAACGGCTCAAGAACTTTACTAAGTGCATTATGAAACGCTACCAAACACTTCAGGAAAATGGGTTTCCATACTCATTTATCCAAATAACCATCGATCCTCAATGCATTGATCTTGGGATCAGAGCAAGACCACGTCATCAACTTTGTTTCACCAGAATGAAAACACCAAGCCCCCAAATGTGCTGGACTACTGAGTCACTTACAATTTCACTATTAGTTCAGATTAAGAAAAATTCTACACCAAATTTAAAAGATTTTGCTGATACCATTCGCTAAAATAATCAAGACCACAATTAATAAGCCCTGAAAACCTGATATCTTAAAGTACATACATAAAACTATTCCTTCTTAACTATCATGTTTACACAAGTGTCAACTATAATCTTTCACTGAACAATTTAAGAAGACCTTCTCTTGCTTTAAGTTTTAAACGAGAAATAAGCATAGTATAGTAATATTTCCATAACACTTGTCTTCCACAAAAATAAGAATATACGACCATTTGTTATGTAAAATTTATTGCCATATATTACAGGCTTGACTGGTGCACCTCTTTCCTCACACATTTCTCTATGTGGAAGTTTCCTGAGTGAGTCTCCACAATTTAAAAGTTTTTCTGCCTTTACCTTAGACCTCATTTCTCAACTTCAGCACCACTGACAATTTGGACCAGATAATACCTTGTTTTAGAGAGCTGTCTTGGGCTGTATCCTGGGCCAGGGTCTCTGGCCTCTACCCACTAGCTGTCAGCAGCAAACCTACTCTCAGTTGTCAAAACCAAAAATGTGTCCAGACATTGTCAAATTCCTTCTGAGGGGCAAAATCGCCACCCATTTCCATTGGCAATCACTGCCAGAGACCTACTTCTATTAACAATGAAGTAAATAGAACAAAATTCAGAGTTTGCACCTGGCATCCTATAGATGCTATTTTTAGTTCCATATCTGTCACTCAGATGTTGTATGCACCAGGGAAATTCATCTAGCCTCTTGAAATTTCTCTTTCCTCCTTTGTAAAATAGAGCTTATGAGATTTACGTCATAGGACTGTGATCAAGGCTAAATGGATAACGCTTGTAAAACGCTTAGCTTAGTACCTGGCACATGGTAACCACTCAATACATGTTACTCAAAAACTGCAACTGAAATGCAACCTAATTCAAATCAATAAAATGAGAATAAAGAATTCAGGGAAGAAAGAGACAGAGAGTGAAGTATTTCCCAAACTAAAGACTTTTCTTTTCTTCCATTTGGATGTGAACTTTAGACTGTGATATTACTGACTTCAGAATTTCAGAATATTGATTTAGGAAGTTTTAAACAATTGTGTGCTTTCTTAGCACATATTCTAGTCCATCCTTGTGGAGGTAAATTGAGAGTAATTAGATTTAATGCCAAAATACTGAATTTTCCTCCGTTTGAAAATCATTTGCTGTTCAGCTGCTTAATCAGAAAAGAGTAAGGAGTCATTGTGCTGTGGGGAAATAAACCCAACAGAAAGACACTTAAGATGCAGATCATGCTTTTACAAATCCTAGTCAAGGTGGGTGGATGTGTTTGTGTATCATTCTATCACAACGTAAGTGATATGATAAAGGTATCAACAGAAACTATGGAAGCAAAATTGAAAAAAGACACTACTGTTATTAAAAGTGGCGCCCATTTATTTACGGACTATTAGGTGCTGAGGTTTCTGCTGAGTATTTAACATATCATCTCATTTCATGAACACTATCTGGGTGGCTGGGGAAGGCAGCAAAAGCTGGCCCTGGTTATTGAAGAATGATTCATGGGCATCCAGGAGAGATTTTTATTTTTTTTTAATTTTTATTTATTTTTTAATGATATTTATTTATTTATTATTATTTTTTTAGTATATGAAATTTATTGTCAAATTGGTTTCCATACAACACCCAGTGCACATCCCAAAAGATGCCCTCTTCAGTACCCATCACCTACCTTCCCCTCCCTCCCACCACCCATCAACCCTCAGTTTGTTCTCAGTTTTTAAGAGTCTCTTATGTTTTGGCTCTAAGAGAGATTTTTAAAAATGGAGAAGATCATTACAGTAATAAGAAATCACGTTTGCACATCAGCACTAAAATGTGTGGCAAGTTTGAGTAAGCTTAATGAGTTTAGTATGGATGAAACACAGGTGAATTTTTGAGTTGAAAGCATAGAAATGAAAACCAAGAGGCACATTGGCCAAGACTCTTCCTCAGGCTAAATAGTTTATTTTTTACCCTGTAGGTATCAGGAAGTAACAGATGATAAATCCCAGCATTACACAGTAAAATCTATTCACAAGAAGATGATTATGGTGGCACAGTGTGAACTTAAATAGAAGATCAGGGGGATTCAATAATTGATGAAATGTTAGAAGACAAGGAAGGGAGTGTTCTGGACCAATATGCATCTTCCACCCTAGGAAAATGGATAGACTGTGGTAACGATAACTGATAGAAGAATATTCCTTTAAAAAATCACATTAGAGGGTAGGAAAATGTTAAATTTTGGTGTTTGGACAACACCTATGCTGTCCAGTAGCCTTTTGGAAATAATTGTTGAATCTTGGTGGTGGAGTGGGAAGGAATTAGAACTGACATATTGACATAAGAAACGATAAAATTTATTATAATTAAAACCATAAGGTGAGTTGTAATCAAAAGAACAGTTGGCTGGTTCAGAGGTTTTGAATTTCAGTTTGGATTTCAAAATCTTAGCAACTGTAAATTATGAAAGCATTTTCTCATTAGCCAGCCAAATTTTCAGATACAAAGATTAGAGTGTTTTCTAGTATACAGGTTCCTCAAAAAATTAAAAAGAAAATTACGATGTGATCCAGTAATTCCACTACCCGTAATTAACTAAAGCATATAAAAACACTAATTTGAAAAGATATAAGCACCCCTGTGTTTGCCGCAACATTACCTACAGTAACCAAATTATGGAAGCAACCCAAGTGTCCACTGATAGGTGAATGGATAAAGAATATGTGGTGTGTATACACACACACACACACACACACACACACACACACACACACAATGAAATATTACTCAGCCAAAAAAAAGAATGAAATCCTGCCATTTGCAATAACACAGATACATCCAGGAGGGTATAATGGTAAGTGAAATAAGTCATAGAAAGACAAATACCCGATGATTCCACTTGTATGTAGAATTTAAGAAATGAAACAAACAAACCTGACACTGATGATTGCCAGAAGGAAGGTGGATAGGGATGGGGGAAACGGGTGAAGAAGATTAAGGGTGCATTTACTATGATGAGCAGTAATGTATAGAACGTTGAATCACTATGGTGTATACCTGAAACTAATATAACACTGTATGCTAATTATAATGGTTTTTTTTTAAAAGATCAGAGTTTACAACCAATATAATAATAGTTTTCCTTTCAATAACACTAAGGATGATAAGTAAAAATCTGTTTAGTGGTAAACATGTCATATTACCATGATGGGGGAGACTCACCAATGACAAGATTCCAATTTTCATATATTAAATTTTATAATTTAATGCAACTTAATTTGAAATCTCAAATGAGGTTACTTTTGGATTTTTGTCAATCATTCAGTTTTATCTGGTAGAACAGACAATAGAAACCTAGAAAATGTTCTATAAGTGAACACATTAGAAAACAGAATTACCAAAAACAGTGTAACTCTGGCACAAGAAATGACTGAACACATCATTAACACGAGAGAAAATCCAGAAACAAGCATAAACATGATAAGAGAAGCATTACGAATCAGTAGGAAAAAAAAAAGAAACTATTATCCATTTGTGTTGGTTATTAGGAAATTAAAGTAAAATTAGATTTCCCCTCATTCAACCTACTGAATTTTCTAAAAATCCTCTCCTAAGCAAAAAAAAAGTTAGGAATTTTGGTTATGACAACCTAAAAGCTAATTTTTTTGTTATGTTGAAAAAACACCATAAACAAATTTAAAAGCACATAATTATCTGGGGAAATGTTTGCAATATGTAGAATCTGCCAAGTATTGATGGCCTTAATATATACAGTTCCTTCACGATGACTGAGAGCACACAAGAGAACCAAACCCGAGAAGAGACACCCCTCAACAATTTCTAAAAGAAATTGAATAATAAACATTTCAAAACTTTCAAGTCTTACTAGCAATTATAATTAAGCACATTAAAGAATGGATAATTTGATTATTGAACTGGCAAGTGTATATTTAATTTTATTTCTCAATGTTAAAAGTGTGGTCACTTTCACTGACAACAGCCTTCTGAAGTATTTAACAACCTCTATCAAGAGTATTAGGCTTGGGGCACCTGGGTGGCTCAATGGGTTAAGCATCCGTCTTCAGCTCAGGTCAAGATCTCACAGTCTATGAGTTCGAGCCCCCTCTTGGGCTCTGTGCTGACAGCTCAGAGCCTGGAGCCTGCTTCAGACTCTGTGTCTCCCTCTCTCTCTACTCCTCCCCTCCTTGCTCTCTCTCTCTCTCTCTCCTCTCTCTCAGAAATAAACAATAAAAAAATGAAAACATAGAAAGAAACAGAGTATTAGGCTTGTGCATTTTCTTCGACAGAACCCGTCTCTTCCGTGCTTATATTACAATTGTTCTTCTTTCCACTTCTTCATATATTTTACCCTAAAATACGTATCATTTCCTAAATACACAAGTAAGCTTTATTTATCATATAAACAAAAATGCCAATAAGCAAAAACAAATTTTGTTATCACCAACACCTTGAGGCAAATCAATGCTGACACTGATTTTGTAATCATGTAGGATTTTCCCCCACAAATGTGTTATTATCAGACTGTTTTTAAAACCTCTATTTTCTCCTCCCTTATATAACATGAGAATCAATAAACAGACATGCATAACATTGTTTTACTTTAGGGTATATTTCATCCTACAGATATGAAATAACTTACCTAAATATTTCATGTGACTTGGCATGCATAGTATTTCCCTTTTTTTTCTATTTGTAACAAGTCTAGATAAATATTATTGAATATATATCTCTTTGGAAACTTTCATTTATTTAAAAACAATTCTTAGTAAACTTGTTTTATCAAACCTTCTTTGATTATATTGCCAATTATTAGCCAAAACGTGGTATCACTTCTACAAGCCTATCTTCAGCCTTTAAAAATACTGTAACAACACACTTAAAGAACACCATTCTGATAAGAAAAGTTGGTATCTCTTTATCCATTTGATGTTCCTTTGGGAAGTAGTTAAGATTTTATATGCATGTTTGCTAATAGTTTGTAGTCACTCTCTTGAGAGGTTCAATTTCATTACCTTAACTCAACTTTTGTGTTTTCTAACTGGGACTCAATGTTTACCTTATTGATCTACATGAATGCTTCCATTATTAATAAAAGTCTTCCCAATATATCACAACTACTTTGTATGCTTTGTCATTTACATTTTAACTTTGTTCATGGAAGCGCTTTTGATTGTTGCCACATATGATGATTAAGTCATAAAATCAGAATCTATCAATCTTTGTTTTGAGTTCCTGTCTACAGGGTCAGGTTTCAGACAATTCTCTCCCAGTTGGACTATACACTTCTGTATTTTCTTTTATTTAGAATCTATGTGGGTATAAGTCATGAGGCAGCAATATAATTTCCTTCTTTCTACAAATGAGATGGTCATCAATTGCACTGCCTGTCACATAACCTTTGCTGCTATTATTGTTCACAGTGTAGCAGTTGTCTTGATAAGTGGTTAGCCTAATGTCTTTTAAGACCGTATTTCTATAACCAAAATTTCCAGTTGCCATTTTTATATATGTATTCATTCTACTAATATCTAATGACTGTCTTCTGCACATCCCAATTTCTATCACTAATCTTGGACTTATGTGATCAATCAAAACTAGTACTATCTTCACGGGGTTTACATTTCCTTAGTGAAGACAGACTTAACACAAGTAAATGTCAATGGTATACTTTGTGATCTTATACAGTTAAAGAATGGATTCATAAGGATAAAGAATGTCTTTCAGGTTAAAAAAGAGTTCTTTGAGAAAACGTTATCCATGACCTGAGACCTTAGAGATGAACAGGTGTTCTCTAGTCAAAAGGAAGAATAAAACTCCTGGGGAAGCAGAAGCAGTGATGTATTTCAAGACCACACAGAAGATTCATGAGATTAAAATGCCATGACCTCCACAGGCTTCCTCCCAGTTTCCAAAGACAATTTCCAGATGATAGGCAATAGACTTCTCAGTGCCACCAAGGGAAAACCTGCAGCTATATTTTCAATCTCTTTTTGACAAACTCCTTAGCTTAGCTTCTATCTGTGTTCATGTCTCTGTCCTTTAATAGGATCTTTCAATTATACACTCAAAGTATGGACATCTTCCGTTCCTTTACATTTCTTAAAGAAAAGCACCACCAGGCATTGCCACTCTCAGAAATGCTACAAAGCTACCAACATCTTTCAGTCATCACAGAAGACCTCTCCATATTTTGTCCAATTGCCCAATATGTCTTGAAACTTTCTTGTCCCTTAACTGGACCTGTATTGTCATTTCCCCTTCTCTCTCTCTGGAGATTCCTCCTCTATCTCTATGACTTTCTATTATGCTCTCGTTTTCAGTGTAGGTTGTCTCTAGGATTTCAGATGCAGTTCCTGTCTACGTGCAGTCTGTGTATTCTAAGAGGCTCATATCTGTTGGAGATGAAGGAAGATGAAGTACACTTCCACTCTGCCCAGCACCTGAGTAAAGGATTTAAAGATGGAGTCCTGTCAATCTCCCCTCCAAAACCTCTTTGAAATCTATTTCATCCTTTTCACTCATACTGCTACTTTCCTGGTCCAGACTGTCTTCCTCTGCACTCCGGACTACTATAGCCATTTCCTCTCCAGTCATCTTTTTTGTAGTGCTACCTTCAAATTTCTCCCACAATCACTTCCATCTTTAAAGTCTTCTATGACTTACACGTACTTGTAGGATCAAGTCAAACTCTTCCCTAATCTGGTCTTATCCTGTTTCTCAGTCCCATTTCACTTCCAAACCTCATCAGTAACTGATGCTTCATCAATACAAAGGAACCTGTGGATCAATGTGCACAGATAATGGTTCATATTTCTAAGATCTCTGCAAATGTTATTTCTCAGACTAAAATATCCAGACTATATGTATTCCCCTTCCAAATTTCTATTCATCTTTCGAGATGATGGTAAGGTATAGCATCTTCAGTGAAGGCATTCCAAGTGACCATCCAATCCCCACAAGAATAAATCACTTGTCCTTCATGCTGTATCTGAATTTTGCACACAATTCATACATTGCACTGATCCCTATGTATGGGCATGTTTATAATCACATATCTATACAAAATGGTCTTTTCTTCTAGACAGTGAATCCTGTAAAGACTGAAACATACATCTCCTACTGAGTTGAGAATAAGAACTGTTATTACAAAGACTCTAATTCTTAACAGGTTTGAATCAGATACCTGATTTGAAATGCTAAAGAAAGATAAAATACCTGGTAACCATCTCAAGATCTCATACTTTGGTACCAAGTCATTTTCTATTGATGTTTGCAAAAGAAAGATCAAGTCAGCAAATGCTACATGATATTTTACATTACATTTAATCTTTTTTTAATTAGTTGAGGTTATACAGCACTACCTAGGAGTAAAATAGTTATCTTCAGGCAGTAGAGGTGTTATAGACAGATTCAGTGCTAAATGTTTCCTATAGAAATACGATGGGACATTGAATGAACTGATGAGTTTGCAGTTCAGGGTAGGGGAAAGGTTTACTCTTTATAACTAAAGCAGTTTATTTTTAGTCTGTCTAGGAAAAACTTTGCCAAAGAATGTTAATTAGAATAATTTGTTTTGCGGGGCACCTGGGTGGCACAGTCGGTTAAGCGTCCGACTTCAGCCAGGTCACGATCTCGCGGTCTGTGAGTTCAAGCCCCGGCGTCGGGCTCTGGGCTGATGGCTCAGAGCCTGGAGCCTGTTTCTGATTCTGTGTCTTCCTCTCTCTCTGCCCTTCCCCCGTTTATGCTCTGTCTCTCTCTGTCCCAAAAATAAATAAACGTTGAAAAAAAAATTTAAAAAAAAAAAGAATAATTTGTTTTGCAAGCATTGGGGTCTACTACTGTGAACAAGTTATAAATGTTAGAGGTAACATTTGCTCTAAAAGGGAGGGAGTATATAAAAAAATGGAAAGAAATTGCCAATGCAGCCACATTTATGCAACATTCAATTAGAAGAGTAAGAGGAAAAGAATATTGCACAATTTTCTTAAGTTAGGATCTGTGAATGCTTAAATGAAGCTTGGTTCAAAAGTAAATTGTGAAACAAATATATATATTTTTTTGTTCCTTTGAAAGAGATTCACAATATACTCTGATTAGTACCATTAAAAATATTTTTTCTGTCACAACTAAATTAGTTCTTTTTAAGAACGACCAAAAAAAATTTCTCTGGGCAGAACTCAATACATTCCCCCACTAAAAATGCATCTAAAAACAGACTTAAACTACTTTGACTGACTATAGAAGTTCTCCAACTTTTTGGTCTCAAAACTCCATTATACTCTTAAAAATTACTGAAAATCCCTTGAGGCACCTGGCTGGCTCAGTCAGTAAAGCATGCAACTCTTGATCTTGGGGTTGTGAGTTCAAGCCACACATTGGGTGTAGAGATTATGTAAAAATAAAATCTGTAGAAAAAATGTTGAAAATCCCAAAGAGGTTTTATTCATATGAGTTATGTCTATTGTTACTTGCCACATTTGAAATGAAAGTGTACAGAAATAGCTTACACATTTATTGATTCATTTAAAAATAACAATTATAATCCCACTCTGTGTTAAAATACATATTACATGAAAAATACCAATATCTACCAAAACAAAAATAAACTTAGGGAGAAGAATGGCATTGTTTTCTAATTATGTCAGTCTCTTTGCTTTGGTATACAATCTATTATAACGTATTGTTCTGTTTTAAGTATATGAAGAAAAGCGTATCTCCTGAAAGCATATACTTGGACAAGGAAGGGGCCTTTATTTTTTTATTGTTTATTTATTTATTTTGAGAGAGAGAGAGAGAGAGAGAAAGAGAGAGAGAGAGAGAGAGAGAGATAGCCCACATGCCTGTACATGGGGGAGGGGCAGAGGGAGAGGGAGAGACAATCTTAAGTAGGCTCCACACTCACCGTAAGGTCTGATGTGGGGCTTGATTTCACCACCGTGAAATCATGACCTGAGCCGAAATCAAGAGTCAATATTTAACTGACTGAGCACCCCAGGAAGGAGCCTTTAAAGTCTTTTTCCCAATAATTATGGATATTCTTCTTTGATATCACAAGAAAACTCAACATGTGCTAGTTTTGCAAAGCTTGGTTGCTATATGGTTTCTGAAATATTATCAATAAACTATTATAAATAAATTAGTTCATCTTACACTTTGATTAAATTTCTCATGTGCGATTTTACAACACGATGCATAGCTCATTTAGAAAATATTAGTTTACTGAGGTATATTTTGAGTTATATTGAGTTAAATAATAGTTTACTGAGTTATATTTTGAGTTATATTGATCTTCCAAATATTGGTGCATTTCATTATATAACGTGTGTTTATTTAAATATCATTTGTTAAAATTACCACTGAGTTCATCAGACAAGAGAATTTCTTAAATAAAAGTAGAGGATTTTTAGGGCAATAAAAAAATACTCTGTATAACACCATAACGATAGATGCATGTTATTCATTATACATTTTTACAAACCCATAGCATACGTAACATCAAGTGAACAAAGATACCAACTATGGACTTTGGGTAATAATGCTGTGTCAAATGTAGTTTCACCAATTGTAACAAATGTATCACTGTGTTGAGAGATATTGATAATGGGAGGAGGCTATACATATGTGGGGCATGCAGCATATAGAAAATCTCTGAACCCTCCTCTTAATTTTACCGCAAACTCAAAACTGCTCTAAAAATTCAAGTCTTAATAATAATTGTTTTAAAAATGCTTGCACATAATGTGAAAAACCCAATGGTCACTAATAAGGTTGCTACCACTGCCTTGATTTGTGCTAATGCCAGCATTTTTTTTTTAATTTTTTAACGTTTTATTTATTTTTGAGATAGGGAGAGACAGAGCATGAACAGGGGAGGGTCAGAGAGAGGGAGACACAGAATCTGAAACAGGCTCCAGGCTCTGCGCTGTCAGCACAGAGCCCGACGCGGGGCTCGAACTCACAGACCGCGAGATCATGACCTGAGCCGAAGTCGGCCGCTTAACCAACTGAGCCACGCAGGCGCCCCATAATGCCAGCATTTTTACCACTGTTGCTTTATCTCTAGTGAAAGTGTTTACACGATGAAAAAAAAAAAAGGCAAATAAAAATCATGATTATATTATGAAAAGAGTTATTCTCTCTTATGCTCTCTGAAAGAGAATGAGCAACCTTGTCCTTTTCTACTTTCAAGGACCTCAAAATCTACATAAAAGAGAAAAAGGTTGTTATGACATGAAAGGGTAATAAAGAAAATAGAGAAATTCAATGTGTGAAGGAGATCAGCACCTAGGATGTACAATTAATCATGTAAAGACACAATTAATCAGGTTATTTTCAATGTGCTCCACTCTAAGTAGTAAGTTATTCAAATACATTTCATTCTGGCTTTCTGTGCTAATACAGACTTTAATGGAAAATTAAATTATATTCTAATTAAAAGTTGTGATTATTGTATCCAATAAATGAAAATTACACTTGAATTGATTTTGATAGGTTGTAAATCATTTTGTAATCTCTTATAAGAATAAAATGAGTATAAATTTAAAAGTTAGATATTTTAAGATTTCTATTTAATGCTGAACAAGATTTCATTAGCAAAATGGTTATAAATCTGCCTGCTGTCAAAAAGGAAGCGTTTTTACCTAACATAATAAATACCTTCTCATTTTATCCTATATAAAAATGCTAATTCAACTATAAATTTTTGGTTGTGGCTTTAATTTTAAACATTGAACATGATATACTGACTATTTATCAAATTCAAAATTATAGCCAGATTTTTAATTCTGAAGGAAATGTGTTTTTACCAATTTTTCTATGAAAATAATTTTTAGTGAAGCAATATGCTTAATAAATCTAGTTATGCTATTATTTCAAAATTACATTAAAACATATTATGCAATCCTTCAGAAATTCAAGAAATTTAAATGGCATTTTAATACAATTTCAATGAGGATATTTCATTAATATGTACAAGAAATAAACTGCAATTAACTTAAATAACAGTCTCCCAGAAGTATCTATTTATCTATTTTTATATCTACCTTCCTCCCTTCCTACCTATATATTTCCAACCTGCTACTCCTTGTTCTTCCATACCCTTCTAATAGCAAGGTATAATGAAGGGATAAGACCAGACCTTGGATATACTTAAGTAGTTGGAAACAAGAATGAAACTGGCCACAGCTGCTGCCACATCATAGTTAAAGCCTAGGTAAAAAATGGCACAGTATAATATTAGGAAAATAATTCAAGACATGGCTTTACAACATAAAGTAGTACGCAAACACCCTGTGTGGAATTTGGTTTGTTAAGAGGTGGTTGCATTAGCTTGGTAAGGCCATGCAGTAAGCATTCAAACTAATTTCAGGCGCGCCTGGGCGGCTCAGTTGGTTAAGCATCTGACTTTTGGTTTCGGCTCAGGTCATGATCCCAGGGTCATGAGATCAAGCCTAGCGTGCTGCACTGACAGCCCAGAATCTGCTTGGGGTTCTTTCTTTTCTTCTCTCTCTGCCCCTCCCCCACTCAAGCTCACTTGCTCTCTTTCTCTCTCAAAGTAAATAAATAAACTTTAAAATAAAAATAAAAAAGAGGGGCAGCTGGGTGGCTCAGTCGGTTGTGCGTCGACTTCAGCTCAGGTCATGATGTCGCGGTTTATGAGTTCGAGCCCCGCGTTGGGCTCTGTGCTGACAACTCAGAGCCTGGAGCCTGCTTTGGATTCTGTGTCTCCCGCCTCTCTCCCCCTCCCCTGCTTACATTCTTCTCTCTCTGTCTTTCAAAAATAAATAAAATATTTTCAAAAAATTACGAAGAATAATTTCAGAGAAACCAATGAGGATGTCTGAGGTATTTCAGGAGGTAATATCGTTAACATAATAATAATAATTGGGTCAAGAAGTGCGCTGGATTTGCCCTTCCAAAACCTTTCATATTTTCTCACTCGTTTCTGTGCCCGGGATCCTGACTTTTACGGTCTGCCTCAATGGACTGCTTATTTTCTGACTGGACTGAGCACATGTGTGTGCGCAGGGAGGGTTGTCGGAGAGACCTAATGGCGGGGGAAAGTGGGATTGAGATCTTCAATTGCCCCTGCCCCTGCTTCAAGTTTGCTGCGTTCATCTACCCAAGGCTGCAGTACACATCTGTGGGCATCTTCCAACAGGGTTCTGTTTCAGTTTCTGAAACTCATCCCTCTACTTCCCAATCAAGTCTAGGAGTGGTGGCAATATGCTTCTAGCCCTGTGGTGCCTCCTATCACCTGCCGATTTATCTCAACCTTGCCCTTTTCATTAAACTCTCCTCAATTACACTATTTGAGTGTGCCACCTATAAGAACCATGAAGAATAGACTGATCCATTCTTTATGTAAAAACAAAAAAAATCCAGTTATCATATCAAGGGTTTAAAAATAATATTCTGAACTGGTTCAAGTCAGAAACACAGAAAGATCCTGAACTCAGTTCCTTCCACAGAGGAGTCTACAGTTACAAATGGAATAATTTCCTTAAAATAACCTAAAGGCTGGCTTGTGACAACTACACATTGAATAAATCGAAAGAAAACAATATCAAAGCAGGCAGGAGAACCTTGGATACTTTCTCACCAAACACTCCACCTCAAATGCAGTGACCTACAACCTGAAAGGAACTTAAAACCTGGAGCTTCCTCCTGAGGATTCAAGGGTTCAAACCCAACATTAGGCGTCCCAACTTTTAAGACATAAACTTGAGAGATGAGTCTCCAAAATACTTAATTTTGAAAAACAATGGGACTCACATCCCAAGGCCCACAAGACTCTACAGATCGGAGAACAAGTTCTTAAAGGGCTCACCTATTAAGGGTGATTATGGAACTGAATTATTATATTACACACCTGAAACTAATATAACATTCTATGTTAACTAACTGGAATAAAAATAAAAACTTCAAAGTATTTCATGGTGCCTGGGGGGCTCAGTTGGTTAAGCATCCAAATCTTCATTTCGGCTCAGGTCATGATCTCATAGTTTGTGAGTTCCAGCCCTCTACTGGGTTATGTGCTGATGGCATGGAGCCTGCTTGGGATTCTCTGTCTGTCTCTCCGTCTGTCTGTCTGTCTTTCTCTCTCTCTCTCTCTGCCCCTCACCTGAGCTTTCTCTTTCTCAAAATAAGTAAGTAAACATAAAAAAAAAAGTGTTTCATCTCCCCTTACCTGCCCCCCAAAAAAGGTCTCACACATTAAACTCACCTACCCCAAGGCCCATTTCACAGAGAGAGGTGATCCCACGCAGATTTAAAGTGAGTAAGGCTCAGCTGCTTGCATTAAAGTGTTAGCCTGAAGGACAGGCATGTAATTTAACACACACATCTAGGAGCTTGCTAGAACACTCTCCAAGGACAAAGACTGGTGTGTGCCATATTCACATGCTTCACTAACTATACTCCAGAATACCACTATAACCTGGAAGGGAGTGTTCGTTTGTGAGGAAGATAGATAGAGAAAGAGAGAGAGAAAACCTGTGTCTGAGTCAGAGAGAGAGGCAGAGAGAGAATCTTAAGCAGATTCCATGCTCAATGCAAAGCCTGACACAGGGCTCAATCCCATGACTCTGGGATCACAACCTGAGGCAAAATCAACAGTCAGATGCCCAAATGACTAAGCCACCCAGGCATCCTGGAAAGGAGCTTTTATATAAGTCTGGTACCCAATTTTTATCCACCTAGTAGATGCCTCTGGATCACCTCCATCTGGGGGCCAGTGAGGCTTAATCTTGAATCCTACAGTACCATTATATATTTGCATACTTTTAAAAGTCACTGCCTGAGGGTCTGGCTTCTAGTCAGCCTGAATCTAGGAGCTGACATCCTCCCCCTGGGGAGAAAAAAAATCTTGGCACATCCTCATTACTTGGGGCTATTTAAAACAGAATAGGCTGCTTAGACCAAGCACAAAGGTTTGAAAGACAACCAAGAGCTGAGGAAGGGTTGAATAACAAGGTTCACCTTCTAAACAAGGCCAATACTTCAAGGCTTGAGAGAGAGGTAGTTTCAGCTACTGTACAGAAACTAGCATAGAACATCAGATAAAATGCAGAAACAAGGGTATATGTTCCCAATGAAAGAGCAAGATAAAACCTCAAGGAAAAACTTTAATAAAATGGAGATAAGTAATTTACCGGATAAGAGTTCAAAGCAATGGTCATAAAGGTGCTTATCAAACTGGGGATAACAACAGAGGAACAATATGAGAAATTCAACAAAGAGATGGAACATATAGGCAAGTATTAAATATAACTCACAGAGTTAAAGAATAGAATAACTGAACTGAAAAATACACTAGACAGATTCAAAACCAGACTAGATGAAGAAGGATCTACTCAAAAAGAAGGTGGTAGAACTCAGCAAATCAGAGCAACAAAAAGAAAAAAAATAACAGAAAAAAAATAAAGATAGTTTAAAAGACTATAGACATCATACAGACTAACATTTGTATCGTAGGGCTCCCAGAAGAAGGGAAAGAGAAGGGGTAGAAATTTTATCTGAAGAAATAAAAACTGAAAACATTCCTAACGTGAAGAAGGAAATGGACACCCAGATCTAAGAAGCAGTAAGAGCAACCCAAGAACCACAGCAAGACACATTATAATTAAAATGTCAAAAGGTAAAGGAGAGAATCTTAAATGCATCAAGAGAAAAACAACTGGTTATATACGGAGAAACCCCCATAAGACTAACAGCAGGTTCTTCAGCATAAATATGCAGGCCAGACAGGAGTGAAAAGATATAGTCCAAGTGCTGAATGGGGGGAAAAAAAAAACAACCAAGAATATTCTACCCAGAAAAGTTATCATTCAGAAGTGAAGAAAAGAAAATTTCCAGGTAAGCAAAAGCTAAAGGAGTTTTTCAGCCCTAAACTGGCCTCACAAAAAGAATGTTAAAAGAAGTTCCTTACACTGAGAGAACAAGTGCTGTTTAGTTATAAGAATACAGATGAAATAATGTATCTGACTAGAAAGGTAAATGTGCAGTAAAAGTAATGGATTAATCACTAATAAAGATGAAAAAGACAAAAGTGGTAAAAATAACTATGATTACAATCAACCATTAGTTAAGGGAAACAAAAGATGTAAATGTGGCATCAGAAACAAAACATGGAAGGGGGAGTAAAAATGTTGAGTTTTATGATGGGATCAAAAGATGTTATCAACTTAAAACAGACTGTTACAGAGATGTTATACATAAGCCCCATGGTAACTGCAAAACAAAAACCTATAACAAATACACAAAAGAAAAAGGGAAAGGAATGTAAGCATACCTCTAAAGAAAGTCATCACCACAAAAGAGCCAAGAGAAGAAAGAAACAGAGAGGAACTACAAAAACCGCCAGAACATATTAACAAAATGGCAAAAATCACATACCTGTCGATAATTACTTCAAATCAAATGCTCCAATCAAAAGATTTAGGGTGACTAAATGTATACAAAACAAGACTCATCTATCTGCTGCGTATAAAAGACTCAGGGGGCGCCTGGGTGGCGCAGTCGGTTAAGCGTCCGACTTCAGCCAGGTCACGATCTCGCGGTCCACAAGTTCGAGCCCCGCGTCGGGCTCTGGGGTGATGGCTCAGAGCCTGGAGCCTGTTTCCGATTCTGTGTCTCCCTCTCTCTCTGCCCCTCCCCCGTTCATGCTCTGTCTCTCTCTGTCCCAAAAATAAAATAAACGTTGAAAAAAAAATTTTTTTAAATAAATAAATAAATAAAAGACTCACTTAAAGTATAGGACACACACAATGAAAAGTGAAAGAATGGAAAAAGATACTCCATGCAAGTGGAAACCACTTTTATTAATATTACTAATACTGTCTGCACTAACTATGTGGAGAACATTTATCAAAATATTCCAAGGGATACATGGAGTTAATGCATGCTGAATGGGTAAGAAAAAAGACCAGGACCCAAAACAGTCATTGGAGGAAACTGATCAGATTATGTAAATCCAATCATTCAGGTGTTTTTTCCAAATTTCATTCTTCATTTTAACAATAATAGAGATACAGAGAAAAAATATATAAATGTCTTCGAAATATGTATTTTCGGTTTGGACTTGCATTTACTTTTTCTTTGCTGCAAAGTAAAAAAGAAAATGCTTTGTTT
Organism: Felis catus; assembly: GCF_018350175.1. NCBI lineage: Eukaryota > Metazoa > Chordata > Mammalia > Carnivora > Felidae > Felis > Felis catus. The sequence goes on from NC_058376.1 coordinate 138,561,314, forward strand.
TTCAGTTTTGACATAAAAACATCAGAAAAGTCCCTGACAGCTTAATTGATGCTACTTCTTCAGAGTTTCAATCTAGAGTCTGAATTTTTGTGTACAAATACTGGTTTACCTAACATTTCTGAACTTCAGTTTCCTCATTTAAACAAAAATGGTTGTAGTAACTACGGATATATACTTTTGTCTTGAGGTAACAGAAGAAAACAGATAATCCAATTACAAGTAATTACTTATCCTTAACATCCCCACAAACTTCCATTTAATATTTAAAATATGCAAAAAGGAGTTCTTAATCACCCCCAACCTGCTCCTCTCCCAATCTTGTCCATCTCAGAAAACGGCAGCAATAGTCAACTAGGCTCATGTGCCTATAAATCACCCTTGAGCCGTTCTTTTACCTACATCCAACATCCAATCGATCAGCAGGTGCAGCCAGGCCTTCCTTTAAATGCTATCTCTTATGACAATAGCATTTCAACCACCTCCAGTGTCATCACCCCAGTTCTAGCCTCCATCTTTACTCACTCATCTTCTTGCAGCCACCTCCTACTGGGCCTCCTCAATCCCATTCTTGGCTCCTTTACTACTGTTGATTCTGACTACAGCAGTAAGAATGTCCCTCCCAGATTAAAAATCCAGTTCCATTGCTGCTCAGCTCAACACCTTCCAGTGACTTCTCATCATACCCAGGACCATCACTCTGACCCAGGTGTTCCTCTCTCAATTCGAACCACATATGCCATCTTGCTATTGCTCAATCACAAGCTTGTTCCCACTCAGGAACTTTCTGCTTTGTGCTTCTTTCTCTCTGTAATGATTTGGTCCAAGATCTTTACAAAACTCTCAACTTCCTTTCCTGTCTCTGCTCAAAAATGATCTTCTCAGAAAGATTTTGACTACTCTCTAAAATAGTGTTCTACCTCCTTGCTTTCTTTCAATTCAGTATATGTTTCATGAACTAACATTATATTCGTCATTTATTATATTTTCCCTCTACAAAAATGTGAGCTCTATAAGGGCAAAGGTTTTATTTGCATTTATTACAGGGGTATTCCCAATGCCTTGAATAGCTTCTGACACCAAGTAGGTGCTCAAAAAATATTTGTTGCATGAGTGGAGGAACAAGTAAATGGGTGAGTAAAACATACGTTGGTTACTTGAAAGTGTATTTGCTTCTCCAGTGGGGAAATACTGACCTCAGAAGATATTTAGCAATTTTAGATGCAAGTGGGAGACAGATTCCACTGTCACCTAGTGGGGAGAGGCCAGGGATAAAGTTAAACACCCTACAACACAGAGGGCAGTCCCACAGGAAAAAAAAATTATCTGGCATAAAATGTGAGTAGTATTGAGAATGAGAAACTCTGATCAGAAAGTTAAAAAAATGTAAATACATGTAGCATATTTAATAGTCATTACTAAGGTAAGTATAAAAATATGGAACCTAGAAAGAGATGATATAGAGTAAGAAAGGTAGAGACAACAAAAGAGAGGCTTGAAGGGGAAGAAGACTGGAGGAATCAGATCACCAGCCAAGTCACGTTTAAGGTAACTCCGGACGAAGTCTTGACAGAAATGCAGGAAGTATGTGATAACATGATGCTAGTAGGAGAACAAAAGTGTTCATCAGTTAATCCAGAACAGGAAGTGAACCAGCAGCTACTATACAGGAAATAGTGTGCTTCTCTTTGGATTAAGGATTGGCAAGGACTAAGGATTTCTTTATTACACACATGTCCCTATATATGTTTGCTTGATTAATGTGGGTCTCCCCACTGCATTCTAAAATCTATTGGAGTTCAGGGCCCCTGAGTGGCTCAATTGGTTAAGTGGCTGATTTCGGCTCAGGTCATGATCTCATGATTCACGAGTTGGAGCCCCACATCAGGCTCTGTGCGGACAGCTCAGAGCCTAGAGCCTGTTTTGGATTCTGTGTCTCCCTCTCTCTCTGCCCCTCCCCGGCTTGCACTCTGTGTCTCTCCCTCAAAAAAATAAACAAACATTAAAAACAATGTTTTTAAATCTACTGGAGAAATAGCCCTATCTGTGTAGTGTTTGGTACACAGGGTCTGCTTGATAAATATATGCTGAATGCCTTAATGAATAAAGGTACACATAGCAATAAACTGCATTGCAATAAAAAAAAAAAAAGTTCCATGATGAGAAATGAATGCTGGTGTCTCTAAAATTCCACTCTCTATCCCAGTATAAGAAGAAAGGATTCAAATAATTACATTGAGCCCCTTCAAGCCAATGAGACTTCTAAGCCAGGTTCTGTAGTCACCTCAGCATTTCTTTGTCCTTCACTCCAAGCTCCTCAGATAACAATTTTTTTCAACATCTATTTACTAAACACCTCCCATGTACCATAATTGTAACTAGGTGCTTGGGATAGAATCATGAGCAGAATAGACCTGGCCCCAATTCTTGTACAACCGACAAACTAGTGAAAGAAGGAACCACTAACAAAAGTTAATTGCAAACTGTGGTAGGCATCATGGATAGATAAAAACCTACAGCCAAAGGTGGAGAACTACAGGGTGCGTGTTCAGATAACATGATCAGCAAAGACCTCTCTGAGGAGGTGGTGTTTAAGCTAAGAATATTTTATGATTTTTAAAAAGGCAGTGCTCGTTGAAAAAAAAAATTAAAAAATTAAAAAAAATTAAAAAAAAAGGCAGTGCTGTAATCGTTTTTAAATGAGCAAAAACACTTAGGCTTTCATAATGGGATTACAAAATCTTGGGGTGAAACGTTATTGGCAAAGAGGTTAAATGAAGTCTTTTGTATCTAAATAATAAACATTTGTAGAGTAGAAACATTTAGAACTCTCCAGGCCATTTAAGCTCTCCACATACCAGAGGAAAAAAGTTGATTACTTAGAGACGAAAGCAAATCGAACTCAACTGACCTTGTCGCCATCAACCTAACACACGCTATCAAATCAATTTTGTCACAGAAGGATTATGACACAGGCCTATGAGTCAGCAGTCTAAACTCAATGAGTGATAGCACTGTGGACATGAATAGGAGGAATAATCAAAAGGTCTGGCTTGAATATTAACATTCTTGGGCCTCTGTGAGAATGGACAGGACAGGTAAGCAGTATGCAATGGAATTTTTTTTTATTTCGGTGGCAAAAGTATTATTTCTACAATTTGATATATATTTATATTCCGTGTCCTAAAGCAGCACTCTCCTTGGCCACTGCTTTCAACTTTATCATTATTTGATAAGGCTGCTCAAATATTATCAGAGAGCCCGTTCCTGAGTATACGATAATGCACAGATACCCAAGTGGAGTCAGGTTCTCTTCTGGGAAAAGCAGTGTCATCCGTCATTATCATTCCATTCACAAAACTAACAAACTTTCCTACCAAGGATAGTAAATGACAATAAATATAGTGCTCTGTGCTTTGACACAATATTCTAACTATCCACAGCTTACATGCATTACTTAAAGCAAAAGCACAAATAAACTATTCTGTTCTGAATTTTAACTAGAACATAAAGAAGTCCATTTACTGGGGTGCCTGGGTGGCTCAGTCGGTTGGGCATCCAACTTGGGCTCAGGTCATGATCTCGCGGTCTGTGAGTTCGAGCCCCGCATCGGGCTCTGTGCTGACAGCTCAGGGCCTGGAGCCTGCTTCAGATTCTGTGTATCCCCCTCTCTCTGCCCCTCCCATACTCATGCTCTCTCTCTCTCAATAATAAATAAATGTTAAAAAAATTAAAAAAAAAAAAAAAAAGAAGTCCATTTACTTATCCATATAGGTAAATGAACCAAGCTAAGTCATGAATTTCTTCAGAAAAAGTCCCAAAAAAGGGAGCTGAACTTGCATCAAATGTCCATGGGAAAAGGCATTTGAGAAGTAGCTATTATATTTTTAAATTAACTAAATAATTACATTTCAAAGGATAAATAACAGAATCCCAGCTACTCCAAATAAAATGTGTGTGTGTGTGTGTGTGTGTGTGTGTGTAAAGCCATACATTATCCTTGCCATAACCCGAAGAATCCATCTCTTAATTTCTAATTCTAACCAAACTGTTTTTCATTTTACCAAAGAATATGATTTTTAAAACTGCATATTCAGATAGCCACTTTTTTTAAGAAACAGAAAGTAAAGAACAAGTTGCATGTGTAACATTGTAATTCTTTCTTATTTTGAAAAGGTTGGAATTCTCTACTTTCAAAATTTTTCAGTTCAGTGAAAATAAGATCAATAGTCAAATCAATATTTCTCAGTAAGAAATGCAAATTCACAACCCCAGATGAACAATAAGAGAATGATTAAGAAAAAAATCCTTTTAGCTTTATTAAAACACCATAATTCTTATCTTAATTACACTTTCCTATATTTGTCGTGCAAATGATGAACTGCTCTCCCTAAATGCACTCCCAAATTGGGATGCTACATATACAGTCAAATGCTCTATTTTGATTTTACCTATTAAATTATTAAAAACAAAATAAGTTCTAAGTAATCAAAGTAGTAAAACAATAATGCATACTTTTCATATTTTATGTGAAATAAAACAATGGTAATAAAAAGCATTGATGGAACAAGATAAATACTGACTTCATTGCCACTCAAAGTGAAAAGATAAAAACAAATCTGGTATTTTTTAAAGATATTCTTTTTTTTAAATTTTGTTAATGTTTATCTATTTTTGAGAGAGCGAGGGACAGAGTGCAAGCGGGGAAGGGGAGAGAGGGAGGGAGACACGGAATCTGAAGCAGGCTCCAGGCTCTGAGCTGTGTGTGAGTCAGCACAGAGCCTGCTGCTGGGCTCGAACCCACAGAATGTGAGATCATGACCTGAGCCGAAGTCAGACACTCAACTGACGCTCAACCCAAGCGCCCCTGATGTAATGTTTTTAAGTCTTGGCATTCCAATAATTGAAATAAGGCAAATATACCTTTTCCTCTTTTCTAATCACAGTCTAAATGTACACTACAAGGGAAATTTTTGCATAAATTTAGTTTGCAGATTCAGGATGTGCTAAATAAATGCTAACAAAATGAAACAATAAACCGTTGCTATTTCAGGACAGCAACCTCTGTTTTCCAACACCAGGATGGCTGACACCGTGAAAAGGGCACTCAGCAATGGCACAATGGACAAGAATCACTTATCCTCCAATTTTTACTGGGACTCTATGGAAGTTATATGACTAAAATAAATGCAGTGTCTCTATTTTCTTCCACTAAGTTTCATTGTAAATGTTATAATCAGTGTATAAAGGTATTACTGCTCCAATTTTTTTCTGTAATACATAGGTATGAATTGATTTTATACTTTTGTTTGAAGAGGGGCTGGCAAATTTGATAATGAAGAGCCAGATAATAAATATTTTAGGCTTTTCAGGCAGCAGAAGGTCACTGCCATAACAACTCACCCCATGTCATTTTAGCGCAAAAGCAAATATAGGCAAAATGTAAATAAATGGGGATAGCTGCACTCCTATAAAATTTTACTTACAAAATAAACATGGCATGGGCCGTAAGTTGTAGTCCTCTGGTATAGAACACCATGGCAAGTGGTACTGAAATGTAAAATGGAGGGAGCAATCGCTTTTATCTATCAAACAGGTACGGAGAGTCATTTTATGTTACAGGGGACAGCATGCTTCAAAGTGAATCTTAGGAGGTGGGGACTCCGGAGCCAGATCACTTGCGTTTGAATCCAGCCTCTTCGCTTGCCAATTATGTGGTTTATGTCAGTCACTTAATTCTGCCTTCTCTCCTTCCTCATCTGGAAAATGGAGGGTGGAAGGGAATACGATTGTGGTCAGAGTTAAGTGGGTTCAGGCAGGTAATCCACTCAGAAGCATGCACAGTAAAGTCTGAGAAGTAAATCCACTCAGAAGCATGCACGGTAAAGTCTGAGAAGTAAGTAATATTATCTATTATTATAAAAGTTCATTTTCATATACGACAGCCTGTCAAGCAAAAAGGGCCCATTCATATTTTCCAGTACTTCCTTGTCATCAGAAAATAAACCAACAAACAACTGCACGTACTGCTCGTATATGAAAAATCTGTATGTGTTAAATCATGCTGAGCTCCCAAGGGTCATGCCTGAGGCTTCTTTATTACTATCCCTTTATGCCCGGCACTAAGCTACTGTCCAACGCAGAGTTGGGAAATGTGGAATGAATGGGGGAAGAAGTGCCTGAATGAATCTGGGAACTCAAGAACTAAAAGAGACATTCCTGATGGCTAACGATTAGAGGCCCTTGAGAGTTAACTAAAGGCAAGAGGCATGATAACACCATGAGGTGCTAACATGAGATACTTCTTAGAAATTAGACCACTTGGGGGTGTGTTGAGAACAAGGACAAATATGTTTCTTGTAAGCAATTCAATGTTAGGGATAGGAGACAGCCCAGGAAGTTCAGACTCCACCTGATGCCTTCAGAATGACTTTCTGGAGGGGCGCCTGGGTGGCTTGGTCGGTTAAGCGTCCGACTTCAGCTCAGGCCATGATCTCACGGTCCGTGAGTTCGAGCCCCACGTCGGGCTCTGTGCTGACAGCTCAGAGCCTGGAGCTTGTCTCAGATTCTGTGTCTCCTTCTCTCTCTGACCCTACCCCATTCATGCTCTGTCTCTGTCTCAAAAATAAATAAACGTTAAAAAAATATTTTTTAAAAAAAAGAATGACTTTCTGGAGGGCATGGAAAGTCAGGAACACTTCCGAGTGATGGGGAGGGAGTGCTGGCCATTAGAGACATCAAAGGTATTTCAAGAAAAGACAGATTGCAAGGTGAACTGGAATTAAATGACAACGTGGGAAACAGGATTTTTCCAGCTTCTTCAAGGTCTCCAAAGAAAAAATACAACTGACCTTTTTTTTTTGTAGGTGCAGAACTGGCAATATGACCTCCCAATACCATGCCATAAAATCATCTTCTCATTCTTTAATTCTGTTTCCGGTCTAAATACCAGTGCTGGCCCCAAATATTAATGAACCTTAAGGGGCAAAACTTGGCTTGCTCCCACCCGCATTACTCTCATAAAGATCCGGTAATGTCACATTTTATCCTGTGCTGACAAGACAACCCAGACTTCCTTTGGTGCTCCATCCCAGTGTGCAGGGCACTTGTCGGCCCTGAACATGCATGTGGTGTACCTAGGCACCAGGTTGAGGGCAGATTCTGGCTCAGAGGGCCTGGGGTGGAGTAGGAGTCTGTCTCCAACAAGCTATGGATCCATGAACTCCCCAATTGTGAGGAGCAAACGTATAGAGAACATTTAGTTCTTATTTGGTGCCTAACATCCTTCTGTTCTTTTCCCTGGAAATGGTCCTCTCTTGCTCACAGCTCAGGTGGAACATTAGTGGTCACTTATTCCTTCTACCTTCACTTTGTGAACAGATCCACAATTTCCCTTATGCCTAAATGAGGCGTTTTAAGACCATATCTTTAAAAACTTGAATCTAACAAGGCTTTCATACACAGCTTTTGATGCCTGTTTGACACTGAGAAGCATATCTGTTTAACTCCTCATCCGCTAAAATCTACAACATTTTAACTCAATTTTTCTTTCTTTTCACACCTTTGAAAATGTTCATTCTCTGTTGGATACACTTACATTTAAATTAAAAGCAATGTCTATTTCTCGTTTTAAATTGTATTATTGCACAGAATGAATGACAATGTGATATAAATATCTGTCCAGGTATCATAAAATTTAAATGTTCTATTGTTATAGTAAGAAAGCATGTAGAAAATATAAAGCTATATAACACGAAACCCTTGGTTATCACTGCGTTATCTGCGGTAATAACCTATATTGCTTGTGGTATTTTTTTAACTGTGAAGTAGCACAACTGTTGACTAAGCTTTGAATCTTACCCCAACTTAAAGTATTTTAAATGTATGTACTTTTAATAAATGTACTGAATTCATTTACATAAGTTTTCTGTTTTCTCTCTCTTCTCTGAAATGCTCTGTAAAATTCTGTAGTCAATAACCCATATCACACACACATCTTATTCTGTTAACCTTGGACCCTTTCTCAAGGGTGACCCTTGTTGGTTCTGCATCTTGACAGTTTCCATTCTTGGTGTATCAAGAATGTATCACTCTTGTTATTATCCATGTATCACTCTTTGAAGTCTTTACCCAGGTACCACCCCTAGAGGCCCCATCCCTGCAAACTTTCCTGGGACATTCCCTCTCTTGAACCAGAGATCCTGTGATCTATCCATCTATTCAGTCATCTGTTCATTCATTTCTTCATATCCACTGATATTAAACATTCAAAATGTACTTGGTGATACACTGGCCATTGTCTTTTGGACCGTGACAGTCAGGAGAGAGCAATAACAGCTTCCCTGTATTGGAGGGAAAGGAGGAAGAGGAAGAAAGAGAGAAAGAAAAGAAGTATAAGGAAAAAAAGACATCGGAGAAGACGAATTCGGGTTCATTTTCCACACCATCTTTCTACACAGACATTTTTTTTATTCTAAAAGGTTTTTTTTCTCTTGCAAATGTTTTCCTTCAAACTTTTCAAAGATTTTTGCAAATAATTTAAAGAATCTGATTGCACAGAGAAAAAAATTATCCTTGGAGTAAGATTTCTTACCGTGGCTCACAAATCCCCACCTCATCTGACCCCAGCCTACATTTCCAAATTCACCCCACTTTCTCTCCATGCCCTTGAGTTGACAGACCCCAGCCATGCTCCAGATTTGTGTTTCCTGAAACACATCAACTCCGTTCTCACCTCAAATATATGTACTTATTCTTTCACCTTAAAGGACTCTCCTCCAGACCTTCTGGTCTGCCTCAACATCATTTAAGCTCTGCTTACACATTATGCTCTCAAAGACACCTCCCCATCCTTCCTAGCCCCATGCATCAAATTACTAATCAGGCTTAATCATTTTACCTACTTTAAATCCTCTTTGGACTTTTCAAGATTTATCTGGAATTACCTTATTTTTCACCTTATAATTTACTCTCTTTCTTTTCCCCCTGGGGATATAAACTCCTTGAGGTTTGGAAGTCTGTCTTAAAGTTTAATTCTATATCCTTGATACCTAGGACATTGCCCAGAATATACTCAAGTAAGTATGTGCTGACTGACCGTGCCTTAATAATTGCATTCGCATGGAGCTGTAGAGGCTGCCCTGCAGAAGTGTGTTCTCTGGGTTCACAGGGAGCAGTGATCTACAGTTTCTTATTGATGAAAGCAGCTTTGTAAAATCTGTGATTGGATTTGGGTAGGGATATTCTGCGGACATTATCTACCACTGTGTCATCACCATGACCCTCTACTCATAAATTTGTTTTTCCCATTTTTTAAAATTTTTTTAAAGTTTATTCATTTCTGAAAGAGAGACAGAGCGTGAGCAGCGGAGGGGCAGAGAGAGAGAGGGAGACACAGAATCCAAAGCAGGCTCCAGGCTCTGAGCTGTGTCAGCACAGAGCCCGACGTGGGGCTCAAACTCACGAACTGCGAGATCACGACCTGAGCCGAAGTCGGGCGCTTAACTGACTGAGCCACCCAGGCACCCCAAATTGTTTTTCCCATTTCCTTTTGAGATAATTGTCAGAAAATTTATTGTACTGAGGATCTAATCTATTTCTTTGTTAAGGACAATATATAATAATTCCATTTCTTGACTGGCTCTGTCACCAATAAACTCAACTATAGAATCTTAGGTCTTAAATATCTGTATCTTTTCTTATATATATTGCATACTATATGCCAAAATATATTCTAACTGTTTCTATTGCTTCTCACTTAATCTTTTATTTGGGGGTTATCTCCATGGCCAACTTCCAGGAACTCTGAGGGAAAACACAGGACCAAATTAACGACAACTATTTTCACTTACACAACTACTGCTTACTTATGTCCTAGATATATGGTATGGCTTATGGCCAGGGCCATTATTTAACTCACCAAAGAAAAAACTCAGGGAAAAAGACAGGGTCAAAAGAGAAAGCAGGCTGGGGTGCCTGAGTGGCTCAACTGGTTAAGTGTCGCAGTCATAGTATTGAGCTCCCCATCGGGCTCTGTGCTGAGCATGGAGCCTGCTTAAGATTCTCTGCCCCTTTCCCTTGCTCTCATTCTCTCTCAGAATAAATTAATAAACATTTTATTTAAAAAAAAATAGCAAGTAAAACAAAGGATAGAAAAATTTCCAGATGTGACAAAGAGTGTTTTCAAGGGCTAAAAAGTAAACAAGAACCTACATTAAAAAAGGTACGCCCGGAAATGGGATTAGTTACAAGTGCCCTAAGGGCAGTCGGCGATTGGTCTTATTCACAATTTTGCACGTATGTATGTGTGCTACTCAATACACATTAGTTAAATGAATACATGAGCAGAAGACATTAGTTTTTATAGAAACTGTAGGGTATCACTTTACCCAAGAGCAGCAGTTCTCAACCAGGAGTGGTTTTAAATATTCTCATCTGGGACATGTGGCAATGCCTGGAAACATTTGTGGTTGCCGCAACGGAGGGTGTGTCACTAGCATCTAGTATGTAAAAGCCCGAGAAGCTGCTAAATATCCTACAATGCAGAGAATAGCCACCTCACCACCAAAAAACTTACCTGGTGCAAAATGCCAGAAATACTGACACTAACAACACGTGCCCTAGAGAAAGAAGTGACGCATGGTAATTTTCAAAAAAGGATAAAATCACGATTCTCATACAGCTACAAAATGAATAGGTCTTGACAATAAATTTCATATATCAAAAAAAAAGATACACAAAATGAATAGGTCTTAAAGATTTTACTTCAATCAATCAAAGAGAGAACCAAGAAAATATCATAAGTGGTTTAAAATAGATCAGGAAGGTGAAAGTAATGCGCACATGGAGGTAAGACTACCTTTTCCATTGGATGGGTAGAGAATTTGAATGAATCTCTACTGGACCCGTGGAGATTAGCTACAATATACAAAAATGTAGAGTAACTGCTGAATCAGAATGAGATGAGACAGAAGGGAGTGCTATGGACAAGTGGATAGTTTTCCACTGAAGTTCACACTTTTCTTCTTTATAGAGAGATAGAAACATTGGTCACTATCAAATGCTGCCTTTGGCCAAGTACATTCCAGTGGCTTTACAGTAATATTCACTAGATGACGACTTTGGTAAGACTATGAACAATATTTCTATTTACTTAACCTTTCAAACTGATTCTTAATGAAGGATCTCCTCATATATTCTCCTAGCAAATGCACATCTAAAACCAAAGTTCTTTATTTTCTCTACCTCCCCTTCAACAAAACTTAAGCTCCATCAGAATATAAAACACAAAAGAAAAAAAATAGGTGGTACTGTATTGCCTTTGTCTGCCTAAATACTAAAACTAGAATCAAATGTTTTGTCTTTTTAAAGGCACCTTATGGAACAATGTATCATTTTTCATTGTAACATAACCATGAGGACAGTATAATATCTCATAATAATCTACATGGAGGACAAATTAATGATTCATAGAGAGCCATAGGCCTGGAAAAAATGATTGAGACAATGAGTTTAATAGAGATTATTTAGAATGTCCAGTATAGGCACCTAAGGAAGCATGGATAATTCAACATCATATAAATCACTTATGATTTTTAATGGCTCACCACCTTAACTTCATTTATGTGTGAACTGTTTCACCAAGGTTGGCCAAGAGTGCATTGCGATCAAGATGTTAAATTCCTTTGGCTTTCTAACAGTTTGGATGATTGAACATGAAAATAATATCTCCAGTCAATGATACCAAATGTGTTCATTTTACTAAATTTAAAAAAAGGAAGTAAAATATGTATGAATGAAACACTCTGCACTTAATATAATCCCTTCTATGTAATCCTTTAGTGGAAATGAAACATTTGGCTAGGATTCAAACAAAGTTAATCATTATTTTTTTGAAAGCGTTTTCTTATTCCCTTTAGTTAAAATGTTGAAATCATTAAGACTAATTTTAAACTAGACTTCAGAATGACAGATATACTAAAAATAAAATTTGAAAACATTTAAGCATATAAAAATTAAGATCAACATAATAAATTATATCCAAATTTGAGGAAGGAAACAGGATGAGTGTGTACAACATAAATCAATCAATTAGAAGATAAAATAAACCCAAAGGATAGCTGTCATACATATTGAACAGTTCTTTTACCGAGAATGAATCTCACAAACCCATGGTCATCAGTAATTTAAAAATTAGAATCAAATATGCCAGTTTTGTCAGCTAGGTTCTATTATTATTTTACTGTCATTTCTTAATTACTTGAGAATATTATATTTCACAAACAGCTAGTGGTAACACTTAGTCAAGATAAATGCTTCTGCTATGCCAGTGAGAGCATACTTTCAGTGAGGGACATTTTACATTGTATTCTATTTCCTTAAATGATTACTGTGGTATTAATCAAAAGGAAACCTGATTAGCAAATTAAAAATTTGATTAGCTCTTTTAGAATAAAAAGAGAAAGAAAGAAAGAAAGAAATTAATCACAGACTGTCAGTAGGGCATAACTAGTCCCTTACTCCAACTAACACCTGCACGCTGGAAGCAGGGAGATAATGGCTGTTAACATATAAGAGTGTGAGAGCCCTTTGATTGCTGTGAAACCTTTTTTATTCTTCTTTAATCAAGGTAATTACAGAGTACAATGGTTCTTCGAGGCTTATACTGTATTTATCAAAGTAAGATTGAGGTGTTTTTAAGACACAGTCCACCTACACATAGGTTTAAAAATACAGTAATATCTCTCTCCCAATCTTGGGATCGTAGGCTCTGCTTTCCATTTCCGAAAGTGTAAAGTTAGATTAATGTTCTTATGTAAGACAATAGTTGCTTTCACCCTTGACAGCATGAGTGCTTGGAATGGGGGTAGGGGAATAATGATATTTTTATCAACTTCAAAAATGACAGAAAATCCATAGAGCCTTGTGTCTGGTGATGTCACAAGACTTTCGTCGCAAAATCCCAATGTCAGCAACGTTCAAAAATTTAGCATATTTGTTTTCCTTAAAGAATTATGAGAACTGAAACGGTGACAGTCACGATGGGCACCGGCACAAGAAAAGAAAACTGCTTCTTTATCATGAATGAATTCAATTTTGTTTGTAGTGAGCATTTCGATACTTTTGGGATGTCAATGGAGGAAGCACTAGGATCCAATTGTTTGCATGGAAGTTCCAAATTTTAATTAGAAAGATTCATCCTCCAGCAAGTGTGCATCTTAATTGCCACTAGATATTAATTTATGATAGACACTACTATTATTTATACACTCAGAAAATGCTTCAACAATGTTCCTCTTGGCTTAGTTATCTCACAAAGAGGTACAAGAGCTTGATAGACACAGGCGTGGACTTAGACCTACATCTTAGTCCTGGCTCTACCAACTCTTTAGCCATGTAAGCTCATGCAAGGCATTTGAAGATGCTAAGAAAAATGTTATAATTGAAGATTAATGATGGTGGTGCATTCTTAGCTTAGATCACAAGGCTACTTTTAAATCTGAAAATGAGTTTGGGAAATATGGGGGAAAATCACAGTAAGTACATGTGATTTATTACCATGTATACCACTACTGGTGACAGAAAATGCCCCACAATATTTGCTTCTCCATTTTTTGTTCTTCTTTTGTTTTGTTTTTTTACTGGCTTTTGCTGCTTACAAATGACACTCTCATGGAAACCATAAATTATCCATACAAGGATGTCAGAGGCAAGAAATATAGAATGAAGTCAAATAACAAATGGCAAAATTTTAGCCTCCTCTTCTTTTCTACTTATTGTACCTGAAAACAGATCGTATGAATAAAATTATCAAAAATATCAGTTATTTCAACCACATGGATTCATTTAACATTTTATTTTAAAAGGTTGGTAATGACAATCTTAAAATTTGTATGGAACCACAAAAGACCCCTAATAGCCAGTTATGTTGGAAAAAGGAAACCAAAGAGGGAAATATCACCATCCCAGACTTTAGCCCCTACTACAAAGCTGTAATCATCAAGACACTATGGTACTGGCACAAGAACAGACACATACACCAATGGAATAGAATAGAGAACCCTGAATTGGACCCACAAATGTATGGCCAACTAAGCTTTGACAAAGCAGGAAAGAATATCCACTGGAATAAAGACAGTCTCTTCAGCAAGTGGTGCTGGGAAAACTGGACAGCGACATGCAGAAGAATGAACCTGGACCACTTTCTTACACCATACACAAAAGTAAAGTCAAAATGGATGAAAAACCTAAATGTGAGACAAGAAGCCATCAAAACCCTAGAGAAGGAAATAGGCAACAACCTCTTTGACCTCAGCTGCAGCAACTTCTCGCTTGACACGTCTCCATGTCTTGATGGGACCTCATCAAGATAAAAAGCTTCTGCACTCCAAAGGAAACAATCAACAAAACTAAAAGGCAACCCACAGAATGGGAGAAGATATTTGTAAATGACATCTCAGATAAAGGGTTAGTATGCAAAATCCATAAATAACTTATCAAACTCAGCACCCAAAAAACAAATATTCCAGTGAAGAAATGGGCAGAAGACATGAATAGGCACTTTTCCAAAGAAGACATCGAGATGGCCAACAAACACATGAAAAGATGCTCTCAACATCACTCATCATCAGGGAAATACAAATCAAAACCACAATGAGATACCACCCCACACTGGTCACAGTGGCTAAAATTAACAATTCAGGAAACAACGAATGTTGGTGAGGATGTGGAGAAAGAGGAAACCTCTTGCACTGTTGGTCGGAATGCAAACTGGTGCAGCCACTCAGAAACAGCATGGAGGTTCCTCAAAAAATTAAAAATAGAGGGTGCCTGGGTGGCTCAGTAGATTCAGCATCCGACTTGGGCTCAGGTCATGATCTCGTGGTTCCTGAGTTCGAGCACCATATCAGGCTCGGTGCTAACAGCTCAGAGCCTGGAACCTGCCTCAGATTCTGTGTCTCCCTCTCTCTCTACCCCTTCCTCACTCAAAGTCTCTCTCTCTCAAAAATAATATAAACATTAAAAAATAAAAAATAAATTAAAAATAGTACTACCCTAGAACCCAGCAAGAGCACTACTAGGAATTTATTCTAAGGCTATAGGAGTGCTGATTCATAGGGGGACATGTACTCCAATGTTTTTAGCAGTGCTTTCAACAACAGCAAAATTATGGAAAGAGCCCAAATGCCCATCGATGGATGAGTGGATAAACAAGATGTGGTTTATATACACAATGGAATACTACTTGGCAATGAGAAAGAATGACATCCTGCTATTTGCAATAATGTGGATGGAACTGGAGGGTATAAAGCTAAGTGAAATCAGTCAGTCAGTCAAAGAAAGACAGATATCTTACGTTTTCACTCATATGTGGAACTTGAAAAACTTACCAGAGGATCATGAGGGAACATAAGGGGAAAAATAGTTTCAAACAGAGAGGGAGGCAAGCCATAAAAGGATCTTGAATGCAGAGAACAAACTGAAGGTGGATGGGGGGGGGATGGGTGATGGGCACTGAGGAGGGCATTTGTTGGGATGAGCAATGGGTGTTGTATGTAAGTGATGAACCATGGGAATCTAACCCCCAAACCAAGAGCACATTGTATACACTTTAAGTTAGCTAACTGGACAATGAATTTAAAAAAACAAAAAATAATAAAACTATAAAAGAATAAATAAATAAATCGTTGGTAATGAAAAATAGAAAATCTCAGCACTATTTAAATATAACATCACATTTCATTATATTGCATTTATTTGTGCTTATTTATTTCTATCTTCCAAAGCATGAGACAGCTCAAAATTCTAATTCTAAGCAACAGATTTAATTCTTCCCATACCAAAACTGTCTTGAAACTTCCCTAAAAGCAGTAAAAAGTAAAATGAAGACAGAGCTGGGAGACAGAGGGCATGTGAAGGCCACAAGATTAGCACTGGTGAGAACAGAAGCAGTGCTGTTGACGGAAGGAACCAGAGGAGAAAAATAAATGAATATAAAGAGAAGGATTGAGAGTAGAGGATGTAAGTAGGTTCAAGAGGCAGAGCCTAGGGGTGCCTGGGTGCCTCAGTTGGTTAAGCGTCTGACTTCAGCTCAGGTCATGATCTCACGGTCCGTGAGTTCGAGCCCCGCGTTGGGCTCTGTGCTGACAGCTCAGAGCCTGGAGCCTGTTTCAGATTGTGTGTCTCCCTCTCTCTCTGACCCTCCCCTGTTCATCTCTATCTCTCTCTGTCTCAAAAATAAATAAACGTTAAATTTTTTTTTCAATTAAAAAAAAAAGATGCAGAGCCTAGAAGAATTCCTTGATGCAATTCCCACGAGGCAAATAATCTTTTTATGGAATGCCAGGACTTGAGCTGAAGCTGGGAAGATTGTAGTTAAAGGCAACAGGCCCACCAGACATAGGTAGCTCATGAACAATAAAATCACCTAAATCAAGAAAGCAGCAGGAAAAGAGTGCCCGGAGCCAAAATAACCACCCACTGTTTAATGAGCCGCTAAATAATTCTAATGAAAATAATGCAGAAAATATTTATTGTGTACCTACAAGATGTTAGATGTACAACAGTAAAGAAAACAGGATTCTCAATGTTATGATGTTTAGGATTTCCTGGGATACAAATGTATTAATAAAGTTAGCACAGGCATTACTTATGAGGAGATGTGAAGGAATCAGCAAGTACTGTTACTTCAACAGGGAGACAAATTTTAGATTTACAGTTCAGGTTACAGTACAGGTTACATTTTCCTAAAGAAATGGCTTTTCATCTGAATCTTAAGAATGACTACAATTAGATTTTGAAAGAGTTTCCTGATATGCATAAAGGCTTAACATGTTCCAAGAATGGTGGATATAAAGTGTAGAAAGTGAGGAATAGTACCTCTAAAATATATTTCATATTTTGATCTAGACCTCCTCCAGGAAGCCTTCCTGATTTACCCTGACATGGCTGCTTGCCCTTCTTTGTGCTTCCTAACATTGTGTCTCCACCACTGTACTTACTAGATTTTGTGATAATTATCAACTTACATTTTCCGCACTGCATCACTGATTTACTCAGAAAGTACACGTCTCATTCATATTTATTTACCACATGGCCTACAAAAGTCTCAAGAAGACACTCAGTATATCATTATTGGATACAGAAACAATGCAGTTGTAACTGTAGTCATTATGTAAATAACACTGAATTCAAAAACCACACAGTCACAGAAAATAAAACTTCCCATTTTGCACTGTCCCAAGTACATCATTATCATCATGTGAATATATTTCTAATCTGAAGCCAGTAGGTGTCATCTACTATAAGAAATCAGAGGGCTATGTGGCTAATTTACTGAACAATCTGAATCCATAGATAAACCTCATGAAAGGATTTAACTTTCCCCAATTCTTTTTCCCCCTGTAATCATATTTTTGTTTACTTTTTTCCGTACCTTAAAATTAACTTGGGTAGATCCAGCCACTTTCTAGTAACTCAAGTACTGAACAATTCAGTTAATACAGCTTAAAATTTTATCTTATCTAACTGAGCTCTCTAATGTTCCCCTTCAGTCCTACATCAATAACTTTTTCCCCTAAAGTCACAGGCTAGAGAAGACCAATCTTGCTCTTCATTTTCCTCCCAGCTACCTTCTTCTTCTCTTCCAGTACCTTCAGGGGTGAGGTTTACATAACAATCAAAGAAAATGAGAAACTTTGTTTTTACTTTAAAAATTTAATTGTAGGGGTGCTTGGGTGGCTCAGTCAGTTAAGCATCCCACTTCAGCTCAGGTCATGATCTCACAGTCTCTAAGTCTGAGCACCGCATAGGGCTCTCTGCTGACAGCTCAGAGGTTGGAGCCTGCTTCAGATTCTGTCTCCTCTATCGGACCCTCCCCTGCTGTGTTCTCTCTCTCTCTTAAAAAAAAACATTTAAAAAATATATTTAATTGTAGGAAAGGATAGACTCTTCAATAAATGGTTCTGGGAAACTGGACAGTTACATGTAAAACAATGAAAGTGAACAACTATTTTATACCATACAAAAAATTAACTCAAAATGGATTAAAGAATCTAAGGCCAGAAACCATAAACTCCTAGAAGAAAACATAGGCATGAAACTTCTTGCCATTGCTCTTAGCACTATTTTTTTGGATCTGATTTCAAGGGCAATGACAACAAAAGCAAAAATAAACAAATGAGACTACATCAACCTACAAAGCTTCTGCAGTGAAGGAAACCATCAATAATAAAAAAAAAAAAAGCAACCTAACCTACTGAATGAGAGAAGGTATTTGCAAATCATTTATCTGGTAGGGGGTCAATATTCACAATATATTAAAAAACTCACTCAACTTAATAACAAAATACAATCCTATTTTAAGATGGGCAGATGATCTGAATAGACACTTTTCCAAAGATATACAGATACAGGCACATGGAAATATGTTTAACATCACTAATTATCAGAGAAATACAAGTCAAGGCCACAATGAGATACTCTTGTCAGAATGGCTTGTATCAAAAAGAGAAGAAATCACAACTGTTGGCAAAGATGCGGAGGATGTGGAGGAAAAGGAACCCTCATACACTGGTAGTGAAAATGCAGACTGGTGCAGCCACTATGGAAAACTGGAGGCTCCTTCGAAAAACTAAAAATAGAACTGCCATATGATCCATCAATTCCACTACTGAGTATTTATCCAAAGAAAACAAAAACACTAATTCAAAAAGATACATGCAGGGACCCCTGGCTGGTTGAGTTGAAGGAGTGTGTGACTCTTGATCTCAGGTTTGTAAGTTTGAGCCCCATGTTGGGTACAGAAACTACTAAAATAAATGAATGTTTAACATAAATGAATAAAAACATATATATTTATATGCATCCCTATGTTTACTGCAACTTTATATACAAGAAGTTACTAAGATATGGAAGCCACTTAAGATAGATAAATGGATAAAGAAAATGTAGTATATACATGCAATGGAATACAACTCAGCCCTAAAAGAAGAATGAAATCTTGCCACTTAGGACAACATGGGTGTGCCCCGAGGATATTATGCTAAGTGAAATAAGCCAAACAGAGAAAGACAAACCCCTGTGATTTCACTTATATGTAAAATCTGAAAAACAAAACAAGTGAACAAAACAAAACTCAGATGCAGAGAACTGGTGGTTGCCAGACAGGAGGGATGGCTGGGTAAAGTGGTACAAATTTCCGGTCATAAGATAAATACATCATGTATTTATTTATTTTTTTGGTACAGAACGGCGACTATAGTCAACAATAGTGTACTGCATATCATGTAACTTTATGTGGTGATGGGGAAATTAGACATTGTGGCAAACATTTCACAGTTTCTACAAATACTGAATCATTATGTTCTACACTTGAAACTCACAGAACGTTGTATGTCATTTATACCTGAACTTAAAAAAATAATAAAATTGTAGTCTTCTCTTGGTCAACAATTGTGTTCTTTAGGCAGAAATCCAAATGCTGACTCTCTGAAGGGGTCTGGGATGAAAACCTGAGCAGGGTCCTCCCCTTGCTCCAGGCATGGGAAATGAGATTGCTACAACTGTTTCCAAATCCTCCCTCCAGTTCCCTCCTGCAATGGCATCCTCCATGGCTCTCTTACTCTTTGGTCCTTGTGCCTGACAGGCAACTCTGTTTTTGGAAACATAGACTTTCTACTTCCTATGGTGTCCACTTGATGGAAAGGAATGCTATGCATTCTGCCAGTGGAAATACAATGCTATCTGCAAGCACTCTGTTTCTAATTCTTTCTTAAATAGGAACAGAGATCTGCGAGCCTGACATGTAAGCAGATGTCCCATCAAGGATTAGTGTTCTAGTCCTCTTTTCTTGCCATAATTCAAATCCATGTCAATGAGAGGCAATATGACTTTGAATGAGTAAAGCATCCAGATACAAAAAACATGGATGGAGTTGAAGCCAGATTCTGATGGGTGATAGCTGTGTGTAACTTTGAGCAAGATGTTTTTCCATATTTTAATTTCCTCATCTATAAATTGGAGATACTAGCAGCTCCGACATCAGAGAGTAGCTGTGAGAAGCAGATGAGTTCATGGTAAGTGACATGTGCTTAGTCCATTTCCTGCTGCATACTGAGTACTCAATAAATGTTAGTTACGATTATATTTCTCTTGGATACCTGAATTCAGTGGCGAGATAGAAACTTCCATCTTTTTCCCCCAAAGAAAGGAAAGAGCAATTTCCTTAATAAGGATAATGTATTCCCAATGTCTTCTGTCCCTTAGATTCATCTAGTGCTTTAAGAAGGGAATAGGGACTGATGTTTATGTCCCCATAACTGGGTCTGGTACTCCTTAATGAGGCTGTTCATAGTCTCATGACTCTCTTTATTATGTGTGGATACTTGGCTATAATTCCACGACAACAGAAAAATTCACATCTAACATCCTTTTTACATGAACATGAAACAAGATATTACAAGTGCCATTCTACATCCACCAATGAAAAGGAAACTTTAAAAATTTAAGTGTAATCAATAAGCACAACTATCTTTTAAATGCCCTGAATCTTTGGCATATTATGAATCGATTCTAAATTGTGTGGCAGACCACCAAGATCCTCCCAGGTCCTCCTAGAGCCATTAGACACTACGACTGATTTTAATTTCAAAGGCACAGCCAAAAGCAGAAGGAAAAACCTCTTCATTACATATGACAGAAAAGGGGTGAAAGAACCACACAGTGTAACCAAACGCAGATACTTCCCAATTCAGCATTCTTGTTCTATGAATCATTCATTCTTATAGAAAGAAATAAGAGAAAATTCAGTCATAATGCAAGAATGTCATGGGAAAGGAGAAGAATCTGAATGTGGAAAGCTTAAAAAAGAAAATCCTTTCTGAATCTCTATTGACAGACCAAAATCATTTTAGATAGAATGTTTTATCACATTAAAAGGGCAGACAAGAAAAAAATGGCACAGCAAAGTGAATATGAACGAACAAGATGCAAAGGAAAATAAGCAAAGAAGATGAGTAGTTAGAGAATAAATGTTGGGATTATTGAACAATGAGTTAAATGTTGCCGGATAACGCATTAGAAATGGACATGCACAAACTTAAAAGATAGAAAATGGAATTTTTTAGTGATTATAAGTAGTGTTTTCCTGACGAACCAACTGAATTATCAATTTCTTTATAAACATGAGTATCCCCGGGGCACCTGGGTGGCGCAGTCCGTTAAGCGTCCGACTTCAGCCAGGTCACGATCTCGCGGTCCGTGAGTTCGAGCCCCGCGTCAGGCTCTGGGCTGATGGCTCAGAGCCTGGAGCCTGTTTCCGATTCTGTGTCTCCCTCTCTCTCTGCCCCTCCCCCGTTCATGCTCTGGCTCTCTCTGTCCCAAAAATAAATAAACATTGAAAAAAAATAAAAAAAAAATATAAACATGAGTATCCCTAGAGAAGCTATCTTCAAATAGACCATCTTGTAAGTGCTTCTGATTGAGCCTGGATGTTTTTGATGATAAGGGGCTCATCCATCTCTCAGCCTCCAAAACACTCCTATCTTCAACTTCCCATACCTGACTCCAAGGAGAGACACTTGACTGTCACAAATAACAAATGCTTACTTTACATCTATTTGGTTGAAAAATATTGGACACATCACATCAGTAAGTCAAGTGTTTGTTTTTATTTAAGCCATTTCCCCCCCTAGGAAGGAATTGAGGACGAAGTAAATTTTATACCAAACCATATTCTGAGCAAGCAGAAAGAAGCTACACAGAAATTCAGGTGAGTAGGTCACCAAAGAATCAACTAGATTTTAATACCTCCCTAGGGCGTTTCTTTTTAAATTCATTTCCTTTGTAAATAGATGAGCTAAGGACACACTCCGAGGTGTGAAATAAGAAACTCCAGTAGTGTAGGGTAGCACTTACTCTAATCTCTTTTGATGCAATGTATTGATTCTTTTTCATAACGCATTGTGGACGTTCAGGATTATTATTTATCAACATATACAAAATCTGGCAAACATATTTTGGGTATAATTTTAAGATCAGCTAATTGACGTGGTTCTAATTCTTCTTCCTTAGTGTGTAGTGTGTAACGCACTAATACTTGGATGCTTCCACACAGCATAATGAACAAAACAAAACAAAATCAGGCTTTTTAAAAAGTACTAATACAAAGAAGGGCTCTGAATCTTGAATTTTCTGGAAATAATCATTTCATTTCAATCATTTCAGCCAACATCATTTAAAAATATGATGGCAGATCCTCATGTCCAAAAACAGCATGTTGAATATAAATGAAATTTTGTAGTTGGTATTATTGTTTTGCTGATTGAAAGTATTTGAACTCCCTTAGTTGCATAAAAGTAAACCTCAGAGTTCATTGTAAATATGGATTTTCTTTCCTTTCCCGACAGCACAATCTATTCAAGGACCTACAGAAAATATTATTCAAACGTACTTATGATTCTCACACAATACACAATTTGTATTATATCAGCAAGGTATGCAATTGTAAAAACTGGTTATATTCTCATCAATTTAAAAAACTTCAATATGTGTTGCTTCCATTTTTGGAATTTTGATTAAAATTATTTAAGGGATTTCCAAAGGGCTACTTAAAAACTCACATAGAATGTCAGACATTTATTTTGCCATGAGATTACATTCCACAACTCCCCAACTACCCCATGTACAATGGCTTCCTCAGTTTTGAACAATTTCCTAAGACTCTTATGAAAGCAATTTTAGGAACCTATAGATTCTCAGCAAAACAGGAATCACTGGCAGATAGTTGTGAAAGCCCAGAATCAAAACAGCTCATCAGATGATCAGGAAAGAAACTCTGTCTCGTCAGCTAAGAAATGTAGTTGCTACTGGGGCAAGGGCAAATGTGACACCACTTCCATTCTACATCCTTCTTGTTCCCAGTGCTACAGTCAGTATAAGATGGGACTGGTAAGGAATGAACAGACGAAAACAGGATACATGAGAACCACAGAATTTTAGAATCAGCAGAAGCCTTAGAGTTTCTTTCATTTAACGATGGTTGTAAAGGTATGCCATAACACACGATATTATTACATGACCTGCACATACCTTCTACATCCCTCTATTCACCTCAGGCAGGCACCAGTAGGCTTTCCAGCAACCTCCGGTCAGCCCTATGTCCCCACCATGACATCCCTAAAGTGACAAATGCCTACACTGGCTTTGAGAAGAGATTTCAAAACCATATTACTAAAAAAGAAGCAATGTTAGTTGAAGCTCCATAATGAAGAACATTCTAAGATATATTCTTAAATAAAAATAGCAACATGCAGAACACTAAGCAAAAATGCTAATGCATAACAGGTGTGCTAGTTTGAAATCAAGTTCCATTCCCTGTACAATACATCTGGCCATTTCATATTTTGAAACCTTCAAGAGTTTTTAATGGTTATGTACTATTCCAGAGCATAGATTTGCCATCATTTGTCTGGTAATCATTATATATATTTTTGTGGGCCCTTATAATTTTGTCCTTCGGATAAATTCCTAAAAGAAAAACATCAATGTCAACACACATATTTCC
Source organism: Felis catus (assembly GCF_018350175.1). NCBI lineage: Eukaryota > Metazoa > Chordata > Mammalia > Carnivora > Felidae > Felis > Felis catus. Next base: position 138,584,874 of record NC_058376.1, read on the forward strand.
CATCTGTCTTCCACAAATGTTCCAACAGCAAAAGTGTATGAAAACCCATTTCCTTGCACCTTTCCAAAACGTTGTTTGTGTATGCATTCATATGTACAAACCAAAATCTAAGTTAACAAATGACCACTCATACTTCGGTTTGCATTTCTCCAATATTACTGAGTCTAAACATCTTTCATGTATGTGAATACTGACTCTATTTGTCTTTCACAAATCATACATTACCTACTTTTCTAAGCGAGTAATTTGATTTTTCCCCTCTGATTCATAAGATACTTTCATACGTTAAAAGACACCGATTTTGTCACATTTTGCAAATTCTGCAAAATTTTGGTTGGTTTGTACTTTGAATATGTAATTTGAAATAGGGATCCAACTCTGCCTCCCAGAGTATTATTTGTCCATATTCCATTTCCTAAAACTCTTATGTGTTCTTTTTAATAGCTTCATCTACCATATTCTAAAGTCTAAAAATTTCTAGTTTTTTTTATTCATCTGCACAGTTCTCTCTAAATTTATAATTCATTTTAATTTTTTCCTTCTTTCTTCCTTCCGTCTGCCTTTTTTCTTTCTCCCTCCTTCCTTTGTTTTCTTTCTTCTTCCTTCCTTCCCTCTTTTCCCTTAATTTTCTGCTGTTTGTGTACTACTTCATCCCATCTTTATCTTTTTTCTTCTTTTATTTCCTCTCTGATGTTTCTGCAAGAAATTAGCTAGTAACTCTGGGTGTTTTTCTTGATGTTGCTGTTGATGTTCCAGATCTGGGCAAAGCACATACAATTTTGCTAACACATCAACTGTATCTGACAGTTACACCAAACTAAAGACCTAATGTCAATCCCCAGTGAAGAGGCTGGGCAGAGTGAAGAAAGAAAAAAAAACAGAATATAAATAAGTTTGTTTCTGAGAAAGATCCATCCATACTACATGTATGACCATGACAACTTGAACTACGTCTCAGTAGTTATATGTGCTCAGTATATATTTAGTCACTGCCTTCAAATTATTATTATTTTGATGATTTTAGCTTTTGAGACTATTTCATTATTTTGGTTAATGAAATCCCCTGCTCCTCCTATACCCTTACTCTTCTTTGTCAACATAGTCTTAACTATTTTATTTCCTTGCAAAATAAATTTATTTTGCAAAGCTTCCTCCAAAACTCATTAAAATATTCAGGGGCGCCTGGGTGGCGCAGTCGGTTAAGCGTCCGACTTCAGCCAGGTCACGATCTCGCGGTCCGTGAGTTCGAGCCCCGCGTCGGGCTCTGGGCTGATGGCTCGGAGCCTGGAGCCTGTTTCTGATTCTGTGTCTCCCTCTCTCTCTGCCCCTCCCCCGTTCATGCTCTGTCTCTCTCTGTCCAAAAATAAATAAACGTTGAAAAAAAAATTTTTAAAAAAATATTCATTGTGATTATGTTAAAAATGTACATTGATTTGGAGAAAAATGTTACATATACTGTTACATAACATTTAATATCAAGACTTATTTTCTTCCTCTTTAAGTTTTTTGTTTATTTTTAATCATTTGGGTCCTACATATTTCTTGATAATCTTACTTCAAGGTACATCAATTAAGAATAAATTATTAAACAGAATAATTTTCTACTCAATTTTATGTTCTACCATATGTAAATATTTATAGCGTCCCTGTATAGCTACTATAATCGAATACCTTGCTGAACTTTATTGCCAATAAATTTTAGTTGATTAAGTACATTTTCAAATAGTGATAACTTTATATGATTCATTACAATAGTTAAAATTATTACACCTCTTTAATGTCATTTGGCATTACCAATAACCTTCTGAGCTGCTTTAAACATAGTGGAGCTTGTGATAATGGATATCTTTACTTCTTTTCCACTTTATAAAAAATATATTGTTTTGAATCATGTGTTGTTTTATAACAGATTTCATAATATTGAAAAACTTTTGCATTCTAAAGATTAACCTACTCATTTGTGCACTGTTATTCTTTCAATATGCAAAAATACAATTTAAACATTTTATTTATGTAAAATTACATTTTTCATATGTGAAATTAGGAATTTCCTTTCCTCCATTCTTTTTCTCTAATGTTATATTCTAATCATGCTGGGTTCATAAAATCAATTGAGAATCGGTTAATCTTCACACAAGATAATCAAATACTCGGTTGTGCTCTATTATTTCCCTGAGGAAAGTGAATATTCTCCTCTTAATTGTCATCTTTACCTTTTTTCCTGAGAGCTGGGTGATTTCTTAATGTTGGTTTCTGCAATAGACTGAATTGTGTATTCATCCAAAATTTATATGCTGAAATCCTAACGCCCAACGTCATGGTATTAGGAAAGAGTTTAGGGGAGGTAATTAGGTCACTAGAGTAGAGCCCTCCTAAATGGGATTAGTGTCCTCATATAAAGAGACTCAGAGGTCCCCCTTCACCCCTTGAGTCATGTAAGATTACAGAGAGAAGACATCTATCTATGAACCAGGAGGCAGGCTTCACAGACACCTACTCTGACAGCACCTTGATCTTGGACTTCACAGCCTCCAGGACTATGAGAAATAAGTATTTGTTAAGCCAGTCTATGGTATTCATGTTAGAGCAACCCAAATTAAGACAGTATCTAATTAATAACTCTGCAATATCTAATATACTTTCTGTCACCTCCATTATCTTCTAATTTAATCACTTGATAAGTTACAATATGCTTGTTTTTGTTTTTGTTTTCCAAGACGACTATATAGGAAGTTTTTCCTTTGAGCCCTAATACATATATAGAACTTTTTTTCTCACTGCTGCTCTAATATAGAAAATGCTGTATATGTGGATCATTATATTTTAATCTCACATTTCTCTAAATATTTTTCCAAAGTAGTATGGAATTAAGTATTGTACAGAAGTTCAAGACCTTATATCTATTAATAGATGAACAGACTATATGCTTTAATTTTGATGTATGGAGGATGGCACTTTATTATCTAGCACTGGAACTATTATGAAGCAGTATATGAGAAATTCTGTAGACTTCTATTGAAAGTAACATGACCACAAGAGTGTCAAAATGAAAAATTTAGATTTATCTATAGTTTTACATGGCCAACTTAAAGATCTAAAGGCTTCAAGAGGTAAGGTAAGGGATGAGATACAAGTATAATAGTGGCATGGAGTTTTATTTCCATAACAAATGGTTTTGTTTTCTGTACGTGATTGTTACAAATTACAAAGGATGCGCTACAATCTCATTCTTTTCCTGGTAGTTTTTGCTGTTGATTCCCTGCTCAACTTCCATTACCTGCTGGGATGAAAATTCTCTAGTAACAATAAAAGCAAAAGATGATTCTAAGCTGTAGCCACTGAATTTTTTCCAGTTACAGATCTCCAAGAGAATGCATTTTTGTATTTTCCTCATCTTGGGTTAATGTTTTTACTTTTGTTTTCCCCTCAGTCATGATGTCAATGAGTTAAATAACATAAGTAAACTATATGATTTATTATCTCTAGTGAATTAATGTTACCTGGAGAAGCAGTTAGTAGTACCAAGTGGTTTTCTTCAATATGTATGCTAAACTTTATTCTTTGGCGGGGGGAGGGGAGAGAAAGCACATGTGTAGGGGTGGGGGGTGGGAGTGGGGGAAGCAAAGGGAGGGAGAGAGAGAGAATCCCAAGCAGGCTCCATGCTCAGCATGAAGCCCAACAGGGGGGCTCAATCCCAGAACCCTGGGATCATGACCTGAGCTGAAATCAAGAGTCAGACGCTCAACTGACTGAGCCACCCAGGTGGCCCAAACTTTACTCTTTTACAGACTACACAAATACCATGTTATTATTTGTACATTATAAATGCCTCCAAAAACCTTCTACCAGAAATCCCTCAAACTTGATCATAGTTATGATCTTCACTTGCATGTGTCATTTTAATTTTGTTGCCTTGGAGAGCAAGCCCCAGTGTTAGGGCAACCTGGATCCTTTTGACTCTCAATTAAACTGTATGTCCTCAGCTCACCACTAATTAATTAGTGGTCACATGAATTCCTAATTTAGTCTTTCTCCGCAAGATTTTAATAAATTATACATCTCCCTTTTAATTTAGAAAGTTCAAACATTCTCTTTCTATTAACCAAATTTTGCACTTTTTTTTCTGAGCCAATGCAATGGAGTTCTCTTTGGTCAATGATCCCCTCTCAGTAATTGTTCTTATAAGCTAATGGTGGCAGTGTCCATGGTTAATACCTAGTTTAACACTTAGGAACCTGGAAGTTAGTTCCACAGTGGTATTCATATATTTGATGCAATACTTCTTTTTTTTCCAAATGAATTCCACCTGATGTTCCATAGCCTCACTTGCCCATGTTGGATGCATTGTGGTCTCCAGACCACAAGAATCAACTTCAGCATCAGCATCACCTGGCACCTTTCTGCAAATAAAAATTCATGGGCCCCACTCCAGGACTACTGAATCAGAAACCCTGGGAAGGGGGACCCAGCAATCTTAAGAGTTCAGCTATAAAATTCTGACATATTTGTTCATTTATCTATATTACATTTGGGGTTAATATTTTTTTCTCCAGAAATTGGTATTTCTATCCTTCCCTAGACTGTAGCACTTGTTTATACCATTCCTCCTAATTATATTCTCTTGGGGATTTGGTAGAGAAATGTTGGATACACACACCCAAGATCCCTTGAGGTCACTCTAAAGATCACCTTGATGCAGCATTATGTACTTCTATTGCGTAGGCATAAGAAAAAATTATGGCAGGTTCTAAGAGGAGGCAGACACAGTTTTAGCTTTCCCACAACATTCCTATTAGTGCCTCTTTGTACAGTTTCTCTCCTTGATAAGTCTCTAGTATTAAATGACATATTTATCCTATTTGCTAACAGGATCTCTCCTGAATGGAATGGTGTGCCTGTGGATCCATTCCTTATTCTATTAACATAAATATATGGGGTACCTGGGTGGCTCAGTTGGTTGAGTGTCCGACTGGGCTCAGGTCATAATCTCACAGGTAGTGAGTTCGAGCCCCGTATGGGAATCTGAGCTGCTTTGGATTCTGTGTCTCCATCTCTGCCCCTTCCCCACTTGCGCTTGGTCTCTCTCTCTCTCTCTCATACGTAAGTATTACATATATATATATATATATATATATATATATATATGTAAAATAATATATATAATAATATATAAACATATATATGCCCTAAGAGTATATAAATAAAAGCATATATATGAAAAAATACATATGGAAAAGTACATATATGTATATATATGTTTATGTGTGTATATACACATTACATTCCATTTTTTCATTTTTCATTTCCAATTTATTTTCATTTCCTCATGATCTTAACTGGCTAGCTAAATGGATATGTTGATTTATGATTTTAAGACTAAAATTAATAAAAGACAACATGAAATTCAAGGTCAGAGAGCAGGATGTGGCTACTGATGCTGACAGTTACCAGCTGTGTGTTGATGGGTGAACTACTTAACATCTCTTAGCCTCTACTTTCTCAATTGAGAAAAAAAAATGATACAAAATTCTAGATTGTTGCGAGAATGCAAAATAAGTAAGTAAGACATCAAGACTGATTAGGAATCCAATGCATTTGGCTCTTACTAAGCAATAAAGCACTAAGTTACTAAGCAATACATCTTTAATCTGTGACCACTATTAGATATCCTTTGGCTTATAAAAAGCGTTCAACAAATAAGTCCAAAGGAGTGGGAAAATTAGATACCTGGTTTCAATTATAGGACCAGAGGAATAACCACCTATCTTCGTCTATCTATTCATATGCACAATCACATACATCTTTCACTATAGAACAATAATTGGTTTCAAAATGTTTGCTTATGGCCCATTAATTTCTATTATTAGTGGGAAAACTCCAGTATTCCTATTAATGGAAAAGTCATCGTGCTGGTAATAACAGTAACATGTGTTTGAAATTACATATCATAGGTAACAATAAATTCCTTCTCTACACATGAATAATAAACTATAAAAATTCCGAAACTAAGCTTGGCAGTCTTTCAGAGGCTGGATAAATTACACTTAAGTACTATTTAGAACATTCCCAATATGTTTGGGTGTAATGTTTGCACACAATCAAGGCGATCTTCTAGGAAAAAAAGCTTGAATTTTGATGCCAGCACATGAGATATAGAGCAGGCTACCCACATTCACACACTAGGAAGAGAAACTGATGAGTCTACATTACATGTGTTCAAACCCTGTGATCTGCCTCCAGGCCCCATAAGATAAATGCATCGAATAAAATAAATAAAAATAAATCCCTGCAAAGTAAAACTAGACAAAGATTATTGTGTAGGAATCAAACTGCCAAAGAGTCACAGTAAGAACACTCACAGAGAGCACTTCAACCTTCAAGAATGACGTTTCTGTCATGCGTGGGAGGATGCCAGAGCTGAACCAGGTGAAGGGAATGTACCTGAACCTTTGGTTGGTAGAAAAAGATAAACATACAAGAAAACGCACCACGTTTTTTTATTACTTTGTCTACACATCACACAATCTGACCTCTGGTGTCTCAGGCCCATATTTAACAACTTTTCATCTAACAATTTCTACCACTCCCTCAGCAACCACTAAAAGCCATAACCTTTGGAGGATATAATTGGAGAAAGCTACCACTCCTAGCTCATGGTCTCTCCCAAATGGGTTTGTGATTAAGGGGTACAAAGTCTTTGAAGGAGACTGACCTTTAGAAGATGGAAAAAGAAATGGGGCAAAGTGCATAAGAATATTCAGGGCCAAGGAGAAGAAAAGAATCAACAAAGTGTCATGGTAACCAATGTCAAATCCAGATGTCATATTTGCAGGCCTGGGGAAAGAGTACAAATGGAGGCTCACATGCCATATATCTAAATACCTAAACATTTAAAGGCTGCAAATCAAGTCGATGTCGTACGTGTTAGGCTTTTTTGTTATGAGGTCAACAGCTTCGGGTAATTTCTATTTCATCATCTATTGCTACGAACTACTCCGAGCACTTATGGGTCTCGAACCACAGTGTTTCCTATTTGCTCAGGATTCTGCAATTTGGGCAGTGCTTGGTGCAGACACCCTGTCACTGTTTCTTGTGGCATCAGCCAGGATGGCACGAATGGCTAGGGATGGCAAAAATGACTCCGCTAGCATCACTGGCTTGACTCAGTTCCTGCTGCTGGATAGTGCCTCAGTTGCTGTATGAGTTGGGTCCTCCGGGAAGAAGACACGGAGATGGAGTTAGGATTGCCAGTAGTTTTCGGGGGTGTGGGGTGGACGAATGCCTAAGAAAGTTAAAACAGGGAGCATGCCTTTATGCCATGATGCAGATGTGGCACCTATAAAATGGAAGGAGGCAGGAAACTGAATCCAGCAGGGAGACTTCAGTGCAGATGACAAAGCCTCAGTCAACCCATTGTAGGGCTCCATAGCACACACTGTCATGCTGAGCAGGGGCCAGACCCTGGTGTCCCCGCCCTGCCCAGGTGGAGTCTGGGGGCTGGCTGAGAAAAGCATGGCCCCAGCTTGAATGCTGAGGTAGAGCCTGAAGGAGCATCAGCCGACAGCTCTCAGCTAACTGCACTCTCTGCTGAATGGAACTTTCCTTCTCAAAGGACATGCACCTCCGTGGGTGCCACAGGAGTCTGAGCTCCCTCCCAGGAAAACGATCTCAGGCATGGTGTATGGCATCTCCCAAGGGCCGCTTTGCTATCCTCTACTGGTGAAAGCAAGCCAAAGGGCCAACCCAGATTAAGGGGAGGAGATTATACAAGAATGTAAATACCAGAACACATAGTTCAATGACAGTCTCCAAAGTAACCATCCAGACTGGAAGCACTGACGGGCCCGTCCTCACAATTGCACGTCCTGTGGCACCAGTATTCATTGGAGCCCTCATGCCTCCTAATTATTTTATGTTATTGATTATATATATATATATATATATATATATATATATATATATAATACATATATATTATATACATATATATTATATTGATTATATATATATATCAAAGTAGTTAACTATTAAGATATATTCTCCTATCTTGACAAATATAATCTCCTAAGGACCTGAAGGACCAGGCTCAAAATCAGAATTCTCATATTTCTCAGGTCTTCACATTAGAATGTGAGATTAACTGGTTTCTAATCCTCTGCTCCCAGCCTGGGATCATCCACCTTTTCTGCCAGCCCCAGCCCCTCTAGTAAGGCCTATCGCACATGCGTCTAGACACCCCAGATAACACGTCCCAGATCCATTCACATCGTCCACCCTTCCCTTCCTTCACTTGAGAAAAGCTGACTTTTGACCAGATCTCTGTCTGGCCCAGTCTGCCGCTGGGAAGATGGCCTAAGGTAGAGGCTCCGACAGACCCTAGAAGAATCCAGGATCCTGCCTACCCAGAACAAAGTCTAAAGGGAAAGACATGGGCTATAAAACGGCAAGCTCATTGATCTGCAAATGTCCTACCTTACAGAAGTAGGGGGCACTGCCAGAGGAGGGCTCTGCAGAAGGCAAAGCCCAGAGCAGAAATCCTCTTTATCTGGGCAATACCGGCTGATGAACTGGGAAGTGTCAAGAGGAGCAGAATACTGGGGGACTTCACGTTCCCCGTCGCCTATTCACAGCCCTCTCTGAAATGGCCTAAAGTAAACACATATGGGAGAACGTACATATACAATACAATGGGGTACAAATACAATGGGATATTTTCTTACATACTATAGAAAAGCTTATGAATGTATTTAAAAATATGTATGATATATAAAAATATAAATATTAAAATGAATGGCCATGGCTATCTGTACTGATCTAGAAGCACATGACACAAGATCACATTTCTTTTTTTCTTTTTTTTTTTTTAACGTTCATTTATTTTTGAGACAGAGAGAGACAGAGCACGAACGAGGGAGGGGCAGAAAGAGAGGGAGACACAGAATCGGAAGCAGGCTCCAGGCTCTGAGCCATCAGCCCAGAGCCCCACGCGGGACTCGAACTCACGGACCGCGAGATCGTGACCTGAGCTGAAGTAGGACGCTTAACCGACTGAGCCACCCAGGCGCCCCAACAAGATTACATTTCAAAAGCATGTTTAACATGCAATGTATATTTTTGCCTAATATTTAAAGATAGTGAAATAAACCAAAAACCAACGTAAGCATCTATAAATACATTTCCATAGCTTGGAGAACACAGGAGTAAATGTGACCAACCTGTTAACACAGATCACATTTAGGATCAACAGAGGGTACAGAATAGGATTGAAAAGGGACTTTCTGAGGTTCTTTTCATGTGTGTCTCTATCGTTTTTACTTATTAAAATAGGTAGACACTTTTCCATGTTTTACAAAATTAAATCAAATAATTTAAAGTGAAGGTAAATGGAAGCTATTAAAGGTAGAATTTTTTAAAGGGTTGTTAAGAATTTCAAAAGACACACAGCAGTCAAAGAGAATAAAAATGTAGGAAAGGTCATCAGATTTGGTGACTTAAAGGTCATTGTACAGTGTGCCATTTAAACGGAGTAGTAGAGGACAAAATTGACAGAGGTTTAAACAGCAAGTGGAGAGAAGGGGGGAAAAAGCATTTGTGACCACTGATGGCCCTCTCTTCTCTTAGCAGGCTACATCAGTGTCCCTCAAGCTGAATTCTGTAAATAGTGTTAACAGGCAGGCCTAAAATTAAAAAATAAATACAAAACAAAAAGATTCTGAATGATTGCATTTCTATTTCAACGACTCAATTTCCACTGTGTCAAAAGAGCAAACAGCTCTGAGGAACAGTAAATAAATTGCTCAACTTTATTTAAAAGTTTCCTGAGCATACTTGGGCATGGACTTATGATCTTTCATTTTATTTTTCCACCAAACCCACACAATTATAACCATATTATGTTAGACAGATATATATATATATATATATATATATATATATATATTTATATATATAAAAGAACTACAACATTCTTCTGATTCCACTTAAATTTAGGAAAACATGATTTGGCAGAGGGGACAATGTCAGAGCCAAGGCGCTTTTATGATTAAAACATATTATAGAGCAGTTTCCACCATAATTCAAATTTTATGAGCTTGTGTCAGGAGGAGAATATGCTTCTATCAATAATGAACTAGCATCTCTTCTCAAATTGCTTTCAGGGTTCACTGGGTCTGTGGAAATTAAAGAGGCTGATGGTGACTTTAATAACCAATAAAATGACTAACATCTATGCAAGTTTGTAGTGGAAATGACTATCTGTTCTTTTAAGATTATAATTTATATAAGGATTACAATTCAGACTATAGCCACAATAACGGACCAAATAAAAGCAAAATTGAAGAAGTCCACTCTCAAAATAACTCTTTATTTCATGACTTTACTGTAGATGCTGAATAACTCAAATGCTAAGAATATTTCTTATTTGAAGAAGGATTATGCTACAGACATGGAACAGAGGAATATGTATGAGTAACAAGAAACAAAACCTTAATTTGAAAAACAGCAAAATATTCTCTAAACATACCCATGAAACAAATAACTTCTTTTTTTGGTATAAAAAAGTTCGGACATATAAAAAAGAAAAAAAAAAGTCTCTGGACTTAACAAACCTAAGAAATGAAATACAGAAAATATAGATAAATCCTCTACCCTAACTCACTGCTCACCCTTATCCCCAGAGGATACCATTATTATGAATTTAGGGTTTGTCAATTTCAAGTTACTATATATGAACTTGGCATTATACACAAATATGCATTATTTTGCAAAATACACCAGTGTTTTGCATATTTTAAAACTTATAGAACAGGTATTATATGGCACGTATTCTCTGCAATTTACTTTTCTTCTATATTGTGTTGAGATTGTTATATGTGCCAACTGCATGTATGTTTTCTTCACTGGTTTCACTCGTGTATAAAACTTATTTACCCAGTTTACACTTTATTATTTATTCATTCTCCTATTCATTAACACATTGTTTCCATGTTTACACTTTGCAAACGACACTGATACGAACATTCTTAGTCATGTCTCCTCATGCACATAGCACAGTTTTTCTAAACTGTCCAATTGCATTCACACTTCCAGAATGTATGAATGCAGATTTTCAATTTTACTATCTCTTGGCAAATTTATCCCCAATATTGCTATACCAATTTTCACTATCACCAGCTCTCTGGGAGATACTCTGCTGCTCCTTACCAAAAACTTAATATTGCCGTGGTTGTAAAACTTTAGTTTCTGAACGCTGTAAGCTGAGTTTAAATTGTACCTCTATCAATCAGTAGTAAAATTCCACATATATAATAGGATTATACATATGTGTGTGTGTGTGTGTGTGTGTGTGTGTATTCAGAACAAAATTTTCAATTCAGACAGAACACCTCTGTTGGGTTTTTAATTGGATTACAATGAATTCTTACATTAATTTGGACAGAATTAAGATCTTCAGAGTTTTAGACATTGTACCCTTGCACACAGATATCTGCCTCTCTAAATTTCTAATACCTTTCCAAATACCTTATTTTTTCCAAAAGTCCTCAGGTTTTTAAATTAAATTTCTTAGTCACCTAATATTTTTCTTTTTATTTGAAATGGTAGTATACTTTTGTCTTATTTCTCTAAGTAAGGATACTAATAAACAGCCTTAGAGTAGCTATGACAGAAAATTTTCTTCTATTCTTAGCTTTAGAAGAGTTTTAATTATGAAAAGGTATAAAAGTTTAATTCTCTAATTTCCAAATTTGAAACGTAACCATTAATCTTTTCTTTTTAATTTTTTTAATGTTTACTTATTTTTGAGAGAGAGAGAGAGAGAGAGAGAGAGAGAGAGAGAGAGAGAGAGAGAGAGACGGAGAGAGAGAGACGGAGAGACACAGCATGAGCAGAGAGGGGCAGAGAGAGGAGGAGACACAGAATCAGAAGCAGGGTCCAGACTCTGAGCTGTCAGCACAGAGCCCGACGTGGGGCTCAAACCCACAGACCGTGAGATCATGACCTGAGCTGAAGTCAGACAGTCAACAGACTGAGCCACCCAGGCACCCCCAACATTGCTAACTTAAATGTATTGTGACAAGACATGATCAGCGCTTACCAATTCTTTGATTGTTGCCAGGATTTATGCCCGCCGCTCCCCTCTCCCCCCCCCCCCCCCCCCCCGCAACTCTCCATTATCTTCTAAGTAGTAATAAGACTCTTGGCCACACATGTTGTTGCTGAGGGAGAAGACCACTTTCTCCAGCCTCCCTTGCTACACATGCAGTCTGTCAGTAGACTAGTTTATATGAACACTCAGTAGGATTTTTCACCTTGCACATGCTCTGGCTTTTGTTCCCTGCCCAATTCCCTCCTATACATATGTTACTCACCATCTGGTATCTGCTTGTGTGACCAGGACAGCTGTGAAATATAGAACTCTTTCACTTATCTTGACTCATTCCTTTTTCATTTACAAGGATTTTTCTTGGACTTTTGTCAGGATTGAAATTATATTATATGCATTTAAAGTGATTTTTTAAATTTGTTAATGTTTATTTATTTTTGAGAGAGAGAGTGAGAAAAAGTGCGAGCAGGGGAGGGGCAGAGAGACAGGGAGACACAGAATCCGAAGCAGGCTCGAGGCTCTGAGCTGTGAGCACACGGCCCGATGAGGGGCTCGAACTCATGAACTGCTGGATCACAAACTGAGCCTAGTTAGACAATTAACCAACTGAGCCACCCAGGCACCCCATAAAGTGATTTTTAAAGCATAGTCTAGGCTGTATTTTTAGCTTTTCTCTCCCAGAAGAGTTTATAGTTTACCTACTAAATCATATTTCTGTAATTAAAGCCAAACCATTGAGTTTTGTCTTTTTATGTTGTATATAAATTGATGGTTTCAATGTAGAAAATCATAAAACCTCAATTAATAAATGTTTTCTTCTTTCCAGTTTCATTGCCACCTATTTCTATTTCCTTTTTGTTGCATAGGTCTTCAAGTAAAATTTTCAATAAACATGCTAAGAGGAGGCCTTTCTTATCTTTTTCTCAAATTAAAGTCCCTATCAGTATATTTTCCTATTGTAACTTTTTATCAGAAATGCGTTTTGAAAGTAACAAGTTATACTTTGTGATTAAAGATTTATTTGAAAAGTCAAATTCTTTTTTATGATTCACATACTACTGAATTCAAATTACTTGCATTTTACTTAAGGTTCTTGAGTACCTATATTTTAGCTGACACTGATGTGCAGTTCTCTTCTGTGCTTATTCCCTGCTATTAATTTCAGTGCTGTGTGGACACTGTAAAGCACACTGAAGACTTGTGCTGCTCTGTGCCAGAATATTGTAACAAATAAGCTTTAAATCCATCTGAGGCCAAAGCCTTCATGGAGATAATTCTGTGATGAATTTTTAGGAGCCTTCATGCTTCATGATATAATCACACTTACCATTTCTTCTAGAACCGATTTTGATAATTTATCTTTCCCTGAACGTTGATTACCATGAGATTTCCAACTATACCAAATGTGCCCTTTCAAAATTTTTTCATATGAATGGCCAAAATATTTTTCTTATTGCTGTTCTGAATATCTCCTATTCTCTTCCTTACATGGGTAGGCATGCAAGAACTATTTTTGATTTTTAAGCAGCCAGATATTTTATCATTGTTACTTTTTGCTTCCCTGTATTTCAGTTAATATCTGCTTCAATAGTCATCTAATTTAAGTCCTCTGTGTTTTACTAAAATCATTAGTTCATTCATTTATTTCTTATTATAATGAGAATGCTGAGTCCTTAATACAGTACTATTTCTCTTTCTCAATAGTGCTAATTTTGCTTGTTTTATATTCAATAACGATTTTCATTTCACTTTTGCATTTTAATCTCCAAATATCCTCCTTATCTCATCTAGTTCTTGTTTACCCTCAGCTTTCATCTTAGGCAGCTTTCTCTTTATCACTTTATTCTTTGTAATTTCTTTTTTCATGAATTATGGTTTATCAGATTTTGTTGAAAACACAATGCAGATGTTTTCTAAATGTATATATAATTATTTTTTTCTCCTAAACTGTGCTTTTATGTATCTGCTCCTAGAGTATTATGTTATTCTTGTTGTTTCAGAGAATTTCTCACAGGTTCTAGGGTTTTTTATCTTTCTTTTCTTTTTTCTTTAAATTTATTCGTTCTTGCATGAAGATGGTTCCTAACTGTAGTTGGTTTACCAACTATATGAGATCATAGTACAGTAACAAACAACCTCAAAATCTGCGGCTTCAAGCAACATGAGTTGACTTCTTGCTCAGATGACACTCAAGTGACAGCACTGGGCTCTACTTCAGGTCATTATGCAGAACCTGTGAGTGATGAAGCCTCCACCTTGTGGAGTAAGTATCACGTCCTCTGAGCACAGGATAGAGATGACAGTGAATAAACTCACCAGCTCTTGAAAACTCGTACCCAGGAGTGTTCCCTGTCACTGCTGCTCATACATCACTGACCTAAACATGGCCACATCTAACTTCAGAAAGTCTTAGTAATGCATTTCTGTCATAAAGATTGAAGTTAAGAATTTTTTAAGGTTAAAATAAAGATTTTTAGCTGTTAGCTATTTCTTTTAGTAGTTAAGGGCAGATTCTTCCCCCACTATTTTTAAAAGTCTACAGTTGATTCCCTTGTAAGAAAAAAAAAAAAGTAGGGCACGGAAACTTTAACATTCACCATTCCTATTTTCTCCTTTGGAACTCAAGGTATTCTTAGTGGTGAGGATGAAGGTGTGGATGAATTGCCCTGGGATACTTCATTAAGGAAATGATAAACGATGTTTAAAGCAATTTTATATTAGCAGCAAAATTAAGCAGAAGGTACAGAGATTTTCCATAAACCATCTGCTTCCACCCAAGCATGGCCTCTCTCATTTATCAACACCAAGTGGTGCACTTATCACCATCAATGAACCTACAGTGACACATCATAAATACTCGAGTCCACAGTTAACCTTAGGGTTCACTCTTGGTGTTGTACATTCAAGGGTTTAGACAAATGCATGATGCTATACATCCATTGTTATAGTATCATACAGCTCTTTTTCACTGCCCTGAAAGTCCTCTGTGTTATGCCTATTCATCGCTTCGTGCCCCCTTCCAACCCCTGATCTTTTTACTGCTTCCAAAGTTTTGTCTTTTTCCAGAATGTCATATAGTTGGAACCATGCATTATGTAGCCAGATTGGCTTCTTTCACATAGTAATATGCCTTTAAGGTTTCTCCAAGTCTTTTCAGGGCTTGATAGCTCATTTATTTTTAGCACCGAATAATATTCCATTGTCTGGATGTACTACAGCTATTTATTTATCCATTCATCTACTAAAGGATATTCTGGTTGCTTCCAAGGTTTGGCAATTGTGAATAAAGCTGCTATAAATATCATTGTGCAAATTTTTGTGTGGAAATGAGTTTTCAAATCCTTCGGGTAGACACTGAGGAGCACAATTACAGGATCAAATAATAAGACAACATGTAGTTCTATAAGAAACTGCCGAACTACCTAAGTGACTGCACCATTTTGCATTCCCACCAGCAATGAATCGGTGTCCTTGTTACTCCACATCCTTCTTAGCATTCAATGTTGTCAGTGTTTGGGATTCTTACCATTCTAGTAAGTATATGGTAACATCTAATCATTGTCTTAATTTACATTTCCCTGGTAACATGTTACGTGGAGCTTCATCTCATACACTTATTTGCCATCTACATATCTTCTTCGGTGAAGTGTCACTTAAAGTCTTTGGTCTATTTTTAATTGGATTATATGTATTCTTATTGTTGAGTTTTAAGAGCTCTTGTATATTTTGGGGAGCAGTCCTTCATCAGACAGGTCCTTTGCAAATATATTCCCCCAATCTGTGCTTTGTCTTCTCATTCTCTTGACAATGTCGTTTGCAGAGCATAAATTTTCAATTTTAATGAAGTATAGCTCATCAATTATTTCTTTCATAGACTGTACCTTTCATGCTACATCTAAAAATCATAAGAAATTTTCATGTATATGAATTTGATAAGGGTGGCACAGATAAGTCCTTTCCAGTTTTCTGATGAGCAACACTTCTCAATCTCTCATCTATGGATACAAAGTGGTGTACACTTTTCTCCTTGTGGTTAAAAAAATGTTTCCTTTCTTCTGCCATCTGTTGTCCTGGTTTAGCACTTTGAGCACACTCTATTTGCAAAAGCTCCCCCAGGAGAATGGCATATTAGTATGTTGGTGTTCATACTCTTACTTACCAAGGCTGGTCTATCTACATATCTTTTGTTTTGTCTGTTCATTAATATTTCTAAGATAATGGAGAGGAAAATATGGTTCCATTAAATAACCAGTCTCAGAACCAAGTAAGAAGCTGCCTGTCTATATGCAGGAAGGAGGTGGAGGGTGCTGATACTGGGGCAGATCCAGAAACTGCTCCAGCAGGGGAGAGGGGTTAGCAGCTTCACTGCAGGGAAATCCTTTGCATGTGTGTATCTTTTGTATGGCTGCAATGTAAGTTGCATGGGCCGGATATATTTCAGACAGAGACACGGGATTTTCTAAGAACAGGTTGTAGGTATGAGGGAAGAATGGACTTCAGCAATATAAACTAGGCATACTAAATTTGTAGACATAGAAAAGTACAAGTTTACACATAAAGATAATGAGCTAAATGATAGATATTATATTTCAGAAGAATGGCCCATCTTCAAGGCATCTTCACTTTGAAAAAGGGAAAAACGCAACTCCAGAATGACTACAAGGCTCTTTGAAGTGTTTAAAGAGATTCTGAGTAAATGAGCATTAGAGCTCCAGGGAGGTAAGGATGATATCTCATTGATGGCTCCATGGAAGAGATTGAATTTGAAAGTCCTATAAAAGAAATGAACCCTTTTGTTTCTCTAGAGCTTGGGGTTTCAACTTGGGGTAGAACCAAGATTTGTGAGCATGGGAGTTGAGCCCTGAAAAGTTGAACAGGGAAGTAAATGTAAGACAACAGTAACTGCCTGAGGAAAGTCCTTCTGGGGTGAGGAGTGTGTTTCAAAAAGAGTCAGTTTAAGTCAAACAGAAGAAGAAAGAAAAGAATGAAGAAGAGCCTGTTAATCACAGACTGAGGTCATTATGCAAAAAGCCTTCAGTGCCACAATGAAGACATTAACCTTAATAAGGTAGGTAATAAAGAGGTTTTGGTCACAGAATTGAAGTTTGGGAGTAAAACTGGACTATAGATAGAGATTTTGGAAAGCTTCAAGACCACGATGGTTGAAGGCCATCCATCTCTAGATGAGAACTGAAGGCATGGGAAAAGATGTGATTAATTGGAAAATATACAAGTACTGTGTATGTGTGTGTTGTCTGTGAGGACCTGTGTGCATGTGACATTTATCAAACCACACTGTGTAACACATGTAGTATTTTGGGGAACCTGTAACACAAATGGATTGCGGTAGACTCTTCAGCTCCTTATGGAATAGGGTATATGTGTTCGTGTGTGTGCTGACCTAGAGGTAAGAGGTAAGGTGTTGGCTTGTTCATTTTAAGGTCATATTTTTTCAACATGCTTAGAATTTACTCTGTTAAAAAAATCATTTTCTTAAGATAACATCAACTAGGCAAGTTTTAAGGCAAGTACACATGACATGCACTCAAAGAAGAAATGCTGCTTATTTGCAGGCAATGTTAATAACATCATCAAACTCAGAATATGTTGCTGAGGGGGAAATGATAAAAGAAAAATGAAGTATTTTAAAGCCAAATAAAATTAAAATTACCCCTAATTAAAAAAAATAATGTTTATTTATTTTTGGAAGAGAAAGAGACACAGAGTGTAAGCAGGGAAGGGGCAGAGAGACAGGGAGACACAGAATCTTAAGCAGGCACCAGGCTCTGAGCTGTCAACACAGAGCCTGACACAGGGCTTGAACCCACCAACTATGAGATCATGACCTGAGGTGAAGTCGGATGCCTACCCGACTGAACCTCCCAGGTACCCTAAAATTACCCCGAATTTTTTAAATAACTGAATCAGAATATTTTCAATGTATAATCAAATTCTATACTATAATTTAGGCCTTCTGAAAGTTCCACTTACATTTTGGTCTAGAAAATACAGCATGAGTGTAGCACAGTTTAAAGCAGTGAAATAGTAATTAAAAGGTCTGGTGATCTTCAGTTACTCCAATTTCCAAAAGATTACAAATTATTTAAAGCACAAAGAAAATCTACTTTTAGATGCCAAAAACCCTAAAATTATTATTTTACCACCTTCTTACACCATACACAAAATAAATTCAAAATGGATAAAAGGCTTAAATGTGAAACTTGAAACCACAAAAATCCTAGAGAACACAGGCAGTAACCTCTTTGACATGGGCTGTAGCAACTTCTTACTAATATGTTGCCTGAGGGGAGGAAACAAAACAAAAATGAACTATTGGGACTTCATCAAAATAAAAAAGCTTCTGCACAGTGAAGGAATCAATAAACCCAAGTCAGCCTACTAAATGGGAGAAGATACTTGCAAATGACAAAGCTGATAAAGTGTTAGCATACAAAATATACAAAGAACTCGTAATACTCAACACTCAAAAAGCAAATAACACAATTAAAAAATGGTCAGAAGACATGAATGGACATTTTCCCTAAGAAGACACACAGATGGCCAATAGGCACATCACTTATCATCAGGGAAATCAAAACTATAAGGAGATATCACCTCAAGCCTGTTAGAATAGCTAAAAGCAACAACACAAAAAACAACAGTGTTGATGAGTATGTGGAGAAAGGGGAACCTCCTGCACTATTGGAGGGAAGGCAAACTGATATAGCCACTCAGGAAAGCAGTATGGAAGTTCTTCAAAAACTTAAAAATAGAACTACTCTATGACCCAACAATTGCACTACTGGGTATTTACCCAAAGAATACAAAAATACTAATTCAAAAAGACACATGCACCCCACTGTTTATAGCAGCATTATCTAGACAATATGGAAACCAATTAGCCAATTTATAGAATAGACAAATTATGTAAACAGCCCAAATGTCCATCAACTAATGAATGGATAAAGTGGTGTGTGTGTGTGTGTGTGTGTGTGTGTGTGTGTGTGTGTGTAATGGAATATTACTCAGCCATAAAAAAGAATGAAATCTTGCCATTTGCAACAACATGGGTGAAGCTAGAGAGTATTATGCTAAGCGAAATAAAACAGGGAAAGTTAAATACCATTTGATTTAGCAAATGGTGGAATTTAAGAAACAAAACATATGTGGAATTTAAGAAACAAAACAAACAAGCAAAGAAAAAAAGAGAGAGAGAGAGCAAGAAAGAGAAACCAGGAAACAGACTGTTAACTCTAGAGAACACAGTGATGGATACCAGGGGGACGGGTTAAACAGGTGATGGAGATTAAGGAGGGCACTTGTGATGAGCACCAGGTGACATATGGAAGTGTTGAATCACTAAGTCCTACACCTGAAACTAACATTACACTGTATGTTAGCTAACTGGAATTTAAATAAAAACTTAAGAAAAAGAAAAAATAAGTAATAATCATTATTTTAGAAAAGATTTGTTCCAAACTGAATTTTAGTCTTTATTTCAAGTTATTACTCATCTCCCTGAACGGAATTTTACAATTCAAAAATAAATCACTTTTTCTTTCCTTCATATAAATTCCATACTTTCTTTATATAAACTCCTAAGTATTCATAGCATAATTTACCATCCTTGCTAAATAAATTCTTTAAATAAAATCACATTCTTAATAAAACCATAGGAACACTACAATTTATGAATATTAGAATTTATTGAGAGGGAACCTCATGCCAGACTTGGACTACTCTGGGAAAAAAAAAAAGTAGTGGCAAAAGAGGCCATGTTGGAGAATCAAAACGTGGAGATTTTAACAAGGACTTACAAAAATATTACCATGCAGAATATGAGCTTGGGGCCAATCCATTTTTCATGTAAGGTTCCAATTTTCTCTCAGCAACAGAGAAAACAAATACAGCCAAAATCCTTCTGTGAATTGCAAATTAATGAATTTCAAAAGTTTGTTTAATAATTTAGGGAATTTTTTCTAACTGCAAATTGATTAATCCCTGCATTGCTTCGGCAATAAAATGAAAGGCTATAAAGATAATTTTTCCATTTTCTGTACTTGTATTAAAATACTGCCAGAAAGGAAATAATAACCCAGAAAACCACACTGTGCAGCTCTAAGGGTGCCAAGATATTCCACTAATGGATCTGAAACAAAAAAGGAAAAGCAGTCCTTGTGTTAAATCTCCAGGCTATTCACCATTTTGAAAAAGTACACTAAAATGTGACAAGGAAGAAGGTATTTGTCCTTTCCTAAGAAAGTAGCACCATCAGAAATTCTCCTCTGCAGCTGCTTTTACTTTAAACAAAAATGAGTTTCTGCTTGTAACTATTTACTTATCTCTGCCCTGTACATTTAAAATTTTAATTATTCATATAGTAATCCTTCCTATAATAAAGCATTTGAAGGAAGGGGACAAGCAAGTATAAATAAAACACTTCTTGGATTTGAGAGGGCATGACCTTGTCCCAGTTTTTCACTTCTAAAGGTGAAAATAAGGACAGTGAACTAGTTTCATTTAGGCTATATATAAAGAAAGTATTCATATAAAGTCAAAAATATATTCTATTGAAGAGTTCAAATATTTAAGTAAGTTTCAACGTGAAAGAGACTCCCAGGTAAGTCATGACCAGGACTAGAATAAACTAAAATGCATCCAGATAGCTTTCGTCTATTTTAAAATAATTAAAATGTCAAAGGTGATAGTTGACAATTCAGTTGACCAAACTCCCTTGTGAATTATGTCCTGTTTTTGGTAAGTTGCAAAGGTTAGTCACTCGTTTGGTAAGAGGATTGTTCCTTCTTTCTCTGTAATCAACTAATCTAGTTTAAGCTTTTCAAAATTCACTTTTTATACTTCAGCTTTCCATTCTTCCTACAGCCCATCTTGGTACCTTACCGTTCTGAACTAGTCTTGATATCCTAAAGAAAAAGGTACCAATGAGCAACAGGGTGAAATTTTACATTCCAAGTAGGAAGAGACACTACAGGACCCAAATTAAGTAGCAGAAAACCTGTCAATCTCCAATGAATTCAGAGAGGCTTGATATGCTATTCGACAGGACAAGTAGTTCATCCCTTGAGAGGTTAGGGTTACTTGCCCTGGGATAAGGGATGATCCAAGGAGAGCTAAGATCCAACAAATAAACACATCTACTCATCTGGATTTTACACTGTATTAAGCACAGCATCCTATTTGTTTTCACAATGCTGGATTGTGATCATTGACCATTCTGGTGACAGTGGAAAACAGAACTTAAAAGTGAGCTCCAGAAACAATTTCCTGGATTTACATCCAGGCTTCACAAATTACTTGCTGTGTGAACAATGGCAAGTAATTTAACTTCTCTGAGCTTCATTGTCCTCTGCTTAAAACAGTAAAATTATCTTTCCTGGATGGCTGTAAGAACGTGAGTTATTACATGAAAGTCATCACCACAGGGCCTAGTACATAATGTGTGACTTCTACATGGTAACATAGGAAACATCATTACTACCTAACAAAAATATTTAAAAGCATAATATAGTACTTAAATTTTGTGACAAACTATACTGTATTTAATCCGCTATCAAATTTTGAAAACTTATGCTCTTTCCAGGTTTTCACTGTTATAAATAGTACTGCAATTAACCTCACAGTGGCATCACTGATTACTTCCTATGGAATATCCCTAGAAGCAGAAAGACTGACCCAGAGAAAATAAAAATAAACATCTTCAAATATTTTAATATTTATTGTCAAATGGCTTACTAGAAAAGAAAAGTGAATTTCAATTTCCACATGTCATTGATCTTTCTCATCTTACCACAATGCTCACAAACTTTGCAAGTGAAAATTAGTATGTTGTTTTCACGGTTAGCCCTTTTAGTAGATTGAGTCCTTTCACAGGCTCATTTTCCATTTCTCTATTAATGTATAATATTATTTATCCACTTTTTTTAAGTTTTATTTTTTCTTTATTTTGAGAGACAGAGAGAGCACGAGCAGGGGAGGGACAGAGAAA
The DNA here is from genome assembly GCF_018350175.1 of Felis catus. Taxonomy (NCBI): domain Eukaryota; kingdom Metazoa; phylum Chordata; class Mammalia; order Carnivora; family Felidae; genus Felis; species Felis catus. The sequence goes on from NC_058376.1 coordinate 138,606,983, forward strand.
CCCAAGCAGTCTCTGTGCTATCAGTTCAAAGCCCAACATGGGGCTCGATCTCACAATTATGAGTCATGACCTGAGCTGAATTCGGATGCTTAACTGACTGAGCCACCCAGGCGCCTTGATTCGTTCACTTTTAATGAGCATTTTTCTCATTGATTTGTAGGTACAATTTATATAGTAAGGGCTTTTGTTCTGTTTGTCATATTATTTAAATACAATGGTTTCAGCTGTTAATTTTATATAGGAGCTTTTCATTCTGAAGAGTTGTTACATTTTATGAAGTCAAAACTATCAGTCTTTTTCTTTCTATTATCATAAAACAATTTTATGCTTAGAAAGGCTTTCTATACCCAGACATTAAAAATTACATAAATATTAATTATAATTTCGTTTTTATATCAAAAACTTAAATTCATTGTGAGTAAAATTATACATAGTGAAAAACAGATACTTTGATTTTACATGACCATGATTTATTTTCTCTTCTTGACATGAGATGTTTAAAAACTGTATTAGATGGCTTTATGTGTTAATGTTTCTAATATTCTATCACTTTAATAGTTAATGTATGTTAATAATGTGTTTTAATTTCTAATAGGGTAAATTTTCCCTTTATTCTTTTTAAAAATAGTATCAGGTGTATTTATCTGTTTATTCTTTTAGTTAAATTCTGTTTTTGTCTAAAAACCAAACCTAGGCAAAGAAAAACAGACAGAAAAAATCAAGAAAAAATTCTAAATATATAGATGTAAACTCTACAGAATTGTATACAAACTATGCATTCATAAACCTATACTATTAATTCTGGTTGAGAAAGAGTATATTTTTAAAGTTTTCACCACACACACAAAATTGTAACTCTGTGAGATGATAATATTAACTAACCTTATTGTGGTAATCATTTTGCAATATATACATATATAAAATTACTACATTGTACACCTTAAACTTATAGTAACATGTCAACTATATCTCAGTAAATCTGGAAAATAATCCTGGTTACATATACGATCCAAAAGAGCAGAGGAAAAGAAGGCAATATTGGTGCTTTGCTGTCTCATAATATGATACAATTTGATATTTTTTAAAGCTTCAGAAAGTCAGATGATTCTATAATAAAATGTGTCAATTTTTACGATTATTACCCTTGTCACGCTATAAAATCAGTATTCCCAGCGGCACTGCCATATACCTACAATTTTGTCAAGTGGCATACTTGCCTTTAGACTGATGAAGGATGCTACTTGTGACATAAATTAGCCATGATTTATGCATTATGCAATAGGACATCACTGGGGGCACAGGAGCCCTATAATTATCCTTTCTTCAATACCAACCACCCTTCTGGGCCACAGTGCTAGAAACCCTCACACTATCCATTTATACTCCACTCAATCTATGTGGCAAAAAAGGCCTAAGTAAATAGGGACTCAATTCATCACTTATGCAATTCTGAGTCTCTTCTCTTTGGGTTAGGTTTTACTTCTTTGACTTGCAAAATACTATTCTGATAATCAACTTTTCTCTTCAGAAGTGTTGAGAAAAAATTAAATATGCACAGTAATCTCTAAGTAAAGATGCAATTAAACCAATTTTCTTAGGCATTTGTTTTGAAAGCACGTACTGGAACCTAAGATAAAAAAAAATGAAAACAGTGTTCATAAAAACTCTTTTCATTATGATATGGCCCTATCAATTTAAAAAAACACACAACATGACAAATACTAAAACTCATTTATGGATAAATTTCTATTATCATAAGGTATGGGAGAAATTCATTGAAGATTATGGTACAAATGTCATTTTAAACATCTTTAAAAAAGGAGTTAATAATGCAAACAACATTACAGCTAAGAAAAAATAACTTAAGCCAAGATAAAGATGTCTAAATGTAGTAGAAAACATAAGCAGACATTTCCCCAAAGAGGACATCCAGATGGCCAACAGACACATGAAAAGATACTCAACATCGCTCATCATCAGGGAAATGCAACTCAAAACTACAATGAGCTATCACCTCACACCTGTCAGAATAGCTATAATCAACAACACAAGAAACAACAGGTGTTGGCGAGGATGTGGAGAAAGGGGAACCCTCTTGCACTGTTGGTGGAAATGCAAACTAGGGCAGCCCCACAGTATGGAGGTCCCTCAACAAGTTAAATATAGAACTCCCCTATGATGCAGTAATCACACTACTGGGTATTTACCCAAAAAACACAAAAACGCTAATTCAAAGGGATACATGCACTGCTATGTTTATCAAAGCATTATTTACACTATAGAGCCTAATTATGGAAATAGCCAAAGTATTCATGGATAGGATGAATGAATCTACATATACAATGGAATATTAATCAGCCCAAAAAAAGAATGAAATCTTGTCATTTGCAACAACATGGATGGAGCTAGAGGGTATAATGCTAAGTGAAATAAGTCAGTCAGAGAAAGACAAATACCATGATTTCACTCATATGTGGAATTTAAGAAACAAAATAAATGAGCAAAGCAAAAAAAGAGAGCAAGAGAGACAAACCAAGAAACAGACTCTTAACTACAGAGAACAAACTGGTAGTTGTCAGAGGGGAGGTTGGCAAGGGGATTGGGTTAAACAGGTGATGGGGATTAAGGAGTGCACTTGGTGTGATGAACACCAGGTGTTGTAAGGGAGTGTTGAATCACTATATTGTACACCTGAAACTAATATAACACTGTATGTTAATTATACTGGAATTAAAATAAAAAAATTAATTAAAAAGATGTATAAATGTATAATTTGTCCCAAAATTGAAAGAGAAGGTGAGTAGCAGGTGAGTTTATATAAACATGGGGCAGAGTAGAATATTCTTAATGATTATTACCTTCGAAAGTGATAAAAATAAATAAAACAACTTAAAATGGCCTAAGCAGAAATGGGAATTTGCCTACATAGTTAACAGATTCATCATTACTTCTCACTTCAGAAATCACTGGATTCAGGGGTGCAAAAGGTACCATCAGGATCTGATATATATAATATATTAGATATATATTTATATATTTACATATTATATATCATATTATATATTATAATATATTATAATATATATCTAATATATAATATAAATATATATTTATATGTTATTTATGTATATATTATAGATATATATTTATACATTTATATTATATATTTATATTATATTATATTATATATATTTTATATATATAAATATATATATTATATATATATTTATAATATATATATAGTTTCCTAATTATCATATCCCCCACCCAACCCTAGGAAATTAAGGAATAAGATTTTGTCAGGTAGGGTTGAGCTCCAGAGGGCCACAAACCACTGTAAAATTTAAGATTTTCTCATCTCCCTCAACGAGAACCAATTCCCACCTCCTTGGGCATATATCACCCCATTGAGAATATGTGTTCCTCCTGAAGTGTGAGTGGCTCTGGGTTCTCTCTCTAAGTCAATCATCAGGGCCATTTGTTCTTGGCCAGGCCTGAATCATGTGCTCTCCTACAGGTGAGGATGGAGTGAGCACCACATAAACAAAACAAGTGTTGGAAGGATTGTGCTACAAAGAGAATTTGCCAGTACCATGGTAAAAAGGAAGGTGCATTGATAAAAGAGTATAGGTTAACAAAATGATAAAGGCCCATCACATCTAGACTTTGAACAGAGTCCTATTTATGCAAAGCTATCAAGGCAAAGACTGAATGAATAAAGGAATGACTCAAAGGAAACAATCAAGGTTATTGTGATAGGTAATATTTCCCAAGAGAGATGATGAAATCAGGGTTACAGGCAAGAGACAGACAGACAGACAGACAGACAGACAGAAAGAAAGAAAGAAAGAAAGAAAGAAAGAAAGAAAGAAAGAAAGAAAGAAAGAAAGAAAGAGAGATGAACCTCATTAAAACAGAAGCGGTAGGATTGGGTGACAAATTCATTATGGAGGAAAGTAGAAGCCAAACCATCTTAGCCAAATGAGTAGGTGGCAATGCCTTTGATGAAGGGAAGTCAAGCTGAGTAAATGAAGGCTTCAGGGAAATAATGACTTGTTTATGGATATTCTGACTGCCCATAGAGATGATCAGGATCAGAAGTCAGTTGGAAACTCAGGTCTGGCAACTGAGAGAGACTTCAAAGTTAATGTTTATAATAGGGAGACACTGAATTATAGATGGTATTTGAAACCTTGGAAGAGGATGATACCCAGAGGAGACATTACATAACAGAACCTTATGGAACACTATCTGGGTAGAGGAAAAAAGAAAAATCCTGAGGAAATATGAGGGAGGGCATGGAGTCAGTAGACCACAATGTCAGCGAGGGCTAGGGGACAAAAAAATTCAAAATGGAGGAAGTTGCCTCACTGATGACAATGTCAAACACCACAGAAGTCTGCGTTAAGACAGGGTTTTAAATGAAGTGGGCCTAGGTCAATGTGTTAGAGATACTATAATTAAGCAGTAAACTAAGAATGAAACATTTAAGAAACCAAAATGAGATTCTTTTTTCCCCACTAAATCTGATAAAGGAGAGTGATAACAGAGGAACTAGATGTTTAAGAATATTTGTTTTGGGGTCATATAGGCCTCGATTTGAGGCCCATTTTTTACATCTAGATTCTCTAAGACTCAGCTTGTTCATCCATAAATGGAATAATGAGGCACCGGGGTGGCTCAGTTGGTTGTGTCTGACTCTTGATCTGGGCTCAGGTCATGATCTCACGTGTTCGTGAGTTCGAGCCCATATCAGACTATGCGCTGTGTGGAGTCTGCTTGGGATTCTCTCTCTCCCCTTCTCTCTACAACCCCCCCCCCATATTCATGTGCTCTATCTCTCAGAATAGACTTTAAAAATTTTTATAAATGGGACTAATAATGGTATTTGCCACACAAGATTGTCTAAATGATAAAATTATATAATTAATGTAAAATGTGCCACAGAGGGTCAGTATACTGGGAGTACTCAAAATGTTTCAGCTGTTATTTTTTAACTGCAAGGAAGAATTCTGAGACCATTACAATGCTGGAAATGCTAAGGAGAGTAACTGACATAACACAGTGAAAATGGAAGCAGACAAAGATTCACTGAATGCCCAAGTGGAAAAGAAGCTTTAAATAGGATGAAATAAAATTCTTTATCAAATATAAGTGGCAAGATTGAGAAAATGGATGAAGACACAGAGAAAATTTGACATGGAAAGGAAAATCATGAAAAGTGCACACATTAGATAACCTTGATAAATCAATAAAGAATCAGACAACTGCATCTCCAGAGTGAAGACAGTCAGGTCAGAGGCTTGAGGTAAATGGGAAATTATGGAGCTAGAGATGTAGAGAATAAAGTAGGAGGGAAATTAAAGTTGAGTATAAGTGTTTCTGACTGAAAGAGGAGCCAAGATGAATTAGCACTAAGTGAATTGGTGGTCAAATAAACTGGCCCACGGCCTGACATTTTTCAGCAATATTTTGGAAGCAGCAAGCAAAGAAACAGACATTAAGCAGCAGGAATTATCTAAGACTGTGGATCAGCAACAGAGGACTAAAAGGAAAAGATCCCAGGAATTCTGCAATTTTTAAGATAAAGGAATCATAGCCTACTTGACTGAACATTGCAGAAATAATCAAGTCCAGTATATGAAATGAAAATGTACTGTAAAAAAACGATTAAGGAGCTGGAGGTCATGATGAGAAGAAAATTATCATTAGAAATAAGGAAAATGGAAATCTGGTAGCTCTAGTCAGAAAAGAAATATTCAGAGGTTAAGTTCTCTACAGTGCATTTTCTTGAAAAGGTAGAATACTGCGCTTTTTAAAAGCATTGAGTATTTTCCTTATAAATGACCAAAGAAGTTACCTTAAATGCCTGCAGTGCAAGCTTTTAGAAACTGTTCCATTTCAGAAAATATGCCAAAAATTAGCACAAAGCAAAAGCTAAATTTATAACTATCATGCAGCTGCCTAATATAAACACCACAGAGAACACTAGATGGTAAATACTTTTTTAAAGGCATATGGGAGAAAAAGGACCAAAACTGTATTTTTACCTAATCTCTACCACATGTAAAGATCTTTACAAAGTTTTGTAAAATGTTATCTCGAACTTTAAGTAAATTCTCATTAGTTATATAAGTATTATTTAACTTAAAGAGCTCCTTTGAGGGGCACCTGGTGGCTGATTCGGTGAAGCGTCCGATTCCAGATTGCAGCTCATGTCTTGATCTCACGGTTCATGAGTTCGAGCTGCACATCAAGTTCCAGGCTGACAGTGCGGAGGCTCCTTGGGTTTCTCTCTCTCGCTGCCCCTTGTTCCTCCTCTCTTAAAGTAAATAAACTTTAAAAAAAAGAGCTCCTTTGAATAGACATCCATGTCTATTCAAGTCACAATAAATAACATCTACAGTCCAGTATGCAATATTTAAATAATTTTTAATGAAAGGGACTTACTAGAAATTCTAACGTTTGGTCAAAATTAATACAAATACTTTTTCTTTTTCAAGGAGCATTTACAAACTACTTTTAAGAACAAGAGCAATGCTGAAAAAGTTTGGGGAAATTTGTCAAATGATCATACTGGACACTAGGGATGATGTTTTTCTTCAAATGCTTAAGATCAAAGGATATATCAATAAATGCACACAGAAACTCAGAGTAGCACTCCCTCCCCCTACCCGCCCACCCTGCCCTGCACAGATCTCTTTAAGAATACAATAAAAGACTTCCGGGGGGGAAGACTAGGAGGGTTGTAGTCTCCCCTCATCACACAGATACACCTGGGTAACACCCACAACAGTGTAAGTAACCCAGAGAACCACCAGAAGACTGGTGGAACAAACGCTCCAAAACTATATGTAGGGAAGGGGCCACATCAAGAGCGTAGGAAGGGGTGGAGACCAAGTCAGGAGCCAAACTGACCCGAAGAACTGAACCATGGGACTGTCCACAGGAAGGAGGCATACCATGGGAACAGAGAAGGGAGAGGAGTAGACCCGGCCCCAGGCACTGCAGGTACAGGGAACCCACAATAGGAAGAAGAGCCCCTCTAATATTTTACTTTGGAAACCAGAGGGGTGTAACATCAAGAGTTCTTAACGTCAGCAGGGCTTAACACCTGGAACTTTAAAAATCATCAGCTAGGCTCTGGGAGAACTAGAGGGTGATAGGAAACTGAGTCCCCAACCTTAAAGAGACAGCACAACAAACAACCCTGCTGAGATACAGCATAGAAGCAGCAGTTTGAAAACTGCCTGTTTACTAGTCTCCGAGCATGCCCTGGAAGGACAGGGATCACTGGGAGACTTCTTCATGAACAAAAGAGCTGGTGGGCGCCATTTCTCTTGCCCATCCCCCCGCCCAGATACACTGACACCTGCAGGAACCAGCACAGCCCAAACACTCCACCCGACCTGCTAAGGGCGCCTCAACCCCAAAGCTCTACAGATCTACCCCTTCCATCCTGGCCACACAGAATTTTCCCAGGGTGACTGGAGGTCACCTGCTTCAGTGGACCTGCATGGATCTTGCTGGCATTAAGTGCCTGGTCCCCGCACTCTCCTGGGAAGCAGTCCCTTCACACACACCCTTGGTGAGTGTCCATTCAAAGCAGCACCAAGCCTGGCAGCGTGCATGCAGCCCTGACAGGGACCAGCACCAGTCCAGCCAAAGTGACCCAGGCTCCAGGGGGAGGGGAAGATCATCGTACACACCAGTCTAACTGGAACTGTGGTTCCAGAAGTGAGGTGAAAGCAGGCAGCTCGTCTGACTGCAGACCCTGTCTACCAATAAAAGCCTAAAAGAGGACAAACCAGGCAAAGTGCCCAGCAGATCAGTGCAACCATAGTTCTGGCAAGTGCCCAGTTTGACACAACTCAAGCCCACAGCGGCCCCAGACGGGCCCACTAACAACACAGGGACAAAACCCTACCCACAATAGGCAAAGAGAGCCATTGCAGATGATTGGACTGAAGGCAAATGTGGCTCGGCTAAAACAGTAGCACATAGGAACACACACAGGAGACACCCATGAAGGTTCTAGGGAATAAGGGACACTGCGTTGCAGGGCACCATAGGACATTTACTTACTTACTTACTTACTTACTTACTTACTTACTTACTTACTTACTTATGTAGAGGGAGGGGGAGAGAGCAAATGTATGAGCATGAGAGAGCTAGAGAAAAAGAGAATCCCAAGCGAACTCCACACTGTCAGCATGGAGCTCAACACACCCCTCAAACTCGCCAGTGAGATCATGACCTGAGCTGAAACTAAGAGTCTGATGCTTCACCAACTGAGCCACTCAGGTGCCCCCAGGACCTTTTCTTCATAATGCCACTACCTTCAAGAGAAGGAAATGTAGCTAACTTTCCTGACACATAGAAACAGCACCAAGAGTGAGACAAAATGAGGACATGGAGAAATATGTCTAAAAGCAAAGAACAGGACAAAAACACAGAAAGAGAGCTAAAAAAACAAACAAACAAACAGAGAGAAAGAGAGAGAAAGAGAGATAAATAACATGACTGACTGAAGAATTGCAAGTAACAGTCCTAAAGATACTTACTTGACTTGAGAGAAAAAGACCTCCGACAGACCCTCAAAAAAGAGAGAACATAAAGGAACCCATCAGAGGTGAAGAACTCAAAAAACTTAAATTAAAAATACACTAGAGGGAATAAACTGTAAATGAAACAAAGCAGAAGAACAGATCAGCAATCTAAAAGACAAAGTAATGGAAAGCAATCAAGCTGAACAAGAGAGAGAAAAAAGAGTAATAAAAAATGAAAATAGATTAAGGGACCTCAGCCACATCCAGGGATGTGAATAAATTCACATTATAGGGATCCCAGAAAGAGAATGAAGAGGAAAGGGGACAGAAAATTTATTTGAAGAAATAATAGCTGACAACTTCCCAAATCTGGGGAAGGAAACCAAAATCCACACCCAGGAAACACAGACAGCCCCCAACCCAAGAAGGTCCACACCAAGACACATACTAATTAAATGCCAAAATAGATGCAAAAATCCCCAACAAAATATTAGCAAACCAAATCCAAGAATACATGTAAAAAAAATCATTTACGCATTCATTTATTCCTGGAATGCAAGAGTGTTTCGATACTCACAAGTCAATCATTATAACAAATCACATCAACACAAGAAAGGATAAAAATTCTATGATCATTTTTTCTTTTCTTTTTTTTTTGCTCAGATATTTGCTCAAATCTTATTTATTTTCATTTTTATGTTTGTTTCAAGTTTTTATTTAAACTCTATTTAGTGAACATATAGTGTAATATTGGTTGCAGAAGTAAAATTGAGTGATTCATCACTTACATAGAATACCCAGTGCTCAACAATAGAGCTCTCCTTAATACCCATCATCCATTTAGCCTATCCCTCACCCCACCTTCCCTCCATCAACCCTTAGTTTGCTCTCCATAGTTCAGAGTCTCTTATGGCTTTCTCCCCTCTTTTTTTCTCTCTTCCCCTATGTTCATCTGTTTTGTTTTTTTTTCAGTTTACTTATTTTTGAGATAGAGGGTTTGAGTAGAGGGAAAGAAGAAAGGTGGGGGAGGGGGGAAATAGAGGGAAAGACGGAGAGAGAGAGAGAATCCCAAGCAGGCTCTACACTGGCAGCATGGATCCCAATGTGGTGCTCAAACCCACAAACCACAAGATGATGACCTGAGACAAAGTTGGACACTTAACTGACTGAGCCACCCAGGTACCCCTCATTTGTTTTGTTTTTTAAGTTCCACATATAAGTGAAATCATATGGTATCTGTCTTTCTCTGACTGGCTTGTTTCACTTAGCATAATACGCTCTAGTTCCACCCACATCATGAAAGACCTAAATATGAGACAGGAAACCATCAAAATCCTAGAGGAGAACATAGGTAGCAACCTCTTTGACATCAGCCATATCAACCTCATAGGATCCTTTCAACAGATGCAGAAAAAGCATTTGACAAAACATTCATGATGTTACATTCATGACAAAAAAAAAAAACCTCACCAAGGAAGGTTCAGATCGAACATACCTTCAACATAATAAAGGCTATATATGGAAAACCCACAGCTAACATCACACTCAATGGTGAAAAACTGAAAGGTTTTCCCTTAAGATTGGGAACAAGACAAGGCAGTCCACTCTCATCACTTTTATTCATTATCATACTGGAATTTCTAGCCACAACATTCAGATAAGACAAAGAAATAAAAGGCATGCAAGTCAGTAAGGAATAAGTAGAACTTTCATTATTTGGAGATAACATGATACTACATATAGAAAATATGAACGATTCCACCAAAAAACTACTATAACTGATAAGTGAATTCGATAAAGTCACAGGAGACAAAAATAAATACATGGAAATCCACTGCATTTCTATACACTAATAATGAAATAGCAGAAAGAGAATTTAAAAAAATAGTTCCATTTACAACTGCACCAAAAACAATACCTAGAAATAAACTTAATCAAAGGAGTGAAAGACCTACACTCTGAAAACTATAAAATACTGATGAAAGATACTGAAGATGACACAAATAAACTGGAAAGATATTATACATTCATGAATTAAGAGAAAAAACAATGTTAAAATTTCTATACTACAGATTGAATACAATCCCTATCAAAATACCAACAGCATTTTCACAGAACTATATCAAATAACCCTAAATTATATGCAACCACAAAAGACCCTTAATAGCCAAAGCAATCTTGAAAAAGAAGAATAAAACTGGAGGTATCACAATCCCATATTTCTAGATCTACTATAGAGTTGTAGCAAAACAGTATGATAATGGCACAAAATTAGACACAAATATCAATGGAATAGAATAGAGATCCCAGAAATACACTCACAATAGTATGGTCAATTAATCTATGACAAAAGAGGCAAGAATATGCAATGGGAAAAAGACTCTGTCTTCAATAAATGGTGCTGGGAAAACTGGACATGCACAAGGATGAAACTGGACCACCTTCTTATACCATACACAAAAATAAACTCAAGATGCATTAAAGATTTAAATGTAAGACCTGAAGCCATGAAAATCCTAGAAGAGATCACAGGCAATATTTTCTCTGGCATCAGCTCTAAATACTTTTGTCTACTATGTCTCATGAGGCAAGAGAAATAAAAGCAAAAATAAACTATTTGGATTACATCAAAATAAAAAAAAATGCTGCAGTACAAAGGAAACTACCAACAACACTAAAAGGCAACCTACTGAATGGCAGAAGATATTTGCAAATGACATATCTAATAAAGGGTTAGTATCCACAATATGTAAAAAACTTATGTAACACAACACCCCCCCCCAAAAAAAAACAAATAATCCAATTAAAAATGGGCAGAAGACATGAACAGACATCTCTCCAAAGAAGACATACATATGGCTAACAGACACATGAAAAGATGTTCAATGCCACTCATCATCAGGGAAATGCAAATCGAAACTACAATGAGATATCACCTCATACCTGTCAGAATGGTTAAAATCAAAAACAAAAGAAACAAATGTTGGTGAGGATGTGGAGAAAAAGAAACTCTCCTATTGGTGGGAATGTAAACTGATGCAGCCACCATGGCAAACAGTATGGAAGTTCCTCAAACAATTAAAAATAGAATTACCCTATGATTCAGTAATTCCACTACTGGGTATTTACCCAAATAATATGAAAACACTAATTTCAAAGGATACATGCATTCCTATGTTTACTGCATGATTATTTACAACAGCCAAATATGGAAGCAACCCAAGTGTCCCTCGGTAGATGAATGGATAAAGGTGTTGTGTGTGTGTGCGTGTGCACGTGTGTGTGTGTGTGTGTGTGCGTGTAATATTACTCAGCCATAAAAAAGAATGAAATCATACAATGTGCAACAACATGGATGGATGTATAGGGTATAATGCTAAGTGAAATCATTCACAGAAAGACAAATACCATGATTTCACTCATATGTGTAATTTAAGAAACAAAACAAATGAACAAAGAAGAAAAAGACAAAACACAAAGAACAACAACAACAACAACAAAACACTCTTAACCTGGGGAAAAAAACTGATGGTTACCAGAGGGGAGGTGAATGGGGATATGGTTGAAATTGATGAAGGGGATTAAGAGAATATTTACCATGATGGAGCACTGAGTAATGTATAGAATTGCTCAATCACTATATTGTATGCCTAAAAACAATATAACTCTGTATGTTAATTATGCTGGAATTAAAAGTTTTAAAAAAAGAGACTATGATAGAAGCCATAAATCTTCTACTCCATGTAGAAGAAAAATATAATTAAGAATAAATGCAAATATTTGCTTACAACGTCAGAGTATTCTCTGAATACTGCCTCACAATGTCCTCCTGTGAAAAGCTATGCTCCCAGAAAGTAATTAGATAATTTCCTATGAAAATGTCAACAAACTTACCTAATATGAAAAAAGATGAGGGCAGATTAAGGATCAAAAGGCCAGAAGAAGAAAGCTGGTATCACAGACAACTTTCCTTAACTTGGACATGAACGAATTGGTCTCAAAGTTGTTTCAATTTCTGACAGATTTTTGTTAAGCGATATCATTTTAGTTATACTTTTTCCTTTGAGTATCACTGTTGCTATCTCATGGATTTTAACATGAAAGTCTATCTTGCTGTTTATTATTTTGAGATATGTGATAATCAGAACTACCTTGGATGCAGGCAAAAAGGACCCCTGCTTAGGCATTGTTTTGGGAGAGACTTCACCCAAACATTTTTTGAAAGAGTACACACGTGTGCCTCGTGTGACCTAATGATCTGCTCATCCTCAACAACCATTCTTGTGACTGACACCCAAAATATCCCAGGGAAAACAGTTCTGCACATCTCCTAACCTGTGTGCTAGAATATAAAGGTGACTCTTTTTGACTGTCAGTAAGGTTTAGGGGTTGTTCTGCAGCCAGTATAAGTGATGAACACTGCTTTAAAGCTCAAAGAGGATTTGAATGGGATTAATACTCCAGTAAAGGGAAATTTAACTTGCCCCAAACCCTTCCTTTCAGTTATTATGAAAGCAAAAAATTCGTGCCTCAAGAATAATTTCCCCAGTATTTTTAGAATTCTAGAACACAGTAGAATGGGAAGTTTATTTTCATTGAAATATTTAATAGAATGAAATTAATTTTTCATTGATTAAAACTGATTTTAAGATGTTGGCTTTATTAGCTTATAAAGGAAATTGAAGAAGATACAAAGAAATGGAAAAACATTCCATGCTCATGGATTGGAAAAATAAATATTGCTAAAATGTCAATACTACCCAAAGCTATCTACACATTCAATGCAATCCCAATCAAAATTGCTCCAGCATTCTTCTTGAAGCTAGAACAAGCAATCCTAAAATTTGTATGGAACCACAAAAGGCCCCGAATAGCCAAAGTAATTTTGAAGAAGAAGACCAAAGCAGGAGGCATCACAATCCCAGACTTTAGCCTCTACTACAAAGCTGTCATCATCAAGACAGCATGGTATTGGCACAAAAACAGACACATAGACCAATGGAATAGAATAGAAACCCCAGAACTGGACCCACAAAAGTATGGCCAAATAATCTTTGACAAAGCAGGAAAGAGTATCCAATGGAAAAAAAGACAGTCTCTTTAACAAATGGTCCTGGGAGAACTGGACAGCAACATGCAGAAGAATGAAACTAGACCACTTTCTCACACCATTCACAAAAATAAACTCAAAATGGATAAAGGACCTGAATGTGAGACAGGAAACCATCAAAACCTTAGAGGAGAAAGCAGGAAAAGACCTCTCTGACCTCAGCCGCAGCAATTTCTTACTTGACACATCCCCAAAGGCAGGGAATTAAAAGCAAAAATGAACTATTGGGACCTCATGAAGATAAAAAGCTTCTGTACAGCAAAGGAAACAACCAACAAAACTAAAAGGCAACCAACGGAAAGGGAAAAGGTATTTGCAAATGACATATCAGACAAAGGGCTAGTATCCAAAATCTATAAAGAACTCGCCAAACTCCACACCCTTAAAACAAATAATCCAGTGAAGAAATGGGCAGAACACATGAATAGACACTTCTCTAAAGAAGACATCCAGATGGCCAACAGGCACATGAAAAGATGCTCAATGTCACTCCTCATCAGGGAAATACAAATCAAAACCACACTCAGATATCACCTCATGCCAGTCACAGTGGCCAAAATGAACAAATCAGGAGACTATAGATGCTGGCGAGGATTGGAGAAACGGGAACCCTCTTGCACTGTTGGTGGGAATGCAAACTGGTACAGGCACTCTGGAAAACAGTGTGGAGGTTCCTCAAAAAATTAAAAACAGATCTACCCTATGGCCCAGCAATAGCACTGCTAGGAATTTACCCAAGGGATACAGGAGTGCTGATGCATAGGGGCACTTGTACTCCAATGTTTATAGCAGCACTTTCAACAATAGCCAAGTTATGGAAAGAGGCTAAAAGTCCATCAACTGACGAATGGATAAAGAAATTGTGATTTATATACACAATGGAATACTACGTGGCAATGAGAAAGAATGAACTATGGCCTTTTGTAGCAACGTGGATGGAACTGGAGAGTGCTATACTAAGTGAAATAAGTCATACAGAGAAAGACAGATACCTTATGTTTTCACTCTTATGTAGATGCTGAGAAACTTACCAGAAGACCATAGGGGAGGGGAAGGAAAAAAAAAGGTTAGAGAGGGAGAGAGCCAAAACATAAGAGACTCTTAAAAAACTGAAAACAAACTGAGGGTTGATAGGGGGATAGGAGGGAGGGGAGGGTAGGTGATGGGTATTGAGGAGGGCACCTGTTGGGATGAGCACTGGATGTTGTATGGAAACCAATTTGACAATAAATTTCATATTAAAAAAAAAGATGTTGCCTTTCTTTCAAAAATATGATTTTGTCCTTTCATTTTAATAGATAGCTTAAAAATAACTATTTTTTAATTTTTTCTAATAATTTAATTAATTTTTTTAATATAATTTATTGTCAAGTTGGCTAACATACAGTGTATACAGTGTGCTCTTGGTTTTGGGGGGGGGTGATTACTGTGAGCACCCAGCACTCATCCCAACAAATGCCCTCCTCAGTGCCCCTCACCCTCTTTCCCCTCACCACCGCCCCCCTCCCCCCCCCACCCCACATCAACCCTCAGTTTGCTCTCTGCATTTAACAGTTTCTTATGGTTTGCCTCCCTCCCTCTTTGTTTGTAACTATTTTTTCCCCTTCCTTTCCCCCGTGGTCTTCTGTTAAGTTTCTCAAGTTCCACATATGAGTGAAAATATATGATGTCTATCTTTAACTAATTTCATTCAGCATAATACCTTCCAGTTCCATTCACGTTGCTGCAAATGGCAGGATTTCATTCTTTCTCATTGCCAAGTAGTATTCCATTGTATATTCCATTCATTGGTTGATGGATATTTAGGCCCAATACTACCCAAAGCAAACTACACATTCAATGGAATCCCAATCACAATTGCACAGGCATTCTTCTCAAAGCTAGAAAAAACAATCCTACAATTTGTAGGGAACCACAAAAGGCCCCAAATAGCCAGTTATGTTGAAAAAGAAAACCAAAGCAGGAGGCATCACAATCCCAGACTTTAGCCTCTACTACAAAGCTGTCATCATCAAGACAGTATGGTATTGGCACAAAAACACACACTTAGACCAATGGAATAGAATAAAGAACCCATAATTGGACCCACAAATAGATAGCCAACTATCTTTGACAAAGCAGAAAAGAGTATCCAATGGAAAAAAGACGGTGTATCTATAGCAAACGGTGCTGGGAGAACTGGACAGCAACATGCAGAAGAATGAAACTGGACCACTTTCTTACACCATGCAAAAAAATAAACTCAAAATGGATGAAAGACCTAAATGTGAGACAGGAAACGATCAAAACCATAGACAAGAAAACAGGCACAACCTCTTTTTTTTTTTTTTTTACCGTTTTTTATTTATTTTTGAGACAGAGAGAGACAGAGCATGAACGGGGGAGGGGCAGAGAGAGAGGGAGACACAGAATCGGAAGCAGGCTCCAGGCTCTGAGCCATCAGCCCAGAGCCCGACACGGGGCTTGAACTCACGGACTGCGAGATCGTGACCTGAGCTGAAGTCGGACGCTCAACCGACTGAGCCACCCAGGCGCCCCCAGGCACAACCTCTTTGACCTCAGCCTCAGCAATTTCTTCCTTGACATGTCTCTGAAGGCAAGGGAAATAAAAGCAAAAATGAAATATCGGGACCTCATCAAGATAAAAAGATTCTGCACTGCAAAGGAAACAATCAACAAAACTAAAAGGCAATCAACAGAACGGAAGAAGATATTTGCAAACGACATATTGGACAATGGGTTAGTATCCAAAATCTATAAAGAACTTACCAAACTCCACACCCTTTAAAAAAATAATCCAGTGAAGAAATGGGCAGAAGACATGAGTAGACACTTTGCTAAAGAAGACATCCAGATGGCCAGCAGACACATGAAAAGATGCTCAACATCACTCATCACCAAGGAAATATAAATCAAAACCACACTGAGACACCACCTTACACCAGTCAGAGTGGCTAAAATTAACAACTCAGGAAACAACAGATGTTGGCCAGGATATGGAGAAATGGGAATCCTCTTGCACTGTCGGTAGGAATGCAAACTGGTGCAGGCGTTCTGGAAAACTGTGTGGAGGTTCCTCAAAATATTAAAAATAGAACTCCCCTAGGACCCAGCAATAGCACTACTAGGAATTTTTCCAAAGGATGCAGGAGTGCTGATTCATAGGGCAAATGTACCCCGATGTTCATAGCAGCACTTTCAACAATAGCCAAATTATAAAAAAATAGGTAACTTTAAATACTTTCCAGGGAAAATAACTTAAATGATCTCATGTAAACTAATTCTTCAGTTTTTAATATTTTCACTTAGTTCTATTTTTGGTGAAAATATATTTAAACTTTTTACACTTTGAATACAACTTTTTAATTATTTAGATTTACCTTTTGCTATAACAAAAATTGATTTTAATAATATAATTAGGCATTTTGTTGAACTTAATTTGTGGAAAAACATAATTAATAAATCATGCTATGTGGCTTGGTACATAAGCTCCTGATTTTTATAACTGTTTCACAAATTGTACTTTTCCACATTTCATCTTGTTTTCTTACCACTTACCACTTAATTTCACCTTATCTGACACTAACACTGCTGATCTTCCTTTTTTTTCTCACCTCACTTTTTTTTTTTAGCACTACTTTATTAACAACCTTTCATTATTTCATTTTAAGTGTGTTGCATGTACATCATATATTCCCTTTTCTGGCCCTTTCTCTAAGTCCCTACACTTTAATGCAGGAATTAAGTCTATTTATATTTAATATAATGTCTGGTACTCTATTTTATTCCTTTCAACTTGCTTTACTACTTATCTCCAGTGTTTCATCATCTTTCCCTTTTCCTTTGATTTACTGGTGTTAACAACACTATTCTCTTTACTACTTCCCTTGCTAAATAAAAAGATTTGTTGTGCTTTTCTACCCTTTTAACAGTCTTCACTCTGTTATTAGCTATACTCTTGAGTGTCTTGACAATAACCACAATTAATATTTTAAGAGTATTATATCCGCTACCCACAGAAACTTGTTTATCCCACTGTTATTCATCATCCCCCCCATTGCCATTACATCCCCTACAAACTGAGATCTTGAGAAAATTTTCTTCCTCCCCCATCTCATAGCTGTTTCTGAGATAATTTATCCCCTTTAAGTCTGAGCTGTTACTAAACTTGGTTAGCCTATATGTTTTCTAGAGTCCTTCACTCACACTTATGTATTCTCATGCAATATATCTTTACTGCACATCATATGTACTGTTGACTCTCAGAACTATTTTATTCCCTTCTTTATTTTTCCCCAATTTGTGCTACCTGCTTGTTACTTATAGTATTTTTTTAAATGCTTTGCTCAGACAGGGAAATAGGACCTCCTCTTTGAATTATTTATATCCTGAATTACTTTTCTTTCATCTCAACAGAGGAAGACTATTTTGACTTAGTAATACTACATTATAGTAATTTTCTCTCTGAAGTCTAGACACTACTACACTCTGTTCTATCTCCCAGTACTATAAAAGAGAAGCACAATGAGTCTGACTTTTTTCAGAAACTTGACTGGGCTTGACAGATTTTTACAAGGTTTCCCTCTAACCGTGGACATCAAGAGTTTTACTGTCTATCACAGTCTTTTCTCACTAACCCTGCCTTTCAGTCTGTCCGACCTGCCATTTTTTTTCAGTTCAGGGATATTTTAGTCTAGTATTTAAGTTTTGTCCTTCCTTCCTCTGTTTTGTTCTTTACCAGTGAAATATATCATTATTTACATATAATATCTATTGGGCATATCCCCTCTATCTCTTACAAATATTTTCTTACACTGTATATCCATCTTTACGCTCTGCCTTCCCATTTGCCCAACCATTCGGTGATTTTTTTTTCTCCTTCAACTCTTCTGAATTCTTAAGCTCAGAAATAATTTATTTTAAGTTCAAGACAGACATTCTTCATGTGAGGGCTTTTTATTATTTTTTATCAGGTTACCATCTATCTTTGCTAACAGTCCTGGTTACATGTTCTGTTTGCTCTGTTCTTCTATCTTATAGCTAGGGCATTATGTGGACTCTTAATTGCTCTGTCTTCTCTCACTGGGACCCCACAGCAGTACAGATGACAGTAGTCCTGACAATGGTGGAAAGGACATAGCCTCTACCCTCAGAGCCAGGAAACATGTAAAAGCCCTCTGCAGAAGAATCCTCTCAGTTCCTGGTCTTCCTGTACCCTCAGGAGCAGGAAGGATGCCCAACCTCTTTGTGGCTCGCAGACACGTCTGGCACAAACATTTGGGGTGACTATCAGTCATTCCCACACTCAGGGCCCACAGCTTTCCACAAATGGACTGTAACTGCAACAAAATACCTAAATATATTAGTATAATCAATTTTTGTTACAGTAAAAGATAAATCTAAGCAATTAAAATGTTACATTCAAAGTGTACAAAATTTAAATATGTTTTCACCAAAAGTAGAACTCAGTGAAAATATTAAAAACTGAAGAATTAGTTTACATGAGGCCATTTAAGTTATCTTCCCCAGAAAGTAATCTATTAAAATTAAATGATAAAATCATATTTTTAAAAGAAAGCCAATTTCTTGAAACAGTTTAAAAAAATTAATTTCCTTCTATTAAATATTTTAATAAAAATAAAACTTCCCATTCTAGTGTGTTCTAGAATTCTAAGAGTTCTAGGGAAATGATTCTTGTTGTGGGCCACAACACAATGACACTCAAGGCCTAACTGAGAGCCAGCCAAGAACGCGTGCAGAGGGCTCTGGCTACGTATTTCTACTCCCGCTCATCGGTGAGGCATTTGCTGCCTTGGTTTAATTCTTTCCTGTTATTCCCCACACGAGGCATAAGAAAAGTTTTTATTGAAGTCTGTTCTGCTCTAAGCTTTGGGACTAACAGGAGAGGTCTGAACCCAAACACAGGACAAGCCAGAACAGGGGGAGTAGAGGCAAGTTAACAAAAGCAAGAAGAAATCAGTCAACAATGGAGCATCAGCTTCGAGTGGATGCTCAAGAGGTGGGACAGGTAATACCTCGACGGACTTGCTTTAACAACTTTTAGTGAGTAAATCTACCTTTGCAGGTATATTGATCAAAAGTTTTCAGCTTAATAATTTTTCACAAACTAAATTCATCTGTGTAAAGGGCACCCAGTTCAAAGTAAAGGAACATTCCCGGCACCTCAGAAGGTACCCTTCTGCTGCCTCCTGATCACTGCCTGCCCTATGCAAAGGGTAAATAGAATCAGACCATATGTGATTTTCTGTATTTGGCTCTGTTCACTCAGTAATTTGCTGGTGGGATTTTTTTCTGGTTTGTGTGTAATTGCTTCATGGAATCAAGAAAACATTCTTTTCTTTTTTTTTAATGTCTATTTATTTTTGAGAGAGAGAGGGAGGGAGGGAGGGAGGGAGAGAGAGAGAGAGAGAGAGAGAGAGCGCGCGCATGAGCAAGGGAGGAACAGAGACAGATGGAAACACAGAATCCAAAGCAGGGTCCAGGCACTGAGTTGTCAGCACAGAGCCCAATGTGGGGCTTGAACCCACGGACCATGAGATCATGACCTGAGCCGAAGTCAGATGCTTAACACACTGAGCCACCCACCCAGGCACCCCAAGAAAATATTCTTTAGGAATACTCAGAAATATTCAAGAAGAGGAAACCAATAAAATATTATAGTTGCTACACTAAAGTAGGAAAAAGGAAAGATTGTATAATTTGAATATTTAAGAGGAAAACTATTTCTTTTATTAAATATTCCTTCCTTGGGGCACCTGGCTGGCTTAGTCAGTAGAGTATGCAACTCTTGATCTCAGGGTGTGGGCTGAAGCCCCACGTTGGATACAGAGATTACTTAAAAATAAAATCTTAAAATATATCCCTTCCTTGAAAATTGGTCTGTGTTAACTATGGTATATGAATTATTTCATTCTGTCCTCACACTGACCCTGTAAGTTACAACGATGATGATAATATCAATGCCCACTCTCTGACTAGAAAACTAAGGCTTAGAAAAGTCAAGTCAATTGCCCAAGTCACTCTAATTATGAGTAGCAGTAAAGCTGAGATTTAAATTAGGTAGCCTATTCTTAGAGTCCTCACTAAAAGATACTCTGCTTATAACAAAATTATATTATACTGTAAAACATAATATAAAATTATTACTGAAAATTAAACTCAAAAGATGGGCTGATCTCAGACCTGCATCTAGGGTGGCTTGGTTACTAAAATTATAAAAGCAACCACGTATCATATTACATAAGTAAAATTCTAATGACGCATAACATGTTTGTTTTATTATATGAACTTTTATCTTTATTTTGCCTAAGAAAAGAGGCAAGCTGATGAGAACACAAGAAATATTTTATATTATTTATTCACACATATCTATACTTATCATAAGACTGAATGCAAGTTGATAGAGCAGCTAGGGTGCTAGAAAATAGGAAATTACCTAATGTTTAAATTCTTTGAGCCATTTACAGATCTTTTGCTTTGGGTCATGAACATCCTCGGTACAGGGAGAGAGGGACAGTAGATGGAAGTAAAAACCAAATAACTTATTTTTGAAACTATTTTAAGAAGTTCTTACAAAAAAAATGAACGAGAAAAATGCAGAAATTATTGGCTAAAATGAGGTTTGGAGATTATCCAAGGGTTTCTTTTTATCACTCAACCACCCTTACTAATTTGCAAGTATAATTGAGAATGGGCCACAAAAGTCAATTTGAAAAGTGGTTGTCGGGAGCATTAAACCTTACAAGTTGAATAATGTAAGAACTACTTGATGCCCAAAAAAAAGTGGGGCGGGGGGGGTGTATTTCAGATGGCAATTATTATAAAATAAGAAATTTAATTTCCTAAGTTAAATTGTAAGTAGGAAAAAAATCAAAAAAATGTGAAAGCTTGCCTTTCCATTTCTTCTTTTAACTTCCATGGGCACATATTAGCTAACCCAGCCTAGAACACTGTACTGAATTTTGAGGAGCTATCAACCCTTCCTAAATGCGATGAAAGTTATTGACCTATCACACTGAAAACACGTGTAAAACCATATTTTTGTCTATCCTTTCAAAGAGTCCGAAGATTTCCTGAAGCTTCACATGAATCTCCAACTAAATCTATCTACTCAGTTAAGAATTTCTTTGCCAGACTATGATCTCCACATAGCTGGTAGTGCAATATTTTCTTATTTTGCTCACCTGGTGACAGACTGCATACTTGCCTGGCAGATGAAAAAGTCCCTGATGTGTATTTAAACTGAGCTCCTGGCCAGGGGAAAAAACAAACAAACTATAGTTCAGTGATGTTGCATAGATGTGATTTATCACCTTTGCCCCCTATACTTTGTAAATGTTGACCTTGTATAGAAAAGAAGATTGCTATTTCTTAAAGCATTTCTCTTGATTTTATTTCTGTTTCAACACTTAGAGGTGTACAATAAAGAACCTGATAATTTTAATATCAAAAATATATCATTTGGAAGAAGACTGTGAAATGGTACAGAACATTTATTGAATTCCTAGTATGTTATAAGCACTCTACTGAACATACATTTTCTCTTCCTTTTTACTTTTGTTTTGTATTATCTAAGTCTTTTACAAATGCCATTTATTTAGGTTATGTTTCTTTTCATCTGATGATTTCTGACTTTTAATCGGTGTTTAACCAACTTAAATATGATGTGATCACTGATCCATTTGGACTTAAAAAAAATTCTTTTGTGTTTCCTCCCTATGCTCTAACTCCCCTACTTATCCTCTCCACCCTACCCTGACTTCTTTCTTCTTCACTTCACACTCCTGTTGGCAATTCAAAAGGGTTATATTTTTATGAAATCCTTTTTTTATTCTTTTCTATTTTGGAGACTATGTATTATATTTCTATTTTTTAGGATTACCATTAATTTCATAATTCATATTCCTGACTATAAATGAGTATTTCCCTACTGCTAGTGTTAGCATACTCTAAATATACACTGAGCATTTGCCTGACCCACTTTATTACTTTACCTGCTATGAAACAAAAAAAAAGAGTTACTAAAAATGTTACAATTACTAATATTGTCTCACTTTCTAGGGTCACTTGTACCCCATGCCTCCCTCTGGTCCACTATCCTTGATTACGTACATTCCTCCAGAACTCTTTTAGTGAGGACCTATGGATGGTAAACTAACTAGATGTTTATTTCAAAATATTTCCCTTTTCTTTTTTCCTTATACTTACATGTCTATTTTGGCACAATGTTTTTAGATTGTCAGTTACTTTTGCTCACCACTTTAAATATGTTACTCCATTGTCTATGGCCTCTAGAGGAGTCTACTGTTTATCCAACTGTTTTTCAAAGGTGACCTATTGGTGCAATCTACAAATTTTTAAATTGTTCTGTTTATACTTGAGTTTCTTCAATTTCACTCCAAAGTTTCTGTGTATGTTTTTATTTATCCTGAACAGAGCCTGATACCCCATGAAACTATATCTTTTTTTCAATGATAGAAAATTTTCACTAATATCTGTTCAAATATTTTTTCTCCACCATTCCTTCTATATTGTTTCCCAGGACTCCTGCATAAGAGTTAACATTATATAGACTAACACTGCCCACCAAAATGCAATGCAAGGCACATATATAATTTAAAATTGTATGTAGTCATGTTAAAAACTAAAAAAAAGGATAACATTAATTTTAATATTTGCTATTTAACCCAATGTCCAAAATGTCATCATACAACAGAAATCAACATAAAATTATCAGAGATAAATATAAAACTTGTAAGATATATCTCAGACTCTTCTTTTGAATGAAGTCCCTGTGATCTACTGTCTAATTTTACACTTACAGCACATTTTAATGGCTTACTTGTCCCTTATACTTAATAGTTACCATATTGGTCAACATATGTGATAAACCCTCAAACTATTCTCTGTACTGCTTAACTGCTCTTTTATATCTTTGCCTCCCTGTCTATCTGGGTGGCAAAGTGGTTCACCTTTCAACTGAGCTTAATCTAGTATTTATCCAATCTATTGAGCTTTTATTTTGTGACTATATGTTCTACTTCCAAAATTTCTAATTGATTCATTTTTGTAGGAACTATTCTCTTATCATTTCTGCCTTTTATTTCATATTTTCATTTTCAATTTTCAAGGGAAATTAAGGCTGCACTTACTCATTGAGCATTCAAAATATATT
This sequence comes from Felis catus, assembly GCF_018350175.1. Lineage (NCBI taxonomy): Eukaryota > Metazoa > Chordata > Mammalia > Carnivora > Felidae > Felis > Felis catus. The sequence continues at coordinate 138,630,837 of NC_058376.1, forward strand.
TACTTAAAACTTTTCCATAATATCACTTTTACCTGGAGTGAATTTATGTACTAACTGTTGAGATATTTTTTCTGGTTTTTTTTTTCTCTTTCTCAAAGTTAGAATTGCTCAACTTGTTGGAATTTAGATTTGTACCATCATTTAGGCAGGAGTTTATTTTTGTTGATGCCTTCACTCTATTCGCTCTCTTTTTAACAGTTTTTGAGCTTGTCTCCATCCCTGGGATTCTCAGGTGAAATTCAAGTCTTAATAATGATGTTTCAGGGCGTCTCCTCTGCTACCTGTTAATTTACCAGATCAGCACATAAAAGGTCTCAGCCTTTCATCGGCCACTTATTTTCCCACTTCCCCTCTCCTTCTGGGTCTCCTAGCTAGCCCATGAGCTTCTTTTCACTATCACGTCCCCTCCATGAAAGCAGGGATTTGTGTCTGAGTAAATGCATCCTTGACACTAGAATAGGGCCAGGCACATATTACGGACATGTGTATTTGCTGAATAAATAAATACAGAATAAGATTTGTATCAGCTACAGACATCCAAATTATGTTGCCTTCTCTATTTGCTGGGAATTACTTGAGAAGCAAGTTTTTTCAACATTCTGCTAAGAAAGACACATCATTAGTGATATAATGATTACATGTAATCATTCAAAAGAGATTAAGAGGGGTGTGTGGGTAGCTCAGATGGTTGAGCTACCAACTCTCGATTTTGGCTGAGGTCATGATCCCAGGGTCACGGGATCAAGCCCGGGATTAGATTCCGTGCTGAGCACGAAGCCTGCTTAGGATTCCCCTTCTCTCCCTCTGCTCCTCCCCTGCTTGCACATTCTCTCTCTCTCCCTAAAATAAAAGAGAAAGAGAGAAAGAATATGAAATATATGGAATACAGTAAATAGGTCTAATAAGTGTATAAATGGAATCTCAGTAAGAAAGTTGTGATAGAGAAGAAGCGATCATTATTTGAAGATATATCGGCTAAACATTTTCAAAAATTTATAAAATACATTAAGCCATAGATTCGGGTAGTACTACAAACACAAACTAAAAATTACAAAGAAAAGCCCCAGGGATGTATATTATAATAAACCAGCTAAAAAGCAAATATCAACAATGAATGGAACACGTTTATTGCCCTCATTGAGTATACTTTATACTGAATATAAAATATGATAATATTTGAGAAAGAGAAAAGTAGCCCCTGTGATCCAGGAGTGGTGCCATGAGTTGGCCTGGCCCTCACTGATAACTCTTGGGCTCCTGCTAAACATAAAGAATTTCACAGAACACCAACATTAGACAAGGCTATTTTATGATCATGTAGGCTCCAAACAAAAATAAGATCATTCTGCAATGCCTGAGCACAGACACATCATGAACATCATCAAACCACAAAAATGTGTGAACATTCCTCTATCTTGGCTAATGAGAGTAACTGTTGCTTACCAATAAAATTAGCCTCAATCTAGTCTTCTCTTTTTTCTGTATAGGTGTATTAACATAATCATAGCATTAGCCCTGCTTCCTAACAGCATCCAATCCAAAGCAATGCCTCAATTCCTTAAACCCTCCTCCAATTCACCTAACCAAAGCCTAAATCCTACAAATAGTCTTTTCTTGTTTTAAATTTTTTTTAACATTTATTTATTATTGAGAGACAGAGACAGAGCATGACCATGGGATGGGCAGAGAGAGGGGGAGACACATAATCTGAAGCAGGCTCCAGGCTCCAAGCTGTCAGCACGGAGCCCAACACGGGGCTTGAACTCACAAACTGCGAGATCATGACCTGAGCCAAAGACAGATGCTTTCCCGACTGAGCCACCCATGCGCCCCTCAATAGTCTTTTCTAATACACTGTTATACTTCTAACACTAGCTAACAGTCCCCATATAACATATTCTTCCTTACCAAAATAGGTAATAAACCCAACTTGTACAACCACAAATTGTGTTCTTGGTGGTCACTGCCTGGAGAGCACTGATATATACAGCATATGTGTAGAAGTAAAACCACAGGAAATTAACCAAAAGGTCTGCCATGATTATTTCTGAAGAAGATACTCACTTTTATTGTCCAGATTTTTTTAAGAGAGATGGAGAATGTGTGGCAGCAAGAGAAGGAGAGGGAAAGAGAGAATCTCAAGCAGGATCCACACCTAGCGTAGAGCCAGATGCAAAGCTCAACCTCAGGACTGTGAGATCATGATCTGAGCAGAAATCAAGTCAGATGCCCAACTGACTGAGCCACCTAGGTATCCCATATTTTCCAGGTTTCTATTAAACACATACTTCTTTGCAAATTGAAAAAACAATTTGAAAATGTTAATCTGTGGATCTTTATTCAGTAGCATTATGTAAATGTGTATAAGGTCCTTTTGGATATATTTTTGCCTAAAATGCAGTAATTTTTATATTGTCTGCAAAAATGAAAATACTAAGTATCTCTGAGTGGTGAGTTTTTGGATGACTTATATTTTTCCTTTGGGTTTTTCTGAATTTTCTAAAACATACATGTATTCAGAATCCAAAGCCCACTGAAACAATTCTATTTTCAAAACTATCCAGCACTGATGTTATAATTAAATTATTGATAGAGATTAAGTAATATGAATAATTGTAACTAAAGCCCACCCACAATGGAACCCAGACAATGTGTTTGCCTCCTCATTGCATAAGCCTTACCAGGTAAAAACATTGACTCGAAGTGGAAAGACAGAGTAAGGAATAAAGTAAAATCAAGAAATTTTCAACATATCAACAAAGATAGAGTTCACTATAACATATTATGGGACTTTAAATGAAATATTTAGAGTTGTTCTTCTAGGGTAATAACTGCAGTCGTATCGAAAGTTGCATATACCAAATCCTAATTTTGTTTTTATTTGTTGGAACTCAAAAACCATTCAACTGTATCAGAAATAGTTTTATGAAACTGACTTATTCAGCAGTAACTCTAAATGAGTGTGTGCCTTCTGCCTTTTTTTTGTCTTAATTACACACAGGCTATTTATATACTCCATGTGACTTTCTGAAGAAATCTAAGTTGTTATTTTCAAAAGTTAGGTTGGTGACCTATAAAGGAAATCATGTATTTTTATCTTGTCACATATGATCACTGTTTTCCACAGCATATTATCAAGTATTTTACTACACATCAAATGCTCATATTTACAACTGGTAACATTATATACCAAAGTAGACCAAAATTGTTTCTGTATTATTCCTATTTAAAAAAAAAAAGAAATTATTTTATTATAGCATTCCTAAAAACAGCCATGTATTTTTTTTTATTTTTTTAATGTTTATTTTTGAGAAAGAGAGAAACACTGTGAGTGGGGGAGAGGCAAAGAGAGAGGGACACACAGAATGTGAAGCAGGCTTCAGGCTCTGAGCTGTGAGCACAGAGCTCAACGTGGGCTGAACCTCACCAACCGTGAGGTCATGACCTGGGCCAAAGTCAGACACTGAACTGACTGAGCCAACCGAGTGCCCCCAAAACAGCCACATTTTATACCAAATTTTAACATACTATGGTTGAGTAATCTTGAAACACTAAGCTTTAATGTGTAGGACCAGAGTGTGCAAAGGAAATACCACCTGTGTCTGAAATGGTTTATTACAGACAAAACGGTAACGAGTGACATCCTCAAAACCATTGTGCAAAGGGTGTTTTATTTTCTCCTAAGAAAAAAAAAATCATAGCGTCAATGGAGAGGGGATATATTGTGCACTACTAATGCACACCTCTTGCAGCTCGTTTTACGTACCATAATTCACATAAAGAGTCTTAAAAGCCCATTCATTTATTTGTTGTTGGAGAGTGGAAAGTCATTAAGAATTATGCATTAGTAACACTTTGTAAATCATTCTAATTACGTTTTATGAATCATTCGACATTTGGAAATAAAGCTTAACTTTTCCGTGACATTTTTTTCCAAATGTGTATGCTCATTGTAAGAATGGATAGTTCCACATTTTATCAAAACAAATACAGCTAAGTTTCACACTTGGTATTACAACCTACCCAAATGACCAATTAACTCAATGGTTATAGAAATGTGGACAGACTTGACATGACTGGAAATGCTTATTGACTTTAGGATGAGACTGACACTAATGAAAATTAAGTAGCAGAAATAACTAAAAGCTTGTATTTTCTCTGCCATCTTTTTTTTTCCCTTTTCCTTTTCTATGTATATGGATTCAGATCCTTTCAAGAGGACAGGAGAGGAATGGCACCATATTAGTTTTATATCCAGGAGGTGAGAGCAAAGACCTAGAAATGAGCAAAATTATCACTGTGCCTGATTTTATAACCAGTGACTCACTGACTGGAAGGTGGACAGACTTCATACATAGTCAAGAGAGTGGATCCCTTGACTTCCCAACAACTGACTTTTTTGTACAGCAAGCTGACTGAACGAAGAAAAGGCACCGGCTATTTCCCAACCAGAGGTGAAGTTCTCCCAGGGTAGGAATTCTATCTCATACACACATCATTCGTCTGAGCTCCTAAAAAATGCTCAAAGTGTAGAAAGTTCTCACCAAAATTTGGTTAAAATATTTTCCTTGAGAAAACTATTGAAAAAGATGCAAAGAAGGTAGAAGGAAGGTGACTGTTAATACCAAAGAGAACTACAGCAGGTGTCTGTTAATTATCTTAAGTAATTACTACTCCATGCACACTTAACTCTCCATACAGCATAACATGCGATTAATGTTATTTTCTGAGGAAATTCTACTTTCTGGGAAAAACATTAATGAAGATACAATTTCTCTATGAATGTCTGGTTTAGTAATTCAAAGAGAGACATAAACATATGAGAGAACCTTAGTTTTAAGAACATAGAATTCCATCAACAATTCAATAATCCAAATCTGTAGATGTGCAGGTTGTGCTTTTTTGTTCCCGGTATGCAGTGTGAAAGTGTGATTTTCCTAACAGATGAGCAGAAGTTATAGAAATCTCAATACAGAGTGACTAGAAATTGGTGCTGAATAAGTTAATATAAATGGCTGTAGATGCTTGTCCTCTCTACTTTGAGAGCTGCTTTCAGAGATTTAACAAGAGATTGAGACCCAAAATTCATTATAACCCAATACAAAAAAAAAAACGTGAAGACAAAAATAATGTTCAGCAAAACAATGTTTATTGGATGTTTAAAAAAAGAAAACATTGTAAATGTTTAAATATGCGTGTAGATATAGACACACACCCATGTTATAAATACGTAACACAGATGCATGCACGTTATACTTGCATAGTGTTTTAAACTCTGTGCTCCTGCAGGCTGCCTTGCTTAGCAACTGTCCCTCCATCTTGGCTTTGCCATCGTGTATAAAGTTTAGTAGTTTTTGCTGAAACCCAATAACTAAATACTTTAAAAGCTTGATACCACAAAACAATTAAGGAAATTGAAGTTACCCAAGTACCTGGCCAGGAAATTTGGAAATTTTTCATGGTTATATTGGTATAGCTCATTATTGTCCATCCTATCATTCTCTCACTTTCTTTGTAAACAGTGACTGGTCTTTTAAGTTCAACTACTATTTATTAAATACATACTATGTGCCATGTACCATATTAGGTGCTGAATACCTCGAGATTAATCAACCATCCTCTACCCCCAGAAAGCTATTAGAGGTGAAAGACATGTAATAAAAAGTACATATGCAGTACTGAAATGAGCTGAAAACCTTCAACATATTCAATAAATGCTATGTATTAATAGATCACTTTCTACTAGCCCCTTCCATTTAGTGTTTACATATAAACAAAAGCGTCTTTCTCAAAACAACCAACCAACCTTATTATCCATGCTACTCTTCCTAAATCCATTTTAGTTGCCCAAATTTCTGAAATTAATGATTACCTGCTCTATTGCCTCACTACTTAGACATACACACACTGGTTTCTGGCATCAGCATATTGAAACATCACTAAAAATATCACTAATGAGGGAATCTGGGTGGTTCAGTTAGTTAAGCGTCTGACTCTCGATTTTACCTCAGGTCATGATCTCAGGGTTTGTGGGTTTGAGCCCTGCATCGGGCTCTGGGCTTACAGCACAGAACCTGCTTGCGATTCTTTCTCTCCCTCTCTCCCTTTGCCTTCCCTTTTCCCCCTCCCTCCCAGTCTCTCTCTCTCTCTCGCTCTCAGAAAAAATAAATAAATGAACTTAAAAAGAATAATGTCACCAATCACCCAGGTCTATTGATAGTTTCTGCATCTTTGGATACTGTTCAACATTCACATTTTTTCTTACCCACTCCCTTCCTCTGATTCTCTGGTTTTCTGAGTTATTTAGTTTCTCCACCCAGCTCTCTGAGCTCCTCTCTATACTATTTGTTGTTCTCTCTCCTTTCTCCTATTTTCTGTGAACATTAGAACATTAGAACATTAGAACATTTCTGTGACTCAAATTTGAGTCATCAGCTATGTACTAATATTCCTTCCCCTCTGCTTCATAAAACTCAGCCATTTTCAAGTACACAATTAAAAATTTCATTTAAAAAAGTAAACTATATTAAATATCTATGAATAAAGATAGAAGACTAACTCTCCGGGGAGATATTCAGAATTTTATGTATCTCAAAATTATTGCTATGAAAGACAGATCTTAAATTAAATATAAATTATAAGCTTGCATGTTAAATCACTACCTTGAAAACAAATATTTCTAAAATTGAAATGAATGTCAATTTATACCCAGTCCAAATTTTCTTTGGTTTTCTTTCAAAACAAAAAACAAAAAACAATGTGAATAGGACACAAGATACAGACAGAAGAGCATTAGGACACACCTTCCTGAGTGTCTCTCTGGATCCACACAAATATGCCACCAAATGACAGATTAATTACACCCACGTGGAGTGAGGAACCTATAAGGATAAAGGAATCTGGAGCCACAGTCTTTTATACATTTGAGCAAGGGGAGGAGCCATTATCAGCCTTAATGTCAACCTACAATTATATAAAGGAATTCATTCCTGTGCGATCACTATGTATTTCTCCTTCAAAATCTATTTCTTTCCCTGCTTCCTCATTAATGATAGGTCTGAGCAATGTCCTGTCATGTAGAACAACTGTGGCACCATTAAGGTGACCATTGGGGTCTTTTAAAACAGAGTATCAAAGTGTGGGGATTAGAGACCTAGAAAAAAAAATCAAGGAAACACGGCTTCTTATTCCAGTTGAAGCATTATCAATGATTTTGAGGGTCTTTCGCTTTCTTTACACTTCTGTTTTCTTATCACCTGCAAAATTGAGTAAATTAAATCCCATGATTACTGATTTCTCTCCAAACTCCATCATGATATAATAGTACTTTTATCTACAAATTAGAGCCTATAAGCCAAATCTGGCCTACCATCTGCTTTTATAAATACATATGCCTTGCAACACATTCACAAATCGCATATGGCATGCAGCCCATGGCTTCTTTTGCGGCAGGGACAGAGTTGAGTAGCTGCAATAGAGACCATATAGCCCAGAGACCACAAAATATCTGCTACCTGGCCTTTTACAGAAAAAAAAAAGTTAGCTGACCAACATATCTACAAATCCTCTTCTGATCTCTCCAGAAGTCAATCCCATATCTTTAACTAATTGTTGTGCTAAGCAACACTCGGATGGGCTAACATCACTACATAACATAACCAAAATGAGCCCTACACACACACACACACACACACACACACACACACACACACACACACACACACTATATGCATAGCAAAGTGGCATTCCTTTATTTCTCTCCATTACTATTAAGAGATAAGTCCCATGGAAGTCAATATTATACAAAGTTACAATCACATCTTTTAGAGACTATAAAGGGTGGTGGTTATGAGTATCAAATTCATAACTGCCAATGGAATCAAACTAAGTTATACTGTGAGCTCTTCCTCTTACCATTCACTATCTCCTAATGTATGAATACAGTATAATACCTAAAACAACACCATTTTGTGTAAGGCACACATATCAATTTCCTACACATAAGGGCTCCATAAATTTGAGCTATTACTATAAATTATGGTAGTATCTCCAGCTTCCAGAATAGTAAACACTTCATAAACCTTTGTTGAATTAATGAAATAGCTAAAAGATTCAATGAATTATTACCAATGATAATTTCATATTACCAGTTACTCAGGCTTTTTAAAACTTCAGTCCTATCATTGGTTTTAACATCTCCTGTAAACCCACAATAAAATTCTGAGGCTTATTTACTGGCAAACCCTATAAATTTGAATCTCCAGACTCTTCTCTGCGCATCTGGAATTGCCTCATTTTCCTTCTACTTAAACAAGTCCTTTAGAAAAGCACATCAATCGCATCATTTTTTAAATACTTTAGGACAGAATTCAATGGCAACTACTTAAAGAATAGGTCTCTGTAGATGGGTAGATTTTTAACCTATATGTGACAGCTGCTGGAGATTTTTAAGCAAGAAAGGAAAAAGAGAAGCAGTGTTGAACTTCTAATGGTCCTGTATTTTCCAAGGTGATTTTCCATGAACTCAGATCACCAACAAAGAATATAGAATATAATAAATACCCTACAGCCTTGCAAAAATGTCTTTACTGTGTTACAAGTTAGTCACATGCTCTAAATGTTTTTGAAAACACATTCAATCTGAAGAATGTCCTGAGTATCTCAAATAAAAACTGAACATACTGAATAGTCTAAAGTTTCTGTGTCTAATAGTAGCAATTAGCCTAAGCAGATATTGGGAGCTTGAAATAGAACTAGTACAAATACCTAATTTCAAAGACATAATAAAAATACATATATATCATATATCTCAACAATTTTTATATTGGTTGTATGTTGCAATAATAAATTTTTGAACCTATATGGTTAAATAAACTAACATTTTCCCACCTCTTTTTATTTTTTTTAATGTGGCTACCATAAAACTTAAAATACATGTAGCTTGCATTGTATTTCTATTTGACAGCATTGGTATAAAGAGCTGATTCAAAGACCCATCATTAAAACCCCTAGTGCAAGTCCTTCACCTCTGGTTAAGCTCATTCCTAATTACTTTATTCTTTTTCTTGCTATTGTAAATGGAATTTTATTATATAAAGTTTATTTCTTTTTGAGAAAGAGCATGCATAATATGCATGTGAGTGGGGGAGGGGTGCGGAGAGAGGGGGACAGAGGATCCAGGTAGGTTCTGTGCCTACAGCAGAGAGGTCGATGCTGGCCTTGAACTCATGAACCATGAGATCATGACCTGAAGTTGGATGCTTATCTGACTGAGCCACCCAAGTGTCCCAGAATTGTTTTATTTCCTTTTCAGATTGTATATTGTTTGTATATGGAAACACAATCTTTTTTGTAAATTGATTATGTATCCTGCAACTTCACTGAATTTGTTTCTTGTTTCTAGGTTTTCTTGCTGAATCTTGAGGGTTTTCCAGATATATGATTGTGTCATTAGCGAACAGAGATAATTTTACTTTTTCCTTTATGATTTGGATATACCTGTTATTTCTTTTCCTGGGATGAGCGGACATGGGGAAATGTTGGTCAAAGAGTACACAGTTTCAGTTAGGCATGATCAATAGTCCTATAGATCTAATGTTCAGCAACGTAGATATAGTTATAATATTGTATTGTATACCTAATATTTGCTAAGAAGGTAGAACTTAATTACGCTTATCACACACACCAAAAAAATAAAGAAAATAGCAAATATGTGAAGTGATGATTATGTCAATTAGCTAGATTTGTGATTATTTCACAATATATATAAAAACATCAATTCATATACCTAAAGTATATATAACTTTTATTTCTCAATTATATCTCAATAAAGATGAGAAAAAAAAACAGCACCTTTAAAACTATTCACTGAACAGAAAAAAATGCAGAAATTATTATGGCATATCACTATCTCATTTTAGGGAATTTTTCACTGTGGGAACCAAAAGCAACCAGGCATGCCCTCTTTTTATTCTCTGAATCTAAAATGTTAAAGATCTGGATTCAGCTCAGCCAATCAGAAACTCCTGTTCAGGACTCTGGAACTGAAGACACAGACAGAGCAACTAGGCATCTAACTACTATAGACTACCCTGCTGGGAACAGCAAAACATGGCCAACACAGTACCTGTGTCGGTAACCAGTGGAGCCCCCTAAGGATTATGCCCATGATTTGACCTTGATAATGGCCATGTTCTCTTGATCTTCTGATACCCCTGGTTTCTGCCTATTATTCTCATCTGATGCCCTGGTATTCTCACTGATTCTGTTTAGCAACCCAATGTATTTCTAAAACATTCCCAGTCAGATGCTAAGAACTTAAGCATCTGACTTTGGCTCAAGTCATGATCTCACAGTTCACGAATTCAAGTCTCACATCCGGTGAGCTCAAGCCCCACTTCAAGTAAGCATGCATCCTGCTTCAGGTAAAACACCAGCCCCGATGAGCCCCGCCTTTCTCTCTTTCTCTCTCTGCCCCTCCCTCACTTGTGCCCTCTCTGTCTCAAAAACAAACAAAAACACATTCCCATCCAGCATAAGTTATACATGCATCCAAGAAAAAGATACATCTAGAATATTTTACTATTTTGCTTTTTTATTTTTAAAAAAATTTTTTTTTATGTTTGTCTCTTTTTGAGAGAGACAGAGAGAGAGAGAACGTGAGCGAGCATGAGCGGGGAAGGAGCACAGAAAGAGGGAGACACAGAATCTGAAGCAGGCACTATGCTGTGAGCTGACAGCACAGAATACAACGTGATCATGACCTGAGCTGAAGTCGGACACTTCACCGACTGAGCCACCCAGGCACCCCTATTTTGCTTTTCATTAGAAAACAATGTCACATTCAGTGCCTCTAGTATAGTGGTTTTCATTCTTGAATGTACATCAAGATCACCTGATGGACTTCTTTAAAACAGACTGCTGAGTTCGAGCCCTGTGTTAGGCTCTGTGCTGATGGCTCAGAGCCTGGAGCCTGCTTCTAATTCTGTGTCTCCCTTTCTTTCTTCCCCTCCTCCACTCATACTCTGTCTCTCTCTCAAAAAAAAAAAACATTAAAAAATAAAATAAAAAACAGAGACTGCTGGGCCCCAACACTACAGTTTCTGATTCACTATGGTTCTGATTCTGCTCGGAATCTGAGACTCTTCATCTTAACAAGATCTAGGTGGTGCTGGTACTGCTCCAGGGACCACAGCCCTGGTAATTACTATTCCTGCTGCTCCCATTAAATGGTCTCCTCAATAAATAGCATTTTCTTTCCTATTTTTTTAAAGTTTATTTTAATCTTTTATCTTTAAATGTTTTAGAATTTTCATAAGGTATTGTAAAATTAAAATCTTAATGCCTTAGTCTTGAAGCACAGGTACTTTACCATCTAGCTCAGGAACGTACTTGCTGACTTAACCCACTTATATATACTCTTGGTTCTAGCAACATCAGTCCACTACTATCTTTCAGAGCTGTGTCTGCTTCCCAAGCTGTATTGTGCACAGCTCACCTAGGGATCCTGCTGAAATGCAGATTCTGATTCAGCAGATCTAGAGTGGGACCTAAGATCCTTCACTTTTAACAGCTCATAGGTGATGCTGATATTGCTGGTCTGCAGACCACACTTTGAGTAGCAAGACTTCAAGAGCATATGAAACCTCCATGGAAACTTTCATGACAAAGATTTTTTTTCTGAAAGCTGTACAACCAAGAAGAGTCCTTCTACTTTTTTCTTGTCCACTTCCACTCATTTTTTAAGATCCAACTCAAACCTCCTTCCTCACAATGCCTTCCCAAAAGACAGAGATTCCTCTTTGCGTGACTTTATGACATATACTGTGTACTCTTCCTATGACGGTGGATAACAAACTCTTCTATTTTGTCTGTGAGTTTTGCTGAATGTTCATACACGTCTGTGTGTGTGTGTGTGTGTGTGTGTGTGTGTGTGTGTGTGTGTTAAACTACATGACCGGGAAACCTCACAGTCCAGCAGAAAGGAAGTGAGCTTTGAATCCACAGCAGGATTTGGATTTGTCTCCACTCATTGCTAACTCAGTACTAATTCCTCTAAGTTCAGTCTCATATTTAAAAAGCAAGAATGGTACTATCTACCTTTCAGCCTTGTTTTTTGGTTAGAATTAAATTTAAAAATTAATGAAGATAACACCTAACACAGTCCTGGTACAAAACAGATGATGAATAAATGCTGGTCATGTTTCTATTCTTGTCTTTTTATGGTGTATCCATCAATTCACCAACTAACCAATTGATCTAAAACTTTGGAGTGCAAGAGACCGACCTAGGGAGATTTTGAAATCTTCAGTTACCCAGGCTTACTTACCCAGTGAGGTGCTGTGGGCCTACTGTTTACTTTTACATGATTCCTATGTGATTCGGTTATGGTTAGCTCTAGTTTCTATAGGTTTTTTAATTGTTTACCATGACCATGTATCCTAGTATTATATTTCCCACCCACTGGCATTCAAAAGATATGGGCTATATGGTACAGTATTAGCTATAACAACAATAATAGAAATAAATACAAACCATATTAATGATAATGTCATTATTATTTTTCTTATGAATTGCATTTATGGTAGTTCTCCATTAATTATTTTACTGTCCAGGTAATTTCATGACTAGATCATCTTAGATTCAGAGGAGAAAGTTCCAACTCCTCGGTTTGCCTTATAATAATAAATTTCCTTGTTTGGATTTCAAAAATATATGTACCTGCTGTGTAATGATTAAAAACTATGTAATTATTTGCCTCATTACACATGAAGTAAAATTCTTATTTTACAACACCAAGGCTTCAATTTCTTTTGCTAAACAAACATTTTGGATTAGTTTTCAAGGCAGTAAGTGGCCAAAATGTCCCAAGTATTATTTTAGACAATGAAAATATACATGACAGAAACATCCCTGCTGCCATGGGTTTTCATTCTGCTGGAAAGACACAGTAACCAAATAAATAAGTAGATGCTGAATGTAACTTATGTATGGAGGAAATAAAACAGTTCTGTACAGGAGAGCAACTGTGTTGTGGGCTCTGTGTTGCACCTCCTGGGTACCCCCACAAGACTAAACGACTTCGTCCTTCAGCTTCCAGAAATGCTACTGGCTGACACCTAGCTGTCATACCTCTCCAGTTACTCCAGGTGACGAGAGCTCCCTGGCCCAGTCAGGTCCTCTTTCCAGGACAGCCTGTAACCAATGGCTGGTCAACGTGGAGATATAAAGGCTGGACGTGAGCGCCAACTTGGGACATCACTAAGAAGCCATCCCAGTTCTAGAACTCATAGTTTGGATGAACTCTTTGTGACTGCATCATAGTCCTGTTTCTCCCTTGTCCTGGTCCTGCTTTCTTCCCTTCCCCAGCACACTTTGATCCCTAATAAGCTCCTGCACACTAACCTCCTCCCAGAGTCGGATTCCTATGGAACCCAACTGCAATGGGCTAGAAACGGAAAGTGAATGTCTGCTTGACTCCTTTAGCATCCCCTTGCATTGCAGAATTTATTTCCTGCTCCCATTTGCCTTTACACATACAGAATGACTTAATTTATAAGCAAGGCCCTCTATAAACTCGTGTCTACTACTTTTTTCAGCTCAAACATATATTTGTATATGTGTGTGTATCTATAGATAGATATATCTATATATATTCATATATCAACCTTTTACCTCAAAAAGTACTTACTACTTTCACAGAAATATTTGTATAAAACATGAATAATGAGTTATTTGTTAGAAATGAGAATCTGGATTATTTGAGGCAATATACTGGGAAATCTCCCTTCACTCTATTCTGGTGTTTTAGTAACAATTATAGCAAGTTACATTTACAGAGCATTTGCTATGACTCAAATAAGGGCTTCTATATTCATTATCTTATTTTATCCCAAGAAAAACTTTATGAATTACATATTACTCTTATCCCATTATAGTAATAAGAAAACTGAGGTTTACCAGGTATAAATGAATGTGTGCAACAAACCACATCCACTGGGTGATAACATTTTTTTTCTTTTTTTCTTTTTTTTTTCTTAATTTTTTTTAATGTTTATTTATTTTTGAGACAGAGAGAGACAGAGCATGAACAGGGGAGGATCAGAAAGAGAGGGAGACACAGAATCCGAAACAGGCTCCCGCTCCGAGCTGTCAGCACAGAGCCCGACGCGGGGCTCGAACTCACAGAACTCGAGATCATGACCTGGGCTGAAGTCGGACGCTCAACCGACTGAGCCACCCAGGCGCCCCTGGGTGATAACATTTTAATCAAAACCCAGGCAGTGGACACTTAATCCTTAGCGACCATTTAGAGTTGCCTTTTATATCATTTGAGGACTGTTCTAAGGGTTAGGTGCCATTTTATGCATTTATTTAAAAATCCCATTCTCTTACCCAATTTCAAAATAAACCCAGTACATTTTACACTAACTATGAAAATAAATACAACCAGGTAGTTTTTAAAAGTAGAAATTGCAAATACAACTTGAGATTTTTTCCTACTTTAAAAAGAAAAAAACCTTTTTTTTCCTCCAGAGTGCTGAACTTCACTATCATAATGTTCTATTCTGTTCCAGTTTTTAATCAGTCACATGTTAATATGCCAATGGGATAATACAAAAACCAGATATCCATGTGGGACATTGACCATTTGAGACATTAAATCCCACCTAATATAATTATGTTGAAATAAGAGGTAAAATTTCAAGTATTAAGACATTGCAAAAAGGAAAGTGACACAAAAGAGACATAGTGTATTGTGTCCTGTGTAGTATATTTTACTACCCTTTCTAAAATGAATTTCATTTTGAGCAAGTGAGCAAAATAACATGGCTTGGTCCACAACATCTTTATTCATATTTTAATCATTTATATTTGATTAATGCATTTATTAATGCATTTGAGTTTGCATTTAATTAAATTTATCATGGACATTCTTTTTAAAAATAGGTTTAAAAAAACACTACAATTTACAGGAAAATATATCATCAGTAGCATTGGAACACAGTTATTTTAGGTCAAACCACTGCAGGGAAGAAAGATTTATCTCCCTGAGTTTTGATCTATGCAGTTTTGAACTGAAGTCAAAAAGTCTCTCCTAGAATCATAATAGTAAACTGTTCTTGATCCATAGCCCCCAACGAAGAAAAAGGAAAGTTGACGATAAGTCAATTTTAGGAAAGGCTAGCTAACATGAGAACAATGCAGTTTCATAACAATCAGACAGAGCAGCCGAAGTTGGGGCCATTCACTGCTCAACAGAACAAAAATCTGAGTTGGAAGCTGAATTGAGAATAGACTCTTCTATTTGGTAGTAACACCACAAAGGGTAAATTAAATTGTTGGTAAGTTTATAACAGTATGATAAAACTAGCTCATTTTATGTGTCATAATACTATAGATTTTACAAAAGGATGGAGTAAACTCTCATGGAATCTTTGACACCAAAATTTCTAAAACTGCATTCATACTGGAGCAGACAGTCTCAAAAAATAAACTTAAATTTTGCACATAAAGAAAATTATATATATATGTGTGTGTGTGTGTGTGTGTGTGTGTGTGTGTGTATACATATGTGTGTGTGTGTGTGTGTGTGTGTGTGTGTGTGTGTGTGTGTGTGTTTATAACTCAGACACCAGTCAAATAACCAGATTGGACAAAATGGATTGTAGGAATCTAGAACTTACCTTCAATGTGTCTGCTGTGTCTTATTTTAATTAAAACATGAGTAAACTCCAGAGAAAATTGGAGTATCCCCATTTTTGCAATACTGTAACAATTTCAGCATTTACAAAATCTAAACAAAGTCTACACTTAGAACATTAATAATATACGTCCTTTACCTGGTATGTGTCTTTCATGGAGCCTTCATTTATAGGAGAAAAGAAGCAACTAGTTGTTTACTGGTCTCTTAAAAAATAATATAAACCCACTGTCAGAAAGACGTTGCTACAGGTTATATCCCCCCCAAAGTCAAAGATTGAAGTCCTAACTCCACTGCCTCACAATTTCATTGTAATGGGGGAAAGAATTTTTTAAGAGGTAATTAAGTTAAAATGAAATCATTAGGGTGGGCCCTAATCCATTATTCCTGATGTCCTTCTAGGAAGAGGAAATTAGGACCCAGAAGTTGAAGACTGTGTGAAGAAACATGGAAAAGGCAGATGACGCCTTCAAGTCATGGAAAGAGGCCTCAAAGAAACCAACCCTTCCAACACCTTAATCTCAGATTTTGGTTAGCAAAACTATGAGAAAATTAATTTCTGTTGTTTAAACCACCCAGTTTATGTATGGTGCTTTGTTAAGGCAGTCTTAGAAAAATGAATGCAGGCATGTAGACAAAGCTCATTACCAAAGAGTAGAACTATTATGCTAATATATATATGCTAATGGGACAATACAAAAACCAAATATCCAGGTGACACATTGATTGACCTTTTGAGACTTGAGATCCCCCCTAATGTAATTATATATTAAAATAAGAAGTAAAATTTCAAGTATCAAGGTAAGACATCACAAAAAGCAAAGTGACATAAAGGAGACATAGTTGTTAACTCTGGTAGTTATCTGAGAGCAAATGAGTCCAACCAGTGCAAATGCTAATTGTTGCATTCATGAATCAAACAATTCATCAATCTTTCTATCTCATTTACCGAATTAGTCTTCTTTTAAGTTAATATTTGCTTCAAATTCAGAAGCCTGTGTCTCCCTAACTAGATTACAGTTTTCTCGAGAAAAAAACAAAACAGCATTTATCAATCTTAGCAAATAGAGTGCCTAGGATGACCCTTAACACCTAAGAAATGCTTCAAGAAGGGAATAAGTCCATGAAGTCCCCAGCTTACAATGGATCCACTTAGGAATTTTTGACTTTACCTTGGTGCAAAGACAATATGCGTTTTGCAGAGACTGCACTTTGAATTTTGATCCTTCCCCAGGCGAGTGCTATGCAGTAGGATCCTCTCAGAGCGTGGGCGGGCAGGCACAGCGCCAAGTCAGCCTTGCAATCACTGGGGTAAACAACTGATACAAATGTTGTTTTCCCCTCTAGCTATAATATTCAATACCTGACACAGGTATTCAATACTTTGTTAGCAAATAGGCTTTGTGTTAAATGATTCTGTCCAACCATAAGCACAGTGAAGGTAGGCTAGGCTAAGCTTTGAGATTCAGTGGATTAGGTGTATTAAATGCATTTCTGATTTATGATAGTTTCCTTTTTTTTAATGTTTATTTATTATTGAGAGAGAGAGACACAGAGCACGAGCAGGAGAGGGGCAGAAAGAGAGGAGACACAGAATCGGAAGCAGGCTCCAGGCTCTGAGCTGTCAGCACAGAGCCCCAAGCGGGGCTCAAACACACAAACCACAAGTTCATGACCTGAGCTGAAGTGTGAGGCTCAACCAAATGAGGCTCAACCAAATGAGCCACCCAGGGGTCCCTGACTTGGGATATTTTCAATTTATGATGGTTTTATTGGGGTGTAATCTCATCGTAAGTTATGGAAGATCTGTAGTGAATGAGCAAATGCTCGTTTGGCTGAACAGCAGCAACAGCAGCAGAACATCAAGTTAAATCTAGATACTTACAGTATGAGTTACCCACTCACCATATTCAAGATATGAACAAATGGTGGCACTGGGACCCTTATTTTGAAACAACGTTTCAAATGTTAGGAGAAAGATTGCTCAATGTAGGGCTACAAGTTAAGAGTCCCAGCAGCAATGTCAAACTCTGAGCACATCAATTAGCTCCCCGACTACTCTTCTAAGGGTACACTGAGGATAGCTGCCTTTCCTAACTCGTGAGGTGGTACTAAGGGTGAAGAATAAAATAATGCAACTGCATAGATTTTTAAAACATCTCTTAGGGGGCGCCTGGGTGGCTCAGTCGGTTGAGCGTCCGACTTCAGCTCAGGTCATGATCTCGCATTTTGTGGGTTTGAGCCCCACATCGGGCTCAGTGCTGACAGCTCAGAGCCTGGAGCCTGCTTCGGATTCTGTGTCTCCTTCTCTCTCTGCCCCTCCCCCACTTGTGCTCTATCTCTCTCTGTCTCTCAAAAATAAATAAATGTATAAAAAAAATTAAAAAAAAAAAACAAAAACATCTCTTGGGAGGTATGACATTTCTGGGACCGAACCCAATGCTTTACTGTTCTGTCATCCCTCATTTAAAAACATAGAAGCCACTTATGATCAAGGATTGGTGAAAAATAATAAACGCACTGGACCTTAAATCAGAGGCACCTGAGTTCTTATGTAGCTGCCAATGTAATATTTATAGCCTGGGTCTCACCACACTTACTGTGAGAACAAAATGAAAAAGATGTTCAAAAGTGTATTGAGAGCTAGTAACTTCTATAAACTTCTAGGCACTGCAATTTTTTATTATTATTATTATTATTATTATTATTATTATTATTACTATTTTAGTTTTCTGAATTGTGGAGTAGAAAATTAACCAATTAACAATGTAAGATATAACTACCCATAACATGGTAAAATATAAGCAAAAGATGACTAAACAAGAGTGAAGAAAATAATAATAATAATGCAACTATGTAAAATGTGAAATAAAATGTGGCTGCATTGTAAGTAAAAATGCATCCACTTGAGTTCATATGCTCAGGATGTAACTACAAAATGTTCAGTAGAACTTACTAAAATTCTCTCCTATCACCATACTTAAGGTCTGGATGCCCCAGGTACCTACCACTTACCCAAGACTCTAGGGCAAGCTGTTCATATGCAAATTATTTTGGCTTACTGTTTTAAAGGAGGAAAAAGACCATACAACTGTTTTAACATTTTAAGTCAATTGCTATTTATGACTGTGTATCCACTTTGCATTACTTTAAGTGTCTTTTCACTTGAAATTCAGTATTATTTTAAAAAAATGTATAGTTGGGAAATATCTCAGTAAAAATTTCTCTGTGCAGCCAACTCTTTAGATTGACATTACCCATCTGTTTATGTTGTCACCCTTGAGCCCAAACATGGATGAAATCTTAATAAAATACTGAAAATGAAAATCATTCCCCATAATTAACCAAAGTCCAAACTATAAGCATTTCGAACACTATCTCAAAACAAATCTATTTGTGTAAGCTACTGATTAACAAACCTTGGCAAAACCTTAATTAATATTTGTGGAAGACACACTGTGTGTAAAATGCTATTTAGCCATTATCCTCATAAAACTTATAATTCAGTGGAGAAGATAATCATATACTCCAGTAACAATACTCCAGGAAATAATATCTCTTATAAGCAAGGTAAATATTTGGAGCTTTTCCCTAAGTAATTATAGCTTTCTTTATGGAACAGATCTGTTTCTTGAAAGAGTACCCATATTAAATGTATAAATATTTAAATGTACAAATGTATAAATATAAAGGGTACTTTCCATTGTGTTTTGCTATGTGGGAGATAGATTCTTCTGTGGTTAAAAAAAAGCTATAATTCATCACAACACTTTAAAGATACTGTTAATAATAAACACTTCTTAATGACTGGCAGGTGCACTCTATACTCAAAGTGCATCTAAAATCATCCTGAGAGGTCTAAATTACTTTTCATATTTAATTGGTGAAGAAACTCTCAGTGAGGCTGCACAAGATCACCTAACTAGGACATGTCAGACTAGGTTGAACAGACCTGCTTTTCTCTGACTCAACAAATACTCTTATCCACAATGCTATGCTAACATCAGCCACAAGTAGTTAGTATTATTTCTTACAACTGCCTGTGTATCTACAATTATCTCAAAATAAAAATTTTAATTTGAAAGAAGTAATTAGCCTGATAAAATAACAGGTTATAAAATGAAATATAAAGTAGTCAGAATTGTTTATATTTGACAACAAAAACAGCAATTTTATTTTAGCTAAAAACACTGAATTCTAAAGTCTATGAGATGCTATCAAAATCCTCCACTGAAAAGCACAGCAATATAATGTTCACTTATAGTTTGTCCTTACACCACTCTTTTTTAGAACTTTCTAGAAGAATCTATGTTTCAGAAATGAATAGTCTGTTCAAAAAGATATTCAGACACAAGAGATATAATTACTAAAAATCAACAAGAATAATTGCTAAAACATCTGCCTAAAAATACTTTAAGGGTCTTTTCCTAGAGAGTGCATTTAAAAAATCTGAATCAGATTTTTATACACCAAGCTACAATATAAGTAGTATACTTACCATAACTAAGTGGCTCCAAATGCAAATGCATTCAAGAACTCAAGAATAAGCCGAAAATCCAATGCAAACAAGCCAAGAGTGAAAAATGGTAGTAGTTTAAGACTAAATAAATACCCATCAGCACAAAGCACATTTAAGATTAACTTATATCTTCAACATTGATTCCAAGTAATGATACAATAATGGGATTCACAGGATTCATAGTCCAAAGATGCTTCTCTCTCTACCAAGAAAAAAAAAGGGGGGGGCGAGGGGTGTAAAAAATCAGGTTAAGTGTGAGTAGGAGATTTAAATGACTGCTGCTTCCAAATATGGAATGAAAATGCTGCCAACTTGAAGAGAAACAAAAGAATTGCTTGTTTGTTCTCACTGACCCTTGAGCGGGGCTTTCTCTTTAATATGTTTTGTATCATTACCTCATTTTGTTCATGTTGCCAACATAAAGGGAGTAGGTCAATGTTCCCTTATCTGAGCAAGTTTCCACAGAGGCAAGAAAGAGAAGGCTACATCGCACAATGGATACCACAGACTCTCTCTCTGCAAGGCTGAGAAGTCTGTAATAACTTCAAATTAAAGGGAGTTCACAATCCTTACTTTTCATGGCATATATAAAATAAAATGTAAAGAAGAAGAAAGTAAGACAGAAGTTACGAGTTTCCCGCTTATGATATGCTATGATAAAAGTCCCTTCTATTTCTCATCTAATAAAATTATAACAGTGTTCAATTTTGTACATGATCAAAGTGCACTAAAGTACTACAAGTGTTTGTCACAGTTTGTATCCATTGAGGTCAGCAGAGCCCCAGTTACAATTACACATAACCCTGTCCCTGTGCATGACATGGTGTGACTGAGGCTTGCACTTTCTGAGGTGAGAAGTGTAATTCACAGCCCAGATGGAGAGTTGTCTTAAGATTCTTGGGTTCTAAATTAAAAGATTTCCTTGGGTCTTTGATTCCTGCAACATAATTATTTCCTAACACATTTTTGAGAGGAGTGGTTTCATACTGACCTAATGAGGACCTAGCCTAGCCTCCTAGTCTATAGAATTTCCTGTCACTAAACATTTTTGTACAAATATCTCAAGTCTTAAGTGCATAATAATATCAAGCTGTAATAGAGTCTAAGTTATTCATTCAATCCACAAGTAGTCAGTAAAAATTTGGGGCATACATAGTTTTCTAAAAACTGCTTCCAAATATTTTCTGTTGAAAAGTCTCCTTTCCCTTTAGGGAACAGGCTTCCCTAACAAGATTTTATTCTAATTCTATAATATGTGAGTTCGTTTCAGTTATTAAGAGTCAGTCATAACCATTTTAAAACTTCAGTCTCCTGTTGGGCTAAACACTCTGTCCTCATCCCCTCCTTCTGCCAAGCGCTGGAGTTCTGCTTGGAGGGATGTGAGGCCCCGTCTGATGTTACAACTTCTTTTTTTTCCAGAAAGCTTCTTATTCTACTAGAGATGGGGTAGGAAGGAAGAAGACAAAAAATATATATTTCTCTTTTTTTAAGTTTATTTTTTTAATGTTTATTTATTTTAGAGAGAGACAGAGAGAGAGAGACAGAGAGAGAGCAGGGTAGGGGCAGAGAGAGTGGGACACACAGAATCCGAAGCAGGCTCCAGGCTCTGAGCTGTCAGCAAAGGAGCTGGAACCCACAGACTGGAGCCCCACGGACCATGAGGTCATGACCTGAACCAAAGTCAGACACTTAACTGAAGCACCCACGTGCCCTGAAAATATATTTCTTTCTGTGCTAGCCCTTGGAGATTTGTCTTTCCTCTGATGATTGTTCCATGCTTGCTTAATCCCATAAACCGACAGTAAGCTTAAACACTCCTTCCTGCTTATTTCCTCCATGTGGGCAGCATCCAAGAAGGCTGTACGTGTCATACACCCCACTCCCACCACCTCAAGCAATTTCCTGGTGTGGAAGATCTGGACAAACCTGAACCCCGCAGCCCTGCCAAAGCCTCTTGCTGGATTCTCCTCATCCAGTGGCTGGCCCTCTATCCATGGAAATTTATTTCTCTGTGCCACGCCAATGGTGGAAACACAGGCTGTGCCCTCAGCATTCCTCCTGTGAGTTCCACCAAGTCTCTTGGACCACATCCATGCCCCAGCAGCAGCAGGTTCTCATCAAGGTCAGCAGCTCTGCGACTTTCATGCAAAACACAACCACCCCTCCCTGATTTATTGTTGCCGTCTCTGCAGGGAACCCACACCAGGTGCAGGAAATACACCCAACTGGAATTCATCACATTCTGATACAGTTGCTTGCTGTGTGCCAGAAGCCGGTGTTAGAACAAACAATAGAAGAGGGCAGCACACATCCCACTGCCCCCCCAGTCACCTTCCTGGCTGTGGTCACCCACAAACCTCTGCAACATTTTAGCTCCTGGCTCACAATCACTCTCTCTCAAACTGCTCTTGTCGTAGGTCATGGTGCTCTCATGCATGTAGATGTCCGTCCAAAGCATTGTTCTTCCATTTCTTTCACCTGCAGTACTCATACCCTTTGTCCTACCCCAGCCACACCCTCTTACTTCGATAGTATTAACTGCAGATAGGCGAAAGCCCTCTCAAATCTCAGACATCCCACTCTCTGACCACCACCTCCTGTCTTTCCTGATCACATGTTCTCCTACCAGAACTGACATGGTTTTTTATCCCTTCCTACCACATTTCAGTATTCCTCTTTGCTCTGCTCCCATTTTCCCTTTTATCTGACCTAAATTCCATGGACTATCATTAAAATCACAAACACACATGAACTTTATCTTCTTCCTTAAATCTCATGTTCCACCTGCTTCTCACCAGCAACCTCTCTCCTGAATGTGGATGGAGCTATGACAATGATAGGGCTTTTATACTGCCTGGGCCTGAAAGTCAGATTCTTACCCTGCACACTGCTATATTCTAGTTGAGTAATTTGGGCAAGTTATTTAAATTCTCTGTGCTTCACTTGCTTCATGCAGGATGGAGAAAGTATCAGTACACATTTCAAATACATACAGTAAGAACTAAATGAGTTAGTACATGTTATTCAATGCATGGCACTTAGTTAAGTCTTCATAAAGACTATTTATGGCTATTGTTGCTATTATTAAACATATTTTTCTGTCCTTTAAAACTCGAATTTAATCCGAGGCAGATCCCTTAAGAAAACTTAATTATGTCTGAAATATGGCAGAAATGTTGATATGAAAGAAATGAATAATTTGCTTACATATTATTAAAAGCTTAAATCATGATTTAGATGTCATGGTTTTCATAGTGTAACAATAATTAGGAATGTTTTCTTCAAAAAATAGCTTCCTTTACTTTTCTTATGATAAATTTCACCTAAAAAATAGAGATGAGATAAAGAAAATGTAAGAAAAACCTGCAATCAATAACTCCCTAACATAAACAATAACCATTAACACCTTGGAATATAATAGTTTTCTACACCCTTGCTGCCCAATGTGGCGTTGTGGTTATTTAAGTTAAACAAAATTAAAGTTCCTCAGTGGCACTAACATTTCAAATGCTCAATAACCACAAGTGACTAGTGGCTACAATATTGGATAAAATAGTATGGAACATTACCCTCATCACAAAAAGTTCTACTGAACAATACTGTCTATACATTGTATTATACACATGTAATGGTAACAGTGAATATAAAATAAAATCTACATTTGATTGTCATTTTTTTAATTCACTGTCAGTAGATGTGTTCTGGCTACCTCATTATCCCATCATGTCTCTAGGTTGTATTTGAAGGTCCTTTACATAGTCCCCATTGTCTTGCAAAAATTTGCAACTGCAAACTTGTCATTAAGTCTTTATATGTAATGTTTTCATTAAATACATTTTAGAAGAAATCCCCTTATGTTTATTTGTCCTATCAAAAGACATATACATTTTTTAAGCATTGGATAGATGTTGTAAATTCTTTATTTTTTTTAAAATTTTTTTAATGTTTATTTATTTTTGAGAGAGAGAGAGACACAGAGTGTGAGCAGAGGAGGGGCAGAGAGAGAGAAGGAGACACAGAATCCGAAGCAGGTTCCAGGCACTGAGCTGTCAGCACAGAGCCCGATGCGGGGCTCGACCCACGAACTGTGAGATCATGACCTGAGCCGAAGTCAGACGCTTAACCAACTGAGCCACCCAGGAGCCCTTCTTTTCTTTTTTTTAAATGTTTAATTTATTTATTTAGACAGAGAGCTTGCACACACCCGCCTGCATGCAAGGGGAGGGGCAGAAAAAGAGGAGAGAGAATCCCAAGCAGGCTCTGTACTGCCAATGTGGGCTCAATCCCACCAACCATGAGATCATGACATGAGCCAAAACCAAGAGTTGGAGGCTTAACCGACTGAGACTCCCAGGCGCCCCTGTTGTAAACCCTTTTGTAAAGACTCTGAAATATTTTATATCACACACATCGTTCTAACATAAGTTCCTTGTTATATATTCCAGTATGATCCAGGAATATGGGATATATGAAATACAAGACAATGGGAGCATACAAAAATGAAATGAAATCTCATAGTGGCAGCTAAGAGAGCAATGGAAACCAAGAAGCCAGTGAATTTAGGAAAACTTAAAGAAGTATCCTTAAATTGATTCCAAGAAATTAGAAGAAGCGGGACATTAGCCAGATGATGAAGAAGAAGATCTTCCATTAAAAAAAGAAAGAAAATTTCCATGAAAAAAAATTTTTTAACTCCAAAGAATATCATGATCAAATATGAAGCAAACTGAAACATATAAGGACTTCGAATCATCTGTAAAGTATAAGAAAAGAATATTCATTTGTTCTTAAGAAACAAATAAAGGGTTATTAGCATACACAGTATACATCCATATCACAAATTTAATGGTAGAGCTTATAGACTACAAACGGTATATTTCCAAATCATTAAGTACAGAAGCTATGAAATATAAAAAGTTGTATTACAACAAACAGATACATAACTCAGTAAATTCCTTGCATTATCCTTTTAGTATTATTTCTCTTTTCTGCATATAGGTTGCAAATACTTCCAATTCCTTTCCCAAGAACGAAATGTAAACAACATACATAGAATAGTAAAACATACATAGAATGTAAAAACTCTTACTGCATACATGGACATTGTGTGATCACATGTACAATTTTTTTTTAAATGTTTATTTTTGAGACAGAGACAAAGCATGAACGGGGGAAGGTCAGAGAGAGGGAGACACAGAATCCGAAACAGGCTCCAGGCTCTGAGCTGTCAGCACAGAGCCCGACGTGGGGCTCGAACTCAACGTACCATGGGATCATGACCTGAGCCGGAGTCGGACGCTCAACCGACTGAGCCACCCAAGTGCCCCTCCATGTACATGTTTTAAGCAGCTTGAGATTTAATTACTTTTGTTTCCCACGGACTAGCTGGAGGTGGAAACCAACAGACCAAACCATGCAAATACTATTTAACCAAAGCATCTGTGTTTATATATCACAGATATTCTATTTCGCATCATTATTATTACTGAGCATGTATAAAATGGTCCACACATGAAACAACAAATCCCATAGGAAGTATATTTTGATGCGTATGAAATGTAAAATTTTACAAACACTGCTACTTTGAGTGTTACCTTTATGTGACTTTTCTTTTAGTAGCACCTTTATTTCTTAAAGAAAGTGTTTCACATGGGGTGACTGGGGTTTAACAGCACATAAGGAGGGTCAACGTAAGAGAAGGAAAGAGACAAGAGGCAAAAAGAAGGCAAACATCATAATACCCTTCCTCATGGCCACCGAAACTCCTGTCTCATTCAGGTGCTAGCAGGCTGTTGATGCTGGAATTCTGTGCCCCAACTAATTTTCCTTACACCAAAGCTTTCAAAGAAATATAAAGATACGTTTTGAAGTATCAAAGTGAGATTAGATAAACAGAACAGGGATTGTTATTGGTGAATTTTTTAAGAGATAAAGACAGAGCAATAATATATATGAGCACAAATCAATGATAAGTCCATTCTAAAGGGATATTTCTGGGTTGGTCCATTCAGTGCTATCCTCAGTTATATATATTATTGGACATATTACAAAGTAAAGTCTTCGGTGAGACATTTAAAACAAAGTAGAAGATGATATAAAATATCAAGAAGAAGAGGTTAAGGTGGTAATAAAATCAGAGTTTACCATTAAGTGAGCAAAACATTTACCACCCAGACAACGCCCTCTCTGCAGTATGTACAGGAAATGAGATAGCAAGTTATAATAGGTCCTATATAATTGTGAGCACATTAATTATATGAAAAGTGCAGGAATAAGCATTTGCACATAAAAAGAAAATTCCATCACTGAAATTATCAAGAAGTTCACACACATAATTACATAGTACTTTTCCAGCCTTAACACAATGAAGCTTTCAGATAGGAAGAAAAATAGACCAAAGCATATCATTATCCCCAAATCTCTAAGTGAACTTGAAATGATTTTAAGTTTCAAGAAGTTTGTAGAGAAGGAAATATAAACTTCAGAGCAGCCCTGAGCTACAATAACAAGTACATTACGAAATGTATACAGTTGGATGTGAATTGATTTTCTCATAGACCCTCTACTACTTTCTAGATAGATGCAAGGCAATTAAATTAAGTCACTAATTGCTTAGCAATCGCCTTCATTTTTTTTCAGACATTTTATTTTTAATATGATGGATTTAGAGTCATGCTGGGACATACAGTTTGAAAAGTCTAGTAGAAGCCTGAAAGTGCAGTTCTATTTTCACAACGCTTACAGTGAATCCTCACGGCAGACAGGATATGCTAGGTTAAACGACAGTGACAAAGTTCTAATCACTTAAAGAAACAAAAACTTAGTTCTTGCTCACACCACATGTCCATCTCAGATCAGCAGGGCCTTCACTGCAAATCAACCCTCACGCCAGGTCACGAACTATCAAAGCCTCCAAAAGCCTCCACCAACTAAAACACTTGTGTTGATCTCTGTGACGGAGGAAAGGAAACTAACAAATCACACACCAGCTTCTCAAGTCTTCTGCCAAAAAGTGACAAATCACTTCCAATCACATTTTCTTGGCTAGAGCAAATGATAGGTCATAACCTTATTTCAGGGGTGTGGAGTAATACAATCCTTCCAAGTGAGTGATTAGTAAGTACATCTAATCACTACAAGCAATGTATATGCTCTGTTTCAATTAATTATTTCCTCCTTTCCTGGGTAACTTTACATTCGTGGAAATAGAATGTTGAATCCTATCCCTATTCCCAGGTTATGTACCTTATGCAGTATTGGGCACTCAGTATTTGTGAATGAACAATAAGGACAGTCTGCTGAGTTAAATATTTTAGCATGTTTAAGCCCAAGTAATGTTGAAAAGAGACCTTTGGATTCGACATCAAGTCCATGCGTAACCCTAGAGAAGGGTCTCAGAAGTATGACAAAATGAGATAAAGCAATGAAAGAAAAGCATGGGGCCTGCCCTTTCTAAAAGTTTGGCAGTGATTCCACGGAGAGATTTGGGACAGCAGCCTGAAGAAAGGAGAGTACAGCAGATCTGGAGGGCAAGCAGATGGAAAAAAAGAGCCAAGTTTTAAGCAGGACGATGAGTAACTGGTGAAATGTTTAAAAGGTACCAGGAGGAAGTGGGATTATAAGATAAGTAATCGGGCCTTGGGAGAGCAATCCTCTTGGGTCAGAGATGTGAATCAGGATGGTTATAAACGAAGCTGTAACTGGTAATGACAGAAGGAGAATGTGAAGGTGTACCACTCTAATGACCTTTATTTCATCTAAGAAAAGGAAACCAGAAAATATTCTGAATTTAAGAGCAGGCATTGGATAAAGACTTTGAAATTCAGGACAAACTTTTGAACAGCCTTTATAGGAAGGCAGCTACTAAGCATTAGAAGAATGAGTGGCACCGAGAAAGAATGTCCAGTTGGAAGTGAAATTTTAAACGGCAACATACTCCTCTCCAAAGTTATGAGAACCATCTCTATGATTTAATGACCCAATATCATAAGCCTACAAATCATCTGGTTACACATCCAGGCCCAGAACCCAGGAAATGGAAGCAGAGGACCTCTTTTTGACATCTAGCAAAAAGTGGGATACTTTTGACTCCCTATACAAAAAAATAAAAAATAAAAACCTCTACAACTCTATTTGCCCATTCTGACTTATTTACTGCGAACAAAATAAAAATGCCATTATATAATGCTTCTCTCAGTGTGGCCATTTTATTTTTCTTTTTTAAAGTTTATTTATTTATTTTGAGAGAGACAGAGACAGCATGAGTGGGGAAGAGGCAGAGAGAGAGAATCTCAAGCAGGCTAGGTGCGGCCAGCGATTTTGAGCAAAATGCAAAAGCTGTCTGTATTATTTTTCCTTCTAGTAAAAGGCTAATACCAGCTCATTTGTAAGGAGGTATTGGATTCCACAAGACAGAAAAATCTCTTGGAACTTGCATGATAGTATTTCTCTATGTATGTAGTTAGTTGAATCAATTGCAGCCTCCACCTAGAATTACCTTATGATGGTAGATTTAAATGGCCACGGCGAGGGGCACTTGGTGGCTCAGTCGGTTAAGCGTCCAACTCTTGATTTCAGCTAAGGTCATGATCTCACAGTTTCATGAGGTCAAGCAAGCCCCACATCAGGCTCTGTGCTGACAGCATGGATCCTGCTTGGGATTCTCTCTCTCTCCCTCTCCCTGCCCGTCCGCTGCTCACACTTGCACACTCTCTCTCTCTCTCTCTCTCTCTCTCTCTCAAAAAAAATAAAGAAATAGATAAGTAAACATTAAAAAATGCTTTAACGTATAGAAATAGTTAAACTCTGAGGAAAGCAGTGTTGGTACTGAAAAACAAAACAAAACAAAACAAAACCTCAAGCCAAGAAAAAGTGGAGCTGAATTTAGAGGCAAAATGATGAACTCAGCTTGAAATGACAATGGGAGCACCAGTAGAAATGACAGGAAATGATGCCCTGTGGACACAGTGCATCTCTCACTGGTATGAAAACTAGTTATGAACCATATGTAAACAAATGAATGTATAATGTCACTTCTATTCCTTGGCCACGTCATTTTTTAAGTGGGCTGTAAAAGAGAATGAGGTATATGTAGTAAAGGCAGCATAATGTTCAAAAACAAGGTACTTTTCAGGTAGAGGAAAGTTCTCAAAATTGTCTCTGGGATCACTTTCTTACTTGAACGGAAGGCAAAAGAAAAGCCACAAACGACATGACACATGAGGATGGGATTACTGCGACTGCTAAAATCACAGCCACTTTACTAGCTTTAACGAGATCCTCTTTGGGGACGCTTCCAACGTTATGTTGGAAAGTAGTCACAGTTGAACTCTTACAACTTGTTTCATTTTCTGAAAAATTTCAGGAACTAATAAAGCAAGAGCTAAATAAACCTTTACTAGACTGTTGGAAGAGCATGATTTCTTTCTTGAAAACATATGCCTGGGTAATTTTATTCTTTCAGAGCAAACTACTTTTATGATTTTCCACAAAAATACGCCAAGCCATCCTCAAACTAACCTCCCAATGACTTCCAAATGACTTTAGTGTGCGGACACGCATTATATTCCCATACACACACAGCCATACTCATGGAATCGGCACCACGGTTCCAGCTCCAGACACAATAAGTATTGTGCAGTTCTTGGCAGTTTCCTAAGGGACATGCTTCAGTGTATTCTCTATGCACATTATGAAAATCAACCAAAGTTCTGTAATTTATTACCATCATTTTTACTAGACTTCACTGACGCTTCTCTAAGAGCCAACTTCCAAGATTCAATGCTGTTTATTTTAATAACAAAGCAATGACACGAAGTCTTAAACATTCTTTCAAAATGGAAAAAAATACCAATGCCCTTGTAAGCCCTGTTCACTGTAGGGGGCACGAGAGGCACATTGTGTTGACATACGTTGTCTCACTGTGTGTCCCTCTGTTCACCTCATGCTTTAAGTGTTAGAAACAAAGAAATAACACTCTGACTTTAACGTTTTGGCTCTCCTCTAGTATGAAATCATGAAATAAAAACGAATAACTGTGTATTCCTTTGACACTCTGATAATCAGGGTGATCACTCAGTTGGCACATTTCTGTTTCCATCAGGTTATAAAAATTGAGAGCCTTCTAATATTATTTGATTATGCTGCCCCTCTAGAGATCACTAGCTATTATTACCCTAAACCTTTTATTATTCTGAAACACACAGTCAGTTATTAAAATATTGCATTTGAGGGGCGCCTGGGTGGCTCTGTCGGTTAAGCATCCGACTTCAGGTCAGGTCATGATCTCACGGTTTCTGAGTTCAAGCCCCACGTAGGGTTCTTTGCTGACAGCTTAGAGCCTGGAGCCTGCTTTGGATTCTTTGTCTCCTTCTCTCTCTGCCACTCCCCCACTTGTGCTCTCTATCAAAAATAAGTAAATGTAAAAACATTTTTTACAAAATATTGCATTTGAGTTACAAGGATGGAAAAAAAATACTGCAGTCTTTTGCTGTTCAAAACAAAACTCGTTGATGTTGCATCACAAACACATTTGGGAAAGTAGTTAAGTTGCCAGGTTTCAAATTATCAGAGGGATGGAGTAAAAACAAATTCATTGAATAACACAGAATTTCCAAACTCAGCTAATGGACAAGATGATTCATTGTTCTGATGTGGCAAGACAAAATGGAAAGTCAACAACTGGGAAAGTACAAAAATGCAGAGACTGGAAACTTTCAAAGTTGGGCATGGAAAGCAAGCAATTTGCTGTAATCAGAATGTAATAGGCAGCATTAATTTATAGGAAGATGCCTTTTGGAGTACCAAATTAGCCTAATCAATTTAGAAACTTATTAATGGTCCTGACAATTTTCCTTAAGGACCACATCAAGGTATATAACATAACTGTTAAAGTCACTTTAGCATTTGCATAAAATTAGTTTATCTTCACATCAAATCTGAGTATGGTTATAAAACCTATCTTGGAATACATTTCGGAGCAATTTTCAAATTAAAGTTTCATTAGTACTGCCTTAATACTGTCATTTATTGATTGTTCTCATCTCCATTCCAGTCATAGACTATCATTGTCCCAAGTAATTCATTCCAATGTATGATAGACTTAACAGAAGCTATTTCCCTGAATATGTGGAAAGAAAAGGAAACTATTCAGGGTAGCACAGAGAACATCAGGCATTGAGTCAGACAAGGTTAATTCATGATCCAACTTTGCTACCTACCAGTTACTCAACCTTGCCAAATCACTTGACCTTTTGTTTATGTATCTTAAAAAAAATGTAACTGTCATAATGGTAACACATACCCACCTAATTTGTGGGAAGAAACAAATGAGAAATTACAGATGTCATTTCAGTATTCTATAAAACACTATTTCATTGTTGTATTTTAGTGTGTGCCTTGATAGGAATAGAATGCTTGCTCTAAATGGACAAAGCAATGTGAATCCCGTAATTCACAACGGCAACCTTTTCTACCCTGAATAGTATTTAGTTTTTCCTCAAATTTTCTTACACATGCTAAAAAATCCTAATTAGGGAAACTTGTACTTTGTTAAAGGCAATTTTTTAAGAAGGAACTTCTTTCTTCTGATGTCCTCAGAGTTTCGAAGACTTCCTCTTCAACTTTTGAATATTTAAATTCAGAAATCATGTTCTAATTTATGATCTAAAAAGAGAAAACATGTTTCGGAGTGCCTGGGTGGCTCCGTCAGTTGAGCATCTGAGTCTTGATTTCAGCTCAGGTCATGATCCCAGCGATATTCTCTTTCTCTCTCTCCCTCTCTCTCTCTTCCCCTCTCTCTCTCCCTCTCTCTCTCTTTCCCCTTGCCCCTCTCCCTGGCTCGTGCTCTCTCACTGTCAAATACGTAAAATAAATAATTAAATAAAAAGAAAACTTTTAAAATTTTTGGTATCATCTCTTCAGGTTAACTTGTTCTGGTTTTTCATTTACAAAGAGTCAAGGAAGTATACATTGGGATCAGACATAATTTATGATTAATAAATAATTAAGAGTTATGCCACTCATTAATAAGGAATTTCTACAAATACAGAGTGCTCACCCAAAATCCATAGGAATGGAAAAATGGTATTTTGAAAGCAATTTCTTAAGGTCAAACTTTTCTTTATGAGGCTCTAAAAAACTTTACTCAACTCACTAAAAGCCATTAATTAACCAATAATTGAACCATGTCTACTTTACTCAGAAGAGACCAAATGACAGTGTATCAAAAATTTGATAGATTATGAGGCTGTTTTTAAGGCAATTCTTAAAGTATCTTAAGATTCTGATAACTATTTCAACCCTCTACAAATTCTATGTCTACCACATTGCAGAATTTAATCATTTACTCACTCCATAATGTTTGGGGACACCTACTCTGTTCAAGGCACTGTCCAGCATCACAAGAGGTAGAAAGATTAATACAACATGGTCCCTGTCATACAAGAATTATTCTCTGTAGGATTATAGCTATCATTGTCTAGATTATTGATGCCTGGAGAGACTTGTGAAGAACGGTGAAGAATTATCAAGGGAAATCAAATTAATTCACTGCATCC
The DNA here is from genome assembly GCF_018350175.1 of Felis catus. NCBI lineage: Eukaryota > Metazoa > Chordata > Mammalia > Carnivora > Felidae > Felis > Felis catus. Next base: position 138,663,616 of record NC_058376.1, read on the forward strand.
TACTTATTAATTATTTAAGCAAATATGAACTTGCCCACTGCTTTTACCTCAGAGCTACCCCTCTCATTCCTGGAAGGTATCCATTTTCCCAGGTTCCCCAATGAGTCAAGCTGACTCCAGTTTTTAACTCATCACAAGGAGTATCAGCACGATGAATTTGTCTAAGTAAGTGGGCTCAAACTCACTGCCATGCAACCATGGCCAAAGGTATCGTTAAAGGAAGTGAATTTACAAAGCATCGTCTAAGGAATACATGGCCTTCCCGTTCCGCTCGAAACTTTGAAATGTTTAAAGTTAAGACAAACCAGAAAGCATCCAGTAACTACACTGCTCTTCACTTTTAAGAAAGATTCCTATCAAAGTCTCTGCTGTATTCACAAGAAGATGTTATTCGCTGCGTCATTCAGTTCCCTTTTCATGAAGACTCATGGGAAAACTTCCCTCCAGTCTCAGTCCTAGGAATGGTGTTTTTCTCTTGAACAGCATTGTTCTGATGATATCTGTGCCCACGGATGTGACTGCTGTTTAAAAGCTTAGGGCCAAGGACCCCTGGGTGGCTCAGTTGGTTGAGTATCCGGCTCTTGATTTCAGCTCAGTTCATCATCCCAGGGTCATGGAACAGAGCTGCATGACAGGCTCCACACTGAGCTTGGAGCCTGATTAAGATTCCCCTTCCTCTTCCCACCCCCCACCCACCCACCCTGCCTCTCTCTCTCTCCAACCCCCGCCCCCCCCTCTCTTCCCGCTTTGTCCGTCTCCCCTGCTCACTTGTTCTAAGAAAAAAATAATAATAATAAAACCTTAGGGCCAAATATACAGACCAAGTCGTCCAAGTGGATAAACCCTTAGAACACATTTCTTTTCCTATCTTTCCTACTTCTAAGGAAATTTCTCTTTGTCATGTGCTTCTGAATGACCAACTGATTTTTAACTTTCTTAAGTGTAATTGAAATACAGAGAAGTGCATAAATCATAGGTACAACCTGAGTTTTTGCAAGGGAATAAACCCACATAATCAACACTCAGATCAGAAAACAGAACATTTCAGCATGTTGCCCCCTTCCCCTCCAGAAATTATGATGTATTTGTAAGTTAGTTTTACTTAATTTTGAACATGTGTGAATGGACTCAGGCTTTTGGGGCTTGCTGGCCTTTGTTGGTCAACATTACATATGTGAGATTATTGATATTTTAGTCTTCAATTACAGTTTATTTCTTCTCATCCTAGTCTCTTATTTTGTAGATTTAATTTAGCAATATTTTACATTGATTTTTTTAAGGTTATTTATCTATTTGGAGAAAGAGAGAAAGAGACAATGAGCAGAATAGGGGCAGAGAGAGAGAGAGAGAGAGAGAGAGAGAGAATCCCAAGCAGGCTCTGTGCAGAGCTCAAACTCATGAACCACAAGATCATGACCTGAGCCAAAATTAGGAGTCAGACCCTTAACCAACTGAGCCACCCAGGCACCCCACATTGTTTTTAAAACTTCTCAAACTAGGGGCACCTGGGTGGCTCAGTCGGTTAAGCGGCCGACTTCGGCTCAGGTCATGATCTCACAGTCCGTGAGTTTGAGCCCCGCGTTGGGCTCTGTGCTGACGGCTCAGAGCCTGGAGCCTGTTTCGGATTCTGTGTCTCCCTCTCTCTGACCCTCCCCTGTTCATGCTCTGTCTCTCCCTGTCTCAAAAATAAATAAAAGGTTAAAAAAAAAAAAAAAACTTCTTAAACTCGTTACCAAAAAGGTAAAGAAGAGACATTGTTTGCTTAGATATGCCATTAAAGGCCCAGGGAACAAAAGAAAAAAATGAACAAAGTGGACTGTGAAAAAATTTTTAATCTGTACATCTAAAAAACATTACCAACAGAATTAAAAGGCAAACCACAGAATGGGAAAAACTTGCAAATCATATACCAAATAAGGGACTAACCAAAATATATAGTGAATTCCTAAGACTCAACAACAACAGCAGCAAAACAAGCAATCTAACTCAAAAATGAGCAAAGGACTCAAATAGACTTTTCCCCAAAGAAGATATACAAATGATGAATAAGCACACAAAAAGATATTTAATATACTAATCATTAGGGAAATGCAAATCAAAACTACAGTGAGGGTCACCTGGATGGCTCAGTTGGTTGAGTGTCGGACTTTGGCTCAGGTCATGATCTCACATTTCGTGAGTTTGAGCCCCATGTAGGGCTCTGTGCTGACAGCTCAGAGCCTGGAGCCTGCTTTGGGTTCTAGGTCTCCCTTTCTCTCCACCCCTCCCTCATGTGCACGGGTGTGCATTCTCTCTCTCTCTCTCTCTCTCTCTCTCTCTCTCAAAAATAAACATTAAAAACAATTAAAAAAAAACTACAGTGAGATACCATCTCGTATCTACTAAATTGGCTACCATTAAAACAACAACAATGAAAGGAATGAAGGGAGGGAGGGAGGGAGGTGAACGAATGAACCAGAAAATGAGTTTTGGCAAGGATCAGAGAAATTGGAACTCTTGTGCACTGGGAATGTAAAATGGTACAGCCACGAGAAAAAAAAAACACTATGGCAACTCCTCAAAAAATTACAAACAGAATGGCTATATGATCCAACAATTCTGCTTCTGGGTATGTTCCTAAAGGATTGAAAGCAGCCTGTAAGAGATGTTTGTACAGCCATGTTCACAGCAGCATTATGCCCAAAAGGCAAAATGCAGAAGCAACCCAAGTGCCCACTGATAGAAGCATGGATAAACAAAATGTCATTTATACATATAACAGGAAGGAAATACTCTAATATATGCTACTCTACATGGATGAACCTTGACGACATTATGCTGAGTAAAATAAGCCAGTTACAAAAAGACAATTATTCTCTGATTCCACTTACAGGAGGTACTTACAGTAGTCAAAATCATACAGACAGTAAGTAGAAAGATGGTTGCTAGGTAATAGGGAGAGGGAAATGTGGAGTTATTGTTTAAAGGGGATAGAGTTTTAGTTTTGCAAGAAGAGTTCTGGATATGTGCGGTGATGAAGGGTGCAAAACTATATGAATGTATTTAATGCCACTGAACTGTACCCTTACAAATGGTTAAGATGATAACTTTCATGTTTTATGTATTTTATTCGGATCATTTTCTTTAAAAAGGTAAAGAATAAGTAAGTAAATAGTGTCTATTCACCAAAGTCGGAAAATCAACTAATACCCTCTAGAAAAAAAAAAAAAGTAAAATATAACAATTCTGAAAGAGAAGCTCTTAACTTTTCAGCTAAACCCAAGTCCAATTAACCATAATATCTTATGAGTTGATATTTCTAGTTAATTAAATTATGTGGTTGACAAATTCTGTTTGTATTTCAAAAATTTTATTTTTATTTATTTTGTTAAATTTGTTCCTGGGGCGCCTGGGTGGCGCAGTCGGTTAAGCGTCCGACTTCAGCCAGGTCACGATCTCGCGGTCCGTGAGTTCGAGCCCCGCGTCAGGCTCTGGGCTGATGGCTCGGAGCCTGGAGCCTGCTTCCGATTCTGTGTCTCCCTCTCTCTCTGCCCCTCCCCCGTTCATGCTCTGTCTCTCTCTGTCCCAAAAAATAAATAAACGTTGAAAAAAAAATTTTTTTTACATTTGTTCCTGATTTTTCATCTTATTTTATGGCACATATAGTGTAAGCAAAAGGAAGAGAGTTCAAAAATTGTCCCATCTTAGCTATGTATATGCATACTTCCTAGCTTAGTTCCTTATCTCTAAACTGTGTTTAATGGTATTTCTTTGCTCCTAAAATTGTGAATTAAACATAAAGAGCTAATTGTATTCTATCAAAGTACTAGTTAAAATGTAGTAGCTGTGGGGGCGCCTGGGTGGCTCAGTCGGTTAAGCGGCCGACTTCAGCTCAGGTCATGATCTCATGGTCTGTGAGTTCGAGCCCCGTGTCGGGCTCTGTGCTGACGGCTCAGAGCCTGGAGCCTGTTTCAGATTCTGTGTCTCCCTCTCTCTCTGACCCTCCCCCATTCATCCTCTGTCTCTCTGTGTCTCAAAAATAAATAAACATAAAAAAAATTTTTTAAATACATAAATAAAATAAATTGTAGTAGTTGTCTAGCTATTTTTCATACACTAAACGCTCCACGAGCTCAGGGTCTTTCTTTTCCTGTCAACTTTGATATCCCCAGGACCAATATTCTGTAAGCACATAGTAACTACTCATCAGATATTTACTGACTGCATTATGTTAAAGCGAACAGAAAATAATTAATTGCCCTGAAGTCTCTGATCAAAAAATCTGGTCAAAATTTGAACATAAGTTAGGAAAATGTGCTTTAAAAATATATGAATTTTCTGATACTTTCTACATTTTCCATAATTTAGTTATATTGGTTCTGCTATCTTTTCATACATCTAGCACAGTACAAAAATATGAGGATGATGATTATAATAGGCCAAGTAATGTACAGACAACCCTCCAACATTCCCACTCCAGGTCTCAAGACCCCAATCCCTGGAACCTGTAAATGTCACCTTCTTTGGGAAAAGAGTCATTGCAGGTAGGATTAAGTTAAGGATCTTAAAATAAGAAATTATTCTGGATTATCAGGATAGGCCCTAAATGCAATCACAAATGTCCTTAGAAGAGAAAAGCAGATGGAAATTAGACTCACGGAGGAGAAGGCAATGGGAAGACAAAGGCAGAGACAGAAGTGATGTGACCACAAACCAAGGAATGCCAATGGCCACCAGAAGTTGCAAGAGGCAAGGTACAGATTCCCCCCTAGAGCCTCCAGAGAGTACACAGCCTTGCTGAGACCTCGATTTCAGTCCAGTGATACTGATTCCAGATTTATGACCTTCAGAATTCTGAGAGAATTCATTTCTGTTGTTTGAAGCCACCACATTTGTGGCAATCTGGTTGAGTAACTATAGAAAACTAATACTTGATGGTGATCAATCAACCCATGAAATTCAATCACTTAGTATCACCATGTTACAGCTAAAGCAAAGAAATGTACAATAAGTTGACTAAATTCTCACATTTTTAAATTTTTTAATGTTTATTTTTGAAGGAGAGACGGGGGGAGAGAGAGAGAGAGAGAGAGAGAGAGAGAGGTGGAGGGGGCAGAGAGAGAGAGAGAGAGGGAGACACAGAGTCTGAAACAGGCTCCAGGTTCCAAGCTGGTAGCACAGAGCCCAATGTGGGGCTCAAACTCAGGAAATGTGAGATCATGACCTGAGCTTAAGTCGGACAATTCACCAACTGAGCCACCCAGGAGCCTCTAAATTCTCACAGCTTGTAAGGAACAGAGCAAGGATTCAAACTAAGGTGTTCCAGTTCTTGAGTGCACTTTCTTAAAGGCTACATCATGTTAAAAGACTATTTTGTCTCTGTAACTTTAATGCCAAATTTTACTATGAATGAAACACTTGCATCCACTTGAGAGCTCAATCCAGTGCCTATATTCTTCAAATTCTAGGTGATCTGGATAGATTTGGTACACTGACACTAACTACTGGAAGTTCTTCTCAACAAAATAGTTTTAAAATCTACAGTTTTCAGGACGCCATCTAGAGTTTCAAGTGCATTTCTTTGTTTAAGTAAAAGTCAAAGATACTATAGACATATTTCATTATTATGTCTTTCATTTCAATTGGGGGTAGATGAGAGATTGTTAAAGAAGAAAGAAATCTCTAATAATTGTCTAATAATAAATTATAAAAACAGCAGCGATTAACTCTTTAGATATATAAACAAGGACACATCACAAGACCAGAATAAAACTAAACAGAGGATGCCTGACCCCGTGTTATAAGAGACCTTAGTTAAATCCGCAAATGGACCTCCTTAACGCTGCCCTGTAATAGTATTTGTTGTTCTCATGGAGACAGATAGGTCTAATGGGTAATCAAGATATGCCAAGATTAGTACTGTGTGCCAGAAGACGGGCTACATAATTACATAGAGGCAAAGTTAAGAACTCTCCTTTACTGCAAATCTCTGACTTAAGAGACCAGTTTAGAAATGCTGTATGTTTGCCAGCTTTAGTACATATAATTCGAGATCAGAGTGGACTGCCACTTTGTGTTTCAAATAAGGCAAAAAATGAAACACACGGTTGGATGACACTACAAAGTAATGAAATCATTAAATGGCCTAGAGCACTCTATCGTCACTCTAAAACTGTGTTCTAGTATTCTCTACCGTACATCAGTAGGTTAGGAAAAAGATACTCTTTGAATCCCATTCTCAGTCTCTGCAAAATACTAAAAGTGGTACAGAATTACCTGGATTTGATTACAATCACATTTCAAATGCGATAAAGACTTTGTGAAGAAATCTGATTCATCTCTGCTTCTCAGTATCCTTAAAGTTCTTTCTTATTGAACTTTATTTTTAAAGTTAAGGATGGGTCAATCCACAAACAGGAGTTATTGCCAATCTTAGCAAGCCCTAGATTATGTAAATTAATGCATTTTTAACATACTGGAATTTTTTTAATGATCTCAAATGTGTTTGTTAATTACTTGTTCAAATTAATTACACCAAATTTGAGGCACATAATTCCATTTGAGCTGATCTAGGTTTCCAAAGAGCCTACTCAAGTGCTTGCTTAATGTTCAACCCACAGGCTTTATTTTATTCAAAGTCTCTCTGTAGAGGCTTGTCAAAAAACCAAGGAGTGTCATCTACCTTGAGCTCTAAGCCCTTGCAACATTCAAAATTAAAACTCCTTCCCCAATATCAGTTTCTTCGGTCTGTGACACCAATATGACTCAGATGCTTATAGAGCTTAAATCATTTTCCAGAAATCTGGTTGTTCAAATCACCAAATAATAGCACATAAACTAATAGTCCTATTGTGCAAATATGAAACAAAAAAAATTGTCAAACACCTAACAGATGTTCATGTGATTATAAGGTTAACCCACTTATAAGACTCATCATAAAATATTTTGCAGTTCAAAAATTCATATTTACAATTAATTTCAATACTTCGTTACCAAGGTTAAATATGTTAACCACTGTAACAACCTCATTATCTACTTCTAAAAAAACAAACAAAACCTCAAGGCAAGTTACTACTGTATTATTTTTATATTCCTGTGAATGTATTCAGAAATGGATTACTTACAGTACACAAAGTATGATTTTTTAAGACTTCAAATATTTGAAAGGACACAAACGTTAATTTTATGCAACACTACGTTACTACTAGAAAACACAATTTAACCCTAAAACAAAGAAATCAAAGGAATAACTTAGTTTACTGTAACAGACAAATGTCCTTTTATTTGACAACAAACAATAAGATACTATGCAAGTGTGATGAAACCTAGTAAGATAACTTGTCAAAGATTCTCTATTTCCAAAGTTGTTCCCCCATCTGGGATATGAATATCATTAGTATCCCAACGGACTTACATACTTTTATCTGATCATTCCATTCATGTGCAGGCAAATCAGATCTGTGACTTAAAATACATCACTATTCCCCAGATATGCATAATTATAGCTTATGAAGAAATACAACAAATACGACCTATTTGCTGCTTTCGTTCTTTGTTTTAAAACCTCAAAATCTTTAGACAGCACACAACAAATTATCTGAAGAACTCATCAGTAATGAATTTATAGTTGGAGATTACAAGAAAATAATGGAAGATGTGTCCTCAACTACCTGCATACATTTTGCAGTAACAAATGCAACATCTTAATTAAATTTCAGATAAAATAAGCCCTAAATTGGATGTGAATCCTTTAGCCAAAGTTGTTATTGTAGATGAGACACTATGTTTTGTTGAATTACAAACATTTTTCATTACTGAACTTTTGATGCACCTAGTAAATAGCAAATCACAGCAGGGGGTGTAATTGTTTTGAAAATACTGCTGAAAATAAAAAGGAAATGTTCAAACAAGCTGCATGTATCTCTTAATAGAAATTCAACATCCTGTTAGGATCTGAGCATTAATTATAAGCTGGCTAAACTATGAGAGTGTCCAGGTAGACCTCAGGATAACTCTAGAGAGTCATACAAATGTGATGTTAGCATCAGGTATATTTAATGTTATAAATCACAGATTGTTAAGAGAAAGGCTATACAATACTACTACTGATTTACAGTAAAGGGGCTCAAAGAAGAAACACTGTCAAGGGGAACACCAAGACCTCAGCATTTAGCCCTCTCTACAGATGGCAAGCCAAATGACATAAATGTGACACATTTTTCATTTGATTTGAAGTCTAAGTTGGACGTTTCTGTTAAACATGTGAAATAGTTGTACATGAATCAATCTATGATGTGGTACTAATTTTTCATGGGGTTTAGAACTCAGATAGTCCTCCCACTTTTCAAATGAGGTTCGACAAGGTTGAGTAATGATTGGAGGAATCAACTTTGAAGTCCAGCAATCTTGGGTTCTAAAACACTAACTCTGGAACTTTTCCAAATTTTACATCTCTGAGGCTCCTTTATCCTTATCCACAAAATAGAGAAGTAAGGATGTTGCCTTCCTGGGGTTGTTATATATTTAAAGGCGCTGTAAGGGCCTTCATACAGTGCTTAGTGTGCTGTGAATGGGGAAAAAATGTTAGGCGTCATTATTACGGTTGTTCTTGTTCTTGTCAAATGACCCCAAGTTCCTTCAGCCACTCTGTAACAAAGCAAAGCAGTCCAGACGTCCTATATTTTGGCTCAGGTTCCTTTCTCCTAACACATATAGCTTCTAGCACCTCACTTATTGAAATCTAAGATAATACATTAACTCAAGATGCTTACCCATTCCCCTAGTCTATGGTTGAGCTCCATGGATAGAGCACTCCAGTTAATTTCTGAGGAACATCTGGAAGGCAATGCGAAGACATTGCAGCAACCCCCAGACACACTGTGCTGCATCCATCAACATAATTTGAAATGACCCATATTTGCCTTTCATGTTTCCGGACCGGAGGATAGTGACTAAATTACCCAGTACAGAGCAAGGGTGACAGGAAAACCCAGAAGGAGATAAACCTTTCCCAGTGGTTTCAGGGAACGTGGTAAAGCAGAACTGAGTGGACATGAAAATCCCTTTTAACAGACAAGTAGCAAACAGCCTCAAGAGAAGAGAAAGACATTTCCCTAGGACATCCCCAGAAAGCGCCACAGGAATCTCAGCAAAAAGCACCAGCTGGAGGGTCCCTAGTTACACCTACAGAACAGAAAGTAGTCTTGCAAGTCAGTTCAAGCTTCCAGAATTTGGAGATGCTCATAACACCCAGGAACATCGCATTCCTTGCTACTTTAGCTGCAGCTCAGGCTGAAGCAGACACAAACATCGTCCCCAGAAATATGTGATGCAGACAAGTCTGAACTGTAAGGGGGGCAGACAGGACATTGGGCATTTCACAAGGGGCGACAGTGTGTTGGGCCCCGCAGGTTTCCTCTGACCCCAATTTGCACGCACAATAAAACTTCTCCCTAAACGCAAGAAGTCAAAAGGCACGCAGACCCTGTACCCTCTCCTCCAACTCAATCCCCTGGACCAGGAAGGCAATCAGATCCAGGGGCACTGATTTACCCTTAACCTCCCAACCCCACCCGAAATGTTAAAATTATTCCCCTGGAGGAAGGCTTCCTGTAACTGGGTGGCATCCCCACTGCCCTCAAATCTTGTACCTCCGCAGGGGAGATCTTGAAAAGAAACAAAAAAGGCAGGAAAGGAAGAAAAAAAAAAGGACGAATTAGAAGGAAGAAAATGAAAAGAAAAGACAATCACGAAGCTAGCCCGCTGTGCTTTCTTATCCCAACAACTTCGCCTGGTTTCCCGAGGAGGGAGCGCGCCCCACACACACCCAATAGGAGACAGGCGGCAGGGAGTCCGTCCTCGGTGGCCCAGCCCTCGACTTCAGCCGGAGCCTGGCTGACCCTGTCGCCCCCTGCCGCTGCTTCCTCTGCCCCTTGGTCCCCGTCAGCGCGTGGTGCCCAGAGACCCTCAAGCTCTGCGCTCTACACTCCGGGCCCCCCACTGCCTCACATCTCTGCTGGGCGCCGAGCGGAAGAGACAAGAGAGCAGACTGATGGTGTGGGGTTCGAGGGGACAGGGGGACGTCCCGGGTGCGGACTATGCGAATGCCCATTCGGTACGCCTCACCGCGCCCGGGGGCGCAACCCCAGCCCCGCACCCGGCACCGCAGCCAACTCCGCCACCAGCACGGAGACACCTCTTTTGCGCTCAACTTACCGCGGCTGGACTGAGCTTTCGGCGCCCCCAGCAGTTTTTCTCTCCTTCCTCCCGCCGAGCCCTTCATCCTCCTGCCGGCGGCCGCCCTGCGCCCCGGCCCAGGCATCAGGAGGAGCGGCCGCCCGGGCTGGCTGGCCCCGGGGGCGCACAAGGGCCGGTCTGCAGCTTCGGTGGTGAGAGTCACCACGAGGCGTGAGCGGCTGCCGCGGAGAATAGTCCTCGGAGCGCCGCTCGTGTGGTCCCTCGGGCGCTGGCTGGAGGTGGCTGTCGGCGCGCCTCTGCCTCCGCCGCGCCCGCCGTGCTCTGCACGCGTCCCGAGCCCGCGCCAGCCTCAGGTGCACCCAGCTGGGGAGAGGTGCGAGCTGGAGCGGAGGGAGGGGCCGGCCCGGGGGTGCCAGGGAAGGGAGAGAAGGCTGAGCGGAGAGAAAGAAACGGAGGGGAGAGGAACTAGCTTTCATGGAGTGAGTGGATCCTGGGTGTTAAGGGGAAATGCGAGCGGCAGAAATGCATCCAGAAACTGGGGGTATTAGAAATGAGCTCAAGTGAGCTGCTTCAGGAGGCTCGGGAAAGGGGCTTTCCTTTTGTGCTTAGGTCCTTTATCTTCCCGGGTTGCATACAGGTCTACCTGAAAACAGCCCCACCCCCACCTCCACACCCCTCTTTTTTTTTCTTTTTTCTTTTTTTTTTAACAGTGAACCTCCAATCTCAGATTGCAGATGCAAAGTGATGGGGTGAAGCTACTGTAAGTATGAAGGGAAATTCCACCTCCACAAAACCCACGTTCCCCCCTCTTGAGGGACCCAGGTCCTACTGGGATTTTTCTTCTCTCACCTGATACCTCCATCCCTCCCCCTTCTGTTTCTCACCCCTCCCTCTCTCCCTCCCTTCCCCCTCCCTCTATCCCCCCCTTCTCACTCTTCTCTCTTTCTCTCTCTCTCTCTCTCTCTCTCTCTCTCTCTCTCTCTCTCTCTCTCTCTCACACACACACACACACACACACACACACACACACACACACACTACAATACCCTGGGGATGAAAACATATCCTCCATTGTCCTTTCTTAGGAGGTAAAGAGGTGTTTCTCAAATTTTGCCATGCACAGAAATCATCGAGGAAATCAGGTTAGAGTTCAGATTCTGTTCCAATAGGCTTGGAGTGGGGCCTGAGAGTCTCTGCTTGTTTAATGGTGTGACAGAGGATGCTTATCCAAGGACCACATTGCCCAGTGGGCAGTAGTCTCTGAAAGCGCGTAGTGTCCCTCAGGTGCTGGCTGGAGGTGGCAAAACACAAACAATATAAACTCACTTTCTAGTACCAGCTGAGCCACTAGCTATTTGTACCATGATCTGAAATAACAAGTCCCTGGGACAGTGTCTTTTGTGGGGTTTCAGCATGCTGTGTAGGCCAAATAACTTAGAAACGTGAACTGAGTGCACAAGTATAAAATGCCCCACATGTACAATGCTGTCATCATTGTCATTAATAGTCCGCTATTGATAAAATTATTAGGAATACTAATGTTGAGGAAACTGTATATAATAATGGTAATCTGCTGTGTGTTTTCAAGAATAGCTCTAAAAAATAATCAACAGTGACTTCCCCACAAATTCACAGATATTTAGAAAGTAAATGCTAAGTAACATCCTTAAAAGAGTAGTCTGTCCATCCTCTGAGCCAGTTGTTGACTTTAGCAGAGAAAGGCACCATTCAAGTATGCATTATCAAGTAGTTAAATCGTTTTTCAAGCTAATGGATAAAGAAAACCAAGAAATGCAAATGCCAAGAATAAGGAAATAAAAAGAGAAATATAGTAAATGCACCGAAAAAATATGTGGTTTCGACTTAGCCTATGTTAGTTTGGTTTGATACTCTCTCTTGACGTGTTTTCATCTGGATTTAAACATTCATCCTATCATTTCAGTTCATCAAGTGTTAACACGTCTTTATCGTGGTAAAGGCCTTTCCTGGGGTGAACAGAGTCAGACACCATTCCTGCTTTGCAAGAACAATTTGACAATATACCAAGAAGCACCATATTAGGTAGTCTATGGTCCCACTAGAGACTACCAAACACAATACTGCAGCGAGTTCAAAAGGCAGTGAGGCCTGGAGAAACTTCACAGAATCAAAGAGAAGGAAAGTCATTCTAGAAAAACCTTCAACTATGATAGGATTCCATCAGGCAAGAATTAAAAAGGAAGTACCGTTAAGATGAAAGAGTAAGGGCAGAAAAGTATGGGGAGCAGTGGATCCCTTGGCCCAAAACATACACTGCATGGAAGAAGATAAGGAAAGAGCTTGGAAGATTCGCAGGTGCTAGGACTGCTACCTTGAGCAGACCGTACTTCACTTGAGAAGTGCTGAGCTGAGGACCACCATGCTAAGAAATACAGCAAGAAGATTTGATAAAACAAGTTAATGGGATGACCTAGGAGCAGAAAAGTAGTAGAGTTGTAAAAGCACTTGGGAGGCAGTCAAAGCCACAGGTACGAGATCATAAAGGTATGAACAAAGATATGAACAAAGGTAGGAAAGGAGACCTTTAAAAGGAGACATAATTAACAGTATGTCGCAACTATGTGGAGGAGAGAGATTTGTCCAAGGTATCTCTAAGGCTTTGGGGCATCTGGGTGGCTCAGTCGGGTAAGCATCAGACTCTTAATTTCAGCTCAGGTCATGATCTCACGGTTTGTGAGTTCAAGCCCCAAGTCGGGCTCCATGTTGACGGCAAGGAAGCTGATTGGGATTCCCTTTCTCCCTCTCTCTCTCTGCCTCTCCCTTGCTTCTGTGCATGCTCACTCTCGCTCTCTCAAAATAAATAAATAAACTTAAAAAAATGGAAAAAACCTATCTCTATGGTTTTGTGCCTGGAGTATTAGAAATAGGTGACACCGTTAAGAATTGAGAAATCAAGAAGGTTGGTTGGGTACAGTCGGTGGATTTTATTCTTATGTTTATGGGGGAAAGGGTATCAGGTAATGAGTTTTCTTCAGACGTTTTTAGTCAGAGGTTTGGGGGAAGATGTTCAGGTGGGAATGTTTACACAGTCAGGAATAGAAGCCCTGCTCTGGGGAAATAGATTCTGGGTTAGAGCTTGTGTTCGCTTTCATTTTCTAGAGCACTGGGCATGTATAGTTAAGTTGTTGGAGAATATAAGGTTAGTGAGGTTGAACAGAGAAAGAAACGCAAAGTCCTTAGGACAGAAGCTTAGCACTATGTCTCTTCCTGTTCCCCAGCATCCATAAAACATGGATAATAGCACCATCTGCATAAAACCGTTTTGTGAATCAAGACAGTGTACTGTTTTCTCATTTAAATTTTTTTGCACTAACCTGACACATAGGAGTCTCTAAAAATGTTCATAGTGATTTGATAGAAATAATAAGAGACACCAAATCACAACCAAAAAGATGGGAACGGATGGCTCAATGGGCTCAGTTATTTCCACGTCATGAAATCCAAGTTGGGGAAAAGTTTTGTTACAGAGATGGGGCTGATAACAAATAACAAATGGGGTAGAGGTATTAAAGGGAAAACACTACTGTCACTGAGGAAGGTTTTGGATTTGTTTGGGTTGTCGGGTTGGGGGGGGGTAGGATCTGGTTTTAACAAGTTAATTGATTACCTTCAACGGTCCTGTTAAACCAACAAGGTATCACTGTTATGAGTGGCAAAGGAATTAAAAAACAATCTTAGATTATTTTTTAAAGAAAGTTGACAACTGAAGATTAAAAAGGGAGACGGGGTTTGGGGGGGGGGGTGGGCAGAGGGCTGGTAGCAGGATTGAGGAAGGTTGTTCCTCTTTAGAAAAAGCAAAGTCCCAACATACCTTGTTGATGAGGTTAAGGGGCCAAATGTGTGGGAGAGAAGTTGCAGGTGAGAGAAGGTGAGAATTGATTGAGCAAGAACTGAAAAGAAAAACACAACTAGTGAACCAAGAGTGCAGGTAATCAATCTTAGCAGAGAAAAGGGTCACCTGTTCCTTAGGAGAAACAACATAGGAACAGGAACAAGAAGATGTACTGAGATTCTAAAGTGGAATGGCAGAACGTAAGAAAGCCTTTCATTATTTTGTCCCTGGATCTCTAGGAAAACACAGATGAGGCCTTCTACTGAAGAAACAGCCTTGTGAGCTAGAAAAAGTAGAGAATATTTGGAACAAGTTTTAACAAGGATGACATGGTGAATTCACAAAAGACGGGAAGAACGATCACCAGGGAATCCTACCAGGTGGGAACCTGCCTCAGGGTTAAAATATATACATTTATTATAATGAAGACAATCAGCATTTTTATTTGTTACTCTCCTAGTAAAATTCAAAGACCAGAAACACGGTGTGCAGCGTGGCTGCCCTAAGTTTAATAATCAACAAAGTAAGACTCTCTTAGACTTAGTTTCCTCAACTGTAAAATGGAGGTGAGACTGTTTTCCTTTCAGTTTTAGGCCTCTATAATAAGATGCTATAATACTGGTGGAGCAGTGGTTCTCAAACTAGAGCATTCTGCAGTGGCACCTGGGGGGACTTGTCAAAACACAGAGTGCTAAACTAAGCCTCACCTCTAGAGTTAGTGATTTTTCTCTATCTTAGATGAGTCTCAGAAATTTGAGGTTTTTTTTTTTAAGGTCTATTTATTTTTGAGAAAGCAAGTGCAAGCGGGACAGAGGCAGGAAGAGAGGGGGACAGAGAATCTGAAGCAGGCCCCACCCGGAGCCCAATATGGGACTGGAACCCACAAACTGCGAGATCATGACCCGAGTCGAAGTCAGGCGCTCAACCGACTGAGCCACCCAGGCACCCCTGAATTTGAGCTTCTGACAAGTTTCCCAGGGATGCTGATGCTTCTGGTCCAGAGACCGCCCTTTGTAAAGTATTTAATATAACGCTTAGTACATAATAAGTACTAAATACACAGTAGCAGGTGTTTGGGGTTGGTGCTCGCCTCAGGTATGATAGCTGAACATAGAGTTCAAGCTGAAGTGGCTGTAAATGAAACACAAAGGTGAATCGTGGACAGAGATTATTGGGAAAGATTGATCAGTTCACAGAAATGCAGATTGCATTTACTGTGGGAAAGATTCAAGATCAGAATCTTGGACATCAATATACACTTACCCCAACACTTTCTAAAATGGTGGTTTATAATAAAATGCCAAGGCCATAACAATTAAATCAGATAATGGAAGGAGAAAACTGGGTCAAGGAAGAACAGCAAAACTGAGCAGGTCAACACCAATATTGTGACAACACAGAGCCAGGCTCTCGGGCTTGGAAGCCACTGCGAAACAGGAATGGGGATGTTACGTAACTGTCATTGTCTGAGATGAAGATTTGTAAATCCCAGTCTCTCATGCTGTAAAAACTGCTCCTACTCCCACAACTGAGGGAATCTCTCACTCCTGGAACACTGAGTAACTTGGAATTCATGTGGCTTCCTTAAGTGGAAGCTTTAATACAAATCAAGCCATAGTATTACAACACAATTAATAAAAAGCACATCTGGGGGTGGTTCAGAAAATGTGCTCCAGATATTTAGCCTTCTAGTGATTCACCATTACCCATGTATACGCCTCCCTGTACAGAGCACCTGTATTTTGTCAAGTACTGCGGTAGGATGGTCTTCAACCTCCAGTAAAATCACTCTTCCAAGATGAGAAAACAGGCTCCGAGAGATAAAGGAACTTCCCTGAGATGATACCTAAAAAACTCCGATGTATCTGATTAGAAAGCATGTTTAATTTCCACTCTAAAATGTTGTCTCTAAAAAAGTCAAAGTTAATAAATCTCATCTTTCCATTTTCCTTGTGTCTTCATTTGGGTTTTACAGGAAAGTGATTCTGGAATCATGGAACGTATGCAGGAAGTTTACTGGGGAAAGCCCCTGAGGTCAACACCTGAGAGAGAGTAAAAGAAGCAGAACTGGGTAAAAGGGGAAGTTGAACTCCAATGCAATCTCAACAAAGGCTTCAGCCCATTCCATGGGAGTTCTGGACTCAATGGACCCTTTGGAGTTGTTCTGCACTGAGGACAGACAAGCAGGTCTTTGTACCCTCACATCAATTTGTCATTCCTAGTAATCAGAATTGAGCTCACAGAGAAGCCTGTAGAACTAACCTGCTCAAATATGTGAATATTTCATCATCACTGGTTTATAGGAACCCAAAGAAAACTATCTTAAATGCAGCAATTATTTTAATAAACATTATTATTTGCAAGGCACTGTGATGGGTACTCTGGGGGAACACAAATTTATTTAAATCACATGTTTGATATCATGTAACTTAAATTTAAAGTAAAATGAACTATAGAGAAGTAAATTGTCTGTAAAATGGATATAATAATATCTGTCTCATAGGGTGGATCCGAGGATTTGAAAACCTGCCACAAAATAAATGCTACGTAAGTATTTAGGTTTTTTTTCCCCCAACTACAATAGGTAGGAATGAAACGTTTTGCACAATACAATCGACAAAGTACAAATAAATATGTAGTAAGTGAGAAGCTATCACTTTAACTGAGAAAATGTAATGAAGGAAAATGAATTTAGTTGAGTCTTCAAGAGGGGGTTGGAGTTTGGAAGGGAAAAATAATGGTGAGGAGAGGAATACATCCAAAGGATAACAAATAAGATGGACATGTAAAGCATAAAAGCTTAGAAATTTTTTTGACAGCCTCTAAATGGACTAGTATGTCAAGAACTTAGGTGAAAGGTTAGGGACACTGCTAATGATTTGCAGTGCTCAGTTAATTGTTGTGACTATTTAGAAGACTATAAAAAGTGAAATTTTTGAGCAAATTATAAGTATGAATAATTCTGTTTTATGAACATTAACCTGTGAACCACTGAAATTGAAAGAAACTGGGAGCAAAATTTTCCGTTTCTTGTTCCTGCTTCATACTAATTTATCTTTCCAGAGACTGTTCAAAGTGGTGTCCCTAGACCAGTAGCATCAGCATCACCTAGAGACTTACTGGAAATGTAGATTCCTGGGCTCCACCCCTGACCTTCTGAACTAGAAACTTTCTGGGCCCCAGCAGCCTTTGTTTTAATAAGCCCTGCAGGAATAGATTCTGATTCACCTTCAAATTTGAGAATTACTGCTATAGTGTTTCTTTTGACTGGAGCATTTAGCCCATTTACATTCAGAGTGATTATTGATAGATATGAATTTAATGCCATTGTATTACCTGTAAAGTCATTGTTTCTGGAGATTTTCTTTCTAATCATTGTTTTTGGTTTTGTCTTTCCTGCTCAGAGAGTCCCCTTTAATATTTCTTACAGAGCTGGCTTAGGGGTCATGAACTCCCTTAGTTTTTGTCTGGCAAACTCTATCTTTCCTTCTATCCTGGATAGATTTTCTGGGTTTTTTTCCCCCCAACTACAATAGCTGGAATGGATAAAGTATTTTCTGGATAAAGTATTCTTGGCTTTTCTGGATAAAGTCTTCTTGGCTGCATATTTTTCCCATTCAGCACACTGAATATATCATGCCACTCCCTTTGGAGAGGTGTGCTATTAACCTTATTTGTCTTCCCTTGTGGGTTAGGGATTGCTTTTCCCTTGCAACTTTCAGGATTCTTTCCTTATCTCTGTATTTTGCAAATTTTACAATGAAATGTGTCTGTGTTGCCTGGCTTTTGTTGATTTTGATGGGAGTTCTCAGTGCCTCCTGGATTTGGATGTCTATTTCTATCTCCACATTAGGGAAGTTGTTAGCTATAGTGTTTCTGTAACACGTTTTTCTTCTGGAGCAAACATCCTTCGGGAATATCCTAAAGCAATCCTCCTCTCTGCCTCTCAAGAGTGAGATTGCTGTCTACTAACATCGTTCCAGACTATCTCTGACCAAATGAGTCAGCACCCCAAGAGAGGAAAACTTTTCCTTTCTGCACTTTCAAGTTTTTTGGCTGGTCTCATAATTAAGTTGACACAAGACAGGTTAACAAGAGAAAAAACAAAAAACAAATTTTACCTTTGTATGTGCTCAGAAGGATATAAAACTCAAAGAACTGACCAAAGCAGGCAGCTTTTATACCTTTTAGACAAAGAAACAATTTGTGAAGTGCTGATAAGACAAAGAAGTTTGAGCTTGGTGTAGCAAGTTAATGAAATAACAGTATTTCTTTATACGGCTTCTCCACCCTGAGTTCCTATCTGTGGTAGTCAGGATGCCTTCTACCCTCCAGGAGGACACCTTTCACATGGGGGAATTTATTTCCTGATTTTAGGCAAAGGACGGTCAGAGTGTTCCTTTTCTAGTGACTATTTCTTAGGCAACTTTAATTCAAAATGATCAATATGCCAGAGTAGCATATTTTGGGGTAGTCTGCCCTGAACCCCATCAGTATTGAACTGTGCTATGTTGATATATGGATTAGATTTTTAATTTTTTTCAGAAAATCTTGAATGCAAAGGTCCTTCGTTTGTTTTACATGTGGAATTCCTCAGCACTGTGTCTATTTGACTAGAAGAGACAAACAATAATAATTAACAATAATAAATAAAATGTAATACTAATATCAGTATTATTTATTATTATTATTCCTCAGGAAAAAACCTCACAGGGTTTCAGAAATGGTTCATTGGTTAATATTTTGTTTTCATAAAAATTGTTTCAAGAGTCCTTTCCCATTACTCATGAAATTCTGGAATTGCTAATGAAAATACATATAAAACTACAGCAAAATCATGGCTCAAAATAATTAGAGCTTGGATATTGAGAAGGGGACTATGGTCAACACAAAATGGTCCTGAGTAGCTATTAACTAAGAAAGATCAATGTAATGGCCAAATACAGAACCTATTTGTGATTGTCTGGGGACCCTGGATCTTTTTTTTTTTTTTTTTAATTTTTTTTTTCAACATTTATTTCATTTTTGGGACAGAGAGAGACAGAGCATGAACGGAGAAGGGGCAGAGAGAGAGGGAGACACAGAATCGGAAAGAGGCTCCAGGCCCTGAGCCATCAGCCCAGAGCCTGACGCGGGGCTCGAACTCCCGGACCGCGAGATCGTGACCTGGCTGAAGTCGGACGCTTAACCAACCGACTGCGCCACCCAGGTGCCCCACCCTGGATCTTTTTAAATAAACAGATGGGAGGTTGAAAGAAACAGAATAAACTGACAAAGGAGTGAACTTATGGCGTTGGGAAAATGAATAAAGTTTTCTGCCATAAGATGGCCAATGGGACTAAAACAAGCTCTGGTCTCTAGCTTAGAGACCCCTCTTCCCAGTTCTTCTTGGCCTGTTTGCCATAGGCATGAAAACCTGCCGCAGATATGGAAGCTTACAACCATCAATTAACGCTCCCCCCTTCATTCAGAGCTCAGATCTTTGGAGAAACGGTCTCCTCTGAGCCCAGTGGTGTTAAATAAATCCCCCATCCACCAAGATCTCTGGTGCCACTTGGTTTTTCTTCCAGGGTTCCAGTCTGGTTCCGTAACAATGGTGGAGGAGGTCATCAAGAGGATGTGACCACTGGTTGACCTGTGAGCTACACTCAGGCAATCAGAGGCTTCTCAACTTCTCCTTGACCTTGGAATGTATGTTCTACACACCATTCCCACAGAGGGAGCCATCTTCAAGGATACAGTCTTGAAGGAGTAATGTGTTGTTGAAACCAACTGAATGGGAGTGACACCTTGAACTACTACACAAAGCAACGTCATAGAGTGGCATGGCTGTAATAAACGCGGGATATTTTGCAAACATAGAAAAATCACATAAAAGCACAGTGTCCTATGTATATAATCCATTCGTGCTTCAAGACGTTTTTATTTTGCTACCCAAACACAAATCTATTCCATAACTAATGCATTGACTATGTAAACAAGTTAACAGAGACTCAAGTTAGTCTTAAATATATAAGCATAAATTATGTATATTTCAGCTTGCCTATCCAGCTGTCTTCTCAGGGAGATATGTGGAAATTTGTACTTCTGGTTTTTTGAGAACACTGATCTCCTGGATGTTTAAAAGAATGAACATGGTAACTCCTAAATCCAACCTTACCTCAAACTCTGTGTGTCTTCTTCAACAACATCTCCTCCCAATGACTTCTCTTTTGCTTACAGTGGTATCCCTATTCCTCTCAAACTTGGAATCCCTAAACTTTTTTTTTATGTTTATTTATCTATTTGAGAGAGAGAGAGAGAGAGAGAGAGAGAGAGAGAGAGAGACTGCACATGCAACCTGGAGAGGAGCAGAGAGAGGAAGAGAGAGAAGGAGAGAAGGAGAGAGGGAGAGAGGGAGAGAGGGAGCACGCGTGCCAGAATACCAAGTAGGCTCTGCACTGTCAGCAAGAAGCCTGACATAGGGCTGGAACTCATGAACTGTGAGATCATGACCTGAGCCAAAATCTAGAGTCAGAGGCTTAACCAACTGAGCCACCCAGGTGCCCCTCAAGGCCATTTTTAATCACTCTCTGTCTTCTACCCTAACCTTCAGCCCGTCAGAGCCTCCTGTTTCTGAAAGCTTACAGTTTCCTTAAAGCTACTTCCTAGTTGTGCCTACAGTTATTCCTACCAGTTGTATTAAATATTTACGGGAATTCAGCCAATTTTGTTGTACTTACTACAGTTTTATTTTTTAATTTAAAAATTACATAAAACAATGAAATATGAATGTGAAAAAGACACATTGCCTCTATGAAAATTAAATTTAATGCTTTGCACATACCCCCCCACACCAAATGCCAGTATCATACTGTTTTGAGGACTATAGCTTTATAGTGTAACTTGAAATCATTAAGTTTAATGCTTCCTGCTTTGTTTTTCTTTCTTAGGATTTCTTTGACTACTATGCTTTGTGCTCCTGTACAAAATTTACAGGTGTATTTTCTACTTCTGTAAAACACATCATTGAAATCCTGATAGAGATTGTATTAAATTTATGAATGGTTTTGGTAGAATTAACATTTTTACCATATTAATGCTTCCAATCCATGAACCTAAGATACCTTCCCATACACATCTTCAATTTCTTTCATCAATGTCTTACAGTTTTTAGAGATCTTCCACCTCCATAGTTAATTCCCTGTTATTATGCTATTTTAAATAAGATTGATTTATTTCTTTTTCAGAAAATTCACTGTTAGTGTATAGGAATGCACCTGACTCTGTATGTTAATTTTGTATCCTGCAACTTGATTACGTCTAGCAGTTTTTGGGTCATTTGTAAAGACAGACACTTTTACTTCTTTCTTTCCAATTCTGATACTTTTTTTTCTTGCCTGACTGCTCTAGCTAGGACTTCTAGTACTATGTTGACTAGGAGTGGTGAGGGTAGACATCCTGTCTTGCTCCTAGCCTTACAGGAAAACTTCCAATCTTTTACCACTGAGTAAGATGATAGCTGTGGACTTGTCATATATGGCCTTTATCAAGTTGAGATATCTTCCTCTACGCCTAATTTAAGAGTTTTTATCATGAAGGGATTCTGCATTTGTCAAATACTTCCTTGCATCTATTCAAATGAGCATGAGGAAAAAAAAATTGTAAATCATTTATCCGATAAAGGATTATATCCAGAATAACATAAAGAACTCCTACAACTCAATAGGAAACAAATTTTAAGGGCAAAGGACCTGAACAGATCTTTCTCCAAGGAAGATTTATAAAAGCCCAACAGGTACATGAAAAAATGCTCAACATCACTAGTCATTGGGGAAATGTGAATTAATACCACAATGAGAAATCACCTCACATCTCTTAGAATGGTCATTATCAAAAAGACAAGATACAACAAATGCTGGCATAGATGTGGAGAAACAGGTACTCCTTGTGGACTGTTGGTGGGGGGATTGTCAACGCTATAGCCACTATGGAGAATAGTATGGAGGATCCTCAAAAAATGTAAACTACTGAGGTACCTGGGTGGCTCAGTCTTTTAAGCATGGGACTTCAGCTCAGGTCATGATCTCACAGTTCGTGAGTTCAAGCCCCATATAGGGCTCTGGGCTGACACCTCAGAGCCTGGAGCCTGCTTCACATTCTGTCTCCCTTTCTCTCTGCCCCTCCCCAACCTGTGCGCGCGCTCGCTCTCTCTCTCTCTCTCTCTCTCTCTCTCTCTCTCTCTCTCTCTCAAAATAAAATAAAAACATTAAAAAATGTTTTTTAATTTAAACTACCATATAATCCAGCAGTTCCACTTCTGGGAATATATACAAAGGAAATGAAAACCCTAACTCAAAAAGATATCTGCACCCCCCCCCCCATTCATATCATTATTTATAATAGCCAAGACATGGAAACAACCTAAGTATCCACAGATGGGGCAATAAAGAAGTTGTGGTAGATTAGACAGATATTAGATAGATAGATAGATAGATAGATAGATAGACAGATAGACAGGAAGGAAGGAAGGAAGGAAGGAAGGAAGGAAGGAAGGAAGGAAGGAAGGAAGGAAGGAAACAGTAATATCCATATTGGAATACTATTCATCCATAAAAACAAGGAAATCCATTTGTGACAACATAGATGGACCTTTCACCTCAAGTGAAATAAGTCAGAGTAAAGACAAATGTTATATGATATCACTTGTATATATACTCTTAAAACAATTATTTTTAAAACTCAAACTAATAGAAAAATAGATCAGACTTGAGGTTACCAAAGGCAGACACTGGGAGAGGAGGGCTTGGAGGAAGGTAGTCAAAAGGTACAAACTTCCAGTAATAAGATAAGTAAATACTAGGATGTAATGTATACCATGATGACTATACCTAACACTGCTGTGTGCTGTATGTAGCCAAGTTATTAAGAGAGTAAATCCTAATAGTTCTCATCACAAAGTTCTTTTCTTTATTCTTTTATTTTTTTTTTAATTTTTTAACGTTTTATTTATTTTTGAGACAGGGAGAGACAGAGCATGAACAGGGGAGGGTCAGAGAGAGGGAGACACAGAATCTGAAACAGGCTCCAGGCTCTGAGCTGTCAGCACAGAGCCCGACGCGGGGCTTGAACTTACGGACCGCGAGATCATGACCTGAGCCGAAGTCGGCCGCTCAACCGACTGAGCCACCCAAGCGCCCCTTTTCTTTTCTTTTCATTTATGTGAGAAGATGGATGTTAGCTGAACCTACTGTAGGAATCATTTCACACTGATGTAAATTAAACCATCATGCTATACAGTTGAAATATATACAGTATGCATGTCTATTTCTCACTAAAATCGGGAGGTAAAAAAAAGAAAAAAAATTAGTTGCTCAAAAAACAACCAACAAACAGATCTACTCTTGAATTAGGTGGGAGACAGTTGTAAAAGACTGGAAAAATCATAACAATCTGGAAAGACTGTTCATATGGTGTATCTTAATAAATGTGTTTAATATCTCATTAAAGTTAAAGAAACAAAATAAGAACTGTGATGTTTAATTAATATGTTTTGGCTGGAAATAACAGAAATTCTACTTGAAAGGCAAAATAATAATGGAATTATTATTCTAACTAGCCGGAAGTCTTGAAGTAGAAAAGTTCCAGGGCTGTTTAATACAACAACTTAATCAAATCATCCTTTTTCCACCTTTCTATCCAACCGTTTACAGATTATTGGAACACTTCCTTCATTGAATCAAAGTGGCTGAAGCAGCTCAAGCAGCTCACCCTCATTAATCAATAGCCAAAGGCTGGAAAGCTACCCTGGGATAGCCCCTGGTTCTTAACCCTTTACGAACAAGGACATCTTTCAAAGAAGTTCTCTAGGTTTCTTGGTGTCTCATTGGCCAGGAGCTGGTTAAATACCTAGCACCATGTGCTGATAAGGAAGAAAATCACCCAATTCATTTGGGTAAGGGGAGAACACTAGGGGGAAAAAATTAAGAAGCTCCTGGCAGCACGGAGAAGGACAGTAACTGTTGGACAGGAATTCCACAGTATGTGCACCAGGTAGAATACGCATCATGGGTTAAAAAAGAGATGACAATGAGCACTCATACTGAAAGGAAGCTCTTTGCCCTACATAAAAAGATTGGTAAATGAATATGCATTCATATGTACTCACTTAAAAATAAAAATGTTTGACTTACATATGCCCTGTCTTAACCCATCTACTGATCCTGAACAAAGCACCTAAGTCTCTAATATTCTTACTGTACTCAATGATAGTTTTTAGTGTAGGGAACACAGTCTCACATAGAGTATACAGTAAGTAGGTATTAAAAAAGTGATGATTTTACATATTTGCTACAACAGGAACTCAGTCAGTACTTATTGATTTACTACAGATGGGAAATGTTCTATGTGACTATTAAGTGGCTTGCCCCTACTTTGAAATCATATCTAGTGCCAAACAAATTTCTGTTCTACATCAGATGTTCAAGACTTTTTTTTGCCTCTAAGATGATTATTCCTGTTAATAATTGTGAAAACGAACAGTGGCAGGAAAGTACTGTGTGTTTCCAAACGATCTACTTTCACCCCTGGGGACAGGGGAAAAACCACCATTCCCAGTACCCTGGCATCCAGAAAAAGGCTCATGAAAAGGATGTCAACAGAAAACACTGGCCTTCACTCTAGCCTGGGCTCCAAAAATCTTCTGGGATTTTGTGCAAATACCTGTTCACTCCTTCTTTCTCCCCATGTCCTCTACAGATTGGAAGCAGAGGATCAATGGAAGACTCAAAGGCCCAAGGGCCAGACAGTATCACCATGTGCCAAATATCCTGTCAGAATATCCTCTTTTATTTTTCAGTTCACGAGATGCCGTGGTCATTACAGCACTTAGCACCTACACACATATACAATACAAAACCAGGAATGGCTATAGCCACAATTGTGAAGTACAGGATACTGGTTTTTAGCACATGTCTTTCCACTCACTTTTCTGAGAATTTGCCTTCCCTCCAACTTTTAATGTCTTACTTTGTGTATTTCACTTCAGACACCTAGAAACATTTATGTTGCTATGCTGAGAAAAGAATCCATGTGATATTTACAACCATTCTAAATTATAAAGAACTTAATTTGGTTGCACTTTTCCATGTGCATTTGCATTTTAAAAGGCCTACAGAAAGACCACAATGCTTGCACCTAGAGAATGAATCACTAATGGTTGAATTTCAATAATCAGAAAAAGAAAAAAATATTACTATGCAAATTATACCATATAGGAAATAGCCTACTTCAATTAGAATTCCAGCCCTGAACAGAAATTAAGTTCACATTTTGATAAATTTCCCAAAATAACAACTGAGAAAAGGCAGTTGTTCTATTTACATCTCTTTCTCTACATGGTTCTCAATGCACACTTATTTATAGTATACTAACTAAAATTCTTTAAAACTGGGAAGTTTTTATTGTATTTATTGTTATATCTCATGAATTTTAAAATGTCTAAAATAGAGAAAGATAATTAAGGAAAGATTGCATACGATTTAATTGTGCAAATGAACAATATTCACTAACTGTGTAATGAACTTAGAATTGCTTTACTTATATTCAGACATGTTTATATCAATGTTAATTTTCTCCATTTTAGATTGTAAGCAATTTCAGGACAAGAATTTATACTTTATACATGTTGTGTGGTATCATGTATCAATTCCTTTTAGGATTGATTCTTACCATTTAGAATATGTGGTAAATTTTACACACGTAGTGAGGTTGAAATTCATACCCTACAATTAAGATGTTGTTGGGGAGGAAAATAATCCCTCTACCCTTAGACACGCTAGAAGAATTAAACTGGCATGAGATGGATTAACAGAAGAAGATCAAATTTAATTAAGTACATGCCAGGAATCCACATAGTCAGGCAAAATGAGATATGTATGTCATCTTGAACTAAGGAGAAGAGGGTAGGGGTCGGAGACTTCAAAAGGAAGGAAAGCAATTCATGGGAAGATGAAAAAGACTAAATGTTTAGTCAACAACTGTTTGCTGGGCCATCCAGAAACAAGGGGACATAGAGAGGAATTTTAACAAAGAGACTTTGCTAAGTTCCTCCCTTATCTACCACACCTAGTTCCTATTATGCTGTCATCATCTATGGTGATAGTTTTCTTCCTGGAGTAGTACTCTACAGTCTTTCAGGCATTAAGTGTGGAGATCAAAGTTTCTTCCTGAGTCTTTTGGGCCTTGGTTGTTTTTAGCTTGAAATAATCTGTATGCCAAAGCAGTGCATCTTGGAGTGACTTGCCCTTGGCCCCCACAATGTCACAAAACAAATACAAAAAATGTAGCTCTTCTACTTCTCTAAGCTTCAACAACTTCCTGGTGGAACCTCATCCCTGCTGATGGAATGTAGGGGGTAGCAGAAGAGAAGAGGATTGAAGACTAAAATTTAAAATCAAAGTTAATTCAGTCTCTTCTAGTGTCAAATAATATTGTTTGAGTACATACTCCATCAACTCAAAGTTCAAATTTTCTTTAATGTTGATTCTCCTCTCCGAATGTCTTCCTGCTCCGAATTCCTTCAGAATTGGTGTCTGGTTCCACGGGACTGTTGGGACATTTTCACGGTACTGTGGGAGATGAGTAGCTGGTGGATTCTGACTCCCTCTGCCTTAAAGTTGATGAAAAATGTCTCTCTTCTTCCGGATAGAGGTAGCCCCATGCCAGAGCACATGGCTGGGATCTCAGTCTTGACTTGTCACCTAACCTGGCACCTTTGTGCAAATTTACCACAGTAGATAGCAGTAATAAACATCTCTCATTAGTTGAAAAATTACTTGTAAAAAGAGGTCCTCAGAACAATTTTCAAACATCCAGTTGTCAATCTGCTTAAGAGGCAATTTATGACGGCCAAGTGTTATAAAACAATAAAGCTGATTTTATTTTCATATTGTCCTGAGAAGGGAGGAGAGGGACATGGTATATGTCAATTACAAGTATTTGTCTGATGTTTTGTACATGGTTGACTTAGAAAGTGAAATTCCTAGATCTGATTTTGTTAAGTTTAGTTTGGCTTTCTTTAGATTCACTGCCGGACATGGTCAACAAGTTTGGGGCTCTTTTTGATTATGCCACTCCTGTGGAATTAGCTTGCTGACTTTTGCCTTCAAACTCATTATCTCAAGGCTGCAATATGGCTGCTGTAGCCCTAGTAATCATTTTCTCGCTCTCGACAGGAAGAAAGAGATAAAAGGAGAAAGGACAATGCCAGATGGGACGATCACTTTTACTAGGCAACTAAAGGTTTTTTCCAGAAAGTCTCCAGCTGAGTTCCCCTTACATCTCATTGGCCAGAATGGAGTCGCCTAGCTACCCTTAGTTGCTTTTCAAACTTTACCCTGGAGAACAGGTAAGGGAGAAAAGAGTTCAGGTGGGCTATTTAATTAGCTAGCCAACATTGTAGTCAAATAAATGGAAGATGTTAACATAAAACCAACAGTTTAGAAGATTTAGGACAGAAATGAGAAAACATATGGAAAATGAGATATCTGTCTTTAAATGCTATATTTGAAAGGCTGCCATGTGGAAGAAAGCTCAAATGTTGTATGAAGCTCCCTGAAGCAGAAACAATAGGGGGAAGTTAGACATCACAGATGTTGGCTCAATATGCAAGAATTTTCTAATGATTAGAACTATTCAAGAGGAAATGGGATTTTTATAAAGTAGAGAGCACCCTCTTACTTCACAACCATTTCTCAAAAATATATTCAAGAAATTCCTCTAATGGATCTCTTCCAAGCTTAAGATTATAGGTTTTAATTGACTACAATTAAAGTACACAATAGATAAAATAATTGCTTGATGTATGTTTACTCTATCTTTGACACTGCATTTTATGCTTTACATGCATAATCTCATTTTCTACCACAACAACTCTATGAGATAAGCACTATCATTTCTCCCATGTGAAGAAACTAAGACATAAATGAGTAATATACTTTGCTCAAGGTGACAAAGTTGAGGTGGGAGCCCAAGTAATATGATTTCAGAAGTCATACTCCTTCTGACAACAATCTCTTGGATTTAAAGCCAATCCCACAATTTTGAGAAATTAAGAAATAAAATACAAATCCCTCATTTAGCTAAATGGCAGATTTGTACCTCACTCACTTCTGGTTACCTATAATAATAAAGCCAAGTCTTTGAATACTCCATTCTGGCATACTAACTAACATCCCTATCTTCATTTTCATAGCTCCACTTAGATCATCGTTCTTCTAGAACCCAGTCAAACAATTAGAGATTCTGTCCTGGTGGGTTAACTTGACTTCTCCTCAATGTTTTCCTCTTGGAAAATTGTCCTGTGGGAATGACTGTCCCTCACTGTTTCTGTGTAATTACTTTGGAGTAAAGATCTTGACCAATGAAAATATTTTCAGAGAAGAATGCAGCTCCCAGAGTAGTCTGGGAATAGGTTCAAAAACCTGGCTGTTCCCTCTCCCAATTTCAAATGCTCACCATGGCTGAAACAAGGTAGATACTGACTGAAACACTGGAAAATGAGGAATGAATTCATAGACATTAATTGCCACAGCTTTTTTTTGAACCCATAGCCTCACACATATAAACCTTCTAATCATTTTTTCTTGACTATACACTAGCGTAGAAATAATAGACTATTCTGCACACCTTTGGTAAAAACAAAACTATTTGTTTTCCTACAATAGGGTTAATTCTATAGTATCACTAGAGAATAATTCTACACCAAGAACTACCATGCTGGGATCATGTAAGCAAAACAGATAATGTAGGATGCCCACCTGAAAACTCGTGAAAGCTGGACTCAATCTTCCACAACAACATGCACGAACATTAGAAGAACTCCATGTTCAGAAACTAAGAAGTAAACATAGTTTTATTAATTTCTAAATAAAAGGTAAAGATTAAAATGAAGACAATGGCAAACAGATTCCCTAAGTTTAACAAGAGATCAGTAAGAACAAAAGGCTGGCATTCCCAAAATATAAAAGAGTTCGACCAAATGCCTCACAACAAGATGGAAAGCAACCATAACGCAGCCACATCTCTTGAATTCAACAGTATTTGATGGTAACAATGCCCCTCTTCTAACACTGATACCACTGACATCCCCAATATGTCCATATATTTCGCTATTACATTTGAATATTTCTGAAAATAAGTATACTGAAAGAGAAATGCATTCTTGCAAGAGGAAGCTTATCCTTATGACTTACAGCAACGATTATAGATGTCAAACTCATATCCTTAAAATAAGTACAGGAAAAATTATGGATAGTGTTATTTAGAAATGAATACCAATGTGAATGCATAAAAATATAGTTGTTGGATCATTCTGCTTTTTGGCATCAGAAAGGAACACAAAATGAACTGAACATGTAGTTTATTTCTGCAAGATTGCAATAAAATTTAAAAAATAAATTTGCCAACTGATGATGTGGTTTAAAAGTCAGTGCTTAAATGCCAACCAAAATCAAGTGCCCTTGACACTTAAGACAGGCTCACATGTTCTCTAGTTTCTGGGTGCAATACCAACAAAGTAGATGAAGCACTTCAAGGACACCTAGGATCCTAAAAACATTCAGGTTGACAGCTGAGAAATTATGGCGAACCCATCATTTCAATGTACAGCCATCAGAAATAAGGTGTTTCACATAGAATAAAAACTGTCTGCTATCAGTTATGCAAAAACAACAGGTTGTAACTAGGGATTCAAGCAAAGAAACAACTATTTATGTGCATAAAATGGAAAGGTCTGTAGATTATGAATCCATCTCTACAGTGACATCCTCAACCTTAGAATTTTCAAGCCGTTAGCAAACTTCTGGTACAACCTCAACTTTCAGACATTAAGGAAACTGGTTAGCCAAAGAAGCCAAGTGAATTATTTAAGGTTAGCCATCTGATTGATGACAAATCTAGAATGAGATACAGTCCAATTTGCCAATGTTTCTCTTACCCATGAGGGAGACTTTTTCCCCCAATCACAGAATGGGAACAGGAGGCGGGTAGGGGAAGGGCTAATTAATTTCCCTTCAACATCACCATCATTCTAATCCACAATGCAATAGAGCGTTGCTAGTACAAAGAGGAACATAAAAAGGTAAAAGGTGTAATATCTCTCCTCAAGAAGCTTATATTTTAATTCGGGAACTGATGATTCCATGGAGGGAAAATATTGCTTTCTTAGAGATTAGAAGGCTACAGTCTTTAACAATACGGAACACCCTAAGATCTCAAGTCTCCTCTCCCTCCTAGCTTTCAATGACACTGATTCTATTGTATCTGCTGCTTTAATCCTTCTTTATTTTTTAAACATACTTTTGTTGTAAAATGTTATAATACAAAAGAATAAGGAATAATCAATCTTATAACAAATATCTTTTTCTGCCATGCATCTCAAGATTCAGAAGTTTCTTATGATATTCTTCCTATGATCCTTCCCAGAGGTTTTGTATATAACTTTTTGTCATCATTATATATACATATATGTACACAGTATATGGTTAAGTTTTATATATTTTGGACTTTACAAATGGTAATGCTTTATTTATATACTTCTATGATTAGTATATTTATTCAACTTTATGTTTTCAAGATTCAACCATGTCTGCCAGTGAACTATACAGCTCACTTATTTCCCTGTTGTGTGTAATTATGTTGTTTGAATATGACACGGCATATGTTCATCTTCGAATGGGCTTTTAAGTAGGCTCTGTTTCAGTGTTTTCCTTTTTTTAATTTTACTTTTACAAACAATGGTCACTATTTTAGAGATAGACTGTTGCACATATACAGGAATACCTTTTGGGGGTGTGCAATGTAATATGATAATGTTTTCCTAAATGGTTATGCCCATATATTCCCATAATCAGTGAGTAAGAGTTCCTATGTCTCAGTATCCTTCGGTTCTCTGTAGCAACTGAGTTTTTAAATTTTGTCTACCTAGTTAGTGTGAATTGTATCATGGCGTGGTTTTAATTTGCATTTCCCAGTTTATTGATATTGAGCATCTTTTTATATGCTTATTAGCCATTCAGGTTTTCTCTTCTATGAAATGCAAGTTCATGCCTTTCACCCATTTTTCTATTTGGTTGTTTTTCATTTATTTTATTGATTTGTAGCAACGTTATTCTCAAAATTAATGATTCATTGACTATATGTGCTGTAAATACCTTCTCCCAGATTATAACTTGCCTTTACAGTTTTCTACATTGTCTTTTGATAAATGGAATGTTCAATTTTAATGTAATTATATTTATCATCTTTTCACTTATGGTTAGTGATTTTTGTGTCTTGTTTATGAAATCTTTCCCTAAGATGAAGTCATGAGAAAAGTGACCCATTCCTCAGACCCTATTTAATTCTAGTTCTTTTTTTTTATTTTTTTTAACATTTATTTGTTTTTGAGACAGAAAAAGAGCATGAACAGGGGAGGGTCAGAGAGAGAGGGAGACACAGAATCCAAAGCAGTTTCCAGGCTCTGAGCTGTCAGCACAGAGCCTGACATGGGGCTTGAACTCACAGACCTCGAGATCATGACCTGAGCCGAAGTCGGACGCTTAACCGACTGGGCCACCCAGGTGGCCCTAATTCCAGTTCTTATTAAGCCCTGCCAAATGCAACAGCATTCCAAATAACCTATGACTCCACCAATCTCTGTTCCTAAATCTATATTCCAAACTGTAGCTAGCTGTATGTCTCACACGATACAACCCAGAAAGGAACCCTTCCTACCTGGCTGGTCCTAGGTCTTTTGCCCCCTCAGATTCACACCTTCCCTTCCCTCCTAGATCTGAATGGTAGGTGAGGTGACAGCTGACTCCTTAAGAGCATTCTCCAGGCTTCTGCTGGTTTTCCGTTGGGAAACAGTGGCCAGAGAGCGGAGGACTCTTTTTCCCCCTAACCCTGCCCTAATGACTTAGCAACTCAGGCAACAGCTGCATTCCCTCCCAGCCAAGTCTGGGTCACTGGGACCCAGCAACATCACTGCTTTCCTTTGTGCCTTCAACCGAGGGGACGCATGGCTTCCTGCTATGACGCGTATCTATCTTACTATCCCTTGTTAGGCTTTCAACTCCTCCATTCCCACTGGAGATTGAGCGCCTCCGGATGGAAATACTTGAAATGTGTTCTGGGTTTGGACACCAAGTGATGCTGTCCTCATAATCCACATTCTAATCTTCTCACATTTCTTCTAAGACCCTTCAGAACTCAGCCTTGTTTCCCTCTCCCACTTTATCTTCTGCCCTTACAGTTTGTGATACAGAAAAGCCAAACTTCGTCTGGTTTTTTGGTTTTAAATAATTCCTTGGCTGCTCTGCCTGGAAGATGCCACCTCTACCACCACCACCACTATCCCACCTTTTCTCATCTTGGGAAAACTGCTCACTCTTCAAAGCTCTGCTCATGCCATTGTAAATCCATCTCTAGACGTCAATCAAAGAGAAGTAATCAATTCTTCTTCTATAAGAACACATAAGTGCTGTTCTGAATTATACAGGGAGGAGGAGGAGTTATAGCATAACAGTTAAGCACATTGACGCTTGATCCAGGTTTTCACTGGTTCAAATCCCAGCTCCTCTGTTAAGAGCTATACTGTCTCCAGGTAGTTACTTGACCTCTGTGAACTTCACCTTGGTATTTCGGAAAATGCTGAAAATAACAGTACATACTTTATGAATTGCTATCAGCATTTAATGAGCTAACACATTCAGGCATTAAACAAATGGCTACCTATTTGTACATTGTCTTGTATTTTTGGTTTAAATGCCCCTGCACATTTTTATGAGTATATCCATGCGCTCCTTGAGAATAGGGACCACAGTCTTTTGTTTTCTTGCTCTTTTGCTTAGCAGCCCTTTAACTTGGTGCTTTGCCTTTCACCTAATGAATGTTCTATAAATATTTGTTGAACAGTGCAAGTCTGTTCCAACTGGGTAGGGCAGGGAGGCTAGAGGGCAAGAAGCATTCTCCTCTCACCACGTGTATCTCCCACTTGTCACAATCTTTTCAGAGAGTTCATCTCTCCCTTCTTACACATCCAGTCTCTCAGCTCTCAAATACATTTAAACAGTAAAAAACAAAATCTAACAATATACCCATTTACCTTTCCGAAGTAGTAACAAGCATGAGATTCGCTATTATCGGTCTGTGAAATCTTCACTCTCCTAAAGATACACAGGAACATCATTTACAAACACATGCTAGCCTCAGAAACTAAGGGAGGATCTTTTTTTCCTTTCAAATGTTATCAGCAGGGAGTGAGAAACTCAGCAGGAGCTCACATCCCTGGTGATACACCCGGTGCAAAGGGGAGAACCAAGCTGAGGCTTTTAGGACAAGAAAGGGATGCATTTGGCAGAGGTTATATAAGAAAGGTCACCTGAAGAGCAAGGCACTTCAAGGGCAATCCAGATGACCAGTCTCTAAAAGCCACTACCCAGACCGGATCTACTGAATAGCAAACCTCTCAGCACAATAACCCAGATTGTATAAATACTTTACGAGTGTTTCTTACAATTGGAAGTGAGGGGGAGCTAATAACTGAGAATTCTTAGATCCATAAAATTAGGGATGACCTCTTCCATTAATCAAAAATTTATATCCTTAAAATAGGTAGTATATAATTCCTCAAGAATTTGAAGCAACAATTGTATCTACCAGGCATCTATTAGACTGGCAAGACACTAGAGGTGTTTTAGACTTAACAACATAGGGAAAGAAATTATCCAAGTTAGGGCTAATATAGTCAGATTTTGCTAGTTCTAAAAAAATGCCTAAGAGGAGTCTCAGCTCTTTAGGTATACCTTGGAGTACCGGAACATCTTCTTTCTTCTAATGTTCTATAGGTCAGGTACAGCAAGTGCCAAAATAAATCATTACCTTGCTGTTGGCAAAACAAACAAACAAACAAACAAAACAAAAACAAAAACGAAAAAAACCGACACCAACTCAGCGTGTTGTCCTACTATAAATCTTGCTAAAGTTAGGAGATTAAATATGAAAAGAACCCATATTCCTTCACTTATAGCTTTTGCATATTATATTCTTTGTAGAATTGATGTTGATAAAATTCATTGCAATTAAAAAGAAGGAAATGAAACAGCCAAGCCAGCATAGGACTTATATCAATATTACTGACCAGCAAGTTTCCCAGCATCAGTAAACTTCTATGGAAAATTAATTTCATGCTTGTCTGCTCTGGTAAAACCCCTTACTGAGTTGTTATAAAAAGAGAAAATTGAGATCAGCTGTGGGAATACCAAAAAGAGTTGATGCAGCTAAAAAGAATTGTCATGTTTACATATTTTATTGCCTTAGGGCCCATACCCACCTAGAACCTTGAGTAAGGTTGCCTGTCTGCTGACATCAGAGCTCAAAAGTATTGCCAACACAGGTCCTCACAAAAATTCTAGAAAAATGCATGTATTCCCAGAGTAAATAATAATAATAATAATAATGATAATAATAATAATAATAGATTAATCCATGTAAAGAACAGGTAGATAAAATTTTTCTGTGAGGAATTAGCCAATCATTGGCAAATCTGAAGAATGTTTACTGTACAGGGCTCATAATTCTATCCTCTGCTATTTCTGTTTGCTGTAATTTGTTTCACAAGACTACTCCCAGGGTCCATTCGTTTAGGTTAGGAGCCACAGAAATTTTCAAAATCTGTAGGAAAAATTCTTAGCAGAAATTAAACGTGTTATTTTGTTTGTCTTAGGAAGGAATTTGTTTCAAGGTGAAATTTCAAAACATTCACCCTCCAAATGGTTTCACATTTTTTGTTATCACGCATCTGAAAACAGCTTGGGCATGACATACCACACCTTCTGCTCTTCTAAATAAGACTGAGGAACAGATGGCTGCTGACCTTTATCTCCAATCACATTCTGCCTGCCTGCGTATTATCTTATTTGTAAAAATTAATCTTCTTACCTTCCAATATTTTTCAGATTGGAACAGCTGATTCAAGAGCCTATCACTAATCAACATAATTATTACAAAGCTTGACACACAGGGATGTGTGACTTCCTGTTTAGGAAATAAACTTTTCGGTATTTTTAATAATCAAACCCCCCCAGCTGGAGACATAAAACACTAGCATATTTGCAAAAACAGCATGTACACCCTAAAATGCTCCGGTACATTTATCAGACAAATGGGCAGATCCTTCAAATATCAGTGTATAAAACCAATTTTCAAGGGTGCAGGTCCAAGAAAAATTTGCCACTGGGGAAAGAAAAAAGTATTATCTTATTCTAAAATATTGAATTATTCATCAGAAAAGAAAGGCACTCTTCTGAAAACCCTCTGTGATATACACCATGTCTTTGGCAATTAAGCATATATTTTATGAGGATGGAACAGGTGTGCTTCAGGGGCAATATTTCTAAGAACTTGAAGCACACACATACCTAGGGCAGAGTTAGGGCAATGGTAACTGTACGCTTACTCAATAGGTTACAAATTCTTTAACACATGTTTGCTCACTTCATCTCCACATGTTAAGTGGTAGATATTGTATATACTCTGGTAGGTAGTCATTGATAAGACAAATATTTGTTTAAAAATTTTCAGTGATAATCCACATGTTTCAGAAGGCATTTTTTAGAACTAAATATGTGACAATATCCATACTCATACCTTGTATTTGAAGACTCAAGTATCATGTGGCACATTCAGAAGATGTACAAAATGATAGTGTAACATTTCAAGAAAATTACTGCCCAAGAAAATTACTGTGTGACTGTTTAACAAATTTTGTCAAGTAAATTTTGTGGTAAGGAAATAATCTTTCCTGAATTAATGCTAACTACTGTTATATAAATGGCTACTGGGAAAGGACTCAAGTTTTTGCTCTCTTTTTATTAAAAAAAAAAAAAGTAAATCAGGCTAAAAAAAAAACCCTATCTTTTTAAAAACAAAAAGTCACCTTTTTTATGTTTTTCACAGCTGTTTTCATTTTTTTAATGCTGGCATCATTATCCTGATATTTTCTACTTGAAAAGAAAGCAAATTTTCATGGTGAATATTGCTGTAGAAATTAAATCTCTTGTGAGTGTACCTACAGATTCAAGTCAGTATGACAATTTACAAATAACATGAAGTGTTACTCACTGTATGGGAGGCTGTTGGAACTTTTTATTTGATCCCCAAAGTAATTAAAATAATGGGGATGATAAGGTCAGAGTCTGGAATTCTAACTGCATGAGTTTTCATGAGAATTGACTACAAATATTCAAATATTCTTTGAAAAGGAAATTATAATTGTTCACCTATCTTGGCTTATTAATAGCTTAAAGCAAAACCCAACAATTCAAGCAGCAATTATATATATTAAAAAATGAGAACATTAGTATTTGCCCACAGTATTACTGAGAAATGAGCACTAGTTCATCATGAAAATGAGCAAGGGTATGGTCAAGATAATACTTTTATGAGTAAATTTTATTTAAATGCCTTTTTAAAAATCTAGGGTTCTCAAGACATGACTCAACACATCTATTTAACATATGTTTAATGCCTTGCAAGGCAAAAAGCATGTAAATAATATATCCTAAATACTTACTTTTAAAACTTTGTAAATGTAATTGATACTAAGCTATTTTAAATGAGTATATTTTATGAATGACAACTAATATTACACTCATTTGTTTTTAATGTTTATTTTTGGGGGTGGGGGAGGAGAAGGGGACAGAAACGGAGGGAGACAGAGAATCCCAAGCAGGCTTTGTGCTGTTAGTGCAGAGCCCAACGTGGGTCTCAAATCCACAAACCATGAGATCATGACCTGAGCCAAAATCAAAGGTAAGACACTTAACCGACTGAGGCACCCAAGAGCCATGATAACCAAATGTCTTAAATGAAAGACATTATTATGGGTGTGTAAAGAGACTAATAAAAACATACATTGTAAAATTAATGAATTTTAGCCCTAGAGGTTTGAGACTTTTCAAATTTCTTCCAAAATATATCTGAAAGTATGACATGTACTCCAGCATATTTGAGGAACTAATCCAAATGAGCCAAGGCATTAATTCCAATTTCTTTTAAGACACACAATTTATTTTAAAATGTGGTAATATATTTATCTATTATTATTCAGATAATGCGTCTTTCTCCAAACCTTTAAGTAAAACTGTGCTCCAGAAGTTATGCCTATATTAATACCATGGATTTGTTTAAACCCTTGTAGTCACAGAACCCCACAGTCCTGGTGTATGGGTATCCCTGAATAAAAAGCATAGATTTGGTCCAATCTCCACCCAGACCCACAAGATTAAGTTGAACTTGACCAAGGCCAGCAGTTACGCAATCATAAAGCTACAACAAGGATTCTTTTAAATTTTTTTTAACGTTTATTTTTATTTTTATTTTTTTAATTTTTTTTTTAATTTTTTTTTTAATGTTTACTTATTTTTGAGACAGAGAGAGACAGAGCATGAACAGGGGAGGATCAGAAAGAGAGGGAGACACAGAATCCAAAACAGGCTCCAGGCTCTGAGCGGTCAGCACAGAGCCCGACGCGGGGCTTGAACTCACCGACTGTGAGATAATGACCTGAGCCGAAGTCGGACACTTAACCGACTGAGCCACCCAGGCGCCCCTTTAACGTTTATTTTTGAGACAGAGAGAGACAAAGCATGAATGGGGAAGGGTCAGAGACAGGGAGACACAGAATCTGAAACAGGCTCCAGGCTCTGAGCTGTCAGCACAGAGCCCAACGCGGGGCTCGAACTCACAGACTGCGAGATCATGACCTGAGCCAAAGTCAGCCACTTAACCAACTGAGCCACCCAGGCACCCCATCAAATATTCTATTTGTTAACTCCCAGTCTATTTCTCGGTCTTCCAGTCCACCCTTTGCCCCACCAGGTCAGTATTTGTGGCTATAATTCAGGAAATATGATTTCTACTTCCGGTTTTACCTGGACACCCATTTATAACACAGCTTGCTGTTAAATAAATCCAGATATTATGTAAAGTTAAAAACCAATCCCATCAACATCCTCCTCAGAAAGAACAATAAAAACAACAACAAACACACACGTAGGAAAATCGTATGTATCCTAAACAGTTGTTCCCACCATAACCTTATGAGGACATTATTATCAATATCCCCATTTTTGCAAATGAGTAAAATTGAGACTTTGAAGATTGGAAATAAAATAGTACAAGTAATTAGAAGGCAGTAGACACAGGATTTAAACTGAAGCCATTTGACTGCAGAGAGTATAGTCTTAATCATTATTCTCTAATCCTTGGAAAACAAAAACAGATGGTTAACACATGAAGATCATCCCATTACATATCATGAATGATTAGTTCACCAACTAAAAATCATGAACAGTTCAGAAGCATTGTCACTGGCTATCACAATGTAATCAACGTGGAAACTCAGATACTTGGAAGATTGAGAAATTTAAATTAAAAAAAAAAAAAGAAAGAAAGAAATGCAGACATAGGATGAAAGGAGTTAGGCAGACTGAAATAGTGGCAGGGCTTCAAGTAGCAAAGGTTGTGGTAAAAAAGCAAGTTGCAAAGAGACGGAGCATGGAGGTGAGATTAGAAGCATCAGGGCCATGAGCATTAGACCCTGTAGCAAGAAAAATGGTGAATGAAAAGTGAGAAAAAGGTACCTATTTCTGGAGTGAAGTAATGCATGGCAGGGTAGGGATGGAAGAGACATGTGAATTGTTGGGAGATAGGAAGAGGAGAGGGAGGGAGCAGAGGGTAACAGTTAACTCATGTCACATAAAGACAGTTAAAATCCAAGTCAGTAGGTATGAAGCTCTTTAAAAACAAGAGCTATGGCAATACCCAGGTCTATGGTTCTGAGCCTGCAAAGTCGAAGGTGTGGGTTATATCCCATCAGAAGAAATACTGGGAAAGGCATAGAAAACTGGCCCACACGAAATGCATGAATATCTGGGTTTTCTTTGAATTGCTTTTAATAACTTTATAATTAGGGATCTCTCATAAAAATTACAGTGTTTTCTTTATTTAAACCATAATCTTTGACAACCCTGGGCCCTGTAGACAGAGTAGGCCTCTTCAGGTTACTAGAGGACACACTATTCCTAAGTCACCATCAATGCCAAGGTGATCTTCTAAAAAATGCATATATATATACATATATTTTTTAACACCCTTATACCTTAAATAATTCAAAAGTCAAACTCTAGCAAGCTTTTTATGGCCTGGCTTCTGTCTACTTTCTCATGTGCACCTCCACCAAAAGAAATTACTTACAGAGCCTTGAGAGCACAATGCTCTTGTAACCTGCACACCTTTGTTCTACACCCTTTACCTGACTCCTTCACATCCTTTGAGGTCAGGAACCACTTCCCCAAGGATTCCTTCCATTACTTTAGTTTTGTACTTTTGTAAGTGGTAACATTCGTCTCATCTGCAATTATCAGCTATATGATAATTTTCCACAAATCTTTACTTCCAACCCAAAGCGCTCCTTTTATACCATTTATGTTCTATATCCTTATTTGTAACTTCTATGTTCATAGTTCCAATTTGTCTACTTGGATGTGCCTCAGCCATGTAAGAGCCTGAACTCCTCATGTCCTCAAGCCTCTCCCTATTTTAATAAATGTTTCAGATCTCAAGTAAGAAACCCGGGGGTTATCCTTGACACCATCTACGGGTGACCAGAAGACAAGTGCTCACAGATCCCCAACTGGGGCTACACTTTTAAATCTATCCCCATATTTACACCGAGCCCATAATTCCCAAGACCAGTAATGGAGTATATCAGGAATACTATGATAGAACCACTGCTGGAGACAAGTGGCTCTTGAGATGGCCAACTTTAGCTTGAGGACTCCCTAATAACTTTGTAGCAATTCCATTAGACTCTGTGGTAATCTAGAACACTTTCACATAACTTTCTCCCTCTCTCCTTCACTTGGGGGTTAGACTGGCCTCATGATCTGATGCCTCTCCCAATTTTATCTCTTTTCTCTTACAAAGGTCCTTCCACTAATAAAATTTTTTCATGTTCAATCCCATGCTTGAATGCTGCTTCTTGGAGTATTTGGACTAATACACTATCTTCTCCCTCGTATCCAAGTACAGTTGATCCTTTTTACTAAATATGTCCTAAATTTATTCTCATTGCCATTAATATGGTAGACCAGGCCAGCAGCAGCTTTTGTCTAGTTTTTTTTTTAATATAGCAGCTTTATTGAGAAAAAGTGAATATACCACACTCTTCACTCATTTAAAGCGTACAAACCAGTGATTTGTAGTACATTACCAGAACTGTCAATCTATCAGCACAACCAATTTTAGAACATTTTCTTCACCCCCAAAAAGAAACCTCATACACAGCAGTCACTCCCTATTTCCTCCGAATACTGTCAGCCCAAGGGCAACCACTAACCTACTTTCTATCTCTACAGATATGCTTATTCTGTACATTCCATATAAATGGAATCAGATGATTTGTGGTCTTTTGTGACTGACCACTTTTACTTTGCATGTTTTCAAACTCCACATATCTTGTAGCATGTATCAATATTTTATTTCTTTTTACTGCTGAATAATCTTTCATGTATGGATATACCACATTTCCTTTGTTCATCAACAGAACTAAATGGGTTGTTTCCACTCAGGGGCTATTTGAGTAATGCTGCTCTGAATATTCATGTACAAGTTTTTGTGGGGACATATCTTTTCATTTCCCTTGGACATAAATCTAGAAGTGGGATTGCTATGTTATAAAGTAATTCTATGTTTAACCTTTTGAGGAACTGTTTTTCTATAATGCCTGTACAATATCACATTTGTACCAGCGGATAGTTTAAAGATTTCCATTTCATATCCTTACCAATAGTTATGATTACCATTTTCTTAAATTACATCTATCCTAGTGGATGTGAAGTGGTGTCTCATAATTTTGATTTGCATTTTCTTCTGATGGCTAATGGCACCGAACATCTTTTGATGTACTTGTTGGCTATTTATGTATCTTTTTTGGAGAAATGTCTATTCACAAGACCCTTTTCTTAGTGCACCTGGGTCACTTAGTGGATTAAGTATCTGACTCCGGATTTTGGCTCAGGTCATGATCTCATGGTGGTGAGTTTAAGGCCCACATTGGGCTCTGTGCTGACAGCATGGATCCTGCTTGGGATTCTCTCCCTCCCCCTCTCTCTTTGAACTTCCCTTGCTCACATTCTCTCTCTCTCTCTCAAAATAAATAAAAATAAACATTTTTTTAAAAGATGCTTTTCTCACTTATTTTTTAAAATTTTTTAAATGTTTATTTTTGAGAGAGAGAGAGAGAGAGAGAGAGAGAGAGAGAGAGAATGCAAATAGGGGAAGGACAGAGAGAGAGAGAGGGAAACACAGAATCTGAAGCAGGCTCTGGGCTCCGTGCTGTCAGCAGAGAGCCCAACACAAGGCTAGAACTCACAGACCACAAAATCATGACCTGAGCGTTAAGTATGACGCTTAACCGCCTGAGGCACCCAGGCACCCGGGCACCCCTGTCATTTTTATTTGCCTTTACGTTATTGAGTTGCCAGAGTTCTTTACATGTGCTAGATACACCTTACTTATGACATACATGATTTGTAATAGTTTCTCTCATTCTGCTGGCTATATCGTTATTTTCGTGGTGGGGTCCTTTGAGATGCAAAAGTTTTACATTTTGAAAAAGTCCCATTTGCCTTTTGTTTCTTTGTTGCTTGTGCTTTCAGTGCCATATAAAGAAATTTTTGCTAATCCAAGGACACAAAATTTAAGCCGATGTTTTCTTCTAAGAATTTTAGAATTTTAGCTCTTACATTTAGTCCTTACTTTAATTTTTATATGTGGTGTCAGGAAGGAATCCAGCTTCATCCTTTTGTGTGTGAATATCCAGTAAACTTGGCACCATTTGTTGAAGACTCTTCTTTCACTTACCGAATTGTCTTAGCATCCTTGTTGAGCATCAGTAAGCCGTAAATATGATAGCCTGTTTCTGCACTAATAATCTACATGTCCGTCTTTATGTCAGTCTTACACAATTTTGCTTGCTCTAACTTTGTGTAAATTTTGAAATCAGATAGTATGAATTCCAAATGTTTTCTTTAAAAAAAAGATTGGGTTATTCTGAGTCCCTTGAATTTCTATGTAAATCTTAGTATAAGCTTGTCAATTTCTGCAAAAAAAAAAAAAAAAAAAAAAAAAGCTCAGATCTTAATAAGAACGATGTTGAAACTGTAAACGAATTTGAAGGGTACTGTGATCCTAATGGTATCACATCTCCCAATACATAAATATGCAATGTCTTTCCATTTATTTAGGCCTTCTTTAATTTCTTTCAAGATATTTTATAGTTTTCATGGTATTAATTTAATACTTTTTATTATTCATAAGTAGTTTATCTTTTTTTGATGCTGTTGTAAATAACATTGTTTTTTAAAGTTTATTTTGGAGTTGTTCATTGAGTTGTTCAAAGAAATACACTTAATTTTTGTAAAATGATCTTTTATCCCATAACATTGCAAAACTCATTTATTAGTTCTACAAGTTTTTTTTAGATTTGGCCCAGATTGTTGCAATAGCGTTTAATTTTGTCTATAGTTTTGCTTCTGTCCAATCCATTGTTTGGAGCACATCCAGTAATCCTATAAAAATATGTGTCTGAACCTTTAGTGCCCCCACTCAGAAGTCTTTAGTCACTCTCTATTGAACTGAGGATAAAGTCTAAACATTTTCCAATATGATTTACAAGGTATGGCTCCTGAACATAGTTATCAGATACTAATTTCTACTTTGCAGGCTTATATCTTGCCATTGCATTTCTTGCACTCTATATACCAGCCATACTGATTTTATTTCAGTATGGCTGAATCCAGCAGACAGCTGTGTGAATTTGTTTGGCCACTTATGATGTACACAATATAGAAGAACTATGTTTCTTCTCTGAATGGCGGTTTCCTCAATGGTATGCAGAACGCGAATTGCCATTTTCTCGCGTTGCTAGAGAAGCAAATGAGGTCCCGCCTGAAAGTATCTAACACAGTTGTAGGCACGGCGCTGCATTTCAATAACTGTGGCTTTCCTTCTCTTCCCTTCATCCTTCACCATATGAGAAAATAAGCATACCCTACTCTGAACAAGAGAAGCACAACCTCCTATTGTTGTGAGTAAAAAGCAAACAAACAAACAAACAAAAAACCCCAAAACCCACCATGTTTTCTTTTTCCTCCAGGGCTTGCAACATGTTGCTTCTTCTATGCAGAGCACTATTTTTTCTTCTTCTTCTTCACCTGCTATATCCTTTTTTATTTTCCAAGGCTCTGACAAATATGGTTTCTGTTAACCCTCAGTTAGTCTTGAACGGGAAATCTAGTTTCTGTCACATCATAAATCTCCTACTCAAGATCTTATTCCTTCTAATTTTTCTTATTGTTATTGTCTGTTTTTCATGGAAAAATTTTAACTTCATTACTGTTTCACTTGCATAATTAAATTATTCAACAAATATTGTAGATACATGGGTACATAAGAAATTTGTTGCTTTCAGACTCACAGAGTTTACAATCTAATATGTTGACAATTAATCAAAATAAATGATTGAAACCTTTAATAAAGCTATAAAGAAAACAAGTTACTAGAAGCGAAAACAAAACATCTTTTTAGCTAGGTTCATTGTTATATTTCTAGCAATGTGGCTGGTCCTGTCATACAGCAGGAGGGCTACATTTATTGATCGAATGTATGAAGCGCAGAAAGCAGAAAAAAAAAAGAAAACTGAGGACACTAACAGGACATTAGGAGAAACAAAACACAGACACCTAAAGATAGGGGATGAGAAAAAAACTATTAGTGTATTTTTCATTTAGACTCTGAACTAAATAACAAAAATAGCTGTTACTTTAAAAATGGGAAA
The DNA here is from genome assembly GCF_018350175.1 of Felis catus. Taxonomy (NCBI): domain Eukaryota; kingdom Metazoa; phylum Chordata; class Mammalia; order Carnivora; family Felidae; genus Felis; species Felis catus. The sequence goes on from NC_058376.1 coordinate 138,707,586, forward strand.
AAAAGAACATTCTAACTAAAGAAAGGAGCATATGCAAAGTTGCTGATAGATGACAGATGGATACATAGGTAGACATCTAAATAATAAAGAAATATTCTCTGTGTTTATCAGCAATGAGTCACCAATGACTGATTAAGTATTTGGAGAAGGGCTTTGAAAACTGTATAAACAAAGTCAGACCTATAGAGGATGGCTTTAGGCTCCTACCTAATCCCCAGGTTAAGTCTAAAATAAGGTACATTAACTTGGGGCACCAGGGTGGCTCAGTCCCTTAAACGTCTGACTCTTGATTTTGGCTCAGGTCACAATCTCACGGTTCATGAGATTAAGCCTCTCATTGGGCTCTGAGCTGACAGCATGGAGCCTGCTTGGGATTCTCTCATGCCCTCTCTCTCTCCGACCACCTTCCCAAAATAAATATATACACTTTAAAATAATGTATATTATGTTTATCTTGCTCTCCTTTGGCCCAGTCCAAAAGTGATTCCTAGTGTGTTATCGAACCCATTCCCACCCACTCCATTGGGGGACCAGATTCCATGTCCTGAAACAGTTGTCACCCCATTTTTGCCATTAGAGATCAACACCTGGAGTTTCCTACTAAAGTGACCCACTGACCAGATGATACCTAATGCATGTTTTTTGGCTTCAGCCAAGTTCTAATTTACTGCACCCTTTGGATACATGGTACTAACATCACTCGAGAGCAAGTTAGAAATGCAAAGTCCCAGACCTGAGTCAGTACCTGAACTTTCAGAGGGTTCCTCAGATGCTGTGTATGCACATTCAAGTTTGAGAAGCACTGCTCTACTAGTCCACTTCTCAAATTCCACTTTTACTTGTTTTCATCATCCTAATTCTTCCCACAGGCAGATTTGTGCAAGTATTAGAGCGACTCTTACTGAACCTTTAGGAGTTTTGGCATTTCTGTGGATAATAATCTGTTTTCATTTTATTAAGGAAAACTGTCTGTTGCCATGGTTAGCGGCGGTGGGTGGGGGTAGGGGAAGGAATGAGTTCTACTATGTTGCTATAGCCAAAACAAAACAAAACAAAACAAAACAAAACAAAAACCACTTTTTTTCTTTTTTAGAAAAACTTGAACAACCTGTGTTAATGTGGTTAGCAACACGATCCATATCTACAGCAAATGAAGAAGGATTCTATTAAAACTAAAAGGAAGTAAAGATGGTGTAAAGTTTGAGAAGGCTTTCTATAATAGAACCACTCTAAGTATGGTTTCAAAGCCATTGATCCAACCTAAGTTCACATGGGTTGCTTAGAAGGTTATCTTTTATTAAAGCAGAACTTTCAAATGTGTGTCCATTGTATTGGCATCATAATACACTTGCCATACATCTTTCTCTTAGAAACAAGCTATCTGATAGAATTGTGGAATACTAGATAACCTTTCCACTAACGTCGTCTTCTATACGTTTTAAATGCCAGAAGGAAAAACCATAGGTTTAGGTGTTTATAGCAGAGATTCAAACTATCAAGAACTGGTATGGTACTAGGACTCAACAAAGTACCCCACCCTGTCCTCATCGATCAAAGTTGGAGCCCTTTGGGATTTAGGGGCAATTTTAAAAACGGAGAGGCCAGGTGAGTTACAGACGCTTGATTCATTTCTCAACAATACCTTATCTATCAACACAATGAAACTCAAATACAACCCTGGTCCAAGGCGGAACGAAAGAGGACACTGAAGATTTTACAAGCCCCATTTTTGCAAGATATTCTTCAGCCCCTCCCAATTCCTTCTGTCTGACCTTATCACCACATACATAATAAAGATGGAAGAAGTGATGTTTTGGATATTTATCTTACTCAGGGGACTTTTCTTGTCTTTGATTTCCCTAATTTATACCACCAAAGAGTCATAGCCATAATCCTCACCACCTTAGTCGATAAATCCAAAGTCCTAAGTTATACAGATGATATTATATATATCTGTTAGGGGAGGTATACATTCTTCACCTTCCCCAAATCACACCCTTGTTTACAGCATGCCAAACCTGATCACAGATACCTCCAAAAGGAAACAATGTATGTGGAAAATAGCCTTTATAATCATTACACTCAATCTCTATTAAAAACATAAATATAATTTTTTGTCTTAAATCCCTTAAGCTTAGCTTACAAATCTTGCTATTTTATTTATGAACCTCGTGATTTGGGAATTAAAATTAAAAATACTTTCACTTTTTTTCTTGATTAGCTTATAAATCTGACAGTTTTGTTCTCTAAACATTATCATATTTAATTGGTTAAATTCCTTTAAATAATTTAAATATTAATCATAATTTTCCTAAGCAATTAAAACACAATTTAAATCATGGTTTTCTAAGAAATTAAAAACGCCTTAGGAAGCAGAAAAAACATCTACATAAATTATAAAATGTTTACAAAAATGGTTAATACAATTATAATCAAATTGAATTACTGTGGCTCATTTATTCATCATCTCTATCCTCACTTTCATACTTTCCCAGTGATTGTACAGTCATTTAATACTTATCAAGAGTGGAATTAACATATCAATTTCAGCCAATGCTTATCAGTAGATAATTTTTTTTTTAATTTTTTTTTCAACGTTTATTTATTTTTGGGACAGAGAGAGACAGAGCATGAACGGGGGAGGGGCAGAGAGAGAGGGAGACACAGAATTGGAAACAGGCTCCAGGCTCCCAGCCGTCAGCCCAGAGCCTGACGCAGGGCTCGAACTCAGGGACCGCGAGATCCTGACCTGGCTGAAGTCGGACGCTTAACCGACTGCGCCACCCAGGCGCCCCTATCAGTAGATAATTTAACACTTGGATACAGTTAGGGGAACCTGAGTGGCTCAGTCAGTTAAGCTCTGACTTTGGCTCAGGTCATGATCTAGCAGTTCATGAGTTCAAGCCCCACATCAGGCTCTGTGCTGACAGCTCAGAGCCTGGAGCCTGCTTCGGATTCTTTGTCTCCCTCTCTCTCTCTGCCCCGCCCCTGTTCGTGCCCGGTCTCTGTCTCTCTCAAAAATAAATAAACATTAGAAAGACATTTTTTTTAAAAAAAGAGTAGGATACAATTACAAATTTGGGCTATAAATTGGAGGGCTGTAAATGGGACACAGAAACATGGGTACTTCCCAGAATAATTTGACTAGAACTGGTATATACGGGCCTGTATTATAATTGGTTTTTGCAAGTCCCGATTTTTCCCTCCAAAATGCACATCATATATCCCCTGGATGTTCTTAGGTTTTCATCTTACATAATTATTACTATGCCTTTGATGATAATTTTTACAACTTTCTCCTTTTAACCTTATCACAACTTTGACTTCTGAGGCTTTTATGCTCCAAATCTGGGTTACAGCACTTTATAGCTGGTAGTGGCCACGCTTAGCTGCCTATCAACCACCCATTAAACCATCCTTTTTTCCTAACAGAATCTGATTTTGTTCAGGAATTCATTCCAGATAATCAGAAGAATCCACCCCCATCCTTTATTCAAATGTGTTTCCTAGTGAATCTAAGTCAATCAGAACAAAAGTAAACACCTGGAGACTCTTGTTGGTCACCTAGAAGCAAGTTCAGGGCTAAAGTTGTCCAGAGCAGACTGAGGAGAGGCAATCACAGAGAGTTTCTCCTTCTCCTACACTATGGATGGGAGTCTTCTTCCAATCACTTAGAATCATGAGACAACCAGCCTTTGTTCATGACCAAATGACATGGAACGTCCAGGGGTCCTCAGCACCCTGCGTAGTGGAGAATACCCTACCTCTCGATGGTCTTTTACGTGAGATGACATTTTAAAAAAAAATTTTAAGTGCAATGGAAATTTAGAAAATTCTGCAGATTTTAACTTTAGATATTTAACAAAATTTGAAGGTAGTAGGCATACAGTTCAAGTTGCTTAATATAAACCCTTTTCATGATAACTTAATTGAAAATTTATGGCTGCCTTCTCTTAAAAAAAACCCTTCATATTACTGGCCTATTTTGAGTAATTTTAGGGACTCATAGCTTTGAGGAATTACTGTTTTCTTTATGATGCTTAAGATTCACCTATGGAAGCCAATTTAACTGACTCCTTCATCGTTTTGATAATACCCACCACCTCCATCGCCTCTTTTTTTTTAAATTTAATTTAGTATTATTTTTTTAATATTGTTTCTCTCTGGTAATAACAGAAAGGTCCTGGATCATCCTAAAGTCGCTAAAGTCACAAGGAACTCTGGTTCCTTTTGGGTAAAGGACGGTATTGGAGACTAAAATCTGAGCACAAATAGGTTGTTCCACATGATTAATGACAGTTTCTGGAAAGGTGACAGTTCTGTAAGTCCATTTGGTAATAGAGCTAGGAAGTGTTTTTAAAGGTGATAAATTCATATTGATATTTCTGATACAACTCTGAAAAAAGCTAAATCCCTTCAAAAACTTCATACCAAAATAAAAATATTTACAACATGCTTACCTAGTTTTTTGTTTTAAAACTCCTCACCCAAATTGTACATAGAGTCCTCTCATCTTTTAGAACCCTATCTGTCCCATGAGACATCAGTGAGCAGTCCATTTAATAACACCTTCTAGGGGCATCTGGGTGGCTCAGTACATTGAGCATCCAACTCTTGATTTTAGCTCAGATCACGATCCCAGGGTTATGGGATCAAGCTCTACATCAGGCTCCACACTGAGCATGGAGCCTGCTGAGACTCTCTCTCTCTCCCTCTCCCTCTCTCTCTCTCTCTCTCTCTCTCTCTCTCTCTCTCTCTCTCTCTCTCTCTCCCTCTGCCCCTCTCCCCTGCTTGTGCTCTCTTTCTCTCTCTAAAATTAAAAACTAAAAGAATACATTCTAAATTATCTGGAGTCAAAAGTAAATCTAGAAAGTTCATGTTACAGAAAGGGGCCTTTTAGCTTTAGAAAATATCAAAGAGTGAGCGAAAAATGGTATTTTCAAGCCTTTGGGCTCTCTGAGTTCATTCCAGTTTTCCACCTGTGTACGAATATAAAGATCTTCTTATGATTAATATGAGGGCTCTGTACCCATAATTCTCATCTTAACTAATATTTAGTCATACCATATGTATAAACCCTGAAATTTAAGGGGTTCATAAATGATAAACTGCAGGCTCCTCTTGCATGTGGAATTTCCGATGCAGCAGTTACACATCCTGACCGAAATATATACGACATTTATAATGTTCCATGAAAAGCACCAGGCCGTAAGGCTGTGTCTTTATATGCCAGACAGATTTTAAAAGTAGCTTATACTGCACTCATGCAATAAGCAAACTTGCAAACAGATCATCTAAAATGTGCTTTATATTTAAAGGAAGGAAAGTGAAGATGAGAATACTGGAAATGTGCCCTCTGTAGTATCTGCTGGATACACCAGCACCCTGCCTCCCGTACGATTTCTAAAAGGCAAGATATATGTATAACTCTGCACAAAGAATGGATAATTTCAGATACTAAAACTTTCAAACTTCATTCAAAATTATTAGAAAACAGCAGTTTTGGGAAGCCTGGGTGGCTCAGTCATTTAAGCATCTGACTGTTGATTTCGGCTCAGGTCACGATCTCACAGTTTGTGGGATGGAGCCCAGCGTGGAGCCTGCTTGGGATTCTCTCCCTCCCTCCCTGTCTCTCTCTGTCCCTCCTCCACTTGTGCACACTCTCTCTCTCAAAATAAATAAATAAACTTAAAAAAAAAGTCACAGTTTTACACTACACTGTATGGTATGATTATTTACATGTCAAACAAAGGATTTTTATAAATTCTGAAAGCGTAAGATTCTAGAATACTTAAGACCAAATATGTAAATTGGATATTGCTCCATGTTGTGTTTAACACAACTTCCTGTTTTCTCAAAAAGGATCTTTACCAAAGTGACTGAACACATTGTGCATTCTCAAATGTGTCCGCAATCAAAATGATTTTTGTAGCTGGGGGTTCTCAAGTGAATATAGGCAGAACTTTTTCACTAGAAAAATTTCACTTATCACAGCAAGGGGGAGTATAAATAGAGAGGGAACAAATATTTCACGCCAGGAAAAAAAAATCAGAGTACAAAGCATTTTACCATTAGAACAGCTCAACTGAAGGAAAATGTCAATAGATTTCTTAAATTACTCTCAAAAGAATTGACAACTTCAGTTAGACACGATACCCAGCACAATTCCATCTGGATCCAGCCCTTAAACTAATTACTTGAACTCTAATGGCATCTGTGATGCTTGAAAGAAAAACAACAACAACAAACAAACAAAAAAACTAGGGACTACTTTGAGCCTCTATTCTAAGAAGGTACCCTGGAATCAGTTACATATGGAAATTCACTAGCACATGTCCCAAGAACTCTCTCCGCCTTGAATGCAGGATCTTTCAATGCTTTGTAAGGTAGGCTTTATGAAAGCCACAGAAGAATAATGTCCTTGAGCAGCACAAATAGTTTAACAGCCTTAGAACTAGTCATATCTGGGTTCAGATCCTTACTCTGTTAACACTTACTAGCTGTATGTGTTTGATAAGAGATTTAAGTCTCTGGAACTCATTTTCTATGACTAAGGAAGCATGATAATAGGGCTTGTAGCATGGTCCGAGGAAATAAAAGATACACTGTGCAGAAGCAAATGGCAGAGTACTTGAAGAATGAAGGCTATTTATAAAACCAATATAAGGTATCTGTCCAAAAATGACAGAAGAAATTGGCTGTTTTTTAAGGGAACATTTTTCATACTGCCTTAGCCATACTGTATGGAGCACATTTAGAAATTGTTAAATGAAATTATTCCCTTCAAGTTATACCCGATTCAGACATTGAAAAGAATAGCAAGGAGTAGTACACAGGTGTGTTTTTGCCATAATTGATGGAAGTCATCTAAAATAACAGTCAAAGGTTCATCCTTTTCTCCGTATTGAAAACAAAAATGACATATTCCAAGATGCTAAATATCTGTATTAGTTAACTACTGCTGCATAACAAATAACCACAAACTTAGTGGCTTAAAACAACACTATTATCTCAGCTTCTGTAGCTCAGAAATACAAGTAAGGTTATTTTGGATCTCTACAACACTATTTAAAATACACACGCAGGATATAGCAAAATGTAAGCTTCATAAATGTCAGTGTCATTGAATGTCCTTTTACAAAGTGGAGAAACAAAAAGGGAGAGTGAGGCTATGCACTTAGTCTCAGCTAACATTGGGCCCAAGACACCAAGAGAATTACCCATTATGGACAACCATGGGACCTGCTACCTTGGCTACCAGCCTAACGCTCACTGCTTTATCCTCTGAAGAGTAGACATACCCCATCACCGATAAGATAGACAGACTGCCTTACGGCTAGTGGTAGTTCCCACATAGCAACATTTCAGTTCAGACAAAAGCTGCCTGGGAGTATACATACTTATGCTTACAAAAGTATACTAGAGCTAAAAGCAAATAACTGACTTTTAGGAAATAACCTTCTCTAAGAATGTTGTTTTCTTCCTCACTCCTTGTGTCATGTATATTAACCTCAGACTTTATTGTGGAAAGATTTTGCGCAACTTTGTCTTTAATTTTTTTAAATATTTATTTTTGAGAGAGAGAGACAGACAGACAGACAGACACAGAGTGTGAGTGGGGATGTGGCAGAGAGGGAGGGAAACAGAATCTGAAGCAGGCTCCAGGCTCTGAGCTGTCAGCACACAGCCCAATGCAGGGCTCAAACTCAGGAACAGGGAGATCATGACCTGAGCTGAAGTTGGACACTTAATCGACTGAACCACCCGGGCGTCCCAGGATTTTGTGCAAGTTACCCATACACATCCTCCTTTGCTGGAAGGAAAGAAAAATTGGACTCAAATACTTCACTAAAGAAATCATAGTTAATACAGTTTGACATATATATATATATATATATATATATATATATATATATATATATATAAAATAATTTTGGTATTTATAAAATGGATAGATGTCCAAAATCACATAAATTATACAAAGTTCTCATGTACAGGTTAACTTGATTTGTGGTAATAGTGCAGATCGAAGAATGCCATTTTTTTTAAAGAACCACCCTTCAAAAGCTTTCCTAGACAAGCTGCAATTCACCTTGATTTTTACTTTATTTCTCTATGTCTTCACCATTAAGTTAGTTGACTTTTTCTCCTGTCAACTTTTTCTCCTGTCATTTAATTTAAAAAGATTAAATGATGTGAGCCTTTTCCTTGAGAGAATGTCTTTTTCATTAGATGTAATCTCTATCTTTTTGTGGCCCATTACTGCCTAATCCAGTCCTCAACACCTAAAGAGCACTACATTGATTTTGCTGACTAATTGACTGTAAGAGTTTGAACTACTGTACCAGATTTCCTCATCCATAAATTATTTGATTGTAAAGTTGACCAATTCATAAGCTGCATCAAGTTGAGTAGAATACCAGAACCTCATCTAGAAAATTACTGTTCAAATTTATGTAGCTTCCAAAATGCTCAATTAATTCTCAAGATGTAATTTATTCCCGGGAATAATCTATTTTATTAAATTTATCTTCCTTCAAATTAAAAGATTATTTTAAAATAAAGGATGTTGCATACTCAATATCTCTTCATTCTCCAGATGAGAAACCTCAAATGTGATTGTAATTAGCTTCATCTTTTTCTACAGTGTTTTATAGTTTTTTAAATACTTCCGCACTTGCTCTACATACAAGTTCTGTGAGGCAACCAGACCCAGAATTTTCTCCTTAACTGAAAGTGTAAAAATATGGTGGCTTAGAGGGATTTTTCTAAGGTCGCATCACTAATCAGAAGTAGCACTGGCACCTGTTCCAAAACCCTTTCTAATATCCCACTATGCTTTTTCCATCATTTTTCAAAAATTGTATATACTCCACATGAGCGTGCACACCCATACACAGTTTAGTTATAGGCTAATGGAATGCCATTATTTTAAAACTCTCTTTTTATCGTAAGAAAAAAAACACCTGCCTCTACTGTACACATTTCTCCTACTTCAGCAGCAACTTTCCCAAGGTAAATATGCACTTAATGATGCCCAACTGAACAGGGTGATGGAGAGAGAGGAACTCTTCTGTCAGTTTTAAGGACACCCTTCATTACCTCTTTTCTCCACTCCATTACATACACCTTAGGGCTTGAGAAAACAAATCAGCCAGCATGTTTGTAAATGAGCAAAAGAGGGAAGCAGTCATTGTCCTCCAGAACTGTCAGGGTGAAAAGTTAGGCAGATAAGGATAGTGAAGCAAAGTCCTGCCTCGATCCAGGCTCATATTCTCTTTGCGTTCACAACGACTGTAAAGAGAAATGAACAGAGGCAGTTCAGCAGACCTTCTTTTGAATTTGCCTCTTGCAATCCTGCCAGACCAACACCTTCCAATAAAATGAAGAATAAGTGTCAAAACAAATGTGACAATTACATTCAAAGGCCATAGGGGTAGGGACCGTCAAGCAGCCGCTCTGCCTAACAAGTGGACTTGTGACATCACTGAATCAGATTCTCTTTTTGTGTTGCTTTTGTTTTAAATTGTCAATAAAAATTGAAGGAAAAAATACATTAAAAAAAAAAAGACTTCCAGCTAATTTATCAGAACTTTCCTGACGAGGTCCTAGAAACAAATGAAGCAACTCATTAAACAACCTGGCAAAGAATTAGGAGGGTTAGGTTTGTGATAAAAAGCTATTAAGGGCCCAAAATGATAAAGAATGATTTTGTACAGTTTCCTTGAGGAAAACTTATTTTTAACGTAATTTGACTGAGTAAGGCACCTGACCTCTCTGGATCCCAGTTTCTGCATTCCTTTGAACTTCAGTGAATTTCCATCAGAATTAAGTAAGTCAAGATATGTGAAAGCATTTTATAAATGACCTTGCCTAACCATTCACTCTAACTGCACCCCCAAGACAAGAGTGCAAATGTACTGGGTATATAGTCATATGATCCAGGCCCATCATATTCTTCCTTAATAGAGTATTTATGATGTGACAATGCCATCTTTGGCTTTTCTGGTTTCAAGATTTTGGTGTAACTTGCATTTTTTTCAAAAAGTTTTTAAGAGTAGGGGCCCCTGGGTGGCTCAGTCGATTAAGAATCTGACTTGGGCTCAGGTGATGATCTCACTGTCCATGGGTTTGAGTGGTGACAGCTCAGAGCCTGGAGCTTGCTTCAGATTCTGTGTCTTCCTCTCTCTTTGCCCCTATCCTATTTGAATTCTCCCTCTATCTCTCTCTCAAAATAAAATGTTAAAAAAAAAGAAACTACTACCTGTCCCTGTCCAGTTTGTGTTCTCTCTCAAAAACAAATAAATATTTTTTACATTTTGAAAAATATTTTCAAGAGTAGAACATCTTGACTCAGTCAAATGTGAGGCTCAGAAGAGCCTGTCATCCAACTATGTGGAGTTAAGGACAATGACAGCCAGAGGTGTATGGATACATTAGACAGGGCTCCGTAACCAATTCAGGAATATTTAAACCTCCATCAATACACAATGATTTATGTGGGGCCCACAAGTCCTATGGGAAAGATCCTGAACTTTGCCCACAATTTAGATTCAGACCTATACAAACAGATTGACTGGGGCTTTGGGAGTTTTAACTACCAAAGGCAACCACTGAGAGGAGCAAAGGGGTCTTGAAAAAGAAAATCTCTGTGGGTCTAGAAGAAATCTGACAGAACAGATTACAGTGAGTTGGGCTTCTGAGGGGACTGATTCCAAGAACAGTGCAAGGGTACATGCAACCAGGCCTGAGAACAGCTTTTGCTACCAAATCCCTATGCTCCCTGGGAAAGTAGAAACAATGGGAGAAATGAAAAGCTGTATCCCCAGGAGTGCAAGCAGTGGTGCTAAGGGACTACCCTCTCATGGAACTTGACACAAGTAAAGATTTTTTATTGTTTTTTTTTCTTGCTGGCTAGGAAAAGGGGTAAGCACCTATGTTTCATGGACAGATTCTCTCCTATGAAGCTCTGATGTGACAGCTCAAGTTTACATAAGCAGCTCAGATAAGACCCACAAGAGCATAAAATCCAGGGGGTACGCCCTCACGAAACCCACGTATTTATGCCCTATTCCTAGAAGTATCTGTCATCCTATAAGCCTGATAGAGGAAAAGGGGAAGTGAAGGAGAAGTTTCTGGGTGGGCCTCCCACCCACACCCAACATCATCTTGGATAAGATACCTACAGACTAGTATAACAAGTTAAATGTAAGGGGATAAGATTCAGCATTCAGAAAATAGTGCGGAAGTCACCAGGCTTCGGGCAACACCCTGTGAATCTTTTCAATAAATTTTGTAATGAATTTTTTAATGAAACCCAGTATGTAGCTCATCCAACTGGTTTCCTACTTGGTTTTATGAACATGGTGGTAGAATAGCAGATGCCTTTAAAAAATTTCCACAGAATCTGCCTCATGCTAAGAGACTGAGCTCTCCAGGTGGACAAAATGTGACCCACAGCTTTCAGAAGACAAGAGGTAGAATAAATACTAAGGAGTAACAAGGGGAAGTTCAGACTCCGAATTCTCCAAGGTCACCCCACGGGTCAAAGGGACACAAGCAACAGTTGGGTAGAGAACTGGAGATGAAGGAGCTGACTGGCAAGGGGTAAGCAGCAATCCACAGTTAGCCCAACAATGAGTGGTAAAGAAAAGCTTCAAAGGGACCTGTAATGGCCCCAATCCAGCAAAGATCGAGAGTTGAAAGAGAACACAGTCATTTCTGTCCATATTCCTTATAGGGCCTATTAACCCTGTAGAAATAATACAGGGTAAAATATTGGGGAACACAGAAATACAGAAATAATATTGGGGAGACCCCAAATATATAAAACAATTACTCACAAACATAAGCAAACTTATTGATAAGAATGTGGTAATTGCATGGGACGTTAACATTTCACTTACAGAAATGGATAGATCATCTAGACACATGGTCAATAAAGAAACAAGGGCCCTGAATGATACATTGGATCAGATGGACTTGACAGATATATTTAGAACTCTGTATCCCAAAGCAACAGAATATACTTTCTTCTCGAGTGCACATGGAACATTCTCCAAGATAGATCACATACTGGGTCAAAAAACAGCCCTTCATAAGTATACAAGAATTGAAATCATACCATGCATACTATCAGACCACAATGCTATGAAGCTTGAAATCAACCACAGGAAAAAGTCTACAAAACCTCCAAAAGCATGGAGGTTAAAGAACACCCTACTAAAGGATGAATGGGTCAACCAGGCAATTAGAGAAGAAATTAAAAAACATATGGAAACAAGCAAAAATGAAAATACAACAATCCAAATGCTATGGGATGCAGCGAAGGCAGTCCTGAGAGGAAAATACATTGCAATCCAGGCCTATCTCAAGAAACAAGAAAAATCCCAAATGCAAAATCTAACAGCACACCTAAAGGAAATAGAAGCAGAACAGCAAAGACACCCTAAACCCAGCAGAAGAAGAGAAATAATAAAGATCAGAGCAGAAATAAACAATAGAATGTAAAAAAACTGTAGAGCAGATCAACGAAACCAAGAGTTGGTTTTTTGAAAAAAAAAAAAAAAACAAAATTGATAAACCTCTAGTCATGCTTCTCAAAAAGAAAAGGGAGATGACCCAAATAGATAAAATCATGAATGAAAATGGAATTATTACAACCAATCCCTCAGAGATACAAACAATTATCAGGGAATACTGTGAAAAATTATATGCCAACAAACTGGACAGCCTGGAAGAAATGGACAAATTCCTAAACACCCACACACTTCCAAAACTCAATCAGGAGGAAAAGAAAGCTTGAATAGACCCATAACCAGCGAATAAATTAAATCAGTTATCAAAAATCTCCTAACAAATAAGAGTCCAGGACCAGATGGCTTCCCAGGGGAGTTCTACGAGACGTTTAAAGCAGAAATAATACCTATCCTTCTCAAGCTATTCCAAAAAATAGAAAGGGAAGGAAAACTTCCAGACTCATTCTGTGCAGCCAGTATTACTTTGATTCCTAAACCAGACAAAGACCCATTAAAAAAAGAGAACTACAGGCCAATATCCCTGATGAATACGGATGCAACAATTCTCAGTAAGATACTAGTAAATCGAATTCAACAGCATACAAAAAGAATTATTCACCATGATCAAGTGGGATTCATTCCTGGGATGCAGGGCTGGTTCAACATTCACAAATCAATGTGATACATCACATTAATAAAAGAAAAGATAAGAACCATATGATCCTGTCAATCGATGCAGAAAAGGCATTTGACAAAATTCAGCAACCTTCCTTAATAAAAACCCACGAGAAAGTCAGGATAGAAGGAACATACTTAAACATCATCAAAGCCCTTTAGGAAAAGCCCACAGCTAACATCATCCTCAATGAGGAAAAACTGAGAGCTTTTTCCCTGAGATCAGGAACACGACAAGGATGTCCACCCTCACCGCTGTTGTTTAACATAGTGTTGGAAGTTCTAGCATCAGCAATCAGACAACAAAAGGAAATCAAAGGCATCAAAATTGGCAAAGATGAAGTCAAGTTTTCAGGTTTTGCAGATGACATGATATTATACATGGAAAATCCGATAGACTCCACCAAAAGTCTGCTAGAACTGATACATGAATTCAGCAAAGTTGCAGGATACAAAAATCAATGATCAGAAATCAGTTGCATTCTTATACACTAACGATGAAGCAACAGAAAGACAAATAAAGAAAGTGATCCCATTCACAATTGCACCAAGAAGCATAAAATACCTAGGAATAAATCTAACCAAAGATGTACAAGATCTGTATGCTGAAAACTATAGAAAGCTTATGAAGGAAATTGAAGAAGATATAAAGAAATGGAAAAACATTCCATGCTCATGGATTGGAAGAATAAATATTGTCAAAATGTCAATACTACCAAAAGCTATCTACACATTCAATGCAATCCCAATCAAAATTGCACCAGCATTCTTCTCAAAGCTAGAACAAGCAATCCTAAAATTCATATGGAACCACAAAAGGCCCTGAATAGCCAAAGTAATTTTGAAGAAGAAGACCAAAGCGGGAGGCATCACAATCCCAGACTTTAGCCTCTACTACAAAGCTGTCATCATCAAGACAGCATGGTATTGGCACAGAAACAGACACATAGACCAATGGAATAGAATAGAAACCCCAGAACTAGACCCACAAACGTATGGCCAACTAATCTTTGACAAAGCAGGAAAGAACATCCAATGGAAAAAAGTCTCTTTAACAAATGGTGCTGGGAGAACTGGACAGCAACATGCAGAAGATTGAAACTAGACCACTTTCTTACACCATTCACAAAAATAAACTCAAAGTGGATAAAGGACCTGAATGTGAGACAGGAAACCATCAAAACCCTAGAAGAGAAAGCAGGAAAAGACCTCTCTGACCTCAGCTGCAGTAATTTCTTACTTGACACATGCCCAAAGGCAAGGGAATTAAAAGCAAAAATGAACTACTGGGACCTCATGAAGATAAAAAGCTTCTGCACAGCAAAGGAAACAATCAACAAAACTAAAAGGCAACCGACAGAATGGGAAAAGATATTTGCAAATGACATATCAGATAAAGGGCTAGTATCCAAAATCTATAAAGAGCTCACCAAACTCCACACCCGAAAAACAAATAATCCAGTGAAGAAGTGGGTAGAAAACATGAATAGACACTTCTCTAAAGAAGACATCCAGATGGCCAACAGGCACATGAGAAGATGCTCAACGTCGCTCCTCATCAGGTAAATACAAGTCAAAACCACACTCAGATATCATCTCATGCCAGAGTGGCCAAAATGAACAAATCAGGAGACTCTAGACGCTGGCGAGGATGTGGAGAAACCAGAACCCTCTTGCACTGTTGGTGGGAATGCAAATTGGTACAGCCACTCTGGAAAACAGTGTGGAGGTTCCTCAAAAAATTAAAAATAGACCTACCCTATGAGCCAGCAATAGCACTGCTAGGAATTTACCCAAGGGATACAGGAGTACTGATGCATAGGGGCACTTGTACCCCAATGTTTATAGCAGCACTCTCAACAATAGCCAAATTGTGGAAAGAGCCTAAATGTCCATCAACTGATGAATGGATAAAGAAATTGTGGTTTATATACACAATCGAGTACTATGTGACAATGAGAAAGAATGAAATATGGCCCTTTGTAGCAACATGGATGGAACTGGAGAGTGTTATGCTAAGTAAATAAGCCATACAAGGAAAGACAGATACCATATGGTTTCACTCTTATGTGGATCCTGAGAAACTTAACAGAAACCCATGGGAGAGGGGAAGGAAAAAAAAAAAGAGGTTAGAGTGGAAGAGAGCCAAAGCATAAGAGACTCTTAAAAACTGAGAACTGAGGGTTGATGGGGGGTGGGGGGGAGAGGGTGGGTGGGTGATGGGTATTGAGGAGGGCACCTTTTGGGATGAGCACTGGGTGTTGTATGGAAACCAATTTGACAATAAATTTCATATATTGGAAAAAAAGAAAAAAATAAAAATTAAAAAAAGCTTAATTTTTGAATAAAAAAAAAAAAGAAGAAATAATACCCTGGCCTAAGAAGGCCAATATGGTAGCCACTAGCCTCATAAGGCTCTCTAAATTTAAATCTAAATTGTTTAAATTTAAATAAAATTAAAAGTTCAATTCCTCAGTCACACTAACCACATATCAATTGCTCAATAATCTCATGTGGCAAGTGGCTACCATACGGAATAGTACAGATATGGAACAGTGTCTTCATCACAAAAAATTCTATTGACAAGCTCTGATCTGGAATTGACCTTACCTATGAGCAAGAAACCACTACCTAGGGGCACCTGGGTGGCTCAGTTGGTTGAGCGTCTGACTTTGGCTCAGGTCATGATTTCACGGTTCATGAGTTCAAGCCCTGTGTCAGGCTCTCTGCTCACAGCTCAGAGCCTGGAGCCTGCTTTGGATTCTGTGTCTTTCTCTCTCTTTCTTTCTCTCTCTACCCCTCCCCTGCTTGTTCGCTCATTCATTCTCTCTGTCTGTCAATAAAACATGCAAAAAAAAAAAAAAAAAAAAAAAGAAGAAGAAGAAACTACTATCTAGAGGAGACTTGAGTTAAGCATGTAGGAATTTTAAAGGATACCTAGATTTGACTTTGTGCTAAGTAATTATTGAATAAATCAAAGAAAAAACCATTAAAAATACTAGAATTCCCACTATTCAAACAAATGATAATAGAACTGCGAGGCATTGAAATAATACTGAGGTGATCTTTAAAGTACAAACCTGGAGTACTCCAACTAGATCTGTAATGAACCGGAGATGCTCTAGTAATAATGATAATGACAGAGTAAAACTATTTGTGCACACACAGTTGCATTTCCGTAGCTAGAATTAGATGCCATTACACTTGGGTGTTTTTAAGAAACGGTTTGTATATATAACTTTTTTTTATTGTGTATGACTACCTACTACAATCACCATTATGTTTTGGAATGGAAAAAATAAAACAAATTCCAAAACAGACTTCAAGAGCAACTTGGCAATAGCTTTCAGTTCCTCCAACCCTTATTCCTAAAATAGGGTGAGTGAAAAATAAACATGTATTAATAATGCTGGCAAGACAAAGTTTTAGAATTCACTTACCTTCAATGTCAGTAAATATTTTTACAGGTGTGAAATGTCTCTAACTTTCAAATTAGATAAATATCATCAGTGTTCTAGGTTAGCAAACAACGTTGTGTTTTAAAACCACTTTCCACAAGGAAAGTATTGTCAAACTTTAAAATTGCTTCATGGAAGTGTATTCATTGGCTTCATTACATGTCAAAGGGCATTTTAGGAAAAATTCCTTTTAAGCAACAAATCAATTCAAATAAATAATATTCAAGCAAAGGTTTAGATGTGTTCCTAAAACTGATGTCTGGTCTAATTAGAACATGGAGGTATAAGCTAAAAAAGATATATATATATATATATATATATATATATATATATATATATATATATTCCGTTTTCCTTTCCTTTGGAATGACTGCATCCCACATTTCTATACAAAAGCAGTGGCTATTGAAGTTTTAAGATATTAAGAATTTCTATGGCTCATCCAAACTAGCAGAAGGACATCTCATTTATGTATACAGAAATGGAGTCCACATTCTGACCCAAGGACAGATAAATAATTAAAACTAGATGCAAAGTGTGGAACTATATTTTTTATCAGGTCCTCCATACCCACCCCAATGAATTCAATAAATTTACTTACACAATACAAATCCTGTGTATGCATGATCTAATCTAAGATGTACAACAAAGCATTCATTATTCATAAATGCATTTGGTTAAAATGATGCTAATGAAGCAACATAAAGGAGTTTCTCTATGTGGAAATTAGATTTACATAAAGGACTATCTGTCCTATAAATGTAAAGTAAAGCTGTGTCCTGGCTTCTCTTCTCCCATATACAAAGCACTGATTGCAGTGTCACTGAAATGAATTAATCCATCTACTTCATTTAAAAATATGAATTAAGTACCTATTATTTGCTATGGCAAAAAAACAACAACAACAACAAAAAAACCCCAAAAACCACAACACAGTTCAGGAGACAGAATTTAAAATGCTGGGGGTAGATGAGATCAGCAATTTTTTTTTAATGTTTATGTATTCATTTTGAGACAGAGACAGACAGACAGAAAGACAGAGACTGAGCAGGGGAGGGGCAGAGAAAGAAAGAGAAAGAAAGAATCCCAAGCAGGCTCTGCACTGTCAGCATGAGCCTGACTTGGGGCTTAAACCAAGAGTTGGACACTTAACCAAGCGAGCCACACAGGCGCCCTGAGGTCAGCAATTTTAAATAGGGTAGCCAAGGCAGATCTTCTTTGGAAGGTAGACATTTCAGCAAAGATTCAAATATCATCAGTGAGTGCAGCAGTAGTGGAAATATTTTGTGGGAAGAACATCCTAGAAGAAGGAAAAGCCAGTACAAAAGCTTCAAAGATGGTGTGATGCCTAGTATGTTAAAGAAGAGCAAGGAGGGGCGCCTGGGTGGCGCAGTCGGTTAAGCGTCCGACTTCAGCCAGGTCACGATTCTCGCGGTCCGGGAGTTCGAGCCCCGCGTCAGGCTCTGGGCTGATGGCTCAGAGCCTGGAGCCTGTTTCCGATTCTGTGTCTCCCTCTCTCTCTGCCCCTCCCCCATTCATGCTCTGTCTCTCTCTGTCCCAAAAATAAATAAAAAAAACGTTGAAAAAAAATTAAAAAAAAAAGAAGAGCAAGGAAACTGGTGTGGCTGGTGCCAACTGAGTGTGAGGAAGAGGTTTTAGAAGCAGCCAGAGGGGTAACAACATGGACAACCACGTAAAGCCTTGAAAGTCATTGTAAGCAACTTATGCTGAAATGGAAAGCTACTGCAAGTTTAAGTAGAGAGAACATTACTGGACATGACTTTAAAAGAATCACTCAGGCTTCTTGGTAGAAAACAGACTGTGAAGGGGCAGGGATAAAGCAGACCACCCAGCTCATATGCCATTGGCATAATCCAGGGATGGACGGTGATGGCTGGGACTGCTGTGGTAACAGAAGATGTGATGAAAAGTGATCAGGTTATCCATGTACTTGGAAGATAGAGCTAACATAATTTTCTGATGTCCAGTATTAACAATGTCTCACTGTAACCCATTAAACTCTTGGAAATATATATATATATATATATACATATATTTTTGATAGATATACTCATATCACATCCTAATTCTAACATTTAGAAGAGACTCTATTCTTCTCCAGCAAACTGTCAATAAATCTATCATGCAGGAGGGAGGTTGAAGCTTTAAACATATCAAGAAAACTCTTCAAAAGGGTGAAGTTCTTTTGTGACCAATCCCCTACTTTTAGAGAATTCATGTGGTTGTGAAGAAATGACCTATATGCTAGCTGCAGTTGGCCCTTGGGTATTACAATACTAAATGAAAATGTATCACAGCTTTTGTTGTCTTCATTTAATAATATTAATAGCCATGGTCTCAATTTTTTAATTGAAGCGCTCCTTCTCCCAAGGATACAATAGGTTCCTAATTGATCCATTTTTCAGGTTATGCACTTGTGCACTCTTTGATATTATCTTTTAATAGCTAAAACTGTTTTACATCCCCCCCTGAGTATATGTGAATCTTGCCTGTCATTAAAAAGCCTTCAGTAGTCTTCCTGGGATCTTGATCTCATGGAGTAAAATAAAAACCTCTAAAGGAGAGATCATTTTGATGAAATAAATGTTTTTAGATACCTACTATCGATAAAATATTTGTAATGTACATTTTAAAACCTCAAAGATAAGCCCATTTTTTAAAATTTAATAACATCTGCAGAGAAATACTGTCCATATTCTTTCATAATACAATTGATAAGCAAATAGGACATCCATTAAAAAAGCAATGAAAATACATTTTAAGAGTACAGCTAACACGTGGTATGCTGAATGTGACATAAGATGGGGTTTCTCTATTAGATATACTGAAAAGAAAATGTAATTTAAACCTGTGCAAACAACTTTCTTTGCCCAGATAAGGTATGAACCCAAAAGTTCAAACACAGGAATAAAATCTTCTGTACTCTGAATTACTAATAGGAAACCATGAAACTTAAAATATGAAAATTTGGTTAAGAACATTTAGATTATAGGATAATTGGAAGGCTTTTATATTGTGGAAGCAGAAAGTTCTCTAAAATTGGTTTAATGGGACAATAGAAAGCCAGGTGACAGGAGGTACAGGACATGGTCTTTCTCCCTATGAATGTACATGCATGCATTCAGTTGGAGTGAACAAATTGTTGAAATAAAAATAATGAGGAAAACGCCATGGCTGGAAACTTTCTGCAAGGGAATATAGGTATAAGTTAAAAACAAAAACAAAACAGTCCACAATGCTGTTTTTTTTGTTGTTGTTGTTTTGTTGTTAGCTCATTGAAAAGAACAAAAACTGAAGAGAAAAGATCAGGGCATTGCCTGTTTAGAGAGAGAGTTCAATAAATTCCTGTTCATTATGTCATTAATGACTGAAGGCTAGATACTTAGACTAGGACCATCGTAGGTATCCAAAGAGGAAAGATCAAAAGTCTATTTGTTCCCCTAGAGGCGAGGGGTTTCTACAAGAAGCAAAGCAACTCAAAAAATAAAATAAATAGAACTGAGAGGAGAAGCCAGCCAGCCTTACATGTACTTGACCTATACAACATTCCTCATTATATATTCTGAAGGACTGTTCAAATGGAATATATCTGACAATTTACCCAGGAGGAATAAAGGGCGTTGAACTACCTTTCCAAGGCCACAGACTAACAAAGAAAATTCCTTTCCTTTCTAATACCTTTGGTGATACCAGTAAACTATGTCATTTGCAATCTCAGGTGGGTTTGTATATATAATCCAATCTAATAATGATTTCAGAGGAAGAGTGTATATTTTCAAGGTTTGATAAACCAGCCCATCATAGTCTTGATTCGCATAAGGTAGAAACTCTCAGGTCCCTTGGCCCTCGGGTCTCTTTTGTAGACTATCCCCACCCCTATGCAAGGTCTGAAATATAAAATCCAAATATGGGCTTCTGTTTCCAATAAAAACAAATCAGAAGTAGACTTATGTTCCCATTAGAAACACCCCCACCCCAACAAAAGAGAAAAGGTTTAAAACAACGATTTTCAAGACAAGGGATGTGAGGTAATGAAAGATGGAGGTCCCTGGGAAATAAGAAACAGGATGAGTCCTCTAACTGCCCCAGCTTGACAGAATTCCAAGGCTATAGCAAAGAAAGAGGGAATGAGGCAGAACCTGGTGCTCTCAATGAATCAAGGAGATGGGAGTTAGAGTCTGTAAAAACCAAGACAATTTAGAGTTCCAGAGAGAAAAGCACTGCACACAAAGAGAACACTAGAGAACTGCAGAAAGTCTTGACTGTTTAGCTGAGTATGCATCAACAAAATTATGTAAGGAAATTACCCAAAACCTGGAAAAGAATTAATCTTAAGGGATTCAACGGAACAGTCTCTGGCACTCACATGGGGATAGAAACAATGCTTGCACTTGCTTCCACCACTCCCACCAAACAGATTGGAAAAATTCATCATGCATTGGGAGTATACTAAGGAAAGTCTTGCATCAACAGTGGGAGATACCTAGTACTAGATGAGCATTAATTCAGACACATTTAACAAATCATAAAGCAAACCTGGCAGGATAACAGTGTTTCCAAGTAATTTAACTTACCCCTCAAAGAGTCCAATATTAATAAGAATATAAAAATATCCCATACTCAGCAAGTTAAAACTCATAATATCTGCCATCTAATCAGACCACTAGGCATGCAAAGAAACTGGGAAACATAGCTCATTGTGAGGGAAGAAAACAGAAATGATTCAGTATTGTCACAGGTATTGTAACTGACAGACAAGAAGATTTCAATATTATAATTGTATTCCCTATGTTAAAAACATTAAATAAAGAAACGGAAAAATATTTTTTAAGAAACAAATTGAACTTCTTAGAGGTGCAAGCTGCAATATTTGAGGTAAAATATATATTGGATGGGATTAAGAGCAGACTAAACATTCCTAAAGGGAACAACAGTGAACATGGAAATAAAGTAATAGAACTATCTAGATTGAAACAGAGAAAAGAAAAATGAAAAAAATACACAACTTTAGCAAACTGTGGGACAACTGCAAGCAGGTTAATTTATGTGTACTTGGGAATCCTCAAGGGAAAAAAGAACAGAAGAAAGTTTTGAGGTAACAATAGCTGAAAATTTTCCAAAATTGGTAAAAAAAAAAATAAATAAATGAAGTTCTAATGGGCTTGACAAATCCCAAGAAAAATAAACATAGTAAAAGCTCTTCATAATCCTATTATGTAAGACCAGTGAGAAAGAGAAAAGCAACCAGAATAAAACAATGTTGTGTACAGAGAAGGAAAGACTAAGATGGCCGCAGATTTATCATCAGGAACAACACAAGCAAGAGGACAGCGGTGAGGCAACTTTAAAGCACTAAAAGAAAGAAAAGAAGCTATCACATCATGCTAACACCTGTCAAAAGAAAGTTGTAGTGGCTATGGTAATAAGCAAAGAAAGTAGATTTTGCAGCAAAGAATGTTATTGGGGATACTAGAAGTTCAATTCATCAAAAAGGTCGTGGCAATCCTGAATATTTATGTATTAATAACCAAGCTTCAAAATACATGAAGCAAAAATGGACTGCAAAATAGACAAATCTACAGTTATAGCCAGAAATTTCAAAACCATCACTCAATAACTGATGGAAAAAGTAGGAAAAGTTCAGCAAAGATATACTTGAGCAACATTATCAAACAACTCAACCTAACTGACTTTTAGTCAACTTTCTCCGTCAAAACAGCAAAATACATTCTTTCCAGATAAATATGGAACATTTACTAGCGTATTCTGATTCATACCGCAAATCATAATACGTTTTAAAAGACTCAAGTAACAGTAAGCATGTTCTTTGACTAAAATGGAACAAATTAGGGATCAGTAACCAAAAGATGCCAGGAAGATATCCAAGTATTTGGAAATTAAATGACACACTCTAAATAACCAACAGGTCAGAAAGATATTCAAAAGGCAATTAGAAAATACTTTCAAGTGAATAAAAATAATACACAATATGTCACAATTTGTGGAATGCCACGAAAGCTGTGCTTAGAGGAAACCTTACAGCAACAAACCCTCATATTCAGAAAGAAGAAAGATCTCACATGAGTGACCTCATTTTATACCTTAAGATATAATAAAAATAAGAGCGGGGCGCCTGGGTGGCTCGGTCGGTTAAGCGTCCGACTTCGGCTCAGGTCATGATCTCACGGTCCGTGAGTTCGAGCCCCGCCTCGGGCTCTGTGCTGACAGCTCAGAGCCTGGAGCCTGTTTCGGATTCTGTGTCTCCCTCTCTCTCTGCCCCTCCCCTGTTCATGCTCTGTCTCAAAAATAAATAAACGTTAAAAAAAAATTTTTAATAAAAAAAAAATAAGAGCAAATGACGGCCAGAATGAGAAGAAAGTAATAACGATAGTGGAAATCAATGAAATAAAAATAGAAAAATAACAGAGAAAATCAATGAAATTAAAAGCTGTCTTTAAGATCAGTAACATTGGTAAATCTCCAGAGACACTAATCAGAGGATAAGGGAAAAGTAAGATACCAATTACCAATACCAGAAATGAGAGAGGTGACAGCTCTCTGATTCTAAAGACATTATTAGAAGGATAATAAGTATTAACAACTTGAATGAAATGGACACATTCTTTGAAAGACGCAAGTTATCGATATTCTCTCAAAAGAAACTGCTAAATAGTCTTGTATCTACTGAAGAAATTCAAGTTGTAGTGTTAAAACCTTCCCAAACAGAGAACTCCATGCTAATATGTCTTTATTTATAAAAGGAGGAAATATTACCAAGTCTATACAATTTTTTTCCAGAAAATTAAACAGAAGAGAGTAATTCCTAGTACATTTTATCAGATCAACATTGCTCTAATACCAAACCCAAAGACATAACAAGTAAGATGAGAGACCAATATCCCTCCTGAATATAGACATAAAAATCCTAAATAAAATTTTAGCAATTTGATGTAACACTATACGAAAAGATATCATAACCAAGTGGTATTTATCTTGAGAACACACATTAAATTTAACTTTGGGAAATCAATGAATGTAATTTACTATATTAACTAAAAAAAAAAAAAAAAAAAGAAAGAAAACCAAAAAAAGAGAAAGGAATCCAAACAAAACATATGACCATCTCTACAAGCATACAAAAAGTATTTGACAACATCTCAAATCCATTCCGATTTAGAAAAAGAAAAAGCCCAGCAAATTAGGAATACAAGGGAATGGTCTCTATCTGGAAAGGAATTCTATAAAATTCTATGGTTTCCCCTAAGATCAGGCACAAGAAAAGAATTTCTACTCTACTGCCATTCAACATTGCACTAGAGGTTCTAGCCAGTGCAATAACATACAAAATAAAATAAAATAAAATAAAGCAAAATGAGAAAAAAAAAGGACATAAAACAGGCTTTGTTCACAGACAACATGATCATCTATACAGAAAATGTAATGAATTCAACCAAAGATCAACTATATTTTTATGTACTGCAACAAACAATAAGAAATTCCAATTAGAGGAGTGCCTGGGTGGCTCATTCAGTTGGGCTTCCAACCTCGGCTCAGGTCATGATCTCATGGTTTGTGAGTTCGAGTTCGAGCCCCACGTTGGACTTTTTGCTGACAGTTTGGAGCCTGGAGCCTGTTTCCGATTCTGTGTCTCCCTCTCTCTCTGCCCCTCCCCCGTTCATGCTCTGTCTCTCTCTGTCCCAAAAATAAATAAACGTTGAAAAAAAAATTAAAAAAAAAATATTAAGGATAAATATTATAATATACGTGAAAGCTCTAAGTACTGACAACTAAAACACTATTGAAAGAATTTTTAAATATCTAAATAAAAGAAGAGTTATATGCTGTCCATGGGTTAGAAGACCGGTATTAAGATATTCATTCTCCTTGAATTGATCTATAGATTCAATGCAATCCCAATCAAAATTGAAGTATACTTTTAAAATATAAAACCTAGGGGCACCTTGGTGGCTCAGTCAGTTAAGCATCTAACTCCTGGTTTTGGCTCAGGTTTGACTTTGATCTCATGGTTTGTGATACTGAGCCCACAGTGGGCTCGGTGCTGACAGTGTGGATCCTGCTTGGGATTCTCTCTCCCTCTCTCTCTCTCTGCCCCTGCCCCTCCCCCACTCACACACCCACTCTTTCTCAAAATAAATAAATAAACTTAAATAAAATATAAAACCTAAAACTATGTATGTGAAGTCAGGAATGGTTAAGCATAAACTCTGGTTCCACATAGTACATATTTTTCAGACACCAAATGTTTCTGGTTCTTTTTACTCAAAAGAACCTTCAGATATCTGAAGGACTTAAAGAATGTGTGTGTGTGTGTGTGTGTGTGTGTGTGTGTGTGTGTGTTTCTTGCACAGAGCATGGTGCATGGTGTGTCTTAGTCAAGAGTAAGAGAATCAAGGTGCATTATACATATGTGTTTTAGAGAAATGTATACACATATACACACATGTACCAAGAACAGGTAGAAATAGCATATGCACCCAAAATAAACTTCCCGGTAAAAAAAAAAATACTTCCCAAGAACATCATCTCTAAGATAAATTGTAGGGATAACAATTTTATTCTTGAGTGAGAACCTGTGTACCTATGAGCCAGATACCCAACAACCTCCACTCGTATTCTATTATCATTTATCACTAGCCTAAGAAGCAGTTCTTCACAAATCTTCCACGTCATCTCCTCACAAAAATCATTATGGAATAACGTAAAAGAGATCGAAGATTTCACAGGGTGACATAGAAAAGAGGTTACCAAGACAGAGCAAACCCCATACAAAACCCACCTCAGTAGTCATCATCTGATAAGGCAGGTATCTCAACTTCCTTTGTCACATACCCTGCTACCCCAAGTACTAATTTTCTTGGTCCCATATTTACATATCACATTCATATCACTGTCTAGAAAAACAAATGTGCTGTAATTAATGGAATACCTCTTCTTCCTTAAAGGACAGCCTATTGTTAAGTGAGTATGCTCTGTGGGAGTTTCACCTCTTATTCCAAGTTAACAAAAAATTTCTTCCAACCATAAGCAAGTGTCTCCTTCACAGCATTCTACTAAAAAAAAAAAAAAAGGAAAATCTACAGCACCTCTATGTCATTATACTCAATGTAAATAAATAGTCCCATGTGTTATTTATGTAAATGCCCATTGACAAAGACAGGCAAGCATCAATGCTTATAGATATTCACAGCTAAATAGTTGCCCTGCTATGTATTTGGGGGCCGTGTGGGGGCACTACTGATTCTGTTAGATTCATTCAGAAACCCTAGACATTAAGGTGCCTCTATGCATACTTTAGATAAACTTTGTAAACAGTGGAATCTTGACCATATAAATCCTAGAAATATCCTAGTTTCAATCATAGTCCCTTTACATCACATCCTGGGCATTGCAAGATTATCCATTTATTTCACACCACACATACTCCCTATGGGAGAGCTATGCTCCAGGCTGAATGTTTCTTGGCTCTTGATTAGAGTAACTCACAATATGGATGAAACTCCTGATTATCAGTTCCAATTACAAAAGAAGAGAGAAAGTTTGGGTATCTCTAATGTAAAACACTCATACATTTCCATGTTTAAAATATTTCTTCAAAATCTGTGTATTTTTCTCAAAAATGAAGTTAAACTAACTATATATTGGGTTTAAATAGTGATTCAGTGGGGCACCTGGGTGGCTCAGTTGGTTAAGCGTCCGACTTCAGCTCAGATCACGATCTCACGGTCGGCGAGTTCGAGCCCCGCGTTGGGCTCTGGGCTGATGACTCAGAGCCTGGAGCCTGCTTCCGATTCTGTGCCTCCCTCTCTCTCTGCCCCTCCCCCGTTCATGCTCTGTCTCTGTCTCAAAAATAAATAAACGTTAAAAAAAAAATAAAAAAAAATAGTGATTAAGTGACTAATATACTGGACTGTTTAATATCCTTTTCTAAATACAACAATGAATCCCAAAGAAAAGGACAAGATTTTATCCAAAATTTGAATGCAGTTAGCATATATAAGAGCAAATTTTTCCTTATTTAGTTTTAACATACAGTCATTGAAATTAGGTTTTTTTTTTTTAATTTTTAATGTCTATTTTTGAGAAAGACAGAGAGAGAGCGTGTGAGCACAAGTGTGGGAGTGTCAGAGAGAGGGAGACACAGAATCTGAAGCAGGCTCCAGGCTCTCAGCTGTCAGCACAGAGCCCAACACAGGGCTCAAACTTATGAACTGCGAGGTCATGACCTGAGCCAAAGTTGGATACTCAACTGAGTAAACCACCTGGGCACCCTGAAGCCAGTTTATTTTTAATTGTGAAATAAAAAATTGGAGAAGAGAGGTAGAAAAAATAAGTTCTATCTTTAGGTTTACCTCTAATTTTAAAGGAAGTAAAATGACAATTAAATGTCCCTGACATGTTATTCTCCCTTCATTTGCATCATGTTTCTAGGCTTCAAAAGATAAAATATGTTTAACTGTATCATTATATTGTTCGAGAAATAATTCATTAAAGTGAATTTAGTAATTCAAGATATAATAGTACTAGGAGCTCTTCAGGTGAAAACCTTTGTAATAACAGTTGTGGAAAGATGATTACTCCTTCCTAAAAGAGCCATTTGGGTAACAATATTCTGTAATTTGATTCCATCTTTTATTCTGATATTTTGATATTTTATGTGCAATGTTTTCAATATGCAATAAAAATATACTTGTTTAGGGGCGCCTGGGTGGCGCAGTCGGTTAAGCGTCCGACATCAGCCAGGTCACGATCTTGCGGTCTGTGAGTTCGAGCCTCGCGTCAGGCTCTGGGCTGATGGCTCAGAGCCTGGAGCCTGTTTCCGATTCTGTGTCTCCCTCTCTCTCTGCCCCTCCCCCGTTCATGCTCTGTCTCTCTCTGTCCCAAAAATAAATAAACGTTGAAAAAAAAATTAAAAAAAAAATATACTTGTTTAATAAAAGAGTAAATAATTGTATTTCACACATATATAGTTTGGAAATGTAGCTTATTTGGCCAAACTTGAACTCTTCAATTCAGTAGTCCTAATATCAAAATCTGCCTTTTATTTATCCAAGTGATTCACTCATTTATTGACAATATCCACACAAGCATTAACTTAGCAAATTGGTATTGTTAATCTCAGTCACTGGGGGGAAACGAGTATCATTATTGTCACATTACTGACAGCATGGTGTCTGGTCAAAGCAAGTAAGTTTGTTATTTCATAATAAATCAAGTTAATGGTATGCTATGCAAATACACATGTTAAAATTAATCTTTGATGGCATAAAACCATCACTTGAAACGGCATCGTTTAATGACCAAAAAAGTATTCATTGTTTTTACCTAAAATCTTGATCTGGGCAAATCAAAACAGAGTGTGAATTGTGTTACCTAATATTACCTAACATATTTATCAAAATATTTTGCATAATATTTTAATAGAGTTTAAGTGTGTATAATTACAGGACAAGGGGAAGCAAAAAGAAGGACTTAAAACCATATTCACATCCTGATGTACATCAATTTGTTTATTGCTTACCATGCATGAGGCACCGTGAGAGATGCTAAGAATTTAAAAACAAATGAGCAGACAGATCCTGTTTCTACAAGCATAAAACTAAGTCTTTTAGACGTGCAGCGACTGGAGAGAATGGTTAGAAACAGGAAATTTCTCATTCAGTTTGATGGGTATGGAGAGTGACACAGCACAAGAGCACAAAAGAGGAAGGTGATGGGGGAAATTCGTGAAGACAGTGATGATGAAACTGAATCCTTAGGACGAACAGATGTGGAACAAGAAAACAGTAAGTGGCTGGGTAGGGTTGGATATGTGAAGGAACTTAGGTGAGCTTGTCCCAGGCAGAGTGAAGAGTTTATGTAAAAGCTCCATGGTAAAACCATCACTGATTTCAAGAATGTTGGTATGGGGGGCGCCTGGGTGGCGCAGTCGGTTAAGCATCCGACTTCAGCCAGGTCATGATCTTGCGGTCCGTGAGTTCGAGCCCCGCGTCAGGCTCTGGGCCGATGGCTCAGAGCCTGGAGCCTGTTTCCGATTCTGTGTCTCCCTCTCTCTCTGCCCCTCCCCCGTTCATGCTCTGTCTCTCTCTGTCCCAAAAATAAATAAACGTTGAAAAAAAATTAAAAAAAAAAAAAAAGAATGTTGGTATGGAAAGGGCTTGATTATAATAAAGAAGTAGAGAAAGAAAAAGAAAAAGAGCTGAGGCTGGAACTAACTTTTTATATCCTACAATTCTTTTCTTTTACCGTGATTCCCACATTATTAACCTTTGACCTACAGTTGAATGGATTCGCTGGCCATCCCAAGTCCTCTGGCCACAGTCTCTTCATTCATCTTTGGGTGAAATCTAACATCTCGTTTCTTTGAGAAAGCTTTGCATAATCAAAACTCTTAGTTGCCTTTATACTTGAATGTCCATTTGGTTAATTATAAACTCTAGAATATGTCATGTTTCATTTCCCTAAAGATTTTGAAGGAAATTTATCACTATCTTCTTGTGTGGAAAGCTGAAAGCCAGACAGATTTGTGTTGTCTAACATGGTTGTCTTATCAAATTCTCTATCGAATGTCAAGGGAAACTCTTATCATGCTAGCGTACTCTACATTTATAGATAACCTATTTTTAATAGGACAGTATGTAAAATATTAATATTTCTAAGAAACAATCGTCAGAAGAGTTTGGCAAAGTTCCGCTGCCTAGAAAATAGCAGGACCATAATTCCATGAGATACCACTCTATGTCTCTATTGCAGGGGTACAAATTTACAAACATCATATACAATGTGAAAATGAAGTCTACTTCTTCACATTTCCTCAACTAATTTATCTTCTTCTGGATACTTTATTAAGTATTAGAGAAAGAGGAAGTTTTCAACTACTGATATTTCCACTCCATTCTAGTTAAATTGTGTCCTTCTGGCTTAAAAGGTTCCTTTCAGGAAAATGCTGTAAGTTTTCAAAGGGTCCCTCATTCAATTTTCCCATCCTTAATGGCACCTGTAAGTACAGGAGTAGGTTGGGGGTGGGGAGGGCTTATTAACACATTTCTGAAGCATGAGTAGGGTCTTAGCTCTGCACAGTTTTCATGCAGGTCTTTTGTAGTGCCTCCAGTCTCCCTCCACAGGTGAACTTTGCATTTCTCTCTTGGCCTCTGCTTCCCTAGCCCCAACCACCACTGGTGGAAGTGTGGAGACTATATATCAACAGGCAGAGAATTTATATAAATGGGGAAATATACAAAGGCAAAGAAACTAATCTTTAGTTCCTATGATAGTTCCTATAATAGTTCCTAAACTATTATAATAGTCCAGGAAAGAAATGGAGATATTCTGTACTAAGGAAGTGGTAGTAATTGAGACACAAAAGTTACAAATACTGTTTTATTTAGCAATAAATAAATAAAAACAATAACTCTGTGATGCTCAGTGGCATGTACTATTATACCTACAAAGTAGGTAAGAAAATAGATTCAGAGAGACTTAATAAATTGTGCAAAACCTCATAGTTGATATGTTGATCTACCTGACCATTAATTGACATGTGATTGAATGAGTTTCTCCACTGGTCAATCAACAGATCAATGAATGAATGAAAGGTGTGTGTCTGGGAGCTCAGTAGAAAGGACCATCAGCATACATGTGGTGCCTGATTCTTGAAGTCCCAGTGAGCAATACTGTCCAGCAAATATATACAGAATGAGCTAAGAAGAAAAAATTTTTGAACACTAATGTGAAGATGCTTGGGAAATGCTACTAGGATAGTCAAATTCAACTTACTGGTATTATCATTTCTCAATTCCTACCCTAAAGAAATTCTGTGAGTGGGGCTTACCTTCAGTTTGTTTACCCATTAGTGAACCACAGGTTAAGACAAGCCTGAATTCCTAGCCCTGCATGAGACAATTCATTTTAACTATCCAGAGCCAGGCCGTTGTCAATTGAAAGCAGGGTCTGAATTGTCCTTACATTCAGTATTCTATTTGTTGGGTATTAAAATTCTAAACAGTCTTACTGGATGCTTTGGTTTATTTACTCAGTTTAATGATTTGGCTATTCTCTCCTATTTGTATGTTCAAATTTAATCTGAATTCCAGTGACACACTGTGATTAAAAGATAATGACTTTAGGACCATGAGAAATTTAAACTGAATCAGGTCTTAACACCCAAGGTATTCCAACTTTGATACTAAACGTGACTTTCAAAGAAAATAACAACTTAAAAAATCCTTCTTATCTCAGACTTAGCCTCTTTGAAGTCAAATTATCTATTTTCCTAGCTGTATATACTTATTGAATCAAGATTTAGAAGGCCGTGTGTTTTTATGAATTTCCTCCACTTAGCACTGTCCTACAAAGAAGTAGTATCTGTATGTGTGGCTGGTGCATCTCTATGCATGACTTTTATGTAACTCTACTGCTACTAAATGAAAACACTGTTTTTTTCATAAAAGTAATTTATAGAAAAAATAAGAATACAAAAGATAATTAACACAATGAGATACCACCATATACCTATTAGGATGGTCAAAATCCAGAACACAGAAAGCACCAAATATTGGTGAGGATATGGAGCATTAGGAACACTCGTTCATTACTGCTGGAAATGTAAAACAGTACAACCACTTTGGAAGACAGTTTGATGGTTTCTTACAAAACCAAACATACTTATGCCATATGATCCAGTAATCACACTCCTTGATATCCACTCTAAAATGTTGAAAACTTATGTCTACACAAGCAGCTTTATTCATAATTTTACAAACTTGGAAAGCAACTAAGATGTACAGATGAATGTACAAATTATGAAATTCATATATTGTAATGTTAATCGACACTAAAAAGAGTTAAGATATCAAACCATGAGAAGACATGGAAGAAACCTAAATACATATAAGTGAAAGAAGCCAATCTGAAAAGGCTATGTACTCTAAGACATGACATCCTGGAAAAGACAAAACTATAGACAGTAAAACTGTGGTTTTAGGAATTTAGGAGGAGGAAGGAAAGGGGCGGGGGGTGAACAGGTGGACCACAAGGGATTTTTATGGCAGTAAAACCATTCCATAGGATATGATAATGATGGATATACACCTGTGTATACTTGTTAAAATTAATAAAATGCACCACAAAAAGAGTGAGCCCAAATACATGGACCTTAGTTAATAATATATCAGTTTTGGTTCATCGATTATAACCAATGGACCATACTAATGCAAAATGCTAATAAGGGGAAATGGGGGGAGTATACTTACTCTCTACTCACCACTTATTTTCCTGTAAACTTAAAACTTGTCTAAAAAATCTATTAATTTAAAAACACATAGAAAATATCCCACTTTCCATATAATTCCACCCACTAAGTATATCAGTGTATTATTTACTTTCAATAACATTTAAAATAATGATTTCCTGGGGCGCCTGGGTGGCGCAGTCGGTTAAGCATCCGACTTCAGCCAGGTCACGATCTCGCGGTCCGTGAGTTCGAGCCTCGCGTCAGGCTCTGGGCTGATGGCTCGGAGCCTGGAGCCTGTTTCCGATTCTGTGTCTCCCCCTCTCTCTACCCCTCCCCCGTTCATGCTCTGTCTCTCTCTGTCCCAAAAATAAATAAACGTTAAAAAAATTTTAAAATAATGATTTCCTTTTTGCTCATGTTTTGACTATAGGTAGTTAATATTTGAAAAGAATATTGTTGAAATGATCACTTGCTAGAGAGTTATCTAACTTCTATCATTTCCAGGCAGTGGGACAGAACCTTCCTACAGTATATAGCAAAAATAATGTCCCTATGTTCCATGGTTATCTGCTGACATTTATTCACAGATGTTAAGAAAGCAAGGTAACAGAACATGTAAGAGTATCAAAACGGAAAAAAAAATAACCTGTACAACATAATAAAAGTATTCCTGATCCAAATTCTCATCTCAGGTAAATAGTACTATTCTCAAAAATTCAACTATGGTGCTGTAGATTTTTTGAGATGCAAAAATTCATGCCCTGAATATAAAGTGAGTAGCAGATACTTTAAGAAGAAGGGAGGAAAAGCTATTTATTTTGCATGCTGTGTCAATAAGTTTTACACAACACTGATAACAAACACTAATTGTGTCATATTTTGCCTTCTCTTTTGACATTAAGTCCCACTAA
Organism: Felis catus; assembly: GCF_018350175.1. Classification (NCBI taxonomy): domain Eukaryota; kingdom Metazoa; phylum Chordata; class Mammalia; order Carnivora; family Felidae; genus Felis; species Felis catus. The sequence continues at coordinate 138,740,419 of NC_058376.1, forward strand.
TTTTTATTGTATTTAGCAATAATATGAGATGTCTGTCACATTGGGTGTTTATCTAGCACTTGATGATGTTTACAGACATTTTATACTGGAGGCTTTTGTTGATTAATCAAATGCATGTTGAATTATAGAGCAGAGAAATCTATTAGTCTTCCAGTTAGAATAATTAAAAGTAGGTTAGTCAAAGACATCACACAAGTTTTTCTTAGATATTGCTTATCCACAGACATCTAGGGAAATGTATTTATCTTTCTTATTCATAGTGCTACTGTATCCCATTCAGAAAGGTAGAAAACAAGTTTAAGTTTTATTTTTGTGAGATATAAATTTATTATAAATAATGTATATATTACAAAATACATGCAAGCTGCATGTACAATATGTATAAAGTTTGATTTCTGTCATAGCAATATTTCTCTAAATAAATAAAATAGTATAATTAATGAGCATTTTCTATATTCTAAGGGCTCCTCATTAACTTTTTACAAACACCTTATGAGACAGATATGATTACTAACTCTGCTTTACAGATGAGGAAACTGATGAACAGAAAGTTAAGTGAAATGTTCAAGGTCATGTCAAGTGACTGGAGAATCAGGATTCCAACCCAGGCAATTAGGTTCCAATACTGGTACTCATAAACCATTCATTATACTTAACTAATACCCAAAACAGTTTGCAGGCATTCAGAGAACACTGCCAAAAGCAGACTCCAAAGTGATTCACAGAGAACTTAACACAGCAATAGAAGAAATCTTGTGTTCCCACCAAGTGACACATGATTTCACATGAACAGATTTTTAAAAATTTTTTAAAGTTTTTAAATTTAAATTAAAGTTAGTTAACATACAGTGTGATATGAGTTTCAGTTGTAGGATTTAGTGATTCACCACTTCTATATATCAGCTGGTGCTCAACACAACAAGTGCCTTCCTTAATCCCCATCACCTATTTCACCCATCGCCCCACCTACCTCCCCTCTGGTAACCATCAGTTTGTTCTCTATAGTTAAGAGTCTGTTTCTTGGTTTGCCTCTCTTTTTCTTGCCCTTTGCTCATTTTGTAAATTCCACATGAATAAAATCATATGGTATTTGTCTTTCTCTGACTTATTCTGCTTAGCATAATACTCTGTAGCTCCATCCATGTCATTGCAAATGGCAGGGTTTCATTTTTTTTTTTATAGCTGGGTAACATTTCATTGCATTTATATACCACATAATATTAAAGGGGACTCTATGAGTGCAAAGGAAAGACAAAAGTGATGAAGGCAAGAAAGGATCAGAGAAAATCTTCAGAAACAATGATAAAACAAGTACTAAAATGGCAATAAATACATATCTATCAATAATTATATCTACTCAACTTTTAAGCTCAAGTTTCTAGAAGCACTGATTCAAACACTTTGCTAGTATGAAAGAAATGGCTATAACCAAGTGTTTGCATCTCTATTATGTACTTGTACTAATGTAACAGAAACATGCCTAATACTTTGAGAAATCCCAAGGAGAATAACCCTAGGTCTTCTGAAATAAAACTCAGATTCCTATTTCCCTTTTTAGAAGCTAATTCAGTGAAGTTTTCTACAAAAAATAAAAAGCATGAGAAAAGGAATAGTGCTTGTACAGTTACAGCAAATGCTGGTTATCCACTATTATTGTTATTATAAAACTATTAATTGAGAATTTATCATTGAGAGAGATACAGAAATAAGAATATGATAGAGATGTATATATAGATATATGTAGACAGAGATATAATTATTGATAGACACATAAGTGCTCAATATTACATTTAATAAAGAGTTGAACACTCACAACAACCCTATGAGGCAGGGTTTATCATTTCTACAGGTGAGACAGCACAGAAAAGTAAGGTAACTTGCTTAAGGTAACATAGCTGGTAATTTTAGCTGGGATTCCCACCCAGGGCTGTAAAGACTCTTTGCCATGCATACACTAACTTCCTTTGATATTTTTATTCCTATCAAAGAAATAAAAAGAGGAACAAGCAACAGGTATGGCAACAAGCACCTGGCCCTTTGCCTCCCTCTTCAAGGTGCTATAGAGAATGATAAAAGTGAACACTCACAAAAAGTGGGCACTCATAGATACTAATGGTGTATCTTTGGATGTATGACCACTGGGAATATAAATCAGGTGAGTCAGCCTGGGGATTTGCCTGTGAGATGAAGCTGAAATAGGGTAACTGCACTGGGATGGGGGTGGGGAGACAAAGAGAATCAAGACGGAAAGCAGCAGATGTTGGGGTCTTTCTTTTCCTTTTCTTTGCCACTTATATAAAAGAATCTGAGATAAGTCTAGATGTAAAGAGAGGGATTGAGAATTTAGCATGATTAAAGAATTTAACATGATTAAAGAAAAAGGGGAAGAAAACTTAAGACCAACAAGGAACAGAATGAGAAAGTGCTGACTCCCATGGCTACCCAATGGGAGGAGAGGGTGCCTGTCCATGGCATAAGTGAGCCCAGATTCTTAAGTATCTTTGCACATTGGTACACATGGTAGAGAATGACTTACAAACATTGGTTCTCAACTTGGGGGGATTTTGTCCCCATCCCCAACCCCACCTCTACCATATGTCAGGAGACATTTTTGGTTATTGAGACTCGGGGAGGGGTGCTCCTGGCATTTGTGCATAGAGGCCAGGGATGCTGAACATCTTACAATGCACTGGACAGCCCCTCAAAACAACGAATTATCCAGCCTCAAATGTCAATGGTATCACTGTTGAGAACTCTTATGTCAGGGAATTACTTGTTTCTTTGCCTGTATAGGCACAGGACCCTCAGAGGAAAGTTTGGAAACTAATGAAAGGAAAAGAATGGTGTCTGTCCTCTCTCCAGTCTCTCAGATAAGTTTCCAGTTCCTGCATAGAAAGGATTTGGGGCCAGAAGCTGAAATATTATATTTAAGCTGAAATAAATAAATAAATAAATAAATAAATAAATAAATAAATAAATATTTACTTATTTATTTATTTGGAGAAATATGAGTCTGTCAGCCACAGCACTGCTCTTTGCAACCAAAGACTGGGGTGGGGAAGGGGCTATTTCTCCCCCTTCTGCATGGATCCTGACACGGAGCTAGCATTTTAAGAATGTTTTGGGCCCACGCATTAGTTTAAACTTGGTAATCATCAACATACCCAGTTCCCACACATGATTTTGTGAAGAGAGGACAATTTCAGAAGGTTGCTGGGACTGAAAAATGGTAACAAGGTTGGTGGGCAACACACAGTGACTATCACTGGTAGATGGGTGTATAAGCATGTCATTAAATTCTAATCCCTTACCCCCACGACTTCCAGAAATACTTGAGGGGAATTTGAGCGGTGTGGGTGGCTGGAGGACCTGTGTTAGAAGACAGAAGCAAAAACAGGGAATTTGAGGTTTCAGAGTTTTTGTGGCCACACAACAGGCATATACTAGTGAAGACTTGAAAGCTTTTGCATCACACAAGACATACAAAAATAAAACATTTATATGTTGGTAAGTTCTCATGTAGGATTCCCTTCGGACATCAAGACTAATGATAGATATGTAAGAAGAAAATACTTGTTCACATAGTTGGAATGTCAGCTAAAAATCTAGAAGGAAATACAGAGTTAGAAAACCATTATTTTGCAAACACCATGGTAAAAATTTATTTATTTATTTATTTATTTATTTATTTATTTATTTATTATTGTTTTTTATTATTATTTTCTAAAACACATTTTTATTTTTTAGCACAAAAGCAGTTAATTTCACTTATTTTTTATTTTTTTATTTTTTTAATTTTATTTTTTATTTTTTAAAATTTATATCCAAATTAGTTAGCATATAGTGCAACAATGATTTCAGGAGTAGATTCCTTAGTGTCCATTACCCATTTAGCCCATCCCCCCTCCCACAACCCTTCCAGAAACCCTCAGTTTGTTCCCCATATTTATGAGTCTCTTCTGTTTTGTCCCCCTCCCTGTTTTTATATTATTTTTGTTTCCCTTCCCTTATGTTCATCTGTTTTGTCTCTTGAAGTCCTCATAGGAGTGAAATCATATGATTTTTGTTACGAAAAATTTATTTAACTGAGAATTATCAATGGATTCTTAAACTACTGAATAAAAGTTTGAAAAACAGAATATTTACCTAGTCTCAAATTACATCCTCCAAATAGTTAATGATTACAAAGGGAAAAAAATAACTTTACAATGGAGACACCCAGGAGATCCCGTCTTTACTAATGATCAAAATTCACACTTCCTTCACCCTATTAATGAGAGAACGCAATATCATGTGCCTCCTGATACAACAATGAGCTGATGAGGACACATAATCACTCCTGTGCTATTTCTATCAAAAATGTATAAGCTGGATGCAAGCATGGGAAAACAGGAAACAAAGTCACATGTTAGGACCTTGTACAAAAGACAGGTAACTTCAGAGTTTCTCTAAATTAGTGATGACAAGCTGTTTGAAGGAGTCTGGGGCTAGAAGACTTATATGGAAGCTGTGCTTGCACTTTCGTGGGGAGCTGTGTGGGAAGTGGGCTGATAGACATAGAGAAGCTAATACTCCCCACCTTCAATCCCAGGCATATTGCAATCTCCAATTGTCTCTCTTTTTTTAATTCCCATTTTTAAAAAATGTTTAACTATAGCTGACATAATATTAGTTTCAGGTGTACTAAATAATGATTTGACAACTACATACGTTACAAAATGCTTACCACAGCAAGTGTCTTTACCATCTGTCACTCTACAAAGTTATTGCAGTCTTACTGATGGTATTCCCTGTGTTGTACTTTTCATTCTCATGACTTATTTATTTTATAACTGGAAGTCTGTACCTGTTAACGGAGGTTGCAAGTACTAAAAGCATTTATTCTGAAATTAAGTACAATAAACTGAAAAACGTCTAATCATCTCCCAAGACAGAGCTATGGTTACCATTATTAAAATCTCTTGATACCTAGATATTTGATAGGAACTTTCTAACATTATTTCAATGATGTGGGGCTAAACTCAGTGACTTTTAAAATTCATATTCTACTATGTAAGAAGCATCTCTCCTAGCCTGACCCACTGGGTACCATAATTTTTGAGCTCATAAAGGATAGCAGTTTCACAACTGCCATTTATTTAAAAACACTTGTTACAAATTTAACATTATTAAACAATTTTCAAAATGTCCTTAGTAGTTTTTTTCCTGTGCTAATAAGTAAATTATTAAATAAGGTCAATAGTTAGTATCGAGTAGTTTGCTGTTTTATTATTTTCATGGCTATGATCATTGTCAGTTTAAAAATTTTAATCTTGATTACAGATATCAAATTTTTCTATCATTAATTTGACCAACATCGTAGTGATAGCAAAACAAAAAAGAAATGTGATAATATTCCTCTAAGCTGGAAGAACTCTTACATTTAAATCTCAATAAACAGAGAAATATAATTATGTATACACACACACACACACTTTACTAAGTGACGTATAAACTCTAGGTATTATAGTTTAGGAATTTAAACTCTGGCAATAGTAAGTGAAATTATACTTATCATAAAATAATATGACCTCTTTGGTAGGTGTAAAAATGCAAGGATTTGTCTATCAGTCAAGGTTCTTGTTTACCAGTGATAGAAACCAGCTCTGGTTGCCTTCAACAGAAAAAAAAATTGACTAGTTGGGAATCGGTTGGTTCACAGAATGAGGAAAGTACTTATAATCAGACTCAAAATAGACAAGTCTTACAGTTAAAGATCATAGATTGGTATGTATATATGCACACATTCATTTAACTATAATCCCACCTGAAGCATTTCCAGAATTACAGGAAAGTACACACACACACACACACACACACACACACACACACACACACACACACATACACACACCAAAAACCTACAAGGCCTAAGAAAATGATGGGAATAAATGAATGCAACCATACTTGGACAGCCTCATTTCAGATAAGTAAGTGGGTAATGGACTTAGAAGACTTGACAAAAATGACTACTAAACCAGCAGAATGGGAGAGCAGGAAGCAGCACAGCTCACATTACAGTCTCCAAAAGGTTAAGAAGTTGACGAAACCACTATCCACAGAAGAGGGGGTAACGATGAAAAGGTTAAGAGTTTGAACCTAAGCTCCCCTGTCACTCCATGTAGCCAAGTGATTTGGTTCATAGCAGCGGAAGCCCAAAGGTTTGTTTTGCATCACGGGTAACATATCAGCCACTCTTAAATATAAATAGACAGGTAAGTTGAAAACACATTTGAGACAACCCTGAAAAAAAGAAGGAAGGAAGGAAGGAAGGAAGGAAGGAAGGAAGGAAGGAAGGAAGGAAGGAAGGAAGGAAGGAAGGAGGGAAGGAAAAGACAGACAAAAAAAAAAAAAAACTTCCAGCAAAAATACGATCTTAGAAATTTAAAACTCAAAAGAAATTAAACATTCAACTGAGAAGGTGGAAGATATTATACTTGAGGTAATCTCCCAGAACATAGGAAAAAACAGAGTTGAAAAACAGAGAAAAAACACAATTAGAGAAATACACCAAGAGACGCCACAATTGATAGCAGTTCTAGAATGAGAGATGAGAGAAAATCTAAGAGAGAGATAGCATCAAAGAAATAATGAAGAAACCTCAAAACAAAGAAAAGGTTGCATAGGAAAATTGGGAATCAGAATTGGCTCAACACTACAACCTGAAAAAGAATGGATAAATAACCTAAAAATTCTAATAAGAGTTATTTCCAGGGGTACCTGAGTGGCTCAATCAGGTGAGCCTCTGACTCTTAATTTTGGCTCAGGTCATGATCTCATAGTTGATGGCACTGAGCTCCACATTGGGATGTGCTGTGCTGACGAGCAGAGCCTACTTGGGATTCTCTCTCTCTCTCCCTTCTCTCTGTCCCCCCACAACCCATGGCTTGTGCTTTCTCTCTCCCTCAAAATAAACACGCTTTAAAAAAAATAAAAAAAAATTTCCACCTGAACCAAACTATCACACATGTGCAGGTCTTCTATTAAAATTTTCAGAAAATCAAAACTTCAAGAAATGTCCATTCCATACATGCCTTATTAGGAAATAACTGGAGGTATTCCAGCAAGATCAAAGATAACCCCAAAAAGAGAGAGAAATAGGAAACAGAAAGTCTCTAACACAAAAGAGAAATGAAGACAGGAAGATGGCCTCCCTTCCTCAAGATGACACTGTGCATTCCTACAGAAAGCAATCATTCTGGGTTCAATACTCCAATATTCCAATAAAATATATTCCAATAATATTCCAATAAAAGATGACTAAGAAAATGAAATTATGAAAGTACCTGAAATACTGAAATACATTTTACCCGAAGGAGAAAGAGTCAAGGACTAAGTACTCACAAAAGTAAACAAAGCACAAAATTAGGCAATTATTACTCACAAAGGGGAAAAGTTGAGCCAGAAGGAAGAGTAGTCAATGCAAACAGCACAGCTCAGTTGAATAACATTTACTTAGTTACAAAAACATAAAGATTATTAATCTAAACACAATTATAACTATAGTTGGAAATTGGGGGCAAAGTATACTCATTTGAGGTACAGGCCAGGGCAGTGAAAAAGAGTGAAGCTTTCATCTGCCAGAATGTGAGGGTGATACACCTAAAATTCATAAATAAAGAACTAGAAAATAGGTATTTTATTGGAGAGATGTGAAGATAAACACCAAAAAGCTAAAAGAATTCCCAATGGTTGTTTCTGAAAAAGTAGGAAATGTGAATGGAGAAAGAAGAGACCAGTTTCCCTTGAGTTTTGTTGATTCTGACTTGTTAAAAACTGTGTGTATATATAGGGGTTCCTGAGTGGCTCAGTCAGTAAAGCGCTCGACTTTGGTTCAGGTAATGATCTCATGGCTTGTGAGTTTAAGCCCCGTGTCGGGCTCTGTGCTGACAGCTCAGAACCTGGAACTGCTTCAGATTTTGTGTCCCTGTCTCCCTCTGTCCCTCCCCTGCTTGTGCTCTCTCTCTCAAGAAAAAAAAAAAAAAAAAAAAAAAAAAAAACATTAAAAAATTTTTTAAATAAAAAAAAACTGTGTATCTATAACTGCTGAAAATAGAAAACTGTATTGAAAAACAAAACAAGTAACAGCCGAGAGAACTTATGCTGGCAAATTTATAGGCAAACTCATGCTAGAGGAAGAGATTAGGATATCGACTAGACACTGGATAGCTGGGACAATGGTCAGTATCACCACTGCCACCACCAACAAGACTTTTAGGACAGAGCCACGCAAAAAAGCGTCCTCCACACTAGTGGTGTTACCACCTTAAGCCTTGTGAGATATGCAAATCCTTGATCTCTCCATCCCAGACTGCTGAATCACAAAAGGGAGAAGGGGATGAGGGTGGTCAGCAGGTATGTGCCGTTTTCTCCACGCAATTTGGAGCAAGTTGAAGATGAAAATTATTGCTCGAGACCGCTAGTTCTCAGATGTGAGCATGCACCAATATCACCCCTAAGACTTGTTGAAACAGACTGCTAGGCCACACCCCCGGAGCTTCTGATTCACACATCTGGGAGGGAGCCCCCAGTCTTGGCATTTCTAACAAATGTCCAGACAATGCTGACTGACGTAATAGACCTGGGGATTCCACAAAAGCGGTACTCAAAATTCTGTCACAGAACCCCTTCTATTCTTAATTTTTTCTCAGGACTCCAAAGAGTTTTTGTTTATATGATTTATATCTATTAATATTCAACGCATTAGAAAGTAAAACTATTTAAAAATAGTTATGTATTGTTTCTTTTAAAATTAAACACATTACATGGTAGCACCAATGTTTTTTTTTAAATTTCTTTTTTTATGTTTATTCATTTTTGAGAGAGAGAGAGAGAGAGAGAGAGAAAGAGAGAGAGGCACAGAGCGCAAGTAGGGGAGGGGCAGAAAGAGAGGGAGCCACAGAATCCGAAGCAGGCTCTGAGTTGTCAGCACAGAGCCTGATGCCGGGCTCGAACTCACAAACCGTGAGACCATGACTTGAGCAGAAGTCGGATGCTTAACGGACTGAGCCCCCGGGTGCCCCTAAATGTTTTTAATAAGTATATTTTCTAAACAAAACAAACTGAGTATGAAATGATACTCTTACACATTTTTGAAATATCTCTTCCATGTCTGACTTCATTAAAGACAGCTGGATTCTCCTAGCTTCTGCAGCAGTCTGTTGCAATATCACATGTCATATGGCCTCTAGAAGATTCCACTCTATGCTCATGATAAAATCAGTGTGAAACAGGCAAATAACATGCTACTGTTAGTGTGAAATTAGTTTTGACATTGTGAACACCCCCGATAGGGTTCCAGGACAACGCTCTAAGAACTGCTCCTCTAGACCATCCCTATTTTTTATGTTCTCATTCCTCAATAAATTCCAGGCAAGAGCACCTGTTTGGCTGAGGTGTGGATGCCAGAGGTCAGAAAGAGCAGGCATCTGGCCTTTTTGTATCTCTGGTAGGAATGGGAGGTAGAATTCTGCCTCCCACCATAATTAATTTAACTGTAGTTTCTCCAAATACAGGAAAAGATTTAAGATACTGGTCAAAAAAAAAAAAGTCATTGCAATATTGAGCTTTTACCAGAATTCATCTGACAGCTACATCTGGCACTGCAAGGTTACATACAAAATAATCATTTATCTAAAAGGGAACACCAGGTCAAAAGAAAGACACAGCTGGTAAGCACCATTACAGTGATTCCTGATGTAGCAAAAACTGGAGATATTCAGCATACTATGCCTGGCTGGCTCAGTCAGTAGAGCATGCAACTTTCAATCTCAGGGTTGTGAGTTCAAGCCCCACCTTGCATGGGGAGCCAAAAAAACAAAAAACAAAAACAAAACACATTCTCAAAACCAGCCCACTAAAATACTACCCATTATTTTCAGAACAGCTTGTGGGCAATTAAATTTGCCATAAATCCTAATGCAAATGAAAGACATTAGATGCTTCATTGGGGGAAAAAAGTTTTCCTACCCAAACATGAAGATGAAAATTGTATTTTCTCAACAGGATAAACAAGTTCATTGAATACAACCTATCCACTTCATTACCTGTTTAAAATTATTCTTTCACCTTTCTTCTTTGAGAATGGTCCAGAGACACATTTCATACGCATCTGTATCATGGCTTATATTTTAACTAGTTTAGAGCCTATTTTTTAAAAAATGGTTCGCATTGTATCAAGCATTTTGTGTGTGCGAACTACTTTGTTTTTCAAACAACTATTTCTTTCTGACATGCCAGGGTTTGGTTAATACTGTTTATACACTCCACTGTTAGTTCTGTAGTTAGAAGCTATCTTGAGATGCAACGGACAAAGTGCCTGTCATCTTAAATACTGGCGATGCTATTCTAATGGAGTTATTGTTATAATTCTGAGCATCAGGCGAGTCGGGAAGAAACTTGCTCAGAGAGCCACAGGATTGAGGGCTTCTCCTTCAGGTGTGTGGAGGTCGACCTAAAGAAGAATAAACTAGTAGAAAACTTCACTTATGAGCTCTATAAGTACAAAACTACAGAAGTAATAGACTTAAAATGGACTGCTGTAAACATTGTTTCATCACCTAGCAACACTGCGCCCAAGGGCGGAAGGAAAAAAACGTCTTTGGGAGAAAATAATGCGACATGTCACAGTATGAATAGCTAATCATAAGCATCATATTTCACATGAAATGCCAAAAAAAAAAGAGAAAATCTGGGTGTTGGGCCGCCTATTCTTGTTGCTATTTGTATAGATATTCAATAGTAAATAGTATGCCATCTTTAAATTCAAAAACGAAGTGTTCTTAGATCAACAATACTGAACACAGTATTAGAAATTATAATATGCTATAAAAGATGGTAAAATATTGCTCTTCAGAGAAGCGGATGTTTTGTCTACTTCATTTCTCTGACAATCACCCCAATTTAAATAACTGAAAGACCTGAGGGGTCAATTCTGTCTCCTACAGGCGAATTAATTTTCCGTAGGCATTATAATTCTATTACATCAGTGTTACTGTCTTAATAAAGAGTAGATTTCAGTTAAAACTTTGCTGTGATCACTAACAGGCCACTGAGGACCCAGGAGGGCACCACTTTGCCTTCTCTGCAATTCCAGCATCAGGTGAACTCTCAAAACATTGAATTCAGTTCACAACATCTACCTTGAAACTCACCTGCCAAAACTCTAGAAGTCTACAAGAACTCATCTTCAGAAGGTAAAATCTCTCGCAGATCATAAGCCAGAAATTTAAAAAAGTGAGAAAACTCACTCCACAGAAGGGAGTAAATGACAAGGAGCAGTAAAAATCAGCTTGAGCCAATTATATCTGCTGTAAAGAATTTCTGTCATTCTGTGAACTAATTTAGGAGCCAGTGTATTCAGAAGTCAGAGTGATGCGGGAGGCAAGGTGCACAAAAATATAATGCAACATTATCCAACAAACAGTACAGGGCAACAAAAGGAAAACAGAGGAGCGTGAGGCAAGTCAGACCCTTGGGGAATACAGGATTTTATTAAAGACAAGGCTAACTTCTAGAAATAGCTATAGAGCATAAGTAACAACCTTTGCAAAGGGCTACTATTTTCGGCCATTAACATAGTATCTCTCCTTACAGAGAACAGGTGATGAGAGAATGAAAAGGCAGGGATCTTTGCTACACTAGGAGCTGCCTGCCTTGACTTTGCTCTATAGCTTCACAGGAAACAACAGCTCTGCAAGCCGAAGTCCATGTGCACATATTCCTGAACACTGTGAATCAACAATTAGGTTCTAGAACTATCCAATGGTCCTAAATGAGAATCTCATGTACACATTTTCTAGCAGCAACATAACTGGCCTTTCAAAGGATATTTGTTTCTGAGAAGCCATAGAGAACAGCAACATTAATTCCTAGAAATGTCATTAAATATTAATGAAGAGTAACATTTATTATCAAGTAAAATTCACAGATGCAGGAGATCTTTAATTTGAAATGCCAATTCATCTAACAGGATTCATAGGATGAAACTATGCAACTCATAAATTGGCTTTCACTTTATAGTTTGGGCTCTGGCAGGCGGTGAAATTAGGTACCTCGCAATTCATGCAAACGACTGTCAGTCCAGTCCGAAAAAACAGGCACCACTCGGGTATTAGGCCTCAAATATCCTAACACATGAATTGTTAATTACACTTTTCCTTTTGAAGTCGGACTGTACCAACTACTATAGTTTGGTGTCTGTTTAAATAGGTATTTGGGGGAAAGGCAACTAAGTATACCTGGACCCTTCTGAGTAGCCTGCTGCCTATCTCCATTTTAACCTAACCCAACACTGGTTCTGCCTGGCTTGACCACAGTACCACCTTGTACTCATCCCAATCTCCTCATTTTGCCATCTGGGACTTGACCGTGTCTTCAAAGCTCCCCAACAGCCAAGAATGGAAAACCCTCCACCTCTGCTCTGTTGTAGACTTCTCTCCTGCACTCCAGATCGAACTGGAACTTATCACAGGACAAAGATCCACTTGCCATTCTCAGTTTTCTGTTCTTCCTTCTTCGAAGCCACAAAGATAAATAACATAAATAACTGGAAGCAAACGTGCTGACCTACCTGAACAACCCATGATAACTGTCCCCCAAGAAGAAATCTCTTAAAACTACCTTACTGGCTCATTTTGGTAGCACACGTTTATTTGATTCAGCCACATTCTGCAAGGTAAGCTGAAGCTAACACTCCTGTGTTTGTTACTTTGCAGCATTTCATTTTTAAAACTGCAGTATAAAAGAACATAATAAGGGCCTGGAGTGTTGATTTTTCTAAAACATGGATATGAATCAAGTTTCCCCACAGAATTACATATTTCTTCTAGAAATCAGAAGGGTGCTCTACTGTCAGCCTTGCCCTCAAGGGCCATTTGAGGCAACTGTCCTACTAGACAAAGGGTCTTAGCATCTCGGCCCCAAATCAGATACAATCCTTATTACTCACTTTTGAAGAATCTAATGCTATCAACAGTTCCCATCTCTAGGTGCATGAGGATATTAGGATTAGTTACTGTGTAAATCGCCTCTAGCTAGGTACCTAGACCATGCTTATAACCAAAAAAAAAAAAAAAAAAGAAAGAAAAAAATTAATTTCAGGATAGCTTTTTCTTTCAGTAAAGGGAGAAAAATCTAAGTAGAACTCTAAAATATTCATAAGTACTAAAATCTGTTCTGTTAAAAAGAGAAAGAATTATAGCCCTGATATATTTAATGTGAAACTACTTTTAAAGGTCAGTTATCTCCTGTTTCGCCTTGATTTGCCACATGATTTAATCAAAGGAGAGGGACCATGAGATGGGTCTCTTATAATTAATAGACTAAACATGCCCATCATTTTATGACATCTAAATATTTTAGAGCTTAACCCAGAAATCTTAAGTACAGATTACTCCAACCTATTACATTTTTGCTCTAAAAAAATTCTTACATAATAACCATAGAAAGAAGAGTGCCTCAAACTTTTCCACTCCTGAATTAATAATCATTTGCCATCGGTTTCTGGGATGATTCTTACAAATAACTGCACAGCTTCTGTTTGGTTGATCTTATCATGCTAGCAAGCCTGTGGTAACAAATAGAGTTAAGAATTAACTTTCTAAAGGGAAAGCAACAACAATTCTGCAACAAAAACTCAGACCTATTAAAAAGGATTTTCTCTTTATTTTTTTTTTTCGCCCTGACTTTCAATAGGCCTTGGGTTTCTTAGCCTGACAGAAATGAACACGTCAGCTTTCATTGCAAATCACTGCCCAGCTAAAATGGGATTTTGAAAAGATGTGCCACCTTTTTCATTAATAATAACATCAAATTCTTTTTTTTTTTTGGTTTGCTTTATAGACATATCCTTCTCAGTTTCACAAATCATTTCTTTGTGACTATGGATCTAAAAAGAAAAGACTGAAGAAGACTGAATTCTTTTCCTCTGTCACTGTGAATTACATAAATATAAGATATAGAAAGTCTTTCTGCCTTAAATACCAGTAAATCTCTTCCAAAAATCTGATTCCAAGAAAGCAAAGGAGAAAAAGTTGAAGCCAGGAAACAAGGAAGAAAGGATGGAGGGAAGAAAGGAGGAATGGAGGTGGGGAGAGAGGGAGCAATACCCTTTATATGAATAAATCTAAACATAAAAAGAAGTTACAGAAACAAGTATACCAAAAGACTCAATTCTCAAGAAAAAGTTGTTAATTCAACCTATTAGCTTATTTACAAACCACTTTTATTATCAATAATGCATGATTCAGAAACCAGGATAATATTAAAGCTCAAATCTTATGATTTTGCACAATTTGCCACCATGGGAAGTTGGTGCACTGCAGCATTGACAAGGCACAGATGGGCTGAACCTTAGTATAACCCCAACAATTAGCTTCTCGTAGGATATATGAGTTATCTATGGTTCTCATGGATTGCCTTTTTGTCTTCATCAGCATTTGTCTGCGGTTTACAGGGACCGATTAATATATGGCATTTGTATTTCACAGGCACAGCCATCAGGCTGTCACTTTTGCCTCTAGGTAAACATATGCAGTTTGAGGCAATTGTTCTTTATAATTTCCATACCAGCCTCTGATGGATGGAATGCCAGAGCTATAAAATCTTGTTAGTAAAACAAAAACTCGGTCCAGGTGTTTGTGATTTTTTATGATTTTGACTTTCAAGGTCAAAGCGCTACCTTTGTAGTCAGGCTTCCACACAGCTCAAGGGAAAACTGGTGAGTCCAATGGGAAGTACCAGAGTCTTTCTTCTCATGAATCATAGAGCAGCAGCCTCAGACCCCCTGCTAGAAATGCAGAATCTCAGGCTGGGCTCCATACCTGCCACATCAGAATCAACACTTCAGCAACTTCCTGGGATTTGGGGTGTACTTTAGTGTTTGAAAAGTCAGCTAGAAAGATTGCCTTCTAGTATGCAATACGTTCCAGCAGTTTAAAGCCATTCAGGTGGACTCTGAGAACAGCCCCTCCCAACCCGAATCTTAAGTCGTTTTAACTATGTCAGCTGTGTTGATGGATTAATCTCACATACGTAATCCGATACCAAATGACTTTGTGTATTCAGTTCTTAGAACCACTCTGCCAATTAATTACCCAGGCTGATTTTGATTTTAAGTTCCTTTGACTTAATTTACACAAACAAAACAAAACTTTTACATTCAGAAAATCTCAGGAGCCAGCATATGTGGGAATAAACCCAGTAATCAGGTGGGCCTCAAAGTTACTTAAATGTATTACTATTTAATGACGTGTGCATTTAAATGATGAGTTTACTTATTTTTTTGTAAAGGGCCAGATGGTAAATATTTGAAGCTCTATGCACCAACAAGCAATATAACTTCATTTGTATCCAAATTTAGTATTCCCTACATTAAAGGGCAGAAGTCATTGTTAGGTCTTGGCCATACAAAAAAAGGCAATGGTCAGGATTTCATTCATAGGCTACAGTTTGCTGATCTATGATTTGGGTGAGCAATCTAAAATGTACAGAATGAGGGTCTGAGACCTAAGAGATAGCATTCTGGAACAGGATCCAGGAGCCACTTTTATATTTTTCCTGTAGGTACAGCAAATCTATTTGTCACTGTAGTCCTAGCCCCTGCCAAGGCTTTGGTCTGGTGAGGCCAAGAGGCAACATGACATAGTTCTATGATTCTGAAGAGAAAGGGTAAGGATAACATGGATTTAGTTACCATGTATTATTGCATTAGTAATGAGCATGTGCCTCTTTGATACTCTAAGGAAGTAAGTTTCCACTCAACAAAGGAAAAGTCTTCTTCTAAAATAGGGAATAAACTTACAGGACACTCTGCAACATAAGGTAGTAAGAACGTTTTTTAAAAACAATTTTTTTTAACGTTTATTTATTTTTGAGACAGAGAGAGACAGAGCATGAACAGGGGAGGGGCAGAGAGAGAGGGAGACACAGAATCTGAAACAGGCTCCAGGCTCTGAGCTGTCAGCACAAAGCCCGATGCGGGGCTCAAACTCACGGACCGTGAGATCATGACCTGAGCCGAAGTAGGACGCTTAACCGACCAAGCCACCCAGGCTCCCAAGAGTTTTTTAAAAAGCCACTTTAGGGGTGCCTGGGTGGCGCAGTCGGTTAAGCGTCCGACTTCAGCCAGGTCACGATCTCGCGGCCTGTGAGTTCGAGCCCCGCGTCAGACGCTGGGCTGATGGCTCGGAGCCTGGAGCCTGTTTCCGATTCTGTGTCTCCCTCTCTCTCTGCCCCTCCCCCGTTCATGCTCTGTCTCTCTCTGTCCCAAAAATAAAATAAAAACGTTGGAAAAAAAAATTAAAAAAAAAAAATTCAGTTTACATACTGAATAGACTAACCATACCAAAGATTAATGACTGAGATTTTGTTCAAGTATAGCTAAGAAATTTCTAATTTTGCATTTTCTTTTTTTCTAAGAAATGTTCTGCAACTTAATTAAAGAGAGGCCCTAAAAAGGTTATGTTCAAGGTTCAGGGGGTGTGCTGTGCAACTGCCCTTTATTATCTTAAAATAGTTACTTGATCTGTGTGTGTGCATGCACTTTCAACAATGCTACTGCTTTAAGCTACCAACAGGAGTGTCCTGCTTGGGAGTAGTGGGGTGCTAGGCTCAGGGTGAGTGTGGACCATGAGGGGAAGATGATGACTATAAGCCTGGAAGGAAAGAGGGTAGGCCTGGAGGCCAAGCTCAGGAACCCCTCAGATTTACTTCTGGAAATGGATAGATACCATAAATGAGTCATGGTAAGCTATGACCATGCCACCAATAAGATTAAAAAATTCTTAATTTCTGCCCATCAGAGTTAAGGTCTACTTTCTGGTATCCTTCTGGCTCTTTGTGAATGCAACCAGTTCTGATTCATGAAGGTTAAGAATTTGCTCTTGAAGAGTTTGTACTTGTTATCATTCTCTCTAGCATACTTCTGAAAAACAGCAGAGACTCAATGCACCCGTCTCTTTATGGCTGGATGTTTTTGCCGTGGCAGAGTGGAGTGGAGTAGAACATAAAGCCTGTGACGTGGGAGTGGCCCTGTGAGCTCTGTGCTTTAACTTTCTTTTTTCATTTTTTCTTTTTTCAGTTTTTAAAGTTTATTTATCTCTGAGAGAGAGAAAGACAGAACATGAATGGGGGATGGGGCAAAGAGAGAGGGAGACACAGAATCCATAGCAGGTTTCAGGCTCTGACCTGTCATCACAGAGCCTGACGTGGGGCTCAAGCTCATGAACTGCGAGATCATGACCTGAGCCGAAGTCAGACGCTTAACCGACTGAGCCACCCAGGCGCCACTGTCCTTTAACTGTAGATATTAGTTTTAGGGCCTACTGAAAACTCACTTTCCCACCCACACCCTTGGCAAACATTGCTAATCCATCACAGCACAAGGTGCCGAGCTTAAGCGCTCTCAGACTGCAAATCATTTGATCCGGCATTAAAGAAGAAACCTATAGTCATCCCTTGTCTGTAGACACATTTGCGAAGCATGGTGCTTAGTACTAAGAGCAAAGACAATACTGCAGGCATTAGGAATGTGAATTTGACTACTGTATCAACTCTCCTATCCTGTGTGTCAGTAACCTAAAACGAGATACTGGTGGAACCGCATATAAAACCACAGATCTCAATCATCCAATGAAGAATGATCCAGCTTCCTCAGGAAGTCCTGTTTTATGCTCTCTGGGGTCCAGTGGTGCCCCGCTGTCAGCGTATGCTACTTCTAGGTTGGTTTGCCTAATGTCCACTGAAAAGCAACTAGTAGGGCCTTTCTATAAGTACAGCATTATGCACAAAAGTCTAATTTTTTGCAAAGATTCCTTAGGTTCTGTTAAGGTGCCTATTGCCTAAATCATCTTGGGAACATCCCATTAGCAGATTTCTTGGCATTTAGTCTAAAAATTGCTAATACCAGATACATAACTGTGATGTAAGAGAGCAAGGCTCTCTTTTCTCACATGTCTGAATTCACAAGCCTATTAGTGGAAACTTTATATTCCACAGCAGAAGGAAATAGGGAGATGATGAATAAGAAAAGGTTTGGGTTCTGTTAAAATATAATATCCCGGAGCTTTTCCAGGGAAGGTGGCAAGAAACATGTCTGTGTTGGCTGTCATTCCAGGGAGCATGACATTAATTTTACTTTCTGCTAGTCAAGATATGTTTATTCGGTTTAAGTCAATTTATAGGCACCTGATGTGCACCTACAAGGTGTACAGGAAACACATAAAAGTGCATTTTCCCTTTGCTTCAGAATCCCCGAGTCAGCTATTCCTTCCCTGGCCCCGTTTGTCTGCCCAACTCCGTCTTGTCGATAGCTGGTTGCTAAACGTTCATCCAATTTGGGCTCAGCCATTTCACGTCTGGCTGCCGGAATATTGTGACCTGGCATTGGACTGTCTATTCTGTCTTCAACTGCCATCGTTCAGGAAATTATTTCTAATGTTCTCCCAACACCTCCAACTACCAATGTCCCAAAACCTAAGCTGAGAAGTAACCACCTGGGCCTCATTTCTAATCCCTTAACCAAACAGGAGAAATTAAAGATGAGAAGCCCTAATGGCTTTTGACTGAGTCCATGAGTTTCAGCATCATCTCCACGGATCTCAGAAGGCTTCCAACACTTTCATTTCCAACACAAACGGAAAACCTTTCAGATTTCACTTTTTCCTGGCAGAGCTAGGTAATTTCTACACTCAAAGGGATGGTGTCCTTCACAATTCCACCACCTTCTTGGGTTCTAGGTGCTGAACTCTAACCAAGAATTATGGACAAACTCTGGTCAGACATTGGGCATATCTGCACAGAAATCCCGGCACGAACTCACAACACTTTGCCTGAACTCGCTCAGCCAAGAGAGTACACCAACAGAATCCAGTTACCAGCAACGAAAGCCAGGGAAGGGGACTCTGCCATCAATGAGATGTAAAGACAGAGGAAATTAGGCGTCAATACTGACTGGCTCAAAGCACAGACTGGGAAGACAAGAGCAGGGGGAAAACTCTTCAAATTGCCTTTCAGCTTTCTCTAAAAAAAAAAGAAAAAAAGAAAGAAAGCAATTGTTATTCAAAACCCAAGTTATAGAAAAGAAAACATAAACTAAACAGCTGTTCTTTCCCATCATAAAAGGATATCATAGCCAATTATCTCCACCGTGAGCAGCAGGTAATATACATTTCTAACACTTCCTTGGCCACACCCACATTTTGAAGATTATTTACTTTGGGCAGAATCCTCATATTGTTTATACTTTTGTCTCCGGCTTTGAAACTGAAAATCTCATGACCATCTGGAAATTCTGTTATGTCTTCTAAGAGGCATTCTCCCCTGTAAGTTATTAATATATTACACTTGACAAATAATTACCTCTTACTTTGTGCCAGGTATTACTCTAGACATTTGGTATTCAGAGTGAATAAAACAAAGATCCACGTCTGCATGGAGCTTACAATCAAGTCAAGGGGAGGGAGAATGGAGAGTAGGAGAGAAAAACTACAATCAGTTGAAATAATAAATCAGTAAATAATGCAGTATCGTACAAGACAATCCACACCAGAGTCAGGGTAAGGAGAGTGCAAAGAACAGAGAAAAAGACGGTGTTGCAGATTGTAGGAACCCATCTTTCCTCTGAACCCACAGCACTGTGCAGCTCTGCACTGTGCAGCTCTTATTTCTACCTACCTCTTATTTTTTTTCCCTATCAAAATCCTTATCAAGGCAGCTTAGCAAAGTGGTTAAGCACCTGAATTTGGAATCAAACCTAAGATCTAATCCTTGCCCACTAGCTATGAGCTGTGAACTAATAATTTTGGCAAGTTATTTAGCATCTCTAAACCTTAGTTTCTACCTGTCATTTGTGGTTTTGTGAGGGGTAAAGGAAAATTTTTTTTAATTGGACCTAAAGTAACATCTAGACATATTAAGGACGAAGTACATGGTATATAGTATTGCCTTCTACATACAAAGTATTCTGCACTCTTAGTGATTTGTCCGCCTGCCAGAGATCGTCCCCCTCTCAGAGATCGGCAGAGTTCCTGGGAACAGGTCTGCATCCACAGCAGCAGCACCTAACAGCAGAAACCCTGAGTTCATAAAAGAAGACACACCTTCTAACCCAAAATCTGGGTTTTGGATCTCTTCATCAGCGACATGAGAACTCACTAATAAATATTTAACAAACTGATAAAACAAAATTAAGGTATTAAAACTCCGTTATGCAAGACAGATGCTCAAGAAATGTTTCCTGAGTTGAGTCAGCAAAGACTCAAGGACGATAATGGATTTGACTGGAGAGTATTTTCCTGATAAACAGCTGAAGTTTGTTCTCTGGAGAGAAAAGCGGATTAGACCTTGATAGTCTTCGCATCTTCTCTGGGATGACAGTGATTCTTTAAAGAAGTCTCTAAGATAAGACTTTGAAAGTGGCTCCTTTGCTACAGCGTGTGGATAAAAAGTTGCCCTGTAACTTCCAGTGAAAGAAAAAGGAATATGATGAATGCCCTCGCCCAATCTCCTTTTCCCTAAACCCAAGATAAGGTTCCAGGATGCCATAGAGTGCTAATCCGCCCTGTGAGATTAACAGAGGGAAAAGTGTGTAAATGCCGGTTTCTGGTCATCTATTTTAAAACAAAGTGGAATTTCATAGACAATAAAATACTGCTTCCTGTATGACTCTCTACCGCTCTCTTTGGTAAACTAACCTAGGGTTTCTTTTTTCTCTGCAGCCCAGATGCTGCCTCGTGACTGTATGTCTGTGAGCCACTTCCAGATGGACCCCCAAAGTTCTTACCACTGCAATTGCTATTACCGGCTCATTGCTGCTGGCAAGTCTATCAGAAAATAAAAATATGTTATGGAAGTTAATAACAGTCTGTCACCTTCCCAGGAGAGGAACAGCTGTGTAACACACCCAATAATGGACTAAAACTTAGAGTACAAGGAGCTTCATCACCACGTAATTGAAAGGAAATGACATGGACAGGGCAGGAAACATTCCTGGGTAAGCAACACATCTAACAAGAAAAAGCACTGGGGGAAAAATCACTATAAATCATGTAATTTTAAAATTGTCTTTTTTGGGGCACCTGGGTGGCTCAGTCGGTTAGGCATCCGACTTTGGCTCAGGTCATGATCTTGCGGTCCGTGAGTTCGAGCCCCGCGTTGGGCTCTGTGCTGACAGCTCAGAGCCCGGAGCCTGTTTCAGGTTCTGTGTCTCCCTCTCTCTCTGACCCTCCCCTGCTCATGATCTCTCTCTCTCTGTCTCAGAAATAAATAAACGTTAAAAAAATTAAAAAAAAATTGTCTTCTTTTCCAGAGGGAGGCTGTAGTTTGATTATATTTTTTAGAATATAAGAGTTCTCCAATTAACATGTATCATTGTGTGTGTCTAATATTTTAAGCTGATGACCCACTTGTATATCTTTGCTTAATTCTTTGTTTTTATCATGCTTCCTAAGAGGGCTATTCATACATTTTCTGGTTTACCTTCTTTCCAGGCATATGGAGGGATTGTATTTTCTTGACTCATTTGAGGTTAGGCATGGCCATGGGACTTGTTTGGTCTATGAAATGTAAGTGAAAATAACATACGTCCCTTATGAAAAGTTGTAAAAGCAAATCCCCCAAAATATCTGGCAACTTTGCCCAAAACAGTATGTGATAGAAGCTGCCAGCCATCCATGGTAAGGGTTCTTAAGAAAATAGAAAGATAGAAACAGAAGACAGAAATTCTGTCATCCTTGTTTCCTACACATTAACAATGAACAGAGCTCTATCAATAGACCTAGAACAAACATGAGAACTAAGCTTTACTTGGTGTTTGGTCACTGAAATTTGGGGCTTGATGGGGATCACGGCATCAGGTAATGAATCCTGATTGATAAAGAGGCTTAATAATTAATTTTTTTTAATTTTTTTTCAATGTTTATTTATTTTTGGGACAGAGAGAGACAGAGCATGAACGGGGGAGGGGCAGAGAGAGAGGGAGACACAGAATCGGAAACAGGCTCCAGTCTCTGAGCCATCAGCCCAGAGCCCGACGCGGGGCTCGAACTCATGGACCGCGAGATCGTGACCTGGCTGAAGTCGGACGCTTAACCGACTGCGCCACCCAGGCGCCCCGCTTAATAATTAATTTTAAGCAATTGATTTTATTTTATTATTTATTATTTTTTTAATTTTTTTACATTGATTTATTTTTTTGAGAAACAGAGTGAGACAAAGCGTGAGCAGGGGAGGGGCAGAGAGAGGAGACACAGAATCTGAAGCAGGCTCCAGGCTCTGAGCAAGCGGTTAGCACAGAACCTGATGCGGGGCTCGAACTCACACACTGTGAGGTCATGACCTGAGCCAAAGTCGGACGCTCAACCGACTGAGCCACCCAGGCGCCCCAAGCAATTGATCTTAGAGCACTTAACGTGACCTTGGTGATGGCCCGTGCATCAGTGGTTTTAAGTTCAAAGTTTTCAGTAAAAGATAGCAAAGATTACAGCATGTGTCCAGAGTTCTCTGCTCTGAATAGTTTTGAAGCAGAACACGTGATAAGATAAAGAACCCATTTCCATAAACGGCCAGGAATAAAGAGCATCCCTCGGCTCCAACCTCTGACAATGGTGTATTCAGTTCAAAACACATGTCTTAAACCACATCAATTCAGTTTCACATCTTTGGTGATGGACAATAACTAATCAGGAAAGCCCCTTTGTTGGGGCTGCACTGTGGGAAGAGACAAAAACACTGGGTGTATGTTGGGTTCTAGGTTCCTCCGGTGAAGCCCTGGCTTTCAGTGATTCATAAAATAAAAGGAAGAGAGACAACTCATAGAGGTGCACACTACCAAGGGTGAACCTGATTATGTAGATGATACATCGATAGGATATTTAGGAAAAGGCAAGAAAGCAAAGGAAAGGGCTTGAGTAAAGAAAAAGGATTTTAGAAAAAACGTGTTTCAATTATAATAATACCACCTCCAAAAAAAAAAAAAAAACAAAAACAAACCCGGAAACATTACCTTTTCTCACCTGAACAGATGGAATAAGATTTCTATTACGAGTTTAAAGAGAAGAGGTAATCGTCTCACACATGACCTAAACTGATGGAACTTAGGAGGGCATAAATACTAGTTATCAAAAGAACATATGCCTTAAAGCAACTTAAAACGTCACTGTCTTTGTGGGGAAATGGAGTGTGGGGACATTTAAAAACAGTTCACTAACCTGTGGTTCAGTTGCAAGCACCTGTAAGTTTGAAAAGAAAACTTCTTGATGCTAGGGAGGGGATGCAGCATTACTTCTCACTGTTTTACAAAAGAACTATGTCTAGGAGTTCAAGCGATGCTGCGACAATCCCCATGGGGCAGTTATGTTACCCCCTTACAGTTTCTCAGGAGGAAGAACTAAGTGTCTCATATCGATAGTTCCTATATGTGTCTCCTTATTGACATTCAGAATTGGGAATTTTATCTTATAATTATTCCAGGAAGTAATTTTCAGAAGCTGATGACTTAGACGATAAAACAAATATGTTTTGCAATTTTGTTTTTGCGATTTTGTATTTACTTTTAGGTAAATATTTTTATGGGAATGACATAATTCTCATAAAACCTCATGTCGTTTCATTACATCTAATTTGAGCTCTCTAATGTTATAGAAGGCCTCTTTAAAAATGCTTTTATGAAAATATATAAATTTACATGTTGATTTATACATCAGAAATCCACCTACCCTATTAAAAAAATCCTTCTAATGGTCTGCATGGCTAAATGGAATTTAAAATAAACCCCCCAAATATCTGGTAACTTTGCCCAAAACAGTATGTGATAGACGCTGCCAGCCATCCATGTGAAGGGTTCATGAAAAATAGTTTAAAATTATATGACTTTTATGTTAAAATAATATCACCACCAAACTTTAATGAGCACAAATTAGCTACTAAAATTTTTGTGCCATGAAGTTCTCTTAGAATTCAATTAGCACAAACTTCCATACATTTGACTTGATGATCTAGACTTAGGATGTGCATTACACATAATTTCTTCCACTAATGAAATAACAAGCATGCTTTAGACCTGGTAGAAGTCTTTTAATGAAGTGTGTGACTTCCTGACATGCTTTGGTGTGTGCTTTACGAATATGGAAGAACGGATTGTAAACTCCACCAAGCAATCTTTAGTCAAAAGGGGGCAATCAAAATTTTAAAGCCTGATCTGGTGCAGCATACTGGCATAAAATTAATAGTGACAGCCCTAATGAAATCCTTTAATACGATGATCAAAAAGAGCCTATGAAATAAAGTACACATATAATCTAAAAATGCGTTCTTAGCCCTGGAGAAATGAAGGTTAGGAAAATGTTCTGAGTTCTTCAAACTTCTTTTCACTAATAATAGCTCACACCTATACAGACATTTTAACTTTTACAAAGCACTTTCATAACTTCCACCTAATTGTATCCTTACACCATCTCTGTCAAGTGGTCATGGGGTGAATCACTGTTCCCACTTGTCATCAAGGAAACTGCTTCCAAAAGCAATTTTTCAGGGACTTACTCAAGGCCAAGAAAATCACTGGGAGACTAGCCCTGGAAACTATATTATGTAACTTCAAATCCAGCCCTGTTCCACATAGACAAAACAACTCCAATGAATAATAATACCTCCTGCTGGTGATAACCATTCTCATAAAGAAGACTGTACTCTGTTCTGTGAAACAGCATTTCAAGAAAGAAGAAACTTGACATGGTTTAGAGACAAATAAGAAAGATGGTTCATATATGAGAAATACACTATGGCGGGAGAGTGCCCTGAAACTGATTTGTTGGGATATTTTAGCCTTGTGAGCAAAAGATTAAGCAAGGACTTACTATCATTAACCAACAGCATACAGCCTTTTCTGTTGAAAATTTAAGACAGAATGGCAAGGTATATCAGAAGATAAGGTCATGTTGGGTTGCTAAGAATATCCTAAGATGAGAATTCCCAGATGCCAGTACTACCAGGTGATTTACGCAGATCTGTTCCTGAGAGATTGTTAAGGCTGGGTACAGAGTGCCGCCAATTTGGGTATGAGAGACCCCAAAGGCAAAAGGATATATTTGGGAATTCTCTACCTTTGATGGTTCACCTCCATCATTTCTAAAAAAGACTTGAGTCTAAATGGAATGGAGCCTTTCTTGAGTCACACTGAAGTTTGGTTACTCTACTTTGCATACAGAGATAGTCTTTCAGAATTTACAGAAGTCTCAGAAACGATCCCAAACCAACAGGGACATATAGAATCTGCACACATTTCTATCCATACATGTATACATGAGGTAAGCATACAAAAGACAAGTTGAGAGTACTAAACCAGTTCTCTATGTTTGTGTTGAGCTGGGAGCATAGCATGGCAGCTGAGTACATGTTCATGGCATTCACATAAGTTTCAAATGCTCATAACTATAGTGACCAATAATTCCAAATGTACTTTATACAAAGTAATTTTTAAAAGATAGTGTCAACTTATTCTGAAAACAAAAAAAAAAAAAATTAAAAAATCAAAGACAGGTCACATGGTTTTCTAACTCTAAGCATCATCATCTTGACTAACTGCCAAGAGACAGCCGGTAAATTCAGGCATTATCATATATAGCTCATAGAATGAATATATATATATATATATATATATATATATATATATATATATATATATGGATATATTATACGAGGAACAATTTGAAGATGGCTATATGTTGAAAATGACCAATCTACTCTTTGGAATCAGATGTGTGAGGCAATTTATCACACATGTGATTATATAAAATGAACTTAAAAATAGCTTTGAAGTCCATTTCCAATTGGAATTCTTTACTATATAACTTGTGCATCCCCTTAATTACATGACTAAAAGAATAAATCCTGTTCGAAGATATTTCTGTACTCAGTAACTCAGATCTTAACTGAGTTCCAAAGAAAAGTTAAAATGTTGGTTGACTGCCTGATTTGCTAAGTCCAGTAATGATTATGACTTGGCTCTCTATTCTCCTCTAACTTGAGCATTCTTCCTATTCATCTTCATATATTGTACCTATAGCAAGGGTATATTGGATTAGAAAATGTCCCCAAAAAAGTATTCTTTTCACTCTAAGATGCTATCAATACTACGATTCACCACCAGTTTAGTCAACAGTGGCTTTGTTTTGATTTTATTTGGGCGATGGACATTGAGCTAGACATTTCACAGCAATAAATTATAGTAATTATTAGTTTTACTCACACTCTACAGATGCTCCAAGATCTCCTACAGAAGTTTCTTCTATTTCCCTGTGGAGCCTACCATTTGTCCAAGCAATCTGTATAACAGAAGTCCCAAAGAGCTGGTCTGGTAATGGCAGAGTCCTCTGTGGAAAGCAAGTAACAAGAACAAGTAAGTCAGTAATGCCAGAATCTTCTTTCAGAGATGGATGAAGGCAAGAATAAGAGTACTCAAGCACTCATACATTCTGTCTGTCCTATCCCTGTGAGGGCTGGTCTTATATACACCATGTAGACTGTGATACAGAAGACAGACCCAGTCACTATCCCTCAGAGCTCAGAATCTAGGCTTTGATAATTACTAAGTATGGTGCGTCCAGAGAATGAAATATAACTTAGTTCATGTTTGAATGTGATGATGGGAAGGCATGGAGAATGTTGGTCAAGGAAATCTTCTCTGAGTAAGATTTATACTGGGATTTTAGAGAGATTCAATTGGATGGTGAGGTGCTAACTATTCCAGACAGAGGAAACACCACATATGACCATAAGTTTCAAATGACCTTCAAGGAATTGAGTGCCATTGTAGATACCCACAAATGCTTATCAACTGAGAAATTAACTACTCCTGGAAGCAAGAAATCTATTATTCACAGGTACGCATTGGCTATTGAACCCCTTTTCAGTAACGGTCTTTGAGCTTCTCTGATTTTCAGGCTCTATAAGCTTCCTTTCTCCCTGATGCACATTTGCTCCATTTATATTGGCTCTAGGCTCTGTTCCCTATCAGCATCTGCGACAATTCTTGTAACAATCACAGCGAATCAAGCAGGTGACTAGTATAGTAGATACAACATAATCTTTGTGGAGCCAACCAGGCCCACATTCACTCCGTTCTACAGGGATGTCTGCTGGGGGCAGGGGCAATTGGAAGAGGAAAGAAAGTATATGAGTTGGGATGCAGGAAGATGAAATCAAAGAGGCAAAATGTTGATAACCAATGAAGTTCTGAGTGAGGGGACACAAAGGTTCTTTATGTTCTTCTCCCTACTTTTGTGTGTCCTTGAAAAATTCCACAGTAAAAAAGATTTTTAGAAATCTACTTTCCATCACATATGAGTAGTTTAATCCTGGGTAAGTTATTTACCTCCTCTGAATCCCAATTCTTCAATTTAATAAATAAGGGAAATGTTCACCTCACAGAGTTCATGTCAAGATTAAATGAAAAAATAGAAAAGGACTAAAAAGGATGGGGGACAGGGTCCCTATGAACTGCTACAAACATCAGTGCCCTTTAAGTTTACCAATTAAAGACCCAGAACCAATGCCAAACTTACAGCCCTCTAGCCCTGGCTCTGGGTCCTAAAACTTCTCTATTCTTAGTGAACACATGAAACACCTGAAGACCTTGTCAAAATACAGATTCCAACTCAGTTCATCTTGGGGAGTCCCAAGATAGTGAATTTCTAATAAGCATCTAGGCAATGCTGAAGCCACTGGACTACAGATCATACTCTATGAACCAAGCCCTGACTTCTGTTTTATTTCTGAGACGAAGTGTCCAATTTTACCCTCTTCTAATTGTTGGATTTCTGTCTTATTCTCCTGTTGTGAGCCCCTGGCTAGGTAACTCCCCAGAATTTTAATCCCTTGAGGACTGAGGTCCCTAGACACAGGCTGACAATTACCCTCAGAGTCTACAAACTTGTTCTTAACCTCAGGAACAGAAGTTTCTCTCAACAAGGCCCCAGACTCTGATTTCTTTTATGGATCCCTGAGGAATTTCTGCTTCCAATGTTGTTATGTTGCCTTAATCACCTCATCATTCCTACATGAACCTCTCTTCCTTAGACTACACCGGGCACCAAATGGTTCTCTGGAGAAGCACTGGCTATCTTGGCACAGTGTGGACGTGCCCAGTGGAAAATCTTCCAATTGCCTGCATTTGGATGTGTCCCTTCAGTGTTTCTTTCTCAACCCCAGTTGAGAGTTTCATATCCAAATCCTTTCCATTAACAATCTCCCCACCAACATTTTCAGGCAGCCAATGCTTTCACACCCCTCTATAGCAAGAGAAACCTTTCAATACTAGAAGAGGAGAAAGATGCTTGAACCCATCAAATGTATGCAATCAGTAATGTGTTTCTTTGTAAGCAGATGCTTTATTCGAAAGCAGCCTTCAATGAGTGAACATGAAACTTTTGTCAACTAGTTTATGCAGAACTCTAGAACAAGGCTCAGAATGATTTTTTCTAATCTACTCATTATCATCATCCTTGTAACTTTCAGAAGAGTTGGATGTATAAATTCTGAAAACTTTCTAGGGAAAGAAACTCCACAGCTCTGTTACTTGTAGGTAGATTATAGGATTATATTCTGGCAAGGTTAATGAAAAGAGTCATCTGTTTTATATACATATTTTCCATCCCCCCCAAGAACAATCTCAAAAGCTATTAAAAATCATGACAAAAATCAAACATTGAGAATAATGCATTCATGTTTAAACATGACTTTTCCAATTGACAGGAGTAACCTTGACGAGCTGCCACCCATCAACGCTTTCTAAACTGATAGGGGTATTCCACATCTTTCTTTCAACACTAAAAGACAGTTTGCAAAATTATCAACTCACAGTAAGCTTGGAAAGAAGCTTCTCATCCTAATAAAACAGTATGTCTTAAGGTTTGTGCAAACTCAATGCTCATGAATAGTTAAAAGTGCTTTGCATATAACTCACACCTGCTCTTAAGACTTACTTCCGTGCATATTTTTCCTCTTTCCTGAAGCTTTGTTTTACTGTTAGAGGTTATTTCTTGTGTTTTTGTCTTGCTTTACTTTCACTTCAGACTCCTAGGGCATACAATAGATCACATGATTTAGGCTCTAAGTTTGTCAGCAACTGCTTTCTGAAAAGTAAACTATAAATTTAAGTAGTAGTGATAGATATTCACTGGGTTTTATCTACTCTGAATTCATTTCTTCATATTCTTTGGAGGAAAAAAAAATTGCAATTACACTCTGATAAAAGGCTGTTTCTGATCCCATCCTTGAAGATATCTTTGGGGCCTGGCTGCTGTTGCCTCTACCCTCAGCTATATGTGACTGGGCTTGACTTGCCCACAGTGATTAATCCAGAACCTACTGGGCTTCAGGGAGACAGGTAAGTGCTCTTTCCTGATCTTTAACATGAAAGAATATAAGCTAGAACTACTTCAGCCACCTTGCCATCAGGAAGGAAGGACATAATCAGAGATTTTGACCAAGGCAGAGAAAGTGGAAGCGAAAGGTGGAGAGGGAGCCTGAGAGTCTCCAGAACTCCTGGCCTGAGGCAAGCCCTATGGCTGATTCTTTAATTACCTGGATCAATAAATCCCATTTTTGCTTAAGCCAGCTTAAGTTGGGGTTCTACCACATAAAGTCAAGAGGAATACTAATGAATGCAGTATGTTAAATGAGCTAGAATGAAGAGATTGAGAATATACAAGAAATACAATCCTTCCCATAGACAAAATCTTCAATTACCAGTGTGTAGAGAACGTGGAAAAATCTTATCATTATGTGTGAATATTATTCCTTTCACAGTTAAAAAATTTTTTTTTAACTTTTATTTATTTTTGAAGGAAAGAGAGACAGAGCATGAGCAGGGGAGGGGCAGAGAGAGAGGGAGACACAGAATCCGAAATGGACTCCAGGCTCTGAGCTGTCAGCGCAGAGCCCCATGCAGGGCTCAAACTCACAAACCGCAAGATCATGATCTGAGCTGAAGTCTGTCGCTTAACCGACTGAGCTACCCTAACACCCCTATTCCTTTTCACAATTTTATCTCTATGAGCCAAAGGTCTTTTCAATGGTCTAAAAGGCAAGCTAATTTTTTGGTATCATTTAGACATATACACATTAGTTATAAAAACAGAGTATGTGGAAATCACATCAACACAGACCATATAAACACATTTTTTGGAGGGTAATTACAAGTTAAAAATGTCATTTTTATTTAAAGATTTTACCTATAATCAAAAGAAGAGTTGGGCTAGTATCAACTTTTTGAACACTAACTCTCTCACAATTAATCTTTTTTTACTTTGTAAATATATTTCATCTGATAGCCAGTAAGTTTTCATCAAAATATTTTACATATATTGCTTAGGCCTTATTTTAAAAAAATAAGAGAGGGAGATGCCTGGGTGGCTCAGAACCTGGAGCCTGCTTTGGATTCTGCGTCTCCCCCTCTCTCTCCCCCTCCCCTGCTCATGCTCTGTCTCTATCTCTCAAGAAGAAATAAACTTAAAAAAAATGTTTCCTTAAATTATATTATCTAATAGTGGAGGACAAGTTCCATGTTAGAAGCAGAACTGCTGAAAATTATGACTGGCTACTCTTCGCTATCAGCCTAATTAGTAGATTGTATCTAAATTTACTCTTCATTTTCAACTCAGTGATTGTGCAGCTATTTCCATTTTGGAGCTTTTATCACACCGGATGAGTGTTGATCCAAATTTTAAAAAAGTAAATCCCCTTAAATAAGAGTTTCCTCTAAGGGGTCTTTATTCTCTAATATTCTATGATTCTGTAATTTTGATGATGGCAATGTCTGAATAATACATTCTCTGGGAAACAAGGTCATTTAAATACCAAAACTGCCCTTGAAAAAACCACTTCAAAAACTATGAAAAGCAGTAGTAGTATGAGTCAAGTAATTCAACTGGCAAGATGTAAACTGCAGTTGAAGGGTAAGGGTGTCAGGAAAAACAATCCCCAGCTTTATCCTAACAGAACCATAGGAGCAATGTTACAGAGCATGGCCTAGCCTTGGATGCTGGAATAATGTCATGACAAACTGTAGCGCAGGACAAGAAGCCGAAGATCACTAGGTCAAATCTTCTGTCCTCATTGATAAATGAACCGAGGGCCAGGAAAACGAAATTACTTGCTCATGACCATAGAACTAGTGAGAGGCAGAGCCTATTCTCAAAACCAGCTCTTCTCGATTCACTCCATGCAACATGCTCTTTCTCTAACACCCTTGGCCAACCTGAGACAACTCCTTCCCCTCCTTTCTCCTTATTCCCATCAATTATTTCATGCTCTCTGCCTGAACCGAGCAGGTCTTCTTTTCTCTACCATCTCTTCATAAAGTTTCCATCTGGGAAATTCCCCAAGATACACACTTTGCCTTTCATATCTGAAATAACTTTAGCTGTTATTAAGTAACATGATAGCATGATACACACATGCATGTGTTTTTAATAAATCCCATTTGTTTTCTGTATGATTTCTACCAATGGTAACAATGTTACCAATGTTGTGACTTTAAAATAATCTCCTTCATTTACAGATTTATTAGTATAATCTTGGCACAAAGAATAAAGGAAAATATTTTGCCTGGTTCACAAAACACTGTTTTAATGGAAATGTGGACCCTCACCGGTTCAATTGGATAGCAGTTTCTGGAAATGCCTTTTCTAAGCATTTTACAAGTTCTGATAAGTAACTCTAAACTTAAGATTAAAATCGTTCTCAAAACCCCAATAATTTAGTTCTCAAAACTCAATAGTTTAGTTGAAACTATTAAAGGGTGCCAATAAAATGAATTTAGAGGTGGAGTATTAATTTTTTAATAATTTTTAGGACATGCTGATAAAAATGATCTTGAATGGTTTTGTGGCTGAGACTTTAAAGTCAGAAACAGGATAATCATAATGAACTGAAATTGAGTCAAATGTTCTTGAGTAGTGTGTTTCCAAAAGAATTGAAAGATATGACACATTTTAAGTTAATCCATAATATCTCTAAACATATATTATTTATCTACACTGAAGATGTCCTCTGAGGCACAAACATAATTGAGTTCGGTGGCAGTTGTGAAGGCAGATGTTTCCTAATGGGCTGACACTAAGAGCAATCATTACACGTGCAGTGAATTACATATAATACACAGACTATCCTAATCCGATCTTTTTAAATTACTCATAAACTAGCTCTTTTGAGTACTTCATATGCTTTTGTCTTCATTTTGTAATTAAAAAACACATGCATGCTACAAATGAGAAGCACATTTCATGTTTCCAAATAATCCTAGGGGGAAAAAAACCACTCATTATCTTCTTCTAATCATTTCATTCTATCATGTTGTCCAATTTTCCTATCTTGGTTTACTTTGGGAATGATAAAAGGTGGAGAGGCTGAGAATCTATCCCATGCTTAGGTCTTTGGTTTTTCAATATTTCAAGTTTTAAATTTAAGTATAGTTAACATACAGCATTACATTAATTTCATGTGTGCAACATAGTGATTCAACAAGTCTATACATTATTCAGTGCTCATTTTGATAAGTGTACTCTTTAATCCCCATCACCTACTGCACCCATCCCCCCGCCCTTCCCCTCTGGTAACCATCAATTTCTTCTCTATAATTAAGACTCTGTTTCCTGGTTTATTGGTTTTATTTTTCCTTTACTTGTTTTTTTTTTTTTTTTTTTTTTGGCTGTGTGTTTTTTAAATGTCACATGAGTGAAATCATATGGGATTTGTTTTTCTCTCACTTAATTTGCTTATCATTATACTCTCTAGCTCCATCCATGTTGTTGCAAATGGCAAGATTTCATTCTTTTTTATGGCTGAGTAATATTCCATTATATACGTATAGCACATCTTTTTTTAATCCACTCATCCTATCGATGGTGACTTGGGTTGCTTCCATAATTTGGCCCTTGTAAATAATGCTATGATAAACATAGGGATTCATGTGTCCTTTTGAATTGGTATTTTTATATTTTGGGAGCAAATACCCAGGAGTGCAATTACTAGATCGTAACATAGTTCTATTTTCAACTTGCTGAGGAAAGTTTTCCACGTTGGTTGCGCCAGTCTGTATTTCACCAATAGTGCAAGACACTATTGGTGAAGGAGCACGAGGGCTCCTTTTTCTCCACATCCTTGCCAATACTTGTTGTTTCTTGGCCTATGCTTATCTCTTGACCATGACTCATATACTGTCCAGGATATACTGTCCTTTCTTATTTGGAAGGTTCCTTACTGTATACTATTTATAAAAACATATGAATAAATAAACCCTTTCAGCCAATGTTTTCAAAACCATGCATGTTGCTATATTCCTGTGGCTAGGTAACTACCAGAAAAAGTGTACTTTTGCTAAGACTAAATCAATTAGGAACCAAAAAACAAAAAACAACAACAACAAAAAAAACCAAAAACCCCAAAACCAAAACCAAAACAAGCAAAACCCACCATTAGGGAAATTATTTACATCTCTTGTGGGGAAAAGTTAGTTAAATTTTGTTAAGATCAATTTTAACAAATTTTTCACTTCATTATTCAGTTAATGCTCTCAAAATAGTCAATAGCTTACCCAATTGACAGAATTAATACCCAATTAGGTAAACTGCTTGCTTAATAGGTACAGTTACGGTGTGCCTGGGTGGCTCAGTCGGTTAAGCATCTGATCTTGATTTCGGCTCAGGTCATGATCTCACGGTTCATGGGTTCAAACCCACGTCAGGCTCTGCGCTGACAGCATGGCATCTGCTTGGGATTCTCTCTACCTCTCTCTCTCTGTCTCTCTCTCTCAAAATAAATAAATTAACTAATTTTAAAAAATAGGTACAGTTTAATAGGTATAATTTAAAAATTCTAATATTTGTTTTCATTAATTTTATGACTGCCATTTAACAGGTTTGCACAGATTGTGCAAATCACAGGCTGTGTTTGTGTTTTGAAATCCCCTCAGCACTACTGCAAGCTACATGGTGCAATGCCCATTTCACACAAGAGTCAAGTGAGACTCTTAGAAAGAGGAGCTTGCCCAGGGACAGACAAGGAGCAAATTGCTGAGCTATGGCAGAAGCCCCTGGCTGGCTCCAAAGCTTTGGCAATTTTTTTTTTCTGACATGTTGCATTCCTTTCTATGTCATGTGCAAGGATTTCAACAAGAGCATAAAAGTCACATACCATGACAGATCTGCCTTTCCTCCCGACCCAGCACCTCCCTCACAGTCGGTCCCCAGCCCACCCCAAGAGCAGCTGAAGATGGAATGATTGGAGGCAAAGCTGACTGCGTGTGCGTGCACACACTTATGTGTATCATGTATGTACTTAATCTCCAGGGTATTGTGATATATCTACCATGACTCAAAACACTACATCACAAAAGGAGTTGGAGGGAGCTGAGCCCTCTAGCTAAGTTTTCCTGATGGCTTAGCCAAAGGCTTAGCCATGTCTTCCCAAGCCCAAGCCACACCCCCTTGGTGAATCCTGCACCCCTAACTACTCAAGCACCGTATTCTGAAGCAGGGCATTATTCCTGAACTCAAGTCTTTTAAGCCATTTTAAGAATTTCTCAGGAACCTGCAGAATCTTGTGGATCTTTGACCAGATATAATTTGAGACAAAACTCAGGGATGCCCCAAAACCTCAGGCAAGGTAATAAGGAAAAAAGAAAGCAAAATTAACAGAGACGGGGAAAGCATCCTGATTCTGTTATTATACTTGATACTTATGCTGGTCATTCCTGAAAGCTCAAATGGCCTGCTGACAGTTTTCTATTTGAATACCACTGCCTGTGCTGTAGAATGACTAGCACCTACGTGTCGGTTGTGCAAATCACACAGGCTGTGTTTGTGTTTTGTTGATGCATTTAGGTATCTGTGTGTGTCAGGGTTCCCACAGTCTGTTGCTAAAATGGATTGTTATACTCTGATTAACGATTTTGCCAGTCCTCCTTACCAATGAAGTCAGTAACAAGGACAGCAAAACGGGAACCAAAGTATATGCTGCTCATTTGCCTCTATAAGCAAATACTCAGTGGTGGAAGCATGCTTTGCTCAAAGTTTACTCATTAAAAGAGAGGCTGGATGTATACAACGCAGATTAATTACCCCCAAATGACTGGTTGAGGTTGACTAAAATACACACTCATTAACATTCAACAGTGTTGCTCAGAGCAGAAAGGAGGAGAAAGAAAGATTAAAGTTAGATGAGAGCAAGTATATTTTCAGTATTTGAGTTGAGTTTTTCAAAGATAAATTCTTCCTTTCTCCAAGCCAAATTCTGTTGATAAGCCATGCATGAAAATGCAGACTTGAGTGACAGATTCCTTGGGTTTGAATTCTAGCTTTACTAGCTATATAATTTGAACAAATTACTTATCTCTGTGCCTCAGTTTCTTCATCTGTAAGATACAGATAATGACACTGTCCAGGGTTGTTTTCATCATGACATGACTTAAAACTCACATTCAGTATGTAAACAGTGCCTAAGACAGAGCTAGTGGTAAATTACTGCACCCTGATTTAGAGAAGCACCCTACCCCATTAGATGGAGGGCTACCAGTCTTGTTTCCCAATAGTTCCAGCTACGTTTAGTTGTGCTAGTCATTTCCAGACCTGTTTTATTTATCTTTTTACTGTGAAAGATTTTGTTGTTACTGCTGTTCTTTTGAGAGCTGGAAAGCATCCCTTTGGATCCAATAAAATAGCATAGTGGAAGTATTTTGAAAAGCATTAAGTTACATAAGCGTAAGGAAAAAGAGTAGTAAAAAAAAGGAGAGAAAGCGCTTATGTCTTTTTAGCAAATGATTACTTTTACTAAGATACCAGAAAAGATTATACCACCTGTTTGCCTAACCAAAAGAGAGTGTCTAAGCCACTACCAGGTTATCTTCAAACAAACCATTTCTAGAAAAAAAATTTTGCTATCTACCTTAATAAAAGATAAAAAGGTTCTAGTTATCTTCACTCCCCATTTTCCAATGAATAACTCATGATTTCAAAAAATCAATTTGATTTAAATGCCATACTCTCTTTGCTAATGCTGATAACACTGCTGACAATGTGTGGGTACGTGCCTGGGACAGTCGTCTGGAGTTTATTTTGCATTCTTTGAACAATCTGTTAATTTAGGTGACAAGAGCTGATGATACCAGATAAGAGACAAGAAGGTAGGTAAGATCTGTCACACAACACAAAGAGTGGAAGATAATTATAAATTATGACTAATGTCTACATGTGACCAATGTACCATTGTTGGACCCAAACTTGAGGGTGCATTTATCATAATCACTTCCTCTTATTTGGATATTAAGCTCACACAGTTGACATAAGCCTATAGTTCCTATCTTCATCTGTTTGGGCTGCTATAACAAACTACAATAGACTGGGAGGCTTATCAATAACAGAAATTTATTTCTCATAGTCCCAGAGGCTGGGAAGTTAAAGATCAAGGCACCAGCAGATTAACTGTCTGGTGAGGGCCTGCTCCTGGTTCACAGATGGCCATCTTTTTGCTGTGTCCTCACAAGGTCACTAATCGCATTCATGAGGGCTCTACTCTCATGACCTACCACCTCCCAAAGGCCCCTCCCCTCCCCAAACCATCACACTGAGCATTAAGATTTAACTTTCAAAATTGAAAGGGACACAGTCAGTTGATAGAAGCCTACAAAATTAAAAAATCAAACAGTGCAACAAAAAGTATGAAATTCTCTGGGCTTTCAGATTCCTGAGATGAATGAGCACCATATCTTTGAATGGGCCACTCTCTAGAATAATTATATATGATCTGTCCCTGCGCCAGGTGAAGCTGTGCTGTATTGACTTAAGTCTCACTGAAAAGTTCTGCTTTTATGTCTCAACTGGCATCATAACACACAATGGAGGACAAAGTACAGTCAGCAATATTTTCAATTTAAAATGCTGGAACATATCCAAGTGGATACCCTAAGTCTGAGACATTCTTGTCATTGTTTACATGCTTGGCCTTATTTATTTGCTCAGCATTTATTTACTATAGGTGTGTGTGTGTGTGTGTGTGTGTGTGTGTGTGTACATACACACACCTTCTTTCCATACCCCTTTTACCTTTCTGTAGCACACTTCCCTGTTGGAAACCTAGGCAACTTATGTTTTTCTGTTGCGGCTAATAGACAAACAGAAAATTACACTTACATAGAAAGTATTTCTTAACAACCTATACAATACACAATGGCAATAGGATTTTATCTGTATTACCATCCAGAGATAGGACCTTATACTCTTAAATTTATGGCAGTGTCATCTCATACACTCAACAGTTTCAGTTGTGCCAAGAATAACTCAGGGCTTCAGATCACTGAGGTAATTAACACTTGAAAATATTATAATTCTTGAGGAGGTATCATTGCAGCCCTCACTTTTTTAACACTGGATGATCCCTAATAGGAGATTCTGGGCAGTGGCTTCTGGACCCATCTTCTACTCCCTTCTTAAAGTGATTACACTTTCTTACCAGTGTTGCTGGCAGGTGTCTTATTTAAAGAAAGATATCATATGTTTTCACTCATATGTGGAACGTGAGAAACTTAACAGAAGACCATAGGGGAAGGGAAGAGGAATAAACAGTTTCAAACAGAGAGGGAGGCAAGTCATAAGAGACTCTTAAATAAAGAGAACAAACTGAGGGATAATGGGGGCGGTGTGGGAGAGGGGGAAATGGTTGATGGGCATTGAGGAGGACACTTGTTGGGATGAGCACTGTATATAAGCGATGAATCATGGGAATCTACCCCCGAAAACCAAGAGCACACTGTATACACTGTGTTAGCCAACTTGACAATACAGTATATTAAAAAAATGTTTTTTAACTATGCTTGGGAATTTAAAAAAATAATAAAATTATCCACAGACCAAAAATAAAATAAAATAAAATAAAATAAAATAAAATAAAATAAAATAAAATAAAATAAAATAAAATAAGTCATTGAAGTCTTCCTGGGAAACCAAGTTTTTGTAAGATGGTATATAGGGATAGCATGGAAGGATGTTAAATTTCTTGCTTTCATTTCCTACCAATTTACATGGGTCTCTGAGTTTTAGTTTTATATCAAGTAAAATATCCCCAGTAACAAAATCTATTTCATAGGGCTATGGAGAGAGTTATAGGAAATGAAACATATATGCCATAAAATGCACTACAAGTATAAGAGATGTTTTTTTTCCTACCTCTCTCCCATTTTGTTTCCCAGAAATATAGAGGCATTATCACAAGGCTCTGCTGAAAAGACAAAAGTAAATGGATGAATACTTGGTTGGGATTATTAAATAAGAAACCAAGAGCTCCTGGCTGAGAGCATATGCTCCTCCAGGAGAGAAAGGGTAGATGATTCCATCCAGGAAAGACAAAGGGCAAGGTAAAATACACAGGAGCTATAGGGTTCTTCATGTTGTTCAAATCAGGTTTTTTTTCATTTCATCTTTTATTGAACAAATTTGATGTGTAACGCTGCCTAAGTTTCAGGTGTACAGCATGTTATCTTGATAAGTTTATATATTGTAATATGATTGCCTGTGTACTGATATTTATCCTATTACCTAAATAAAATATTATGTTTATATTCACTATGCTGTGCATTAGATCTCTAGGACTTATTTACTACTTGTTATAAGTTTGGGCCATTAAACACCATCACTCCTTGCCTATCCCCTGGAAACCACTATTTTACTGTGTTTTGTTTTTTTTATAGATTTAACTTTTTTAGATTCTACACGTAAGGGATATCATACAGCATTCATCTTTCTCTGTCTGACTTACCTCACTTAGCCCAATGTCCTCAAGATCCATCCTGGTCATTGTAAATGGGAGGATATTTTCCTTTCTCGTGGCTGAATAATATTTCACTGTATATATGTCCCACATCTGTATCCATTCATATGATGATGGACATTTGGATGGTTTCCCTATCTTGTCTATTGTGAATAATGCTACAAAAAACATCAAAGTGCATATATCTCATCGAGTTTTGTTTTCATTTCCTTTGGGTGTATACCCAGAGGTGCAATGGCTAGATCCTCTATTTTTAATTTTTAAGGAACCTCCATATTATTTTCCATAGTGGATGAACTAACTTACATTCCCACCAACAGTATGCACGTGTTGCCTTTTCACCACATTGTTTCCCGCACCTCTTCCATCTCGTCTTGATACCAGCCATTCTAACAGGTGTAAGGTAATAGCTCATTATGATTTTGACGTGCATTTTCATGGTGATTAGTAGCGAACATCTCTTCATTTGTCTGTTGGCCATTTTTCACATCGTCTTTGGAAACATGTCTATCTTCCACCCGTTTTTTAACTAAATTGTTTTTTTTCCTTATTGAGTTGACTGAGTTGTTTATATATTTTGTATATTAACTCATTATCAAATACACGGTTTGCAAAAATTTTCTCCCACTCTCTAGGTTGTCTTTCTTACTTGTTTCTTTTGCAATGAAGCAGCTTTTGAGTTTGA
Source organism: Felis catus (assembly GCF_018350175.1). Taxonomy (NCBI): domain Eukaryota; kingdom Metazoa; phylum Chordata; class Mammalia; order Carnivora; family Felidae; genus Felis; species Felis catus. Next base: position 138,779,957 of record NC_058376.1, read on the forward strand.
TGTAGTCCCTTTTTTATTTTTTGCTTTTGTTTGTGCTTTTTGTATCATTTATAACATTATATAATGTTATATTATATATAATATAGCATAATATTACTATCTATACTCATTATACTATACATTGAGTCTCTATGGCCTATTTACTACTAGTTGCAAGTTAAATTGTAAACTAAAATTATTGCCAAGATCAATACTAATGAGCTTCTTCTGTATTTTTTTAGATTTATTGTAGAAATTCCTATTAGAAAGTCCTCTGACCGTTTACAAGTTAATTTTTGTGAGTGGTGTGAGATGGGAGTCCAGTTTCCTTGTTTTGAATGTGTTTCGCCAGTTTTTCCATCACCATTTGTTGAAAAGATTACCTTTCTCACTGGATACTTTTGGCTCTCTTGTTGAATATTAGTTAGCCAGATATGCTGGGGTTCAGTTCTGGGCTCTCTATTCATTCTATTGATTGATGTATTCATTTCTGTGCCAGTAGCATACTGATTTTATCACCATGGCTTTGTAGTGTATTTGAAATCCCAAAGCATTATACTTTGGGCTCTGTTCTTTTCTCTCGAGATTGCATTGGCTATCTGGGGTCTTTCATGGTTCCAAACAAATTTTAGGATTGTTTTTTCTCTTTCTGTGAAGAATGCCTTTGGTATTTCCACAGGGATTGTGCTGAATCTGTAGATGGCTTTGAGTAGTATGGCCATTTTAACAGTATTAATGCTTTTTATTTATTTATTTATTTTTGAGAGACAGAATGAGACAGAGCAAGAGTGGAGGAGAGTCGGAAAAACAAGGGAGACACAGAATCCAAAGCAGGCTCCAGGCTCCAAGCTGTCAGCACAGAGCCCGATGCAGGGCTGAACTCACGAACTGCAAGATCATGACCCGAGCCGAAGGCTTAACCAACTGAGCCACCCAGGCACCCCAACAGTGTTAATTATTTTGATCCGTTAACATCTTCCATTTCTGTCTTTAACTTCTTTCAGCAAAATTTTGTAGTTTTCATTGTACAGATCTGTCACTTTTGATTAAATTAATTCCTAAGTATTTTGTTTTTGATGCTACTATGAATGGGATTATTTTATTTCTTCTTAAATGCTTCATCATTACTTTAAGAAATGCAATTGATTCCTCTATGTAGATTTTGTATCCTGACACTTTACTGAATAAATTAATTCCCACAGGGTTATTTTTTTTTTGTTTTTTTTGGTTTTTTTTTTGTTTTATTTTACTGATTCTGTAGGATTTTCTATATAGAGAATCCTATTAGCAACAAATGACAATTTTGCTTCTTCCTTTCCAATTTGATGCCTTTAATTTCTCTGTCTTGCCACATTACTCTAGCTAGGACTTTTATTACTATATTTAACAGGAATGGTGAGAGTGGGCATTCTTGTCTTGTTCCTGATCTTAGAGGCAATATTTTCAATTTCTCTCCATTGAGTGTATTGTTAGCTGTAAGTCTGTCAAATATGGCTTTTATTTTTTTGAGATATGTTCCTTTTATAACCGGTCTGTTAAGGGTTTTTGTTAGGAAAGAATGCTGTATTTTGCCAAATACTTTTTCTGCATTTATTGAGATATGATTTTTATCTTTCATTTTACTGATGTGATTTCTTACATTTATTAATTTGCATGTGTTAAACTATCCTTACATCCCAGAGATGAATCCCACTTGGTCATAGTGTATAACCCTTTTAATGTGTTCTTTAAGTTTGCTAATATTTTGTGGAGAATTTTTGCATCTATATCCATCACGGATGTTGGTCTATACTTTTCTTGTGGTATCCTTATCTGGCTTTGATATCAAAGTGATACTGGCCTCATAGAATGAGTTTGGAAATGTGCCCTTTTCCTTGATATTTTGGAAGAGTGTGAGGAATATTGATGTTAATTCTTGTTTAAATATTTGATAGAATTTTCCAGTAAAGCCATCTGGTCCTAGAGTTTTCTATGTTAGGAGGTTTTTTTAATTTATTGATTTGATCTCCACTCATTATTGGTCTGTTCATATTTTCTTTTTCTTATTCAGTCTTGGTAGGTTGTATGTTTCTACAAATGTACCCATATCATTTGTTGGCATATAATTGTTCATAACAGTTTCTTCTGATTCTGTGTATTTTTGTAGTAACAGTTGTAATGTCTTATTTCTCATTTTATTTGGGTCTGTTTTCTTAGTCTAAATAAAGGCTTTTCAATTTTATTATTTCAAAGAATCATGTCTTAGTTTTGTTGATCCCTTCTGTGGTTTCTCCAGTCTCTATTTCATTCATTTCACCTCTGATCCTTATTTTCTTCCTTCTGCTAATTTTGGGCTCATTTTGTTCTTCTTTTCCTAGTTCCTTCAGGTAAAAAGTTAGGTTGTATATTTGAGATCTTCCTAATTTTTAATATGTGTATTTATTGCTATCAACTTTCCTCTCAAAAGTAGTTCTGCTACATCCTATGATATTTAATATGTTGTGTTTGCATTTTCACTTGCTTAGAGATAATTTTTTATTCTTTTAATTTATTCTTTGACTCAATGGTTGTTTATAAGTTTGTTATGCAATTTCCATATATCTGTAGATCTTTTCACACTCCTCTTATTACTGATTTCTTTATAGGTTACAGTCCTTTTTTCCCCTGGCTCCCCTTAAAGTTCTTTATTGTTGACTTTTGACAGTTTTCATGTGTCTCGGAGAAGATCTTTTTGCATTGAGATAAGTGTTCTATTAGCTCAATATTCTTAGGTATCCAGTTCCTCCCCCAAGTTTGGGAAGTTCTTAGCTATTATTTATTTAAATACACTCTCTTCTCCCTTCTCCCTCTTTTCTCCTTCTGAGTTACCTAGTATTCTCATGTTGACTTTTGTAATGGAGTCAGGTGGTTCTCATAGGGTTTCTTAATATTTAATTTTTTTTAATGTTTATTTTTGAGAGAGAGAGAGAGAGAGCGCGCATGCGCAAGTGGGAGAGGGGCAGAGAGAGAGGAAGACACAGAATCTGAAGCAGGCTCCAGGCTCTGAACTGTCAGCACAGAAGTCAATGTGGGGCTCAAACTCACGGACCATGAGATCATGACCCAAGCTGAAGTTGGACGCTTAACCAACTGAGCCACCCAGGAGTCCCAGGGTTTCTTCACTTTTAAAAAATATTAATTCTCTCTCTCCTCTTCCACCTGAATCATTTCTTTGTTTCTATCCTTGAGGTCACTAATTCTCTCTTCTACATGATCTGTTTTATTTCCACTGCATTCCAATTCATTCTTCATCTCACTGACTTCTTCAGCTCCAGCAATTTGTTTGGCTCTTTTACAGAATTTCAGTTTCTTTGATAAAGAACTCCTTCTGTTTATTAACTTTATTCCTAAGATCATTATACTCGAGTTTTCTTGTAGCCAGTTGAATTTCTTCGTGAAAGCTATTTTAAATTCTGTATCACCAACTCTGCTGCCACCACCCACCCCACCACCACTTCCCTTGCTCCTCTGCCTCCCTTATGATTCAATCTTCCCTTTCAAGTGCACAGGTAAATGGTTCTCTCGGGTGTCCTGGTGTGCTCTGCGGAGGCATCTATTGTTGTCATTATGGAGGTGTGATTAGTTGTACAAGAAACAGGATAGAAAATGGCAACAACTCACACTACCACGATTCTCATGTCACTCCTAGGGTCTTTTCTTAGGTAAAACTTAAACTCACCAAAGTTATTTCCCATTCCACATCAGAGAGGAGCAGTACAGATGTTCTCAAGTTTTCAGTGAGTGAAATGACTGAGAGGCCATACAAACAGTGCAACTCTTCATAAAGACAATAGCAAGTGGAGCAGGCATTTTTCAAAAGTTTGTTAAAGACGGAATTATCTTAAATTCTGTAAATACACATCTATACAATAGCTAGAAACGTAAAAATGCAGCTGTTGAAAAATGTGTTTAACACTAGACCTTTCAGAGACTGAAAATTCTCTGGAATGATAAAAAGCATCTTGATACATGAATACGTTGAATGAATACGTATCATCTTGATACGTTGAATGAACAGAAAGCTTCTATATCCTTCAGTTCTTACTGAAGTGTAGTGCCTATTATCAAGTCCAAAGCTGATAAGAGATGGAAATAGGTAGGTAACATGAGCTCCGGTTGACAGAGATCGAAGACTAATTGGATAAGCCAGAAGCACTCTTACAGAATGGGGTCTTACCAGGAGTTAGCACAGTCTACCTCTGCTCCAAGTTGTATATACTATGTAGAAAGTTGTTTCTTAACAAAACAATGCACAGAATGGAATGGGATTTTATCTGCACCACTATCCAAAGGCAAGACCTTACACCCTTAAATTTATGGCAAGGTCATTGTCTATACCCTACAGTTTCACTTGTGCCAAGATGCATCAAAAAGGTAGATATTCTGAGTTGTATGGACAAGGATGGTCACATGTTGGCTACCCACAGCCACATTTGGCTCACATCTGGCTAAAGTGGAGAACCATGTTGCAAAAACACTTTACCAGGTAATCCATATGTTGTAGTTATCTGCTCCAGGTGAGAAATGAACTCTATATCCTTAGCCTCAAAAGTGAAAGTTATAACCAATTGTGCTAATGATTCCCACTACTGAAATTTATCTAAGGAGTACCATGACATTCTTCAGTCCTGAAAGGTCATCATTTATAAATATTACCCATTTATTTCTTCTAAAGTACTTATAATAAGCCTCATTTTCCCACATTTTTGTCCATCTTCTAGTTTAAATAATTTTTCACTTGAAAGGATCACATATTGTTATTATTTTGCTTTCTTAAGTATAATCAACCCTCTTTTGTCAATTTTTTAAATACCTGTATGTATGTACACAGACAGACCACACACCTACATACTCATTGTATCATGGCAGAATTAAAAGAAGGTATTTCAGCGATCGCCTTATAGCAAGAAGTTTTTCCAATCACATCTTTCACAAAGCAATACTTGCTTTCATCTGACAACCTGATTTCCTTTTAAATTACATGGGGTAGCTTCTTTCCCTTGATTCCTCTATGTGTATCTAATTTCTGACCCACTCACTGGTTTTCCTATAATTTTTTTAACTCAACATATCCAACAGAGGCATTTTATTATCAAACAAAAATAATATTTCTCTGCCTCTTTTCCTTGGTATTTCTAGCTTAACTGATAGTATACAGAAATGAACCTCACAAGAAGAATGAGGGAATCCAAAAACCTTGTCAGCATACACACACTCTTGAAATTAGATTAAGAGGAAAACAATAAAACCTATTGGGTCTTTGTAACAATACAGCCAACAACTTGGATTTCTTCCAAGATTATTTTTGGAAAATTTCATTTAAAAACTCTAGCCCCCTATGATCAGAAATGTATAAGGGGAAGGGATTCTTCATTTTTACCTTTAAATTCTGTATTGTTTTCAAAGAACCTTTCCCATCCAGCGCAACATGGAACATCTCTGAATCCAATCTAAGTTTTAGCTTCTCAAATATCCAGATGGGGTCCTGAGGACTTATTTTTATTATTTCATAGACTTAATAAAAATTGCTAGTTTTTATTTAAGCTGAGGATAGGCAGACTAACTAAAACTGTCACCCACTATAGTACTTTAACCTAACATCATTATTCACTTTCCCTCATGGTCATTAGAAACTCTTGCTGCTATTTCATGTGTCCGTAGATTTAACATAAAGAGGAGAAAAATGAATTATTACTTTATAGTCTTTCTTGCTTCCTAAGTGCCATTTCTCAACCCATCACACGCATTCAAAAATACATAACTCAATACTCCTTTACTGATAGAAAACTTGGAAAAGTATGAATCCCTGAGGGTCTGGTCATTTAGTCTTACTTTGAAATTCCTTTAACTACTCACATTTGAAACATGTTCCAGAAGTCTCTTGGTTTGTTCCCCAGACGCATCATACACAGACCTCCCTCAAACTCAGAAGATAATGTATTAATACGTCCTTTTTCTGTCCTTATGTCAACACCCTAGAGTTCAAGATTCTCCAACAGTAACTAGTCATCAATAAAAACAAATTTGCTTCTTGAAAATTCCAAGAAGAAAAGAGCAGCAATATTGTATGAATCAATACACTACTTCACCATATTCTATTGTATTCTGACTCAGCTACTTCTTTGTCTCCTATCTGTATTGATAATCTATTCCCTTCAAACTGCAACACATACCCTCTGGTATTTTATTTATTAATTGTCCCCAGTCAGTTCCTTTGCTGAAATATATGTTCATTTCTGTCCTTCTTCCCAACTACTTCATCATAAACTATAGATATTTTGCCCATCGGCATCATAAACACCTTTTGCTAATCTATACTTGCTAATCAATTTTTTCTCTCTAGGACTGAGACTAGTCCTTCATTCTTAAAAGAAATTACACAATAAGTAACTTCCTTTTTGTACGTCCCAAGTTTCCCCAAATTTCCCCTCATAAGTTTTTTTTTCTTCTTTTAGTTTATTTATTTGAGAGGGAGGGTGGGAGGGAGGAAGAGATAGAGCACGCACACGCGCACAAGAGGAGGAGGGGCAGAGAGAGAAGGAGAGAGAGAATCCAGAGAGAATCCCAAGCAGGCTCTGCCTTGTCAGTAGGGACCCCAAAGCGGCCTCAATCCCACAAACTGTGAGATCACGACCTTAGCCAAAATCAAGAGTTGGTCACTTAACCAACTGAGCCATCCAGGTGCTCCTCTCCTGAGAAGTTTTAATTTCTTAATTTTTATGGCGATTTTCTGACCAAGCCTACACATGACCCTTGTGAATATACACACAGCAGCAGCTGACAAAAATAGGATTCTGTAAAGTGTGAAGAATCCTAAAATTACAAGAATGACACTACCAAAAAACACCCTGCTCCCACTGAAACATCTGAGACACAGCCATGAGAAAGGAAGGAAGGAAGGAAGGAATCCACCGCTAAAGTGAGAATATGGTGATGTCAAGAGAAAGCTATTCTTCCACAGCGATCGGGAAAAAGGCAAAAGATTAGTCCCCGAAGCTGGAAGCAGCCAGAGTTTAACTGTAACCACATCAAATGCTATAATTTTATGACAGTTTTCAAGTGGTTTTTAAAGTAATTAAGCAAGATCTGAGATATGAATAAAATAACTAAACACAAAATGAAGGATCAGATATTATGCAGATCCTAAACCACCAACACTTAGTGGGGTTTGTGAGAGCTATCAGTCAACTACTCAGAAGGTAGGAGAGGGGGGAATCCGGCACACAACTGGAGCTTATAATCCTAGAACCAATGTGTTCAGGGATGAGTCAGCAGATGCTACATACTACACGCACCCTGAAATTGGATTCGTCAGGAATTAAGGAAAAATCAGTAAGCGTCCCCTCAAAAATCTATACAAAGGAACAGAAATGTGCCAGAAATATAGTTTACATAACACGGGACTAGTTGTAAGCAACTGATTTGGTAGCTCTGATCATTTTACCAGTAGGTACTGGTTGGCAAACCCAAAGGTGACTGGCTAGGAAGAAGTAGTATGATTCCAAGTGTCTGCAAAAGTTGTTGCATCAAGGCCATTACCGGCATGCAACCATCAAAGTCAGAAAGTCTCCTGTAGGCAAACCACACTTTGCAATACCACCAAAGTACACACTTCGGGAAGAGCTCTGGGTTGCCAAACTGGGAGTCTACACCACATATCCACATCCTCCCACATACCAAAATCTTTTATCGCTTCACTGGTTTAATGCTCAGATCAGGTCTCCCCCGCCTCCAAATAAAACTGAAATCATCCTCTGAATTTTTGTGCCTTTAATTTCTACCCTGATGCTTTTTCCTTTCAGTGTTAAACTTTTCAACAATTCATGTAAGCCTGACTTCATTTTAACACTAACACAGTCTCCCTGACTCCAATCAACAGCACTCAAACAGTTTTAAATCATGGCGTTTACTTCAATTTCTCTCCTGTTTGACCATGGTTATTCAGCACCTTAAAATTTATTAAACCCTACTTTATTCTTTCCCCAAATATAACTTTCTGATTCAAGCTCTTCTCATAAGGAAACCCCTATTTCATCGCTTTACACTATACTATGGAAAGAGACTTTGATTCTCTGGCTCTGGTTCCTGACCTATCCCACTCCATTATTCACACATGGCTGCCAAAATAATTTTCCCCAACATTTTCCATTTCATCCCTTTAATCAAATATTACAGAGGTGATTTCTCTGGTTAAACTCAGCAAATTGAATACATGTGTTTATCTCCATTATTTCCCGAAACCCCATTAAAATGACAGTAAAGACATTTCAAAAAATGTAACTAGCAAGGACCATGAAAACAGGAGGAGAAAAAGAACAGACATGTCTACCAGGCTGGGGACGCTATGTAACAGAGGGAGGAGGGACATCTGATATAACAGAACATGGAACGTAAACACCACGTAGGATTGTGAGATATGGATGCTAGCCAGAACCTGACAGTCTCCTTAACTTAACCACCAAGAAGCAGCAAAAGCAGGGATGGGTGATTGATTGGGTTGAAATAAGAGGACTATCGTAGTCTGTTGGGCAGCCATAACAAAAATACCATAGACTTGGTGGCTTGAACAACATTTATTTCTCACAGTTCCAGAGGCTCCAAGTCAAAGCAAAGCACTGGCAGGGTCTGTTAAGAGCCAGCTTCCTTGTTCACACATGACCATCTTCTCCCTGTGTCCCCACATGGTGGAAAGGGCAAGGCAGCTCTCTGGGGATCTTTCATAAAGGCACTAATTCCATTCATGAAGGATCCACTATCATGACCTAACCATCTCCTAAAGGCCTTGCCGCCTAATACCGTAACTTTGGGAGGTAGAATTTCAAGATGGGAATTTGAGTGATGTGGGGCACAAAAATTCAGTCCCTACCAATGACGTATCAAAAACCTACATAACAAACTCCCTTAGGCCACATGTCCTCCTCCAACTAAGCCAACTGACAAGGTGAATGGATGTTGAGAAGTCAAAAACACAACAGAGATCCATTATAGAAAACTCACTTGAAAAATACGTATGTGCCATTAGCAGTTTTAAATATATTACCATCCATTAGAGCAGAATAGGATTATTACTATTATCTTCTCCCACACTTGCATATAAGGATGAGGAAATTTAGGCTTATGTATGGAAGTGACTTGCTCAAGTCCACTGTCTAATCACTGACAAAACTGATATTTGAATATGGGCCTCAACTCCCAACCCAGTGCTTTGCAAAGGCTTTACAACTACAAATTTTGAGATTGTAGCATGAGGGGAAAAAAATGATCAAATGATCCAAAGAAAGGACAACAGCATAGGGTAAGAACGAATGAGTGATTTTCCTGTAGCAGCTATAGGAAATGATATTTTTAATTTTTTTTAACATTTATTCACTTTTGAGAGACAGAGACAGAGTGCGACTGGAGGAGAGGCAGAGAGAGAGGGAGACACAGAACCCGAAGCAGGCTCCGGGCTCTGAGCTGTCAGCACAGGACCCGACACGGGGCTCGAACTCACAAGCCGTGAGATCATGACCTGAGCTGAAGTCGGACGCTTAACTGACTGAGCCACCCAGGCGCCCCTGGAGATGATATTTTTAAATGAAGGGCTTCAGGTCCTTGGATAGTTCCTGAGTTTAGAATAGCATTTCATTGACTTCATTTGGCAAGAAAGGCTATCAATTCTCTCTGATGAGATTTAATATGTGAGAAGAAATCATGTGCTTTATCTCCTGAGCTAAATTAACTTCTAGCTCTGAGGTTTGCCAGCCCCCTGCCACCATCTCCACTGTATTTCCATCACCCACCAGACACCATCAGTTCTCAGGTAAAGTGAATTTCCTACCGTAAAATAACTCTGATTTATGAGTCATTCTCTCATGATTTTGTTAGTCTGAATCAACTTGCCAGAAGACTGATTATGTCTTGGTGTATTCGTAGAACTGAATGCCTTGTTGTGTAAACCTAAGTAACAGACAGCAGAACTTAACAGCAACTACAAGTGCCCTGAAATAGTTAGAAAGCTCCCACGCTGACTTCCGTTCCTCAATACCTACTGCATCGGCCTGAACTTTTTCCAGCAGCTCCGGGTACCTCTCTATTCCCAAGAACCCCCCTCTGAACAGACCCATTCATTTCCTGCCCTAATTTTGCTTATTCTATTGTTCCCATAACTTTGCTCAAGTTATTCTGCAATTCTCTTGAGGCTAAGTTCAAATTTTCAAGGAGCAGAGTCTGCTCATTCTAATTATTTATAGGACTTTCTTCCAGAGCTGGAAGCCTGGGGTCTAAATCTCAACTTTGCCCCATACCTATTTGGACCAATCACTTCAACTCTCTGAGCTCAGTTTCCTCATCTATAAGATGAGAACAATTTTATATTCTCAGGGTGCGTTTTAAAATTAATGAAATAATGAAAGTGAAAGTCCACAGCAAGGCACATTGCTAGTAAATATTTGCTCCTACAGCTCCAAGTACAGTATGTCAAAATGAGATGGTGAAAATTGCATAGAAATTGGAATTGGAAGCTAAGTTCCAGAACAGACATTATTTACTGAGTAAAGGATTCAAAAGAAGTACTCTATTCACATCATTTGAAAATTCATTCACTTAACAAATATTTATTGTGAGCCTTTTATGACCCAGACAGTATTCTAGAGTCTTGGGAGACAGTAATAAACAAATAAACAAACAAACAAAAGGATCACTATCCTCATAGGATGGGAATGACCATAAAACTAACCTCACAGCATTATTGTGAAGACTGAGATGCTTAAGGCCAGAAGTACTTTCCAAATATAGTTGTGTTATCATCACCCACACTTGTAAAACCATAAGATGGAGTGAACAGTACATAAGATTTCATCAAACAATCTCCTTCTAGTGGTGAAGAAATGGAGACTTAGCTATGACATCTGCCAGTGAATTGATACAAAAGTCTGAATCTCCTACCTACCACAGGATAAGAGGGAGCATTGTGGAGATTTAAAGATAACAAAGCCAACTAAAATTGGTCTGCTTTATGGTCTTGAACATGTTTTCACAACAATTCACAGCAGCATTTTTTACATTAGTGAAAAGGTGGAAACAACCCCAATGTCCAGCAAGAGATAAATGGAAAAACAAAATGTTGGTATATACATACAATGGATTATCATTCGGCCTTAAAAAGGAATGAAATTCTGATACATGCATGTACCGTATGGATAAAACTTAAAGACATGATGCTAAGTAAAATTAACCAGACACAAAAGTATAAATACTACATGATGACGCTTATATGAGGTACCTCAGCTATTCAAATTCAGAGACAGACAGTAGAACAGCAACCGCCAGGAGCTGGAGGAAAGGAGGGTTGGAAAGTTATTGCTTAATGGGCACAGAGCTGCCTTGTGAGACCATGAAAAAGTTGTAAAGATGAATAATGGTGATGGCTGCACAGCAGTGTGAATGTATTTAATCCCACTAAACTATACATGAAAATGGTTAAGATGGTAAGTTTTATGCAATGTATATTTTGCTTCAGTGGAAAAAGCAAAGAAAAAATATTGCTGTTTCTTATTATCAGTGTACTCCAGCAATTTTAAACAATGTCAGTAAAATATTCCATCCTCCCCCCAAAATCTTTAAGTCCTAAAAAAAAAAATGTTGCAGTTAATGTTGTGATTCAACTAGATAGATAGATCATAGATGTAGGTTTGTCAGTACACACACACACACACACACACACACACACACACACACACACACACTTGTTTAATATTCCAAATATAACAAATACACGTATGTTTATATATGTAAGCTTAACATTAGTAAATTTTTATTTTCTTCTAATAAGCCTTGTATCCTACATTGAAGTTAATTTGGAGAAATCTCAGTTGTATAGTTTCCCCACAACTTCTGTGCCCTCAGCTACCTGTGCTCATCTTAAGAGGAAGTTCATAGCAGTTAGGAATATGTGAACAGACTTCAGGCACAGCTTGTGCCTCCAATCCCTATAGTACTAAGATTCCTGCATTTAAACATTAGTCGGTAAGTGTAACCTTCGTTATAGGTGTAGATTTATTTCACTTCATCATTAGTACTGAACATGATGTTGAAATATATGGGGGGGGGTGTTGAATATGGTTTGCTCCAGACATCATAGGTGTTAGATACAGCAAGGCTTTAAATAAATGTCTAATGAATGGAGTGAATGAATGAATAAACTCAAAATGCAGATAACAGTGTCAAACACATACCATCTAATCCTCATTTGAAATAAATAAATCATGTACTTTTGGAGGAAACTACTTTAAAATATTCAGAGAGGTTCTATCGGATGACAAGATCTTTGTAGCTGTAGGAATAGTTGCCACACACAGAAACACCACAGGGAAGCAGCATTTGAATTATTTTTTTTCTTCCCCATAGTCAGGTAATACATGTTCTGAAGCATCAACTATGTTTATGAATTCTCCTGCATGTCTCGATACCAAGGTTCCAGTCTTATCCTGCTGGCAGAATTGATGTTTTAATGCCAATTCTATTTCCCATCTTGGAGAAAACAATAAAGCTACCTTTCCTGGAAAGCCTTTGGTCAATTCTTCCCCTTCTCAAGATACAGGAAAATTGGACTACCATGGATAGATCAAACAGACTTCAGATCTCACACGACACAATCTCTTCATAGATACACTCTAGGACACTTGGTAATCAATTAAAACAATCTGGAAAGCGAATGATTGCCTTTCATTTTGTCTTCTTAAAGCACACAATATATGAACTTCAATTGCTTTTTCTTCTTTTTTGGCACTCTAACAGACGTGAAGGTGAGCTGTATCCAGATCACATAACTGGTTTAATCAGTTCTCTTTAACCAGTTATTATTTACCCACAGGGACAAGCTCAGACCAGATAACCTCTCTCCGGGGGCCAAAACTAACACTGTGACTTGCACACAGTGACTTCCATGCTATTACTCCACCAGGAACCACATCTCCTTCATTCATAAAACAGTATGGATACTCATCTTAAACTGCTAGAGAGAAAACTGGCCGCCTCAAACCCCAGCCTTGCTGAGTCTGGTATTGATTAGAAGAACACTATGTTAGGCAGTGTTTGTTTTTGGCCCAGGAGAGAATTTCTTCAACTGGTAGCCCACTGTGTCCCAAACGCTGAATTATGGAATGGTTTGTTTTGTTTGGATCTGTTTTATTCTCCAAGAAACACAAACGACACTTTTTTTTAATGTAAAATTAAATGTACTCACAGTTCCTGTGGTGCAATTTAAATATGTTTTCAGTATTTCCTCCAGAAATTCACATAGAGTGTAAAATGATTTGCACAGCTTGAGTTTCTTTTTTTATTGACATAGAATTAACTCTGCTGACTTGATAAAACAAAACTAAATTAAGCCAGGATTACATTAATTTTGTCTTAAAAAAAATAGCTGCTTCAGTTAAGATAGCCTTAGTGGAAATATCCATTTTATGCTGTATTTAACTCTGTGGAGTTTCTCTCTCATTTAAGTCCAAGTATTAAACTTCTTCATTTGGATTTTTTGTTTACTAACTAGTTTGGGAAAGAAGAAGTGTGACTGATACTTTGTTTTCTTTTCATGGATTCAAACCTCCCAAAATACAAAGATCATTCAGACTGACTAGGCCACACATAAAAAGCTTGTAATAAAAGTGAAGTTCTAATAAATTCCATTTCTTCTTGAATGTAAAGTGTTCTCATATATATGTTATCAATAACACAAATAAATAATCCAACTCTTCCATCTGCTTTCCTTCATAGAGTATTTCTACCAGACCCCACCTTAGAATCTTGCTCCATGGTTGAATCTCACACAACTCATCAGTTTTTCTCACTCACCATTCTAAGAGAATATTTCATGAAAAAGCATGACATTCACTCAGCTGTTCCTTGGCTTCCATATCAAGATACCCATTGCCACAGGACTGAATAACCAACAGTAACAAAACATCAGAGGCATAGCCGATTATGTATTCTTCCTACACATGAGGTGGTTGGCCAGGTCTGGGAGTTGCTGACCTTGGCTGGGCACATTCCCTCATCTTGGGATTGTAGAGCTATCAACCCATCTATGCTGCCCTTGTTTGGGAAGAGAGGGCAACTCATCCTGTTCTGTCACAGCCCTATGTATTAGTTTTCTATTGTTAGCATATCACCACAAACTTATCTTAAAACAACGCAAATTTATTATCTCAGGATTCTACAGTTCAGAAGTTAGGGTTACTTTTGCTGGGTTTTCTGCTCCAGATTTTACCACACTGAAATCAAGCTGTTGGCTACCTAGGCTCTTACTGCAAGGTACTGGGAAGAATCCACTTCAAAGCTATTCAGGTTGTTGGTAATCTTATTTCATTGTAGGTGCAGAGTTGAGGCCCCATTTCCTTGCTGGCTGTAGCTCCCAGAGGCTTTCCTCTGGTCCTTCCATGTGAGCCAACGGCAGTGCAATGAACCCTTCTCACACTTGAAATCTCTTTCATTTCCCCTTCTGCTGCATCAGTCTTTTGCCTCTTCTGCCCATCTTCTGACCCTAGCCTGGGAAATTCTCTATTACTTTGTGATTACATTGATCCCAACCCAGAAATCTGGGGTAATCTATCTTAAGGTCTGTAGCCCTAATTACATCTGCAAAATCTTTTGCCATGTATCCTAACATATCTACAGGTTCAAGAGATTAGGATATGGACATCCTTGAGGGCTGTTCAACCTACAACACCTACAAGTGCTGTCTTGCCATGGCAGAGACAGAAGTGAGAGAAGGCAGGCCCACTCAAAGCACTTTTTAACAGTAAAATGGCCAAATCCATTTTGACAGTCAAGCCCCATGTCAGAGGGGAGGGTAATACACAGTTATAGGACAAAGGATGTGGATGCAGGGAGGGTGAAGAATGACAGTCACAGTCTCCTGAAGACAAAAGAAATACTTATTAAGAGTGGTGATAGTATTAGGTACATTAACCATCTCTAAACACCATGTGGTAGACAAGAGTAAATGTCTTCACAAGAGAGGTGGTCCCCAAGGCAGTATCACATGTACAATTGGCACCAGCCTCAACATACTATGAGCAACTATTAGTCAAAGACTTTATCTTGTTCCTCACTAATGTCTGGCATATAGCAGATATTCAAAATAAAAACAGTATTATGGCCAACATTCTATGCCTGGAACTGTATGTACTAAACAGAAAATATGTGTTAATCCATAACAATTCTATAAGGCATGTATGTCTCCTGTACATATACATTTCTAATGATAAAACTAAGGCAAAATCATGTTATGAAATTTGCCTAAGGTTATACAATAAGTAATAGAGCCAGGACACAGACCCAGAAAGTAAGTAAATATTTGATAAAAAGGAAAACGTATCCAAGATTCTCAAAATCCCTTTCAAGTATAGGATGACTTTGTATGAATGTCACACAGAAAATATTTGCAAAGTTTGATTTAAAAAAATTGCAAATAAAAAGCTTAATTTCAAAACCTGAGTTCACCATTTATAAGTACAATAAAACATGGTCACTACAAATTCAGATTAATAATAGGTACAATATATTAACAAAATGACAACTTTTCTAAAGGATCATAGGCAGATGAGTGACTTGTTTCACCCAGAATATTTAATTGGTTTGAAATAAGAAAAGGAATCCTTTCTAGATGTTGAAGCAAAAACTGTGAAGACCTATTACAGTTAAAAAAAAAAAATACTCTGACAACTGATATTTCATTCTGATGCCCTTGGGATTCTAGAATACCCCTGATGGCTGAATCTGCCCTATTATAAAAACAAAAACAAAACTTAGAATTCTTAAAACACTTACCCTAAAGGTTACAACCACCGGTTAAAAGCCATGCTGATGGATAACATCCATCAAGGATGGGCTCAATTAATCATCAATCATTTGTTAAATGCCTTCTATGAACAAATCCCCTGCCTGACACTGTGTAGTTTTAAAGGATATCACAGCCCTCAAGACCACTACAATACATAGGAGCTTCAAATACACCATGGGGTACAGGGCAGTTTCTCAATAAATGGGTCAGTTGGCTAAGACATATACACACAAAATGAATAACAATACTAGAGCATCAAAATAAGATGTGTGGAAATAACTACAGATAAAGGATACTAGATGATCAAGGACACCAACAAAGAGAAGGTAGAATGTGAATAAAGACTTGAAGAAGGGCTGGAAAGGAAATGGGGTTTCCATAAGGTTCCATTTAATGACAGGCTTTGGAATTTTATCCTGAAAACAATGCATATCAATATCTGTGCCACATTTGTTCTTTATTCTTCCTTTATTCATTTGAAACATATTTACTGCTAACATGATTTATCTAGGTCTTGAGAATATAATGAAAAATAAAAGACCCTCTTGGAAAGTTTATTCTGGTAGAGAGACAGACAACATACAAACAAACAGGCACATCAAATAATTACAGATGGTACTAAGTGCTATGCAGGAAATTGAGAGGATTCAGTAGTAGACAATAACTCAACTGACAGGATTTTAGATGATGTGACTATCCAGACCTCAATGAGATGGTCGTATTGGCTAAAATCTGAAACATGGGAAGGAGCCAGCCACAGGAAGAGCCAGAGTAAAAGTCCTCCAGGCAAGAGAATACCAACTGCAAAGGTCTGGAAGAGGGAGAGGATACCAAGAGTGGTTTAAATACCATGTCAAGATTAATGTGGCCAGAGTACAGCAGTGAAAAAGAGAGGGATCACCAGTGACACTGCAGAAGGGGTCAGGAGGCCAATCATGTCCTTTGCTCATTGAAAGAAATCTGGTTTTCTAAGCAAAAAATTAACACTTTTTTGTTTATAGTTTAAGACCTCTCAGTGCTGTGTAGGGAATGGATTTGCACAGAGTAGGAATGAAATTTGGGGGGCCAAGTGGTAGGCTTTGTGCTAACGAGAAATCACCATGATCCTGACCAAGGTGATGGCAGTGGACATAGGGAGGAATGGACAGATTTGAAATATATTTTAGTGATAGAATCAGTAATATTTATCCATGAATCAGATGGGTAGGAAGAAGGAAAAGAGAAACAGGGAGTTCTAAGACAACGCTCAGATTTTTTTTTTATTTGGACAGAGGTGAATGGTGGTATTAATGAATTATGTAAGCAAAGCCAGAGTGGAAGAATGGCTGTGGGAGGAGGGATTTAGTCTTTCTGACATTGTGATAAATAATATATATTATATATGCTAATGTATGATGTATATAATTGTTATATTTAAGATACAGAGGAGGATGTTCTGAATTTGCAAATCTGTAGCTCAAAGAAATCCAGATTAGAGATCTTAATTATGGGGTTATCCAATAGAATTGTCATTTAAACCTTGGAATTAGATGAAATCACCTTGGTTGAGAGTGGAAGGATGAAAAGGAAGAGGCAAAGTTCTAAAGCCCATAGAACACCAAAATTTAGAGATCAGGCAGAGAAGGTGAGGGCAGCAAAGGAGACTGAACACTCAGGGAATCAAAAAGAAGAATGTCATGTCATGAAAATCAAGAAGTTAATTTTCTTTAGAAAGGGAGAGACTGACTGAAACATACTGATAAAAGACTGAGATTTGTAAAGGTAAGTGCCCACTGATTTTGGCATTGAGATTTTGGGTGACTTTGAAAAGGACAGCTTCTGTACAGTGGTAGGGACTAACATCAGATTAAAAGCCATGTCGGAGGTGAAGACAGCATGACAACATGGAGAAGTTTTATCATGGACAGGAAGAGGGCAATGGGCAGTGGTTACAGGAAAATGAGGGGCCAAGTTTCTTTTTTAAGTGTGTTATGCTAGGGCAGTGTTTCTTAGACTTGACTTTACAGAAGAACTACCTGATGGACTTATTAAAAACCAAATTGTGGGCCCAGAGTTTCTAATTCAGTAAGTTTGGGGTGGAACAGTAGGATGTGCATGTCTAACGAGTTCCCAGGTGATGACGATGCTGATCCAGGAACCACACTTTGAGAACCACTGCCCTTGAACGTGTGTTTGTGCTGCAGAAAATGGGCCTGAATAGAAAAGACATGGGTGATGCTGGACAGGAAGAACTTTAGGAGTGAAGTTTTTGAAAACATGTGAAGGTCTGGTATCCAATGGACAAATGTCTTTGATTGCAGCAGGGACATTTCTTCCATGGAAAAGGAAGAGGGATGAGAGGTTGGTGCTACCTCATCTTTTGTCCTTGCTACCTGTTCAGGGCCCCTTAGCACTTTTCTGTAGGCTCCCTCTGCTCTCAGATCTAGACACAATCTGCAGCAGTCAGATAGGGTTTAAAAGCCTGATCTGGCTCATCAAAGAGGGGTCTCAGGGCAACACAGGTCAGTTGTTCTCACTGTTCGCACTCATTTGACCTTCTGCCTCCTCCCCACTTTGCTTCTGCTTTGGCACCTGTACAATTGTCACGTTCCTTTAAACTAAGACTATATGTTTGTTGAGTGGAACCCTATAGATGTTGAAAACTTACTTTGGTGGGGGGGGGGGTTGCTACTCTATAGCAAGAAGGAGTGGAGACCATGGTGACTTCAACCAGGGCAGCTCTGTTGTCATCTAACATATCCTGGGGTTCTGATTATTTCCTCTGAAACAACAGAACAAGATTTAAAAGCTAGTGCCTTGTAGATGACTGTGTGTCTCTAAGTTCTAGCTGTCTTCTATCACATGAATTTCTACCTTTCTAACCTGTCATAACTCAGTGTTCCAACACTGATCCCTTCCCTTCCACACTGCTCAGTGAGTCTACTCCTAAACCCCAGTTATCTATTTGGGACTCTGCTTTCTGCAGCTATTGATAGTCAGTGCTTGTAAATTCTTATGCCTATGGTCTGCTGAACTGAAGAGACCTCTATATCTCTCAGTTTGGCTTTTTCAATGCCAAGTGCTTGTCTGGATGAATGGCACATTCTATCATTACTCTTTCACATATAGGTTAAGTTTGTTCTTGGACTTTTCCTCCCAGTGTGTTCTCAGCTACAGTGGATGAGGTTGGATGTCCACTTCTCTACTGGCTCCAACCACAGTTAGCCCTTCACTGTCACGTCACATTAGGAGATGACCCAGTAGGGAAATAATGGATGATTTGGGGCAGAGGTTAAATAGAAACCTCTTTGGTTTAGGGAAACTTATTTTGTGACTCTAGGCGAAACGGACAAAGATTAGCAGATGGAAAAGAAGAGGTCTATGGATAAGGCTAGAACAATTACCTAGGTGAGAGGTTAAAAAGGCCTAACCAGCAAAGTGACATAAGAAAAGAAAAAACACAATCAATCAGGAGATACATGAATACGTGAATAGAGAGCTCCGTAGGAAATGTTATTTCCTGCCACGCAGGATGGCTGTACTTAACCGCCCTTGGAAGACTGACAGGATGTAGGCCTAAGATTTACTTCAACTAAAAAAGTGTGGATAAAGAATGATTTTGTAACTTCTAGGTGCCAAACACTGAGAGCCTGTCATAGCTCTTCCATGCCCTTTCTGCCCTCATCAACCTGGAGGCACAGACTGTGTGCGAGAACCATAGAAGCAACAGGGCCGAAAGTACTGATCCTCCTGCAGAATTGTGTGGACGGCCATTCAGACACCCAATGGATACTGTGTGTGGTGCCAAACCACTTTCTGGAGAGGACAGAAGAACGGGGACAAGAAGATTTCTGCAGCATAACCTGGCCTAGCCTGTAGAATGCAAATTTTATCCAAAATTATTTCACTTCTTGCTTTTCTATTCTGCAGAGATTTAAGTATAGCACAAAAATCTAGGATCAACACAAAAATTGTTGAAAATGGGTTAACATTGTTTTAAAACATGTAATTTTAAGGCAAAAAAATTAAATCCCACACTTTGAAGTTATCTACCTAATACAGCTTTAGCATTCATAAATAAAACAGCCATAGTAACAATTTGCTGGAAATAAAATCACTGTACCTTGACTTTTTTTCAAATGTAATATTGTGTGTCACCGATACTCAAAGTATGACCTGGAATGTGACACTATCCCCTCCACCGCCAGTCACTCCCGTGCTCAATCATTGCCTATTTCTTCTCAGAAAGATGAGTGCGTATTTTTGTTTGGTTTTTGCATTGCCCTAGATAATATAAGACTTTATAACCACTGGATGTTTTAATATCATGTAGTATAAGTTTCCCTTTTTTTCTTTATACATCTCTCATTTCTGATGCAAGGCAGTCTTTAAATATTTCCAGGGTTGGACCTACTAATGCCTAAAAAAGTGAAAAGGAGAGAGCTGATTTTCATGTTTCCTTTCCTTTTCCAGTTTCTACAAACTAAAATTCAAAGCTTGGCTTGGCAATTTTATAACAGATTTTGTCTTTCCCTTGGGCAGTTAGCGACCTGAGATCTTTTGAGCTTGAAAGAAGCCAAAGGTTTGGAACCTTTCCTGAGGCTAATTGTCTTTCTAGTTAAATCTGGCAACAAACACTTTATTAAAATCCTTACATGTGAAGAACAATAAATTATTGTTATTATTGCTAGACAATAAAATAACCTATGGAACACATACATGCAAATCCTTATTTATATTCTTCAAAGCATATTGACCATGTATGTCCCTGAAAAGTTTCCATTTCTCTCCAGGTAATGGTTAAATAGCTTTCTGTTTCAGTATTTTATGTGGCTGGCTATTTCAAGCACTAAAAAATGCTTGGCATTGTACATTAGAATTATCTCTAAAAATTACCAAGACATTGTGAAGTGACAAAATATTCAAAATAAGGATGCCGTATATCTGCAGAGATAAGGAAAATCCCTAGTAAAATGTTGGGATAAAACTGGGAAAATACAATATAAAATTTATTTTGGTGAAAAATCCAAGTGTCTTTAAAATAAATGGCTCCTGTTTTTAAATATTGTATTTTAAATCATATTCTAATACTCACTGAAAATTTAGGAGATAAAATTGCCTGACTTATAGCTAGAAAATTACATACAAAAAGAAATTGAGAAAATTGTATTATATACGCACATCGACTCAGACCTAATTTAACAACCACCTTTTTATAACATTCATTCATTTTTTTAATGTAACACTCATTCTTGATGTGATATAAAAATATCACAGAATTGTATTTGACCTCTTTGTGACTAAGTTGGCTGTATGTGGTCTGATAAGAATTCTGAAGTTCCCTATTGTTCAAGCAATCCCTCATTATTCCCATGAGGATTACAATCTGTAATAGTAATTATAACATTGATGTAGTCAAACCCTATTTACATATAATATCAGCTTGGAGGGCACAAAAGCCACTCCTAAACACAGAAACCCCTGAGGGTTGTACTTATTTGGTAGGGCTTTCCAAATAAAAAGACAGCTCCATAGACTTTGAGATTCCATTAGAAATTAGAAATTAGTATGTTGAGGTATATACACGGGTTGGTTCTGAGATTAGTCAAGATATAGATAGGGTCACCAAAATGGCCAGTAATGAATAAAGTAAAGAACCACCTGGGGGCACCTGGATGGCTCAGTGGGGTAACCATCCAGCTCTTGATTTGGCTCAGATCATGATCTTGCAGTTCATGAGATGGAGCACTGCATCGGGCTCTGTGCTGATGGTGTGGTGCCTGCTTGGGATTCTCACTCTCCCTCTCTATCTGCCCCTCCCCACATGCATATTCTCTCTCTCTCTCTCGCTCTCTCTCTCTCTCTCTCTCTCAAAATAAAGAAACACTAAAAAAAAAAAAAAGAATCACCTGAAATATGTTGGACCATGGTCAAGCCCTTGATGTTTAAAATGTGGTCCTTGAACACCAGGATCAACATCATCTGGGAGCTTATAAGAAATGGAAAATATCGGGTCCCACCCTACACCTCTAGAATCAGACTCTGCCTTTTATTAAGATTCCAAGGTGATTCTTTGACACATTAACATTTGAGCAGCATTCAGTTGTATAAAATTAGCCGTTAGGATTAAGGCCTAAAAGAAATCATGTTGAGGCCAGCATTACCCTCATACCAAAACCAGATAAAGACTCCACTGAAAAAGAGAACTATAGGCCAATATCCCTGATGAACATGGATGGAAAATTTCTCAATAAAATACCAGCAAACTAAATCCAACAATACATTCAAAGAATTATTCACCACGATCAAGTGGGATTTATTCCCAAGCTGCCAGGGCGGTTCAGTATTTGCAAATCAATCAACATGATATACCATATTAATAAAGGAAAGGATAAGAACCACATGATCCTTTTGACAGATGCAGAAAAAGCATTGGACCAAGTACAACATCCCTTCGTGGTAAAAAAAAAAACAAAACTCAACAAAGTAGAGATTGAAGGAACATACCTCAATATAATAAAGGCCATATACAAAAAAACCCACAGCTAATATCATCCTCAATGAGGAAAACTGAGAGATTTTCCTGTACAATCAGGAATAAGATAGGGATGTCCACTCTGATCACAGTTTTTTTTTTTTAACAGTACTAGAAGTCCTAGCCACAGCAATCAGACAACAAAAAGAAATAAAAGTCATCCAAATCGGCAAGAAATCAAACTTTCACCATTTGCAGATGACATGATTCTCTATGCAGAAAACCCAAAAGACTGCACCAAAAAATTGCGAGAACTGATACACAAATTCATTAAAGTCACGAGACAAAATCAACAGAAATTCATTGCATTTCTATACTCCAAAAATGAAGGAGCTGAAAGATAAATCAAAGAATCGATTCCATTTACAATTGCACCAAAAACCATAAGATACCTGGGAATAAACCTAATCAAAGAGGTAAAAGATCTCTACTCTGAATCGAACTAGAAAACACTGATGGAAAAAATTAAAGATGACAAAAAGAAGTGGAAAGATGTTCCATGCTCATGGATTGGAAAAACAAGTATTATTAAAATGTCTATACTACCCAAAGCAATCTATAGATTTAATGCAATCCCTATCAAAATAGCAACAGCATTTTTCACAGAGGTTGAACACACAACCTGTACAAGACCCCAGCTAGCCCGAGAAACCTTGAAAAAGAATAGCAAGTCTAGACGCTGCACAATCCTGAACATGAAATTGTACTACAAAGCTGTAGTGATCAAGAGAGCTGGGAACTGTCACAAAAATAGACACAGAGATTAAGACGGCAGAATAGAAAACCGAGAAATGAACCCACAACTATATGGTCAATAAATGTTTAACACAGCAGGAAAGAATATTCAACAGGAAAAAGTCCCTTCAACAAATGGGGCTGGGAAAACTGGACAGCAATGTGCAGTAAAATGAAAGTGGGCCACTTTCTTACACCATACACAAAAAATTAATTCAAAATCGATTAAAGACATAAATGTGAGACTTGAAACCATTAAAATCCTAGAGGATAACATTGGCAGTAACCTCTTTGACACTGGCCATATCAACTTTCTAGATATGTCTCCTGAAAGGGAAACAAAAGCAAAAATAAACTATTGGGACTTTAGTTTATAAGCTTTATAAAAAGCTTGTACGCAAAGAAGGAAACAATCAACAAAACTAAAAAGGAACCTATAGAATGGGAGAAAATACTTGAAAAATGACAGACCTGATAAAGGGTTAGTATCCAAAATATATAAAGAACTTACAAAATTCAATACCCCCCCCCCAAAGAAACCAAATAATCCCATTAAAAAATGGGTAGAAGACATGAATGGACATTTTTCCAAAGAAGACATACAGATGGCCAACAGACACATGAAAAGATACTCAACATCACTCATCATCAGGGAAATAAAAATCAAAACTATAATGAAATATCACCTCATGTCTGTCAGAATGGCTAAACTCATCAACACAAGAAATGAGCGTTGGTAAGGATGCAGATAAAGAGAATGCAAACTGTTGTAGCCACTCTGGAAAACACTATGCAGATTCCTTTAAAAAGTTAAAAGTAGGGATGCCTGGGTGGCTCATTTGGTTTAGTGTCTCTTTTTTTTATGTTTATTTATTTTGAACAAGAGTGTGCAAGTGGGGAGTAGCAGAGAAAGAGGCGAAGAGAGAGAATCCCAAGCAGGCTGTGCACGGTCAACACAGAGCCTCATGTGGAGCTTCAACTCACAAACTGTGAGATCATGACCTGAACCAAAGCTGAACGCCTAACAGACTGAGCCATCCCGGCACCTCAGTGTCTGACTCTTGATGTCATCTCTCGTCGGGATCTCTCAGTCATGAAATGAGCCTTACATTGGGCTCTGTGCTGAGCGTGGAGCCTGCTTGGAATTCTTTCTCTCCCTCTCTTTCTGCCCTCCTCTACTCTTGCTCTCTCAAAATAAATAAATAAACTTAAAAAAAAATGTTAAGAGGCACCTGGGTGGCTCAGTCAGTTAAGCAGCAGACACTTGATCCACTCAGGTCATGATCTCATGGTTTCTGAGATTGAGCCCTGCGTCAGACTCCGTGCTGACAGCGAGGACCTGCTTGGGATTCTCTTTTTCCCTCTCTCTCGCAAAATAAAAAAAACTTTAAAAAAAAAAGTTAAAAAAAGAATTACCCTATGACCTAGATGACCTTGCAATTAGACTACTAGGTATTTTCCCAAGGAATACAAAAATACTCATGGGAAGTGATACATGCACCCCAATATTTACAGCAGTATTATCAACAAGAGTCAAACTATGGAGAGAGCCCAAATGTCCATCCACTGATGAACGGATAAAGAACATGTAGTATGTATGTATGTATGTATGTATGTATGTATACACACACACACACACACACACACACACACACACAATGGCATATTACTCAGCCATGAAAAAAGAATGAAATCTTGCCATTTGCAATGATGTGGATGGAGCCAGACAGTATTATGCTAAGCAAAACTCACAGAAAAACAAATACCATTTGATTTAACTCATATGTGGAATTTAAGAAACAAAAGGGGAAGAGAGGCAAATCAAGAAACAGACTCTTACCTATAGAGAACAAACTGATGGTTACCAGAGGGGAAAAGCGTGGGCGGAGGGGTGAAATAGGTGATGGGGACTAAGGAGTGTACTTGTTGTGATGAGCACTGGGTATTGTATGGAAGTGTTGAAACACTAAATTGTACACTTGAAACTAATATTACACTATATATTAAGTAGAATCTAAATTATTTAAAAATTAATTAAGTAATTTGAAAATAACTTAAAAATTTCAACTTAAAAAAAAAAAAGGAGGGGTGCCTGGGTGGCTCAGTCGGTTAAGCGTCCGACTTCAGCTCAGGTCAGGATCTCGCGGTCCGTGAGTTCGAGCCCCGCGTCGGGCTCTGGGCTGATAGCTCAGAGCCTGGAGCCTGCTTCCGATTCTGTGTCTGCCTCTCTCTCTGCCCCTCCCCCGTTCATGCTCTGTCTCTCTCTGTCTCAAAAATAAATAAACGTTAAAAAAAAAAAAAAAAGGAATCGTGTTGCATTTGAAAGAAATTTTGAACCAAGTAAGAATCAATGGCTCTAACAAGGTATTTGTTTCAGTTACTGTTACGCTCCTGGTAAGGTATGATAAGATCATTTGCTTAAACTTTCACTAATATCCCTCAGACGTTTATGCTGTGATAAAGTTGATGTTGATCAAGTTACTTTTCTTTTTCCATGAAATAGTTGTGGATAATGAAATTAAATATGTAATATAAATGCAGAAGAGAGTCTATCAATATTATCACGATCCTATATCCCTTCCATGTTCCGTGCTAAGAACATTTTTATTCATTCATTTACTTATTCAACTGATTTTACTGAACATGTAGTATATGTCTGGCACTGGGCTTGGCACTGGGAACACAGAGGAGGAATATATTCCTCAGAATCATCTGCCATCCTTCTCTAAATGTTTAATATAAAAATAACAACCAACAGTTTTCTAGGATGAGGATTCTAATGGAAGGAAGAAGCCTCTATTACCAGTTGGGTTATTTTTGTCTTGTAAAATGCTAGGCCCTATATTTCTTTAACTGAGCAACTGGAGGGTACCTACAGTGTTTTCTCTCCCTTTGGTATACCAGGTTGTTAACTAGATGACCTGATCCTCGGAGCAGAGGGGTCCCTTTTCATTCCTTCTAATTCTTAGCACAGCATCTGAGTCCATAAGTACCTTTGGTTGATGATCTGACCTGGCTTCTCTTGAAGAGGGTGTCAGAAACCTGCCTTTGGCATGAATCAAATTGACCACCCTGATGTCAGACATTCTAGTGTAAGTAACCACTTGAACAGTAACTTCATGGCTAATGTCACTGTCTTGGCACAGTGTTTATGATTCCTTGTACCTAGATGCCAGTTACCACTAACAACAGAACAGGAGCAGCAGCAGTGGCTGCCATTAATTGAGCAACTTGTGTGCAGTACTATATTATTTTGAACATATGTTCTTTAATCTTCATAATAATCTTATATCTTTTTATATGATTTATGGTATAATGCACATTATACAGAGTCTGTAAAACTTCCGCGTCATTGTTTACAACTGAGACTAAGAGTTTAAGTTATTTGCATATTGTCATAAAACTGCTAATGGGCAGTGTTATCATTTGATTCCAGCTTTGTCTGGCTCTCAACACTGCTCCAATTTACTATGCACATCAAAGTTAATACCAACAGTGATGATAACCACTTGTATTTTTATACAATTTTTTTTCAAAATTATTACATTGTATTGTAGTCAGCAGTAGGGAGAGAGAACCCATTTCCTTCAGAGGTACCAAGATTTTGAGAAAAACTCTTCCCCTTACTGAGCAGCTAATGTGTATTAGGAGTATGTCAACAAAAGGTGTCTATAAGCAAGGTTTCAACAACTTGTTTTCAAGGATAATGTTTTATATCCATTTACTAAGGTTCATCTAACAAACAAATTCTGAGAACACATTTGCCAGATGTCGGTCTAGGCACGAGGGACACTAGGACGAAAAGATCCAATTCCTACGCTCAAGTTACTCACACTATTAGAGGAATGTCCTATGACCCACAAACTTTACAGTTTTTACTAGGTGGGTCTTATAGAAAGAATTCCCTGACACAACCCGCCGATTTAAGAATGTGAAACTGAGGAAAGAAGTCAGACCTGGGAATCATCACAGTACAGATAACTATTTAAAGTCTCGAGACAAGAGAAGATCATATAGGGAAGGAGGAGAGGTCGGGGTCTGAGCTCCGGATGACTGCTTTGGAAAAAGCAAAACAAAACAAAAGTGCTCAATGCAGTGGCTAATAACAAGGCATTTGGTATTAGAGACACTAGCATTTGAAACACATCTCAGCCAGCAGGTAACCTGAGCTAGTTACAGAAGCTTTAAGAACCTCCACTTTCTCATATGTAAATTAAGATTAAAGTACCCACCTTCCATGGAGGGTGCCAGCAGTAAAAAGGGTAATGTACACAAAGTCCCGGGCTTGTAGCGGCAGGTTATAGAGTATATTGTTAGAAGCATAGACAACCGGGATGGAAACAGAACTCTGCTACCAACTAAGACTGTGAGACTTGGCAAGCTCTCTCTCTCTGTGCTTCCCTTTCCTCTCTACAATATGGGGAAAATAATGATACATGCCAGTTTTCATGAAGATGGAATTAATTCACAAAAAAGCATTTAGAACGGTAACCAGCAAGTAATAAGAGCCATGCAAGGGTTAGTACTATTAGTTAACAAGAGCTGTTATTATCCGCTTAAGAGGTCACATTTCTATCTGCAAGGGTTTCTGCAACAAAGAAACATACTGGGGGAAAAACCCACAAGAGCTAACTAAGCAAGCTCCTCCCTTGAAGCAGAAACAAATGGGTGCTGGAAAGCTTAGGAAACTTTAATCGGACTCAAAAAGGAAGAGCAAATCAAGCAAAATTCAATAAGGCGAAGTTCTGCCAGGATAAGCTTGAGTCTCAGAGAGAACATGCTTTAGAGGGCACTGAACAAAAGAAATTGAGTTTTGGGCACTGAGCCACAGTTTGAGTGATTCAGCACAGAAGCAGGCCCTGATGTCAGAGGTTTACATTATTAGAGCGAAAGATTTTACTTTAAAAAAGTCATCTCTATCCATTATCCATAGATTATACTCGGTTTAATTCTAACCTAATAAGTGATGGGCATTCACTCCCAATTTCCCCCCTAATTTCCCTGAGTAATTACTCTAAGTGAACTGCCTCTTCTATAAATACTTACCATTCAGGGAGTCTGCTGTTTTCTCTGTGGCTTACCAACATTTTGAGGGGTCAGTGCGTCTATGGCAGTCACTCAAAGGGAAAATGTGAAAAACACCTGAAGATTAATGGATTAGGAAATTTTGAGCCCAAACTCCATTTGGCATTGCACATATATCAGCTCACAGAAGAGCATAAAAGAAAATAAGAACCCAGCTCCTACTCACATAAAGGTCTCATCGAGCCTAAGATTATAAAAATGGAAAGGTTTTTTTGTTGTTGTTTTTTTGCCTACGTGCATACCTTTCTCCCAAGGCATTATTTCAACAAACTTATTCCCTTTCTGTTCCTTGCCACCTGGAAAATTACCACTCATCCTTCAATACCCAAACGTCACCTACTGGATTATGCTTTTCACTCTCCCAAAACTGAAATAGTTGTATTCTTTTCTAGGCTGGCTTCAGAATCCATACTTTCTCTATTACTACACATAATGCCACGTTGTGATTGCTTACCTGGAAGCTCCTACTACTGAGTCATAATTTCCTTCAGAACACCAAGAGGGTCTCATTGTTTATCTTTGGTGCCTCTTAGGACACTCATGTGGCCTGCCAAACCTGTAATCATGGATCAAGAGAAGCGGTGTTCTTGCTTTCCGTTGGAATTCACCCAGGGCCACAGGGAGAAGACGGGATTCATCAGGTTAAAAAGTTTGGCTGTGATCAGAATCTACAGACTATAATAGAGCCTTCAGCACCACACTGGCCCACTGCTCCTGCAAAAGAACCAGTTTCTCTTAAAAACGTCTCAAGTCCCTCTTCTCTGATCCAGGGTGTATGGTTCCAAGGTGTGGAAAAACTTTGCCTCTGTTTCCCCCGGTGTCAAACTATCCATTATCACTCTCATCTGTTTTACTAACTCTCCTCTTCTTTCCAATCATTTCTCAATTCAGTACGTGTTTGTAGAATGTAAAAATAACCAGAAGAACTTAGAAAAGCTTAAGGCCCATACCATATTGAGCCTACGTAGTTACAAGACTATCTCTGTGACTCTTCTCCTGAAATATTCTTTATAGTTTGGGAACAAAGGAAGTGAAAGGAGAAAGGAGAAAGCAGGGTAATACTTACAACACTCTAGTCTAGAAAATATTAAGTTTCTGAAACAAGAGAAACGAGCATCTCTGTCTCCAAATCAACATCCTTGTTCCCCCATGAAGTCACAACCCAGACAAGCTATTTCCCTTTGCCTTGCTCTACCCCTAGAAGAGAGTTCTTTTGTATGCTGGTCACATCTGTCCATACAATAAGGTTATGGGACAAAAAAATTGAAGGATAAACTGAAGGATTAATGTGGATAAAATCTAACATGTAATATTCCAAAAGTCTAAAAAAAAAAACCCTCAAGTCAGAAACGGTGTCTGTTGCATTCCATAGCTATTGAAGAAGGATATTTTATTTTTCCCTTATAGGTCTAGATTTATATTGGATCCTTTAAAGTCTTTTTTAATACTGACTTAAGTAGCCTTTCAAAAAAGTCCAAATTCTTTTTTTTTTTTAATTTATTTGAGAGAAAGAAAGAAAACAGGGAGGGGCAGAAGAGAGAGGGAGAGAGAATCCCAAGCAGGCTCTGCACTGGTCAGCACAGAACCCAATGCAGGCCTTGAACTTATGAATTGTGAGATCATGACCTGAGCCGAAATCAACAGTCAGATGCTTAACCAAATGAGCCACCCAGGCGCGCCTCAGAAAAGTCTAAACTCTTTATCCTTCTCTTTGTCACAGTGCCAGTGATGAGAATGAGCATTTTTTTTTACTCAATTCATACAGTTTTGTTAGCATGGTAAGTGGGCTATAGGCACACAAATCACTCACTTGACAGAATTTGGTAATTTTTGTAAGTGAAAACCAGTTAACCAGTCTTGGTTTGGATCACATAGCACCAAATAACTTTTAACGGGTTGAACATTTTACTTTTAACGTTTAACATGATGCTTATTTTTTCAACTAGCTGTCTTGTTGCCACTGACACACAGCCCTTTTCAAGATCAACCTGCTAGACAAGCATTTGACTATATTTAGTTCTATTTGTAAAATAGACTTTTTTTTTTTAATTTTTTTAAAAAATTTTTTTTTTCAACGTTTATTTATTTTTGGGACAGAGAGAGACAGAGCATGAACGGGCGAGGGGCAGAGAGAGAGACACACAGAATCGGAAACAGGCTCCAGGCTCTGAGCCATCAGCCCAGAGCCCGACGCGGGGCTCGAACTCACGGACCGCGAGATCGTGACCTGGCTGAAGTCGGACGCCTAACCGACTGCGCCACCCAGGCGCCCCAAAAATAGACTTTTTTTTAGGAAGTCAACTTACTGGATAAAAGAAACATGATGGTTTGGGGCATTACTACAGAATTGGGAACTACCATCCCAGAGGTAAGGAAAAGCTAATTATATAACATGAGAATTCCACAGTAGCCAAAATCTGGGGCAGATTTGTAGATGGTCTTATCACTGATGGCTCCACACACAGATTTACACCCTTATTCACTACTGAGAGGTCCTATGGCACAACAATGAGAAATTTAATGGATTTCCCAACCTTAGTTTAACTACAAAGATCTGGTGTTCCAAAATAGCTGGACATGTCTGACAAACTGAGGAGTCTGACCAGCTGAAAACCAGCTTTCATGAGGGACTGAGGTGGCTTCTAGATCTGAACTTGTTATGGAGAGGAAAGAATGGGACCCAGTAAGCTGGATGGACTCAGTTGTATGGCCTTATTATTCTTCAGCAAAGAGGAGAAATTCTGATCAGGTCGTAATTTCTGGGGAAGACATTTGTCCTCTAGCCCCCTTTCATGTACACCTATCTGAATGCATGTGGAAGGAAAGCAAGTGGGAAGGAGGAAGCAGTAGGTAAAGTTCTAAGAAGTTATCCACTTAAAACTCCATAAAACACTGGGACAGAAACAGATCTGCCTTGGTATTCCCTTTAAAGAGTAAACCACCAGAAAACCAGAAGAGGACCCCTCCCCTCACTGACCACAGCACTCCATGCTCCAAACAACCTGAACTCCCGTGAGAAAACAGGCAGCACCTGAAAAGGAGGGCGGACTGCACAGGGAGCCTGAAAGGCAACAACAGCATGCTCAAGAAGACTACACTTTCCCAGGACAACTCTCTGTGTCATTGTATCTGCACTCGGCACCTTGCAGGCAGAGTGACTTCTTTATGGATTAGGTTTCTAGTACTGGTTTTGTTCTTGTTGTTGACTTTCGTGTTTATTTTTTAATATGAATTTTATTGTCCAAATTGGTTTCCATACAACACCCAGTGCTCATCCCAACAGGCGCCCTCCTCAATGCCCATCATCCACCATCCCCCCTCACTCCCACCCCCCATTAACCTTCAGATTGTTCTCAGTTTTTTATTTATTTTTTTTTAATTTTATTATTTTTTTAATATATGAAATTTATTGTCAAATTGGTTTCCATACAACACCCAGTGCTCATCCCAACAGGTGCCCTCCTCAATGCCCATCACCCACCATCCCCCCTCACTCCCACCCCCCATTAACCTTCAGATTGTTCTCAGTTTATTTTTTTTTTAATTTTATTATTTTTTTAATATATGAAATTTATTGTCAAACTGGTTTCCATACAACACCCAGTGCTCATCCCAAAAGATGCCCTCTTCAATGAACATTACCTACCCTCCCCTCCCTCCCACCCCCCACCAACCCTCAGTTTGTTCTCAGTTTTTAACAGTCTCTTATGCTTTGGTGCTCTCCCACTCTAACCTTTTTTTTTTCTTCCCCTCCCCTATAGGTTTCTGTTAAGTTTCTCAGGATCCACATAAGAGTGAACACATGTGGTATCTGTCTTTCCCTGTATGGCTTATTTCACTCAGCATCACACTCTCCAGTTCCAACCACGTTGCTACAAAGGGCCGTATTTCATTCTTTCTTATTGCCATGTAGTACTCCATTGTGTATATAAACCAAAATTTCTTTATCCATTCATCAGTTGATGGACATTCAGGCTCTTTCCATAATTTGGTTATTGTTGAGAGTGCTGCTATAAACACTGGGGTTCAAGAGCCCCTATGCATCACTACTCCTGTATCACTTGGGTAAATTCCTAGCAGTGCTACTGCTGGGTCATAGGGTAGGTCTATTTTTAATTTTTTGAGGAACCTCCACACTGTTTTCCAGAGTGGCTGCACCAATTGGCCTTCCCACCAACAGTGCAAGAGGGTACCTGTTTCTCCACATCCTCGCCAGCATCTATAGTCTCCTGATTTGTTCATTTTGGCCACTCTGACTGGTGTGAGGTGATATCTAAGTGTGGTTTTGATTTGTATTTCCCTGATAAGGAGCGACGTTGAGCATCTTCTCATGTGCCTGTTGGCCATCTGGATGTCTTCTTTAGAGAAGTGTCTATTCACGTTTTCTACCCACTTCTTCACTGGATTATTTGTTTTTCGGGTGTGGAGTTTGGTGAGCTCTTTATAGATTTTGGATACTAGCCCTTTATCTAATATGTCATTTGCAAATATCTTTTCCCATTCTGTCAGATGCCTTTTAGTTTTGTTGATTGTTTCCTTTGCTGTGCAGAAGCTTTTTATCTTCATGAGGTCCGAATAGTTCATTTTTGCTTTTAATTCCCTTGCCTTTGGACATGTGTCAAGTAAGAAATTGCTGCGGCTGAGGTCAGAGAGGTTTTTTCCTGTTTTCTCCTCTAGGGTTTTGATGGTTTCCTGTCTCACATTCAGGTCCTTTATCCATTTTGAGTTTATTTTTGTGAATGGTGTAAGAAAGTGGTCTAGTTTCAATCTTCTGCATGTTGCTGTCCAGTTCTCCCAGCACCATTTGTTAAAGAGACTGTCTTTTTTCCATTGGATATTCTTTCCTGCTTTGTCAAAGATTAGTTGACCATACGTTTGTGGGTCTAGTTCTGGGGTTTCTATTCTATTCCATTGGTCTATGTGTCTGTTTCTGTGCCAATACCATGCTGTCTTGATGATTATAGCTTGGTAATAGAGGCTAAAGTCTGGGATTGTGATGCCTCCTGCTTTGGTCTTCTTCTTCAAAATTCCTTTGGCTATTCGGGGCCTTTTGTGGTTCCATATGAATTTTAGGATTGCTTGTTCTATTTCGAGAAGAATGCTGGTGCAATTTTGATTGGGATTTCATTGAATGTATAGATAGCTTTGGGTAGTATTGATGTTTTAACAATATTTATTCTTCCAACCCATGAGCACGGAATGTTTTTCCGTTTCTTTATATGTTCTTCAATTTCCTTCATAAGCTTTCTACAGTTTTCAGCATACAGATCTTTTACATCTTTGGTTAGATTTATTCCTAGTTATTTTATGCTTCTTGGTGCAATTGTGAATGGGATCAGTTTCTTTGTCTTTCTGTTGCTTCATTATTAGTGTATAAGAATGCAACTGATTTCTGTACATTGATTTTGTATCCTGCGACTTTGCTGAATTCATGTATCAGTTCTAGCAGACTTCTGGTGGAGTCTATTGGATATTCCATGTATAATATCATGTCATCTGCAAAAAGTGAAAGCTTGACTTCATCTTTGCCAATTTTGATGCCTTTGATTTCCTTTTGTTGTCCGATTGTTGATGCTAGAACTTCCAACACTATGTTAAACAACAACGGTGAGAGTGGACTTCCCTGTCGTGTTCCTGATCTCAGGGAAAAAGCTCTCAGTTTTTCCCCATTGAGGATGATATTAACTGTGGGCTTTTCATAAATGGCTTTTATGATCTTTAAGTATGTTCCTTCTACCCCGACTTTCTCGAGGGTTTTTATTAAGAAAGGATGCTGAATTTTGTCAAATGCTTTTTCTGCATCGATTGACAGGATCATATGGTTCTTATCTTTTATTAATGTGATGTATCACATTGATTGATTTGCAAATGTTCAACCAGCCCTGCATCCCAGGAATGAATCCCACTTGATCATGGTGAATAATTCTTTTTATAAGCTGTTGAAATCGATTTGCTAGTATCTTATTGAGAATTTTTGCATCCATATTCATCAGGGATATTGGCCTGTAGTTCTCTTTTTTTTACTGGGTCTTTGTCTGGTTTAGGAATCAAAGTAATACTGGCTTCATAGAATGAGTCTGGAAGTTTTCCTTCCCTTTCTATTTTTTGGAATAGCTTGAAAAGGATAGGTATTATCTCTGTTTTAAATGTCTGGTAGAATTCCCCAGGGAAGTCATCTGGTCCTGGACTCTTATTTGTTGGGAGATTTTTGATAACTGATTCAATTTCTTCGCTGGTTATGAGTCTGTTCAAGCTTTCTATTCCTCCTGTTTGTCTTTTGGAAGTGTGTGGGTGTTTAGGAATGTGTCCATTTCTTCCAGGCTGTCCAGGTTCTTGGCATATAATTTTTCATAGTATTCCCTGATAATTACTTGTATCTCTGAGGGATTGGTTGTAATAATTCCATTTTCATTCATGATTCTATCTATTTGGGTCATCTCCCTTTTCTTTTTGAGAAGCCTGGCTAGAGGTTTATCAATTTTGTTTATTTTTTCAAAAAACCAACTCTTGGTTTCATTGATCTGCTCTACAGTATTTTTAGATTCTATATTGTTTATTTCTGCTCTGATCTTTATTATTTCTCTTCTTCTTCTGGGTTTGGGGTGTCTTTGCTGCTCTGCTTCTACTTCCTTTAGGTGTGCTGTTAGATTTTATATTTGGGATTTTTCTTGTTTCTTGAGATAGGCCTGGATTGCATTGTATTTTCCTCTCAGGAATGCCTTCGCTGCATCCTAAAGCATTTGGATTGTTGTATTTTCATTTGTTTCCATATGTTTTTTAATTTCTTCTCTAATTGCCTGGTTGACCCATTCATTCTTTAGTAGGATGTTCTTTAACCTCCATGCTTTTGGAGGTTTTCCAGACTTTTTCCTGTGGTTGATTTCAAGCTTCATAGCATTGTGGTCCAAAAGTATGCATGGTACGATCTCAGTTCTTGTATACTTATACAGGGCTGTTTTTTGACCACTCTGTCTTGGAGAATGTTCCATGTGCATTCAAGAAGAAAGTATATTCTGTTGCTTTGGGATTCAGAGTTCTAAATATATCTGTCAAGTCCATCTGATCCAATGTATCATTCAGGGCCCTTGTTTCTTTATTGACTGTGTGTCTAGATGATCTATCCATTTCTGTAAGTGGAGTGTTAAAGTCCCCTGCAATTACCACATTCTTATCAATAAGGTTGCTTGTGTTTGTGAGTAATTGTTTTATATATTTGGGGGCTCCCGTATTCGGTGCATAGACATTTATAATTGTTAGTTCTTCTTGATGGATAGACCCTGTAATTATTGTATAATGCCCTTCTACCTCTCTTGTTACAGCCTTTAATTTAAAGTCTAGTTTGTCTGATATAAGTATGGCTACTCCAGCTTTCTTTTGACTTCTAGCAGCATGATAAATAGTTCTCCATCCCCTTACTTTCAATCTGAAAGTGTCCTCAGGTCTAAAATGGGTCTCTTGCTGAGAACAAACTGAGGGTTGATGGGAGGTGGGAGGGAGGGGAGGGCAGATGATAGGCATTGAAGATGGCACCTGTTGGGATGAGCACTTGGTGTTGTATGGAAACTAATTTGACAATAAATTTCATATATTAAAAAAATAAAAATAAATAAAATGAGTCTCTTGTAGACAGCAAATAGATGGGTCTTGTTTTTTTATCCATTCTGATACCCTATGTCTTTTGGTTGGCGCATTTAGTCCATTTACATTCAGTGTTATTATAGAAAGATATGGGTTTAGAGTCATTGTGATGTCTGTAGGTTTCATGCTTGTAGCAATGTCTCTGGTACTTTGTCTCACAGGATGCCCCTTAGGATCTCTTGTAGGGCTGGTTTAGTGGTGACGAATTCCTTCAGTTTTTGTTTGTTTGGGAGGACCTTTATCTCCCCTTCTATTCTAAATGACAGACTTGCTGGATAAAGGATTCTCGCTTGCATATTTTTTCTGTTCATCACATGGAAGATTTCCTGCCATTCCTTTCTGGCCTGCCAAGTTTCAGTAGAGAGGTCCGTCACTAGTCTTATCGGTCTCCCTTTATATGTTAGAGCACGTTTACCTCTAGGTGCTTTCAGAATTTTCTCTTTATCCTTGTATTTTGCCAGTTTCACTATGATATGTGGTGCAGAAGATCGATTCAAGTTACATCTGAAGGGAGTTCTCTGTGCCTCTTGGATTTCAATGCTTTTTTCCTTCCCCAGATCAGGGAAGTTCTCAGCTATGATTTCTTCAAGTACTCCTTCAGCACCTTTCCCTCTCTCTTCCTCCTCTGGAATACCAATTATGCGTAAATTATTTCTCTTTAGTGCATCACTTAGTTCTCTAATTTTCCCCTAATACTCCTGGATTTTTTTTTATCTTTTTCTCAGCTTCTTCTTTTTCCATAATTTTATCTTCCAGTTCACCTATTCTCTCCTCTGCCTCTTCAATCCAAGATGTGGTCACCTCCATTTTATTTTGCATCTCATTAATAGCATTTTTTAGCTCCTCCTGGCTGTTCCTTAGTCCCTTGATCTCTGTAGCAATAGATTCTCTGCTGTCCTTTATACTGTTTTCAAGCCCAGCGATTAATTTTATGACTATTGTTCTAAATTCACTTTCTGTTATATTGTTTAAATCGTTTTTCCTCAATTCGTTAGCTGTCATTATTTCCTGGAGGTTTTTTTGAGGGGAATTCTTCTGTTTAGTCATTTTGGATAGTCCCTGGAGTGGTGGTGCGGGACTGCGGGCACTTCCCCTGCACTGTCTTGAATAACTTGCGTTGATGGGCAGGGCTGCAGTCAGACCTGATGTCTGCCCCCAGCCCACCCCTGGGGCCACAGTCAGACTGGTGTGTACCTTCTCTTCTCCTCTTCTAGGGGCGGGATTCACCGTGGGGTGGGGTGGCGTGGCCCCGTCTGGGCTACTTGCACAGTGCCAGGCTTGTGGTGCAGGGGATCTGGCGTATTAGCTGGGGTGGATCAGCAAGGTGCACGGGGCGGGGGCAGGAGGGGCAGGCTCAGCTTGCTTTTCCTTTGGTGATCCACTTCGGGAGCGGCCCTGCAGCACCGGGAGGGATTAAGACCCACCGCTGGAGGGATGGATCCGCAGAAGCACAGCGTTGGGTGTTTGTGCAGTGCAAGCAAGTTCCGTGGCAGGAACCGGTTCCCTTTGGGATTTTGGCTGGGGGATGGGCGAGGGAAATGGCGCTGGCGAGAGCCTTTGTTCCCCACCAAGCTGAGCTCTGTTGTCCAGGGCTCAACAACTCTCCCTCCTGTTGTCCTCCAGCCCTCCTGTTCTCCGAGCAGATCTGTTAACTTATAACCTTCCAGATGTTAAATCCCGCTTACTGTCGGAACACACTCCATCCGGCCCCTCCGCTTTTGCAAGCCAGACTCGGGGGCTCTGCTTTGCCGGCGGGCTGCCCCTCTGCCCTGGCTCCCTCCCGTCAGTCCGTGGAGGGCGCACCACCTCGCTGCCCTTCCTACCCTCTTCCGTGGGCCTCTCGACTGTGCTTGGCTCCAGAGAATCCGTTCTGCTAGTCTTCTGGCGATTTTCTGGGTTATTTAGGCAGGTGTGGGTGGAACCTAAGTGATCCACAGGACACGGTGAGCCCAGTGTCCTCCTACGCCGCCATCTTCTCAGATACCCTCCCTGTTCTCAGTTTTTAAGAGTCTCTTATGGTTTGCCTCCCTCCCTCTCTCTTTCCCCCCCTTCCTCTCCCCCATGGTTTTCTGTTAAGTTTCTCAGGATCCACATAAGAGTGAAAACATATGGTATCTGTCTTTCTCTGTATGGCTTATTTCACTTAGCATCACACTCTCCAGTTCCATCCATATTGTTACAAAGGGCCATATTTCATTCTTTCTCATTGCCAAGTAGTATTCCATTGTGTATATAAACCATAATTTCTTTATCCATTCATCAGTTGATGGACATTTAGGCTCTTTCCATAATTTGGCTATTGTTGAAAGTGCTGCTATAAACATTTGGGTCCAAGTGCCCCTATGCATCAGCACTCCTGTATCCCTTGGGTAAATTCCTAGCAGTGCTATTGCTGGGTCATAGGGTAGATCGATTTTTAATTTTTTGAGGAACCTCCACACTGTTTTCCAGAGCAGCTGCACCAGTTTACATTCCCAACTAGCACTGGTTTTGTAGATGTTGTATTAATTATGCCAATTCTCTATTCACATTTATTGGACTTTTTTCTTCTTCTCTGGGTTCTTGTGGTTATTCCTATACATGAAATCTAGTGTTTTTTTTAACCGTATATACTTATTTTGTCTCAGGTAAAGAAAAAGGTTCTTGTGAAGAAATTCATCTCTTGGGGGAAGTCACAAATTACAACATGTGCTATATTCCAATTCATATCAATTATCTAGAATAAACAGATCAATAGAGAAAGATGTGAGGGACTAGGGAGGAAATGGGGAGTGAATGCTAACAGGAACAAGGTTCCTTTTTGTGGGTGTTGAAAATATTCCAAATTTAGATTATGATGATGGTCACACAATTTTGTTAAGCACACTAAAAGAAAACAACTGAATTGTACACTAAATAGGTGAATTTTATGGTAGGTAAATTGTATCTCAATAAAACTTTAAAAATACATTCTTCCAAGCAAGTAAATAAAACTACATTAAAAATGTTTCAATATTGCCAGAATTATATTTTCTGTTTTTGGAAAAAATCACATTTCTCAAAAATATTAAAAATGCATAGTGTCACTGGGGAAAATGTTTAAAATACTAAAACACAGTGCCAAAGTGATTTTGGAAATGCACATATTCAACCAAACATTTCTTTTTTATAATTCATATAAATTACCTGATAACTTATAGGATATAATGTAAAATAAAGAAAATTTTCTCTAGTGGCAAGTTTATCATACATGATTATGATTTCGAATTTTAGAAAAGGAGTTAGAATTGCCCTAGTACAGTAGCTACTTGGTACATGTGATACTTGTATTTACATCTAAAGTTAATTCATATTAAATGTATCAGTTCCTCAATCCCATTAGCCATGTATCAAGTGCTCAGTAGCCACATGTGGCCAGTAGCTACAATATTAGACAGTAGAGATAACAGAACATTACCATCATCACATAAAGCTCTACTGGACAGCACTGTTCTAGAAATTCACTTTCAGTCTTGGGGGCTACAGAAGATAATTCCACTTTTGGACTCATTCTTGAATATCAGAGGGACTTTCCAAAATAACCAGTGAATTCCATCACACCTATAAAATGCTTTGATCACTAGAAAAAAGTAGCAAAACTTAGGTTTAATCCATTCTTCTGACTTTCCTAATTGTTCCTGATCAGTTATTCCCAGAGGCTGTCTAGTCCTTTGACAGACACAAACAATGTATCATGTTCAGAGCAGAAAGCCCATTGCCTAATTACTTCAAGATTGGTTGAGGGAAATCTCTACACAGGCCTCAACTCCCATGTCAACCTGCCTTTCATGATTCATGACATTGTGTCTATAGCTCAGTTTTGTTTCATGACGTTACCATTGGTCCTTCTAAGCCATAAATATAAAAAACAGAGTTTACTCAGTTATGAATGCTTCTTCCTCATAAATGAGTTAATATTTCAGAACACTTACAACAATGATTTTTTCGTAGTGAGACTCCATGTAAGACAGATAGACAGGTAGATATCCTTCACTTTTCCTTGTGAATGACTATGCTGTGGAATACTGTGATCCTGTCCCAGAGAGTTTTCCAGCAGTCCCTTTTATGTCTTGCCCCAATGGGGCAGGATCAAGGGTATTGATATTTCTTGCAGAGGTCTAAGTTGATACATTTCCTAGCAACCCTTCCTCTCTACCCCAACCTCACAGGGCTACATTTTATCTTATGATTGAACAATTACTATGAACTAGATCTCTCTGTTTTTTATATACTTATGAAAAATCAGAATCATTATTATGAATAAAGTTACTATATTACTCTATCCCATCATCAACTGATGATCAGATACAACTATTCAGCTGACAACATTTTTCTCCCGGCAAAAATTCTTAGGAAAACATTCAGTAACTCAAGATATTATCACCAAGACTGTAAAAATAACCTCAAATGAAAACTTCCTACAATAAGCTGTTTAAATCCAATTAGACTAAACATTACCAGCTACATCAGGGCGTTAATAATGAAGCACTTCATAGATAACATGAAGCTTTGAAGTCCCTAAAGCCAATTGCCAAAATGAACTTAGACATCCTATCTTTGCCAGAAAGTAACAGCAGCATTTCCGATCATTTTGAATTTCTAACTTCTTACAAAAATGAATTATTTCTTCCAAAGTACATTTTAAACTAGAAATCATCCACAATATTTAATAGTAAATTCCATTATTATTCTAGTGATGTTATCATGAATTGTACAGATTGGATCAGAAATTTCTTTATATGTATTTAATTTTTGATTATTTCTTTGAGAGTACCTACAAACTAAATCTACCAAAAAGAAAAAAAGTAAACTGAGAGTGTAAGCCCCATAGATAATTTTCTTTGTAGCTGAATCACAAAACTTTTCTAGTTACAGTCCTCTAACTAGCTTTTTGTACATTGACCAGAGAGGGGCCTTCCAAATTATGCTTTAATTTAAAGCAGATGACATACGTTGAAGCAGCACATTATTAAGGTCTTTGGGTTGACTCACCAACTGGCTTAAAATTACAATTTAAATGTGTTTATTATAACCACAAAATAATGTGGTATTAATAAACCAGTTTAGCCATCCTTCTGTAACGCTAAGCACAAAGAATGTAATCAGTACTTTTAAAGACTTCTAAAGTTAAACTGAAATTGTAAATAGAGAAACTAAGTAAAAGGCAAAGAATAACTTTGGAGCATTGTCTGTTCCTATAGTTAGGTTTGGAAACAAGTGGGTTTAGTTTTGCTAAGTCCATTTAAGTAAGTCCTGGAGTAACTCTGATCATACTTTTGTGAGCTGAGAGGTGAAGGGAAATAAAAACCCACTCGGAGGGGAGAAGGTAACTTCAGAAGCAGAAATGGGCAGCAACCCAGGCAAGTAAGACAGGAGATTTGCTCAAGAGTCACTCACTGGGCGGCCTCCTCAGAAAAAGCACTGCTCCCTCTGGATTGATTAGGTTCACTCTGTTTCAGAGGTTACGGGCCATTTCTTTAAAACAGAGCAGAGATCCAAGCGTTGTTGCAGAGATGTGCCCATTTGACAAGGAAAATAAAAATGCGCAGTTTAATAGAGAACACCCCGCACAGTCACCCAAGCCAGCAAATACTTATGACTATGAGGTAAATAATCACATCCTAAGGATGATGTTCCCTTTACCTTCTACGCACTTAACATGTTCCTAAAGATCCTAAAACATAGGATTAAAGAATACCTTCATATATAATTACATGAAAAAGGTCTTACTATGTAAAGTGAAAAGGGCAGATTAAAATATTTTTTTTGTATATACTCCTGTATTTTTAAATGAGCTATTTATATTTCTTTTAAAAATCAGCATATAAGAGTGGTAGAATATGTGAGAATATGGATAATTATCTTTTTATATAATCAACATATAAGCCCTTGATGATCTTAAGAAAAGCAATACATGTTACTTTTCTGTGGCACTTCAATTCTTAGCTCATTGATAAATTGCTTTCTCAGAAAAAGGGCAGGAGTTAAGAAGCTTTGATTCTTCTCTAGCTCAGAGAATAATATATTTCCCAGAAAACCCTGAGCATGAACATTCCACGAAGACTATCATTTTATGGGGAAAAAAGATACAGATATTGACATATACATAGACACAGTCAAAAAAATAATGTGATGGCTATTTTTAACAGGTTGAGAGAGGTAGTGGACAGAGCATAAAAAAAAGGAGGATTAAACTCAAATTAACTCACTGAATAAATTGATTACTGAACTTTCTAGAAGAACTTTATACATTAAGCCTCAATCCTTTCAAAAGAATGGTTATCAATGGCTTTCTTTTCCTTTATTATTTTTTAAGGTTTATTTATTTTGAGAGAGAGAGAGAGAGAGCGAGCGAGCAGGGAGGGGCAGAGAGAGAGGGAGTGAGAGAAGCCCAAGCAGGTTCCAAGCTGTCAGCATAGAGCCCCACACAGGCCTTGATGTTGAACCACAAGATCATGACCTGAACCCAAATCAAGAGTTGGATGCTTAACCAACTGAGCCACCCAGGCGTTCTCCTTTATAATTTTTAAATTAAAAAATTATTTTAGAAAAGGAAAAGTGTAGGGAATAATAAAACCTATACCTACCAATCTATCAGACACACATAGCTGACAAACGTAAATATGAATTAACCCTATTTTGAAATAATTTTTATTGAGATATAGTATACTTACAGAAAAGAATGCTAATCAAAAACATATAGCTAAATGACATCCCATAAAATGAACATACCCATGTAACCACCACCAACCTCAAGAAATTAAACACTATCAGCACCCAGAAGCATGCCTTGGGTGCATACTCCTCATTCCTTCACCATGGCAACCTCTATCCTGATTCCTAATTATTATAGAAGGTTTCTGACTAATATTTAAATTTTATATAAATGGAATCACACATTTTGGATCTGGATTATTTTCCTCAAAATTGCACCTATGTGGGACATATATTTGTGCATGATGCTCAAAGTCAATATCCGTTTTTTCGTATGGAAGTGATATTAAACCTGCTGTAAAAATTGTTCTTTTCCGGCTGTTCATGTTGACATTTTTCCATACACAAATTGTCCATGATTGAGAATGTCTGTTTCTGTACTTTATAATCCCTGCTATTGTTCTTTTGATCTATCCTTTTGCCAATACGATTCTCTTAATTATTATACTTTTGTAATAAGACTTAATAATAGAAAAAAAATCAGCCGACTTTTTCGTTTCCTTTAAGATTATCTTGGGTATCTTGGCCCTTTGAATTTCCCAACAAATATTAGGATCAACTCTGTTAATTTCCATTAAAAACTCTTGAATTTTGATTGATACTGCATTTTATCTTTAGACACTTTGGGAGAAGAATAGGTATCTTTACAACATATATTGAGTATTTCAAATCATGAACAAGGTATATTTCTTACTTTACTTGCCTCCTTTCTTTTTTTCTCAGTTATGTTCTTATAGTTCACATATAGGGTTCTTAAGCATGTCTTGTTAGACTTACTTTTAGGTATTTGATGTTTAACACTACCTTATATTTTTAAAATTTAATTTTCCAGTTGCTTGCTGACAGTATATAGAAATAGTATTGCTTTCTCAAAGATTTTATATTGTATCCAGAAAACTTACTTAATTCAGTTAGTAATTATAACATTTTATCTGTAGATTCTTTTGGATTTTCTAGATATACAATTATATTTTCTACAAATAACAATATCCTTTCTTCCACTACAGTTCTTGCAAGTTTTATTTATTTCTAATGACAAATTATGAATAGGATTCCTAGTACAACTTTCAATAAAAATAATCATATCAAATATTCTCATTTCTAATATCAGGGGAGAAAGCTTTAAAACTTTACTATTAAGTATGACAACTGCTTTAAAATTTTAGAGATGTGATTTATTAGACTAAGAATGTTATCTTTCTGGTACTAAAATTTTTATGAAACAATCAGTGGCTGCTGAATTGTATCAAATGCTTTTCCTATATCTACTGAAATGGTTATATAATTTGCCTTCCTTTTCTGTCCGTGTGGATTACATCGATTCCTTCTCAAATAAACTACTACTATATTTCTAGCATAAGCCAAATAGATCATGACATATTAGCCTTTTTATCTAACACCAGACTTGTATTGCTACTATTCTTGTTTAGAATTCTTGCATCTCTGTAGATGAGAAAGATTGGCTGTAGTATTTCTTTCATGAAATTTCCTCAACAATGTTTCATGACGATGTTTTCCTGGTCTCAAAAAAAATGAGTTAGGAAATGGATTCATCTTTCATTCTCAGGAAGAGTTGTGATAATTCTCCCTTAAATATTTGGAAAAATTCACAAATGAAGCCATCTACGCCTAGGATTTTCTTTGTAGGAGGTTTTGAATAACAATTTTTTAATTGCTACAAGACAATTCAGATTTCCTGTATTTCTTCTTGAGTTAGTTTTAGGGAGTTCCGTTTTTCTAAGAATTTGTCCCAAACTTATCAACATATTTATAATATCATTTATTTGTGCCTTCTTTCTTGATCAGTCTTTTTTTTATATGAAATTTATTGACAAATTGGTTTCCATACAATACCCAGTGCTCATCCCAAAAGGTGCCCTCCTCAATACCCATCACCCACCCTCTCCTCCCTCCCACCCCCCATCAACCCTCAGTTTGTTCTCAGTTTTTAACAGTCTCTTATGCTTTGGCTCTCTCCCACTCTAACCTCTTTT
Source organism: Felis catus (assembly GCF_018350175.1). Taxonomy (NCBI): domain Eukaryota; kingdom Metazoa; phylum Chordata; class Mammalia; order Carnivora; family Felidae; genus Felis; species Felis catus. The sequence continues at coordinate 138,824,475 of NC_058376.1, forward strand.
TTTTTTTTTCCTTCCCCTCCCCCATGGGTTCCTGTTAAGTTTCTCAGGATCCACATAAGAGTGAAACCATATGGTATCTGTCTTTCTCTGTATGGCTTATTTCACTTAGCATCACACTCTCCAGTTCCATCCACGTTGCTACAAAAGGCCATATTTCATTTTTTCTCATTGCCACATAATATTCCATTGTGTATATAAACCACAATTGCTTTATCCATTCATCAGTTGATGGACATTTAGGCTCTTTCCATAATTTGGCTATTGTTGAGAGTGCTGCTATGAACATTGGGGTACAAGTGCCCCTATGCATCAGTACTCCTGTATCCCTTGGATAAATTCCTAGCAGTGCTATTGCTGGGTCATAGGGTAGGTCTATTTTTAATTTTCTGAGGAACCTCCACACTGCTTTCCAGAGCGACTGCACCAATTTGCATTCCCACCAACAGTGCAAGAGGGTTCCCATTTCTCCACATCCTCTCCAGCATCTAGAGTCTCCTGATTTGTTCATTTTGGCCACTCTGACTGGCATGAGGTGATACCTGAGTGTGGTTTTGATTTGTATTTCCCTGATAAGGAGCGACGCTGAACATCTTTTCATGTGCCTGTTGGCCATCCGGATGTCTTCTTTAGAGAAGTGTCTATTCATGTTTTCTGCCCATTTCTTCACTGGGTTATTTGTTTTTCAGGTGTGGAGTTTGGTGAGCTCTTTATAGATTTTGGATACTAGCCCTTTGTCCGATATGTCATTTGCGAATATCTTTTCCCATTCCGTTGGTTGCCTTTTAGTTTTGTTGATTGTTTCCTTTGCTGTGCAGAAGCTTTTTATCTTCATAAGGTCCCAGTAATTCACTTTTGCTTTTAATTCCCTTGCCTTTGGGGATGTGTCGAGTAAGAGATTGCTACGGCTGAGGTCAGAGAGGTCTTTTCCTGCTTTCTCCTCTAAGGTTTTGATGGTTTCCTGTCTCACATTTAGGTCCTTTATCCATTTGGAGTTTATTTTTGTGAATGGTGTGAGAAAGTGGTCTAGTTTCAACCTTCTGCATGTTGCTGTCCAGTTCTCCCAGCACCATTTGTTAAAGAGACTGTCTTTTTTCCATTGGATATTCTTTCCTGCTTTGTCAAAGATGAGTTGGCCATATGTTTGTGGGTCTAGTTCTGGGGTTTCTATTCTGTTCCATTGGTCTATGTGTCTGTTTTTGTGCCAATACCATGCTGTCTTGATGATGACAGCTTTGTAGTAGAGGCTAAAGTCTGGGATTGTGATGCCTCCTGCTTTGGTCTTCTTCTTCAAAATTCCTTTGGCTATTCGGGGCCTTTTGTGGTTCCATATGAATTTTAGGATTGCTTGTTCTAGTTTCGAGAAGAATGCGGGTGCAATTTTGATTGGGATTGCATTGAACGTATAGATAGCTTTGGGTAGTATTGACATTTTGACAATATTTATTTTTCCAATCCATGAGCAGGGAATGTCTTTCCATTTCTTTAAATCTTCTTCAATTTCCTTCATAAGCTTTCTATAGTTTTCAGCATACAGATCCTTTACATCTTTGGTTAGATTTATTCCTAGGTATTTTATGCTTCTGGGTGCAATTGTGAATGGGATCAGTTTCTTTATTTGTCTTTCTGTTGCTTCATTGTTAGTGTATAAGAATGCAACTGATTTCTGTACATTGATTTTGTATCCTGCAACTTTGCTGAATTCCTGTATCAGTTCTAGCAGACTTTTGGTGGAGTCTATCGGATTTTCCATGTATAATATCCTGTCATCTGCAAAAAGCGAAAGCTTGACTTCATCTTTGCCAATTTTGATGCCTTTGATTTCCTTTTGTTGTCTGATTGCTGATGCTAGAACTTCCAGCACTATGTTAAACAGCAGCGGTGAGAGTGGGCATCCTTGTCGTGTTCCTGATCTCAGGGAGAAAGCTCTCAGTTTTCCCCATTGAGGATGATGTTAGCTGTGGGCTTTTCATAAATGGCTTTTATGATCTTTAAGTATGTTCCTTCTATCCCGACTTTCTCAAGGGTTTTTATTAAGAAAGGGTGCTGGATTTTGTCAAAGGCCTTTTCTGCATCGATTGACAGGATCATATGGTTCTTCTCTTTTTTTTTTGTTAATGTGATGTATCACGTTGATTGATTTGCGAATGTTGAACCAGCCCTGCATCCCAGGAATGAATCCCACTTGATCATGGTGAATAATTCTTTTTATATGCCGTTGAATTCGATTTGCTAGTATCTTATTGAGAATTTTTGCATCCACATTCATCAGGGATATTGGCCTGTAGTTCTCTTTTTTTACTGGGTCTCTGTCTGGTTTAGGAATCAAAGTAATACTGGCTTCATAGAATGAGTCTGGAAGTTTTCCTTCCCTTTCTATTTCTTGGAATAGCTTGAGAAGGATAGGTATTATCTCTGCTTTAAACGTCTGGTAGAACTCCCCTGGGAAGCCATCTGGTCCTGGACTCTTATTTGTTGGGAGATTTTTGATAACTGATTCAATTTCTTCACTGGTTATGGGTCTGTTCAAGCTTTCTATTTCTTCCTGAATGAGTTTTGGAAGAGTGTGGGTGTTCAGGAATTTGTCCATTTCTTCCAGGTTGTCCAATTTGTTGGCATATAATTTTTCATAGTATTCCCTGATAATTGTTTGTATCTCTGAGGGATTGGTTGTAATAATTCCATTTTCATTCATGATTTTATCTATTTGGGTCATTTCCCTTTTCTTTTTGAGAAGCCTGGCTAGAGGTTTGTCAATTTTGTTTATTTTTTCAAAAAACCAACTCTTGGTTTCATTGATCTGCTCTACAGTTTTTTTAGATTCTATATTGTTTATTTCTGCTCTGATCTTTATTATTTCTCTTCTTCTGCTGGGTTTCGGCTGCCTTTGCTGTTCTGCTTCTAGTTCCTTTAGGTGTGCTGTTAGATTTTGTGTTTGGGATTTTTCTTGTTTCTTGAGATAGGCCTGGACTGCAATGTATTTTCCTCTCAGGACTGCCTTCGCTGCGTCCCAAAGCGTTTGGATTGTTGTATTTTCATTTTCGTTTGTTTCCATATATTTTTTAATTTCTTCTCTAATTGCCTGGTTGACCCACTCATTCGTTAGTAGGGTGTTCTTTAACCTCCATGCCTTTGGAGGTTTTCCAGACTTTTTTCTGTGGTTGATTTCAAGCTTCATAGCATTGTGGTCTGAAAGTATGCATGGTATAATTTCAATTCTTGTAAACTTATGAAGGGCTGTTTTGTGACCCAGTATATGATCTATCTTGGAGAATGTTCCATGTGCACTCGAGAAGAAAGTATATTCTGTTGCTTTGGGATGCAGAGTTCTAAATATATCTGTCAAGTCCATCTGATCCAATGTCTCATTCAGGGCCCGTGTTTCTTTATTGACCGTGTGTCTAGATGATCTATCCATTTCTGTAAGTGGGGTGTTAAAGTCCCCTGCAGGTACCACATTCTTATCAATAAGGTTGCTTATGTTTATGAGTAATTGTTTTATATATTTGGGGGCTCCGGTATTCGGCGCATAGACATTTATAATTGTTAGCTCTTCCTGATGGATAGACCCTGTAACTATTATATAATGTCCTTCTTCATCTCTTGTTACAGCCTTTACTTTAAAGTCTAGTTTGTCTGATATAAGTATGGCTACTCCAGCTTTCTTTTGGCTTCCAGTCGCATGATAAATAGTTCTCCATCCCCTCACTCTCAATCTAAAGGTGTCCTCAGGTCTAAAATGAGTCTCTTGTAGACAGCAAATAGATGGGTCTTGTTTTTTTATCCATTCTGATACCCTATGTCTTTTGGTTGGCGCATTTAATCCATTTACATTCAGTGTTATTATAGAAAGATACGGGTTTAGAGTCATTGTGATGTCTGTATGTTTTATGATTGTAGTGATGTCTCTGGGACTTTGTCTCACAGGGTCCCCCTTAGGATCTCTTGTAGGGCTGGTTTAGTGGTGACAAATTCCTTCAGTTTTAGTTTGTTTGGGAAGACCTTTATCTCTCCTTCTATTCTAAATGACAGACTTGCTGGATAAAGGATTCTCGGCTGCATATTTTTTCTGTCTAGCACCCTGAAAATCTCGTGCCAATTCTTTCTGGACTGCCAAGTTTCAAAAGAGAGATCAGTCAGGAGTCTTATAGGTCTCCCTTTATATGTGAGGGCACGTTTCCCCCTTGCTGCTTTCAGAATTTTCTCTTTATCCTTGTATTTTGCCAGTTTCACTATGATATGTCGTGCAGAAAATCGATTCAAGTTACGTCTGAAGGGAGTTCTCTGTGCCTCTTGGCTTTCAATGCCTTTTTCCTTCCCCAGTTCAGGGAAGTTCTCAGCTATTATTTCTTCAAGTACCCCTTCAGCACCTTTCCCTCTCTCTTCCTCCTCTGGGATACCAATTATGCGTATATTATTTCTTTTTAGTGTATCACTTAGTTCTCTAATTTTCCCCTCATACTCCTGGATTTTTTTATCTTTTTCTCAGCTTCCTCTTTTTCCATAACTTTATCTTCTAGTTCACCTATTCTCTCCTCTGCCTCTTCAAGCCGAGCTGTGGTGGTTTCCATTTTGTTATGCATTTTGTTTAAAGCGTTTTTCAGCTCCTCGTGACTGTTCCTTAGTCCCTTGATCTCTGTAGCAAGAGATTCTCTGCTGTCCTGTATACTGTTTTCAAGCCCAGTGATTAATTTTATGACTATTATTCTAAATTCACTTTCTGTTATATTATTTAAATCCTTTTTGATCAGCTCATTAGCTGTTGTTATTTCCTGGAGATTCTTCTGAGGGGAATTCTTCCGCTTGGTCATTTTGGATAGTCCCTGGCGTGGTGAGGACCTGCAGGGCACTTCCCCTGTGCTGTGGTGTATAACTGGAGTTGGTGGGCGGGGCCGCAGTCAGACCTGATGTCTGCCCCCAGCCCACCGCTGGGGCCACAGTCCGACTGGTGTGTGCCTTCTCTTCCCCTCTCCTAGGGGCAGGATTCACTGTGGGGTGGTGTGGCCCGTCTGGGCTACTTGCACACTGCCAGGCTTGTGATGCTGGGGATCTGGCGTATTAGCTGGGGTGGGTAGGCAAGGTGCACGGGGGCAGGAGGGGCAGGCTTAGATCACTTCTCCTTAGGTGATCCTCTTCAGGAGGGGCCCTGTGGCAGCAGGAGGGAGTCAGATCCGCTGCCGGAGGTTTGGCTCCGCAGAAGCACAGAGTTGGGTGTTTGCGTGGAGCGAGCAAGTTCCCTGGCAGGAACTGGTTCTCTTTGGGATTTTGGCTGGGGGATGGGCGGGGGAGATGGCGCTGGCGAGCGCCTTTGTTCCCCACCAAACTGAGCTCTGTCGTCAGGGGGCTCAGCAGCTCTCCCTCCCTTTGTCCTCCAGCCTTCCCGCTTTCCGAGCAGAGCTGTTAACTTATGACCTCCCAGACGCTAAGTCGCGCTTGTTGTGGGAACACAGTCCGTCAGGCCCCTCCGCTTTTGCCAGCCAGACTCGGGGGCTCTGCTTGGCCGGCAAGCCGCCCCTCCGCCCCGGCTCCCTCCCGCCAGTCCGTGGAGCGCGCACCGCCTCGCCGCCCTTCCTACCCTCTTCCGTGGGCCTCCCGTCTGCGTTTGGCTCCGGCAACTCCATTCTGCTAATCCTCTGGCGGTTTTCTGGGTTATTTAGGCAGGTGGAGGTGGAATCTAAGTAATCAGCAGGACACGCGGTGAGCCCAGTGTCCTCCTAAGCCGCCATCTTGCCGCTTCCCACCCCTTTCTTGATCAGTCTTGACAAGTTTTTCAAATTTTTCTTTTCCAAAAAAGTGAATTGGGGTTTTCTGGATTTATTGTGTTTTCTATTTCATTAATTTCTGGTCATCCTTTTATCTATCTTTTTTGCATTTGAATTGCTATTCTTTTGCTAATTTTTTTGAGCTGGATCTTAGAATATTAGCATTCACAGGTTTTTCTAATGCATACATCTATGATTTATATCTCACTAGATTTCATGTCATATATTATGTAAAAATGCTTTATTTTATTATTTATTTATTTATTTATTTAAAGAGAAAGCATGCACAGGCAGGAGGGGCAGTGAGAAAGAGAGAACCCAAGCAGGCTCTGCACTGTCAGTACAAGCTCGACATGGAGCTTGGTCCCACCAACTGTGAGATCATGAACAGAACTGAAATCAAAAGCTGGACACTTAACCAACTGAGCCACCCAGGTGCCCAGCAAAATGTTTTCTAATTTCCACTTTGTCTCCCTCGGACCTATAGGTTATTTAGAAGTTATTATTTGGCAATTTTCCAGTGTCATTTTAGTTTTGATTTTTACCTCTTTTTCACAAGTATTAAAGAATATAGTTTGTATGCTGTAATTAAAAAAAAAACAACAAAAAACATATTGAGCCTCGCTCTCTGGCTAAACCAATAGCCAATGCTTATAAATGTTCAAATAGCAGTTGTTGGGTGTGGTGTACTATATAATGTCAACTGCTGACTGTATTGTTCAAACGATTTATATTCTGCTTGATGTCTGTATGCACTTATTTTATTGGCCGAGAGACGTGCATTAAAATTACCATTGTAATTGTGCAGTTTTTGTAGTTTTGTTATTATTTTCCTTTGCATATTGAAGCTATATGGTTTGAGACATTATGAAATGCTTCTATGTCTGGAATGTCTGTCTACTCTTTTCATGACCACCCTAACACAAATATATGCTATTTCTAAGACATATACGTTAAATTTAAGAATGAAGAAAAGTAGAAAGAGAATAGTAAAAGGTATTCTGCCAACACTACCCCCCCCAGAAAAACTTTGGTTTTCAAATTATTTTATTTTACACCTTCTTATATCCTTCTGTTTAAAGTGTGGTTCATACAAATAGCACAAAAATTAATTAGGTTTTTTGATGTTGTTCTATTTTTGTTTTGCTTCTCTACTTTTTAAAAGCCAGGGGCAGCTGGGTGGCTCCGTTGGTTAAGTGTCTGACTCTTGATCTCTGCTCAGGTCATGATCTCACAGTTTGTGGGATTGAGCCCCGTGTCAGGAACTGTGCTGACAGTACAGAGCCCAGTTGGAAATCTCTCTCCCCCCTCTACTCCTTCCCCACTTGTGCCCTCTCTAATTAATAAACAAACATTTAAAAAACAGTCTAAAAAAATCCAATTTCATAGTCACTGTGTTTTCACTTTTAAGTTTAATATTTATGCCCGTGATTTCACTATCTGGACCACCTTTTCCCTCTTTTTTCACTCCTTCCCAATAACTCTTCCTCTCATACATGTGTTCTGACTTTATCCAATATCTTCTTTATCTCAGCTCAAGGCCCTTCATAATATTCAATCTTCCCCACTGTTGGAAGTAGAACAGTATCATCACTCACACGGTTTGACATTCAAATTCTATAATATTGTTGCTATTTCTATAAAATTGAGTATGTAAACATTCAATTATATTTGATGTTATCAGATTGATCTTTGAGGTGGTTAAATATAACCAAGAGATATTACAACCCATAATATCTAAGACAGTCAGTATTTCCCTACTTGTTCTCCAACATTTGGTATTTGAGTCTTTTTCAACTTTGTCAGTTTGAAATGGTGTTAATTATCTGATTTTGGATTTGACTTGCATACATTTGTTTATTGGTGATCTTGAGTTTCTTGTGTTTATTGGAGTTGTAAGATTTCTGTGAGGGGAGTTGCCTGTTGGGTGACTTTTGTTTTCCACATTCACGTGTGGACTTTAACTGCATTTACTTTATATGCACTTGATTCGCTTTCACTTTGCTTATTACTTTCACTTTGCTTATTCTGTCTCTTGTATAGAAGTATGGGGTTTCTCCTATTTTTTTTTATTTTTTATTTCCTCAATTTTTTAAGTCCTTTCCTTTGTTGTTGGTATATTTTGAATCTTTGAAAGCATCCTCCTCTTCCCTCCTCTTTAGTCTTTTTCATACATTGACAGTTTTAGCATTCGGGTTAAATGTGAGTATTCCCAACCAGTAACAGTTTCTTTTCATTCTCCACAAGGAGTACCTGCACATAGTTTTTCACACATATTTCTTTGGTTTACTACAAGGATATCCGAGTGAATCTAACTCAAGAAGGACAGCACTGGAATGTAATGGAGATCAGGGCTTCAAAATAAATGCATGCTGTATATGAATAAATGCAATGTAAGTAGAAAAACGCAGTTTTTCCTTCACCGAACATCTGCAGTCTACTCACAATAGCTCTAACCTACTTATGAGAACACCTATCAGAGAAGAAAAGGAGATGAACAGTTACAACAGATTCCCCTGTTGTCCTTCAACAACTATTATCCTAACACCTCAAAAGTTGGATCCATTGACAGATGGTTGATGCCATGGAGATATCGGAGCAGACATTTTGGATTGGCGAATTAAGCTATGGAAAACCAATTTCGTAAAGCTAGAGCACAAAATAAAATAGTCTTATTTTAAGACTGCATACAAATTTCCATCCATCCTACTATTTGCTTACTCCTATGATAGGAACAAGTATCCCCACACTTTAGCAGCAGTAGACATGTGTGAAGGCATGTGTGCACTGAGACATTCAGTTGTCTGAATACCCAACATAGATGGTTGAATGATTGATGAATGGTGTTTATCAATTTTCCAAACAAATGGGGTAACGAAATAGCCTTTTCCCAAGTCCTCCACTTTCCTAGAAGATGGATGTACTCACTTACTACTGAAGTGCCAATTCCCAAATGGCCTCTACGTACTGCCTGTCTTTCACGTAATACAAGATTTATGTAAAATTTAGCATAAAGGCTCAGAAGCATACCAAAACTCTGGGATGGTGAAAATGATTCAGAACCTAAAAGAGACCGTGGTTTCACATCGCTGTGAATGCACTAATGCCACTAAATTGTGCACTTTAAAATGGTTAATTTTATCTTATGAGAAATTCATCTCAATTTACAAAAGAAAAAAAAAACACTAAACCAAGAGGTGCCCTGGAGCTAAATAAACTATACTGCATTATAATTCCCCCAAATAAATATTGACAGGTAGGTCACTACTATTTTATAATCAATAGTGGTCAAAGTAAAACATTTGTGAAGACTGATGTTTACATAAATTAGTACTGATCGAAGATTAGTCTTGGAATATTATCACTGTCACCTACCTGCATCTCAATACACTTTCTGAACTGGTAGAGAAAGGGTAGAGTTATAGCAGCCACCTGCTACAACGGCAGGTGCGGCTATAATCTGCAGTCTGTCTTATCCATCCATTTTAGGGATGGAACTCTACAGACATACCTTACAACAGTTTGTTTGCAAATTATCACTGTGCATTTTAGCTGTGATTTTGTATTTCTGATTTTCATTTTATCCATGGATAAAAAGCTAGTAAGGAAAAAGGCAGCAAAAAATGAAGACAGGGTGATTACTGCATATATATTTACATTGCTTTTCAGGAAGAATAATGCTAGAATATCTCTATAAAGATAAAACAACTTTATGTATCAAACCCAAAGCAGGCAAATTACTGATGTGATATTATTATTAATATTTATAGTAGTGTTAAAATCTAAATTCAAAGAATCTATATATATATTCTAATTTTAATTAGGAAAATTAACATTTATTGTTTTATAGACACACATGTCTTCATTAATGTTACCTGAGAAAAACATCAAATTTTATCAAAAAAAACCCTCAGTAATTCGTTTTAAATTATTGTAGCCATATTTATTTTTTCATGTAAATTTCTATCCTGAAACCCTGAAATAAATAACTTTGCAATTCATGTGCTTATAGAATATATTTTATAAATCCCAGGCCAAAAGGGCAAATGTCTACAGGCAGATGCCTTACTTCCCACAAATTTTGATGTGTCTTTATTAAATCTGCACATGTCCATTAGAGTATCATATGTGTGGTTTTACGATGAAAGAAAGATTTATAAAGGCTGACTTAACATCATTATCCCAAAGGGACCAATAAATCATAAAACCTGTTCTCATTTATTCAACAAGCATTCATTGGCCAATTATTTTGTGTCCATTCTTTTCAGGCCATTTGCATGTTCCAGTAAGACGGCTCTTTGCCTTTCTCTCTCGTGGCTTTTACACACCTCTTGGCTCCGAGATTCCCATTTTTGACTGTATATCAAGGCAAGCCTTATCCTCCTCTTCCCAAACACTGTCTTTTTTCTTTCAGAACTCAAATTTTTTTAAATCTCATTTTGGTATTTTTTAGAGACAGACAGAGCATGAGTGGAGGAGGGGCAGAGAGAGAGCGGGAGACACAGAATCTGAAGCAGGCTCCAGGCTCTGAGATGTCAGCACAGAGACCAACATGGGGCTGGAACTCATGAACCATGAGATCATTACCTGAGCCGGAGTTGATGCTTAACTGACTGAGCCACCCAGGTGCTCCTCAGAGCTCATATTTTATTTATTGTCCTCAGTTCAGTATAGTTCTTAAGAAGAAGCTGGGCCACAACCCAAGCCCAAGGGGTAAATCTTAACTGGTCTATGCCAACAGTGATGATTTCACTCACATTCCTAAGTGATTGCTTTTAGCATTCGTGTGTGACACAATTACAGTCAATAAAAATGAGAGGAAGTCTGCTGAGTGGTTCTGGGATGGATTTCCACACTCTTTAAATAGGATTCAAGATGCCCTCTTCAATACCCATCACCCACACACCCCGCCCTCCCACCCCCAATCAGCCCTCAGTTTGTTCTTCATATATTTAAAAAATAATAAATAAATAAATAAATAAATAAATAAATAAATAAATAAATAAATAAAAAACTTTACAAAATTAAAAAAGATAAATGGGACTTAAGAGAGTTATATTCTCTTTCTTACCTTTTAATTGTCAGCTTATACCACCTGGAGTTGGGACAGCAATATTGGGAAGGGACCCCAGATTCAGAAGCTGTGGTGAACTGAATATGCCAGAAGCAGACATTATTAAGACAGAGGTTGGGATATTATTCAACCTTGAAAAAGAAGAAAATCCTACTATCTGTGACAATATGGATGATTCTGGAAGACCTGATGCTAAGTGAAGTAAGTCTTCTAAGAGAAGAAAAAATGGGGAGTTAGTGTTCAATGGTTATAAAGCTACAGTTTTGTGAGATGAGTAAGTTCTAGAGATCTGTACAACATAAGGCCTACATTTTACATGGTATGCACTTGAACATTTAAGACGATGTATCTCATGTTAAGTGATCTAACTCCACAAAAAAGAAAGAGACATAAGGAATCTATTGGGGGTGATGGATACATGTACTACCTTGATTGTGGTGTTGGTATCATGAGTGGATGCATTTGTCCAAAGTCATCGAAATGTATACATTAAATATCTGTAATTATTTTATATCCATTGTAGCTCAGTAAGCTGTAATATCAGAATGGCTTTGAAATGGCATACGCTAACCCAGTAATTCTACATCTGAGAACCTAGCCTAAGAAAATAACTGAGAATACATAAAAGCTTTATGCACACATACAAAGACAGAGACTAAAATGCAATGTGTTTGTTAGGCATCAACACCTGTGGAAGGAAGTGGAAGGAAAAGTGGGAAGAAGCAGGATTAGGGCAAGGGAGAAGCGAACTATGATGCAGGCCCAACGAAGCTTTAATCAACCACATGAGGAGCTCTGGACCAGTATTCCCCCAGAGAAGTTGTCCTGCTTTGGACAGAAATGGCTTATTTCCTTACACCCTCAACTTTACTCAGATATCTGAAGAATGAGGCAGCTCTCTTTAGCTGAGGCATAAATTTATGAAGGTGTGGAGATCTGGGGCTGCCTGTTGACCTTACTCCTCACAGCAAGACCTTTCTTGAAGAAGGACTTGGGTAGTACACCTCCTTGTCTACCACAGGGCCATCCAGTCCACTGAGGATTCTGTATGGAATGATGGCAGATGTCTGCGTCCTTGTTGGTGCCATTGATCCACTAAGTTAACCAATCCTGGAAAGTACCTGCCTCCAGGCTTACTGTTGTATGAGATCATAAACATTTGGTTAAAATTTCCATTACTTGCTCAATAAATGGAATTTTACAACAAGACTATTGACTTTCACAGAATTTGAGACACACTTCTTCAGCCTGATCCTGAACTCTTTCTTCAAGCATAATTCTATGATTCACTCTTCAACTCCACTTGTTGTGGCTAAAACATGCTGCTGGCTTTTCATAGTTTCCTTCCTAAGAAGAGGGGCTCCAACTCCAAGCAAGGTTTTATGCATATGCTGGGGAACAGAAGGAGAAGAGGGCAAATTTCTACCCAAAAGAGCTCAGGGATATATAATAAAGAGCAGTGGCAAGAGTTATCAGGACCTTTTAAATGATGCAAAGTGTGCCCCCAAGACCCTGAATTCAATTTAATTTTACTCAACAGATAATCTAATTCTTATAAAGAACATAAAAAATCTAACTCCTCGACCAGCATGGCAACCTCCACAAAGTCCAGTATCTCAGTAAGCCTCGATTTCCTCATTCACAAAATGAGATGTTTAGGCTAGATAATCTCTAGGGCCCCTTCTAACTTTAAAATCCTCCAATTCTATGAGCCATGTGTTCATTTCTGCTTATGACATTCTGTTTCCTGAAGTACATTTTCAATAACAGCCACCAAATAATAGCCATCCAGACACTTTCTGCTTAAATCACCTCTTTCACCGGATGTCACCCTAAGGGCCTCTGAACACCTCAGTGGAGCAAGAGACGCAAGGGAAGCTGTCAGACAGCTCCCTTCTGAGCTGTCTTCTGTGAAAATGCCTAATCATATCTGCTATGTGTGAGCAGCCATCAAGCCCCAGGCACAAAACGGGCTAGCAATAAAGCATTCCCCAGTGATGTCTATGTTCCAACAGGCTGTGAGCTGTAGGAACATCTTATTACAAGACCTTCTGGGAACCAACTGAAGGAGACCCCGGTGTATTTTTCTTAAAGGAAGACTTAGTTCTTTACAACCAATTAGCCTTGTTCTAGAAAATGAAAATGTATTTGTATTGGTTTGATTTTTTAAAATCAATTGCTTCCAAGAAAAATGCTTATCTATCTTTAATACATAAGGACCCCCCGAAGTCCAATTGTTCAGTAAGTCTTTGGTTCCATCAACAAGCAGCTCACAAAAGAAGATAGATCAAAGATAAGCATATGAAAAGGTATTCAACTTCATCTTCCTTCAGGAAGATGTACATTAAATATACACTAAGATGTCACCACTAAATTTTTAAAAAGCGTAGAATTAGGAAGATTGACAATGCAAATTTTGGGGAGGATGTAGGGCCCTAGAACTTGCATACAATGCTGGTGAGAACAGAAGGTAGGACCATCACTTTGGAAAACAGCTAGGCAATTTCTAACAATTTTCCACATGTGCTTCCCTTATGACCTAGCAATTCCAATCCTATGTATATCGTCAAAAGAAGAGGCTATGTCCTCCAAAGTGTATGATAAAATGTTGATAGATTTTTTTTCCATAACAGTCAAAAGCTAGAAACAATCCAAAAAATCTATTAAAAGGACAAACAAATTTAGTACTAACATATGGTTGAATCTCAAAAACGTTAAAAGAAGCCAAAAGAAGCTGCACCCAGATGATATCCTGTATCATTCTCTTCATATGATGTTCAAGAACAGACCAATTAACCTATGGTTAAAGAAGGCAGAAGAGTGATTATCCGTGAGCACAGTTGAGGCCATGGATTGCAAAGAGGCGGGAGTGATCTTGCCCAATTTTGATCTGGGTAATGATGACGCAGGTACATATAAATGTAAATACTTACTGAGCTGTATACCTAAGACTTGTGCACTTTATTCTGTGTAAATGATACTTCAACTTAAAAAGTAAGTTGTTGGTTCTCTCAATACAGTAAGAGGAGGCCAAATCTGTCTTCTCATGTGGACCCTACTCTGAGCATACTGCTTTTCTTCTTGAAGCAATATTCTCCAACAAGTTAAACCCTATCAGCTCCACCTTAAATAAACGGACGTCCACAATTCAGACTGACCAGGATTTAATGGAGAAGTCAAAGACGGTAACATCTACACAAACGGCTTCCGTATATCAAAGGCTTTCTGTGTGTCATACGCTGTGTATGTCATCACTTCGCATTCCCAAACCATCTTGCAAGGCAGAGACCACTAATTATATTTTCTATATTAGAAAACTAAAGCTCAGAGCAGTTAAGTAACTTTCTCATTGTAACACAACTACCCAGTGGTAGACCTGGGAGTCAAATGAAGTTTTGGCTACAAATCCTTAATTTTTTTAAATGCATCCTGCCCCTTTAAATGGGAGAAGTGCGGAAGGCCACAGAACCCACCAGGGGAAATAGCTATACATACTCCCTCTTTTGCTGTTTTCAAGGTGGTTTCCCTGGCCATAGAGAAGGCTCGAGTGGGTCAGAGAGTAAGAACCTCAGGTGTGAGAGAAAGCTCCCTTGCATGAAGTGAGAAGAAATTAATGAATCACTCAGGCTCCCGCTGGCAAAGCATGTTCTTCACACCTGTTCAAGGGAAAAATGAGCAACAAAACGTCCTCCCTCCCTGCCACACACACACACACACACACACACACACACACACACACACACAGTAAAGCTTAAAATTTTTATGAATATGCTCCTTAGTGGCTTCACAAAATATGCATTTTTTATTTTAAAAATATGACGTTACCATTTTTAACTACAACCCTCATTTTTTTCCACTCCAGGATGCCAAGCATTCAGGTCAAAGAACTTTCATATCTAAAATTGTTGCAAACCAAATAGTTCCTTGGGGATGGATAGCTGTGATTAAACCTGGCAACTGTTATGAGCCATTTGAAAAGGACGCTGAAATTAATTCTATTACTCTGCAGAGCTCTGCCATTCTATTCTTTGTGCCTCTGCAACAACTTTTTTAAAGTTATTAAAAATATATTAGAGCTCCGTGTAATTATAAACACAGAGAAAAATAATGAAAGCAAAATACACATTGCACCCCCTGTCATTTGAACATACCAATGTTACTTACAAGCGTGTGTGAGAAAATGCATAATAAAAGGCTTGAATTTTTAAAGTAAGGCTTTAATCTTTGGGTTATTATGTGATACTTAGCAAAACCCAGTGGTAATAAGGAGCCTAAATTGAGTGCTAACAACGTCTTGTGGCTTGAAAAAGCACAGCAGCAGTAACAAATACACAAAAAGGGTATCAATACCTTCATTCTTATGAATGAAGATTGTCAATATGGACCAAACATATCTCAAGGAAAATTACTAAATGTTCTCATCAGATAGACACGTTCGTGCAAATCAGTAATATAGAAATTCTAATCATTTTGTGGAAATACTGTGTAACTAAATTCTGTAGACTATCTTTAAAAAACAAATGTACGGGCGGTTCCAAAAAATAGCTCAAGAGTTAGTTCTGCCATTTACGAGATTTGTGACCTTGGGCAAATCTCTCAGTTGATTCAAGACTCAGTGTTCTTACTTACCTAGCAAAGGTGACTGTGAACATGGAACAAAGTAAATACTTGCCAAGATAAATACAAAGGAATGTAATGGTGATGGGCTGCCAAGAACGCTTTGTTTCACCATGCGCTGAAGATGTCATTTGGAGCACAAACGACTGAAGCCAGCTCTCTGGTGGGTGCGTTGGGGCACTTTTGCAACTGAAGCTGAGAACAGCAAAACAGCATGTCTTTTTTTTCTGAGGATAGCCTTCATATACCAGGGACACTCTACCTTGGAACTCCCAGATACTGATCACTTTAGGAAAACAAGAAAAACAAGTGACCACCTACCCTTAAAAACAAACTAGGAGATTCCAATAAATTATAAATCTGTCTTTCATACTGTCAACTTCCACTTGCAATTTTAATCACATTTTATTGTACCATATTTTATTTTATTTTTTAATTATTTTTTTAACGTTTATTTATTTTTGAGACAGAGAGAGACAGAGCATGAACAGGGGAGGGGCAGAGAGAGAGGGAGACACAGAATCCGAAACAGGCTCCGGGCTCTGAGCGGTCAGCACAGAGCCCGAATCGGGGCTCAAACTCACGGACCGCGAGATCGTGACCTGAGCCGAAGTCGGACGCTTAACCGACTGAGCCACCCAGACGCCCCTATTGTACCATATTTTAAATGGACGTTGTTTATAGCTGACTAGAATCTAGCCAGGCACGCTGCAGGCTCCCAAAACCCAACCAAAGTCTGTTCTTGCACAAATTCTAGAGCAATGGAGCATGCCCAGTATGCCTAGAAAATACACAAGGTATACTCTGGTTGATAACATACAGTATTTTACAGTAGTCTTATCTTTTTCTTTCTCACTGGCAGTTATTTTTCGACACCTTTGCCACCTGTGGGCCACTCTGGGGTTTCGTCCTTTTTTGAGTGATCTTTTGGTTCCTGTCATGTGATCAACACAATCGATTTACATGAGAAAATCTGTGTCTGAACACACAAATGTACCACCTACCATAGATACAGGCAGCCACCCACACAGAGACAAAAAGACATGAAAAATAAGTCAGCCAGATCGAGCTGGCCTGGCTCCTGCAACTTACAGGAACACGGTGCCTGCTACCACGAACACTGAAAATTGCAGCCGTTCATTCTCAGGCTATTTGGCACTTGGATCACCTCACAGATCAACGGCTACACAAGGACGGACTGAATCCTGTCACTGACTAAGCCGGAACCTGAACCCGCCACTCTCCCTTCCCTCTGAACAGATAGATGCACAGTCTAGACTCTCAGAGCCCAGTCTGGAAGAGCACAGGTTGTGGTGGCTGGGAATCTCGGGGTGCTTCCTAAACGTTAGCATCTAGTTAGCTTGACCGGAAATAACATCTACTTGACTAAAGTTAGGTAACTCTTCTTTCCTATCTACACCTGGTGCCACTGCTACCCTCAACCATGGTTATTTTCTGCTCGCAGATGAGAAGAGCTTGCTCCAGCCTCTCCAAGGATTACTTTACATCTTTATCAATTCTCATGATGGGCCAAGAAAGTCTATCATGTGAACAGGCTTCACGGTCTGAGTCACTGGTGAATAACTAAGCAATGTATGTTTAGTTGCTTTTATCTGAGAAACTCAGTGTTTCCCTTACTAACCTGATCCTTCTCTGGGGGAGCTTCGTGCCTGGACAGAGGCGAACAGATCTGCTTGGGTCAAGAGAACTACAAGGAGCCCTCCTACGGATCAAGGATTTTCTCATGTCATTTCACTACATAGTGGGAGAGAAATTCCATTATCCACGCAGATCACTGTATTAGTTTCATATTGCTACCATAAGAAGTAACCATAAATGCAGTGGCTTAAAGTAATACAAACATAATCTTGCAGTTTGAAAGCCAGATGTTGAAAACCAGTCTCAGTGGGCTAAAATCAAAGCATCAGCTGGGCTGCATTCTTCTGGAGACTCCATGGAAAAGCTGTTCCTGAAATTTACCAGCTTCTGGAGGCTGCCTCTTATTTCCTGCTCATGGTTCTGGATCATGCTGTCTTTTCTCTCTTTGCTACCATCCTCACATCATCTTTTCTCTTTGTCCCCAATCCTCCTGCTTCCCTCTTGTAAGGAGGCTTGCCATGACCTTGGACCCATCTGGAAAACCCAAGATAATCTCCCCATTTCAAGATGTTTAATCTGATCATACCTGTAAAGTTCCTTTCACCACCTAAGATAGCCAGTAACAGGTTCCATGGGTTAGGACACGGGCATCTTCCACCAGTTATTATTCAGTCTCCCACAGTCATCAGCCAATCATAGTCCATTGTACATTTGTTCTTATTAATTAAAATCACACACAAGATTAGGAGAAAAAGCAATTTACAGAATATAAAAAATTATTTGCATGGAGACAAAACTCTCTGAACTTGTTACACACACACCACTTCTACAGAAACTGATGAATATTAATGGTTTTGTGTTAATTTAACAGGAAACTGTTTTTGTTAGCTGACATTTCTGATTACTAGTGAGGGTGAATTTCTCTTATGTCTAGTGACCATTTGGGTTCCTTTTCTCTGCTTTAACTTTTGCCCACTTTTCAGTTCTATCTTTTAGTTACTGGGCAATATACATTCTTCATATGTTCTTAATATCAAACTCATTCTGATAGATGCATTGCACATATCCGTTTTCAGTCTATAAATTAATGTTTAACTTTATGGTCTTTAAAAAAATTTTTAATAAAAATAAATAATAAATAATTATAAAAATATTTATATAAATAAATTTTATTTTATAAAAATAAAAATATAAAACCTTGTTTTATAAGGTTCTGATCGCCCCCCTCCCCCCACCTCCTTGACCCTTTTCAGGTTCTACCCCTTATTGGCTTGATAACTGTAGGTGCTGGGTTGTTCATTCCTGATTGGCTCGTTTCCATTGTGTGAGGGGTGGTCTATGGCCATATCATTCCTTGTGGGTCATGTATGTTTTACAGTCTACTACTTATTTTCAGTCAGGTCTTTTGTTAAATTCCTGAGGGAACCTGAGGGGGAGTAGGTAGTAAGTAGGTACTTTATGCTGGTAGGGGTTTCCTGTGATCAGAGGCTCCCAGCATTGCTCCAAAATATGTGTTTTTCCCCACCCAGGGACCTCAGGTCCTAACCTTTCCCCCTCTGCCTACTGAATCCTATCTTTTCGTATCAAACTTGTAATTGTGTGATAAACTCCACCTGATGTTTCTTTTATACAATGCTAGATTTTAATTATTGTGTTTCATTTAAACAGTTGGCAGCTATATTCATAAATGAGCAGTCTTAAATATTCCTTTCCTTTACAATCCTTGTCAGAAGTTGACATTAAGATAGTTTTACCAACATAAAAAAATAGAATATATTTTGCAAATACTGTTTATTCCATGAAGACTTGTAAAATGAAACTGTGAAACTTACTGAAACCTGGTGAATTTTCTTTTTATGTGGGAATGAGGAGGAGAAGAGAGAAGGGGTAGTTTGACTAACATCACTTCCTCTCCAGCATTTGAATCTCATGACCTTTTTATGTGCTTATAAATTATTGAGGATCTCAAAGAGTTTCTGTTTATGTCAGTTATAGCTATGAATATTTACTATATTAATGCCAGAGAATATCATCTATATAATACAGACTTTCTGAAATCTATTGAGACTCATTTGTGGCCTTGTGATACGTAAGTGTATAGAGGTTTACTAAATACTAAAAAACAATGTATTATCTCTATTTATTAAATGAAAGGTTTTGTGCACATGTATTAGTGTATTAATCCTGTGTTTCCAATATTTCCAAATATTGTTATCTTGTTTTGCATTCTTTATCTATACATTTCTCAAAGGGCTGTGCTAAATTTTCCCAAACTATAATTATTTTTATTTTATGCCTCATGAATCCTGCCTAGGTTGTTAAATGCATAAGTCTTGAGAGTTATATATTCCAAGTGGGCTATCTCTTTTAACATAAAGTGATATTCCTCTTTAACTCTTTTGTATTTTTGCTTCCTAGTTCTTGACATTTCAACCCTTTATCTTCAAAATTTCTCTAGCCTCAGATCTCAAGTGCCAGTCTTATTAAGTGTATATAGTTATTTTTAATCCTATCTAGAACTCTTTGTTTTAATAGCTGAATTTAGTCATTTTACATTTATTGTACTACTGATATACCTGGCCTTGATGCTATTTGCAGGGAGGCACTGTGGCCTTTACTCCTACAGTATATACAGATAGATCAATAGATTGCTTCCCAGACTAGTATTTTCTTATTGTTATATTTTATTAATTTCCATAATCCATATACCACATATACCTCTCAAGACAATGGTTTTGTGTGATGTTTATATAGAATAAAGTTCTATTTGTGTCCACAAACTTTAATATGATTTTTCTAACACAATTTTGTGTGGGACAAATCTTAAGCTGTGCTCTAAATACATTGCAAAAATGATGTAATCACTGCATGAGGACCCATGTAGAACACACCTCAAGATTGCACCACTGCAGGATGCGGAGGCTGTGCAATTTAGGAGCAGACTTCCATGCACATCCCTTGAGGGCTGCCCCAAGGGCACTAACCATCCACCACCTCTCTCCTTGACACCCTCCTATGGTGTAAGAGAAACTATCAGCTTGTGAAGCACTGTCTTCTCCAAAGAAGAAGACAGCCAGTTCATTCAGACAGCCTGAAGAGATACAATGCCCAGCATCAGGGATGTCTATCACGGTCTGAGTACTGATTACCTGGCTATGTTATCCCTATGAAAATTCGCTGTGTGTCCACTAATATGCATATGCTATACTTAATTTAGAAGTTTCAATATTATTTATAGGAAATATATGAGCTACAAAGAGAGTGTCATCTCAGAAAAATAAAAATGGAGATGCCTTACACTTAAGATCAGAGCTACCTTTCCAACTATTCTTGCTGGAGTTTCGAGGTAGGTCAATTTGCTAGTGCTTATCTCACCGACAATCGTGTCTCCAAGTTTCTGGTGGGACATCAAAGTCTTGCCAATATGGAAAATGTGGCTGATAGGGCAGTAAGACTCACAAATACCACTATTCATTGGGCCACTCACTCACTCATTTGTTCATCAATTACTGGCTGGGAACTTCGTAAAATACTGTGTGTGATACTGGTGATAAAAATGACAATTGGGTTCTTCCTCTGCCTTTAAGGAGCTCAAAGACCTGGGTCAAAAAGAAAACCACAGGCCCAAAATGGAGTCACTTATTCTGGGCCACATGCCCAGAATCAAGGCCAGGTCTATCAGTAGTACAATAAATGTAAAATGACTAAATTCAGCTAAGCTAGTTGCAATTCCAACCACCAAGCCCCCGGAAAAGGCCAGATAGGAATTTTCTACTCAGTATCAAAGACGTAACTTTCACATGGACCCTCTCCATCCCCTAAAGGAAAACGAGGTAATCTGCAAAACAAAGCCACTTGCTCTACCCCCTAAAGAAAACAGCCCCCAAAGATCTTTCTTTTCTTTTGCTAATTATTTCTTGGTCCTACCCGATTTCCTGTAAGAACCTTCCATTTTGTACAACTCCTCACAGCTCCCCTCTATACTTGCTGGATGTGAGGCTGCCCATTCATGAATTGCTTAATAAAGCCAATTAGATCTTCAAATTCACTTTCAATTCTGTTTTCTAATAGTAGTAACAACAGTTATGTGGCCAGTTGAGTATGACAGGAGAGTTAAGAAAACAGCAGCATAAGATTCATGATCACCAATTTGGACCAAGAAGTTTGGGAATGGCATTCAAGAGACACTGGAAGTATGAGTAGGGTTTCGATGAAATGATCCAACTGGGGAAAGGAGATTTATGTCAACAAACAAGGTGCGGTGGGCTCAGCAAAAGAGGCAACAGTCAAGGAAGGCCTACTCAAGGTGGTAGTGATGAAGTTTGGGGGTGATGGTGGGGTTTGTGGGGGAATACAGCCGACAGCCAGGAAAGAATTCTTGAAGTTGTCTTTGGTACAAAAGGTGATTTTATTAAAGCATGGGGACAGGACCCATGGGCAGGAAAATCTGTATTGTGAGTGTGGGGGGCAACTGTTCTTATGGAGTCAGGGGATCAAGAATGAGTTTCCAAAGTGACTTTCATATGCTAAAGATTTACTGGAGGCCTAGCTATTTTTAAGCTAAATTTGTTTTTCCCCCCAACAAGGCATTAACATTAAGGCAGTAGGGTGTTCTTGGACTTTAGGCTATGATGGAATTGCCTTTTTCTGGTAAACTGGTAGAGACTCATCAGTTGAACCATTTGATTTTTGTCCTTTCCTGTTTTGGGGTAGCCTGGAGTGCCCAAGGAATATCATGCATGTCCCACCTGGGGGGCGGGGTTGCTGTTAGTCTGCACTTTGCCCTCAGCTTGTCCCACACTCCTTCATCACTAGGATGGGTGGTGATTTATTCTGTAGATAAAAAACCTTTTTCTGGATTCTGCTTTAAGTGAGCCAATGATATTAACAAACCACTGTTTTAGGAAATTGGGACATTACTGAAGGATGAATTGGAATAGGAAGAAACTGTAGACAATGAGGTCAACAGAGAAGCTACTGAAACTTTTCCAACTATTGAAATACTTGCAGGGAAGACAACAAGGCATGTGTTTACAGGTAAAGTATCTTTAAGTTTTTAAGTTTCACCAGTGGATGTGTAGTCATGGCCCCAGGCAAGCTTATAACTTGCTATTCATGCAATAAGCAACTTTGTAAGACATATAAAGATATAAAGGAAGAAACAGCTCTCTCTAGAAATCTAAAACACACCTACACAGGTGAGATAAGACTGAGACGCACAATTTAAACACCCTACTAAAAAATGAATACAGTAAAAGACAAAATGAGCAAGTAAGATAGAGGTCAATGTGTAAGGAATTGATAAGGATGTTTTTAGTGACTAAGGTATTAAATTAACCAAAAAAAAAAAAAAAAGGAAAGAAAAGAAAATCAAGTTTTTATAAGGGAAAAATCACTTGGTGTACAGTTTTGTTTTACAAAAACAGAAAGGTATAAAATATAATTTATAGCAGATTGAAGAACACAAAAAGCATAGACTCTTACATGAAATTTCAGGGATGTCCACTTTGTATGTATAAAAGGTACATACTAAATAGCAAGCAAATTATCAACTTTCTTGTAAAGACAAAGTTAAAGTTCTAATAAAGCTATTTTCTAGAGAGAAAAATTAATATATAGATGGCAGAATTCTAGGGGGAAAATGATGCTCAACAAAATCTATTAATAATCATAGGAATGCATGTGCACACCCAGCCACACATCCCATCTGTATATTCAACATATTTATTGAGCACCTATTATATTCTAAGTACCATTCAGGGGTGGAGATGCAGTGGTGAATAAAAATGATACAAATCTGCTCTCATAAAATACTCATTCTCATCACTTTTATAATCGATCCATTCCTTAAAGTTCTAACACAAATCCAGGCTCACTCCCCCACAGTGGTGTTCCTACACGAACCCCTTACTACCGTCTACATAGCCTAACCCCATCCAGCCTCTGTTCTCCAACTTCATCTTCCTCCACCCACTTTCTTGCTTCCAATAGTCCCACCATGACAGCTGCCTTTATGTTTCTCAGATACTTTAAGCTGATTCCTATCTTGGAGCTTTTTCCCTTGTTCCTTTACCTGCCTGGTAAGACTCTCCCCAGATTTTGACATGATGGTTGCATAGGACATGCAGACTCAGGTCAAATGCCTTCTCCTTGATGATATTTTCGGGCTTCACAGTGCTTAATATTTAAAACTACCTTATTAGCTTTTATCCTCTGAGGTCCATGAGAGCTAGGACCATTAGGATCACGGTCAACAGTGTATATGCCCAGTGCCTGTAAGTAGGTGTTCAGTGACTGTGTGTCATGTGGGGATCTGTAGTTTAGTCGGAACAGGTTACTACACTATTGCAATTTAGCTAATTACACAGCCATGAGCATCTAAAAAAAAGCTAAGTTCTTTCTAGCAATTCATACTGCTTATGCTATGTCCATAGTGAGTAGCTTCTGGTTCTCAAACAACTTTCATTTGCTGACAGGGTGACAGCAGTGGTTTTGGTGGTGTTGATGATGACTGGACGAATTTTATTTCACCACAGTCTAAGGAAACCATCCGTGCCCCCGCCAACAACCTCAACTAACCAACTTCCAACTGGAAGTTCAGAAGAGGTGAGAAAATAAGTACATTCTTTCCTGGATTTCAGTTGTGACTTACAACATACCCTTGTTTCACCTTCTACCTTTAGAAGTGCAGTTTTGCTCATATTGCTATAATAAAATGCATAGAGCTATACATACGGCTATACATATGTGCTTTCATTCATTTATGAAGATTTTCAGTGAGACTTCAAGTTTTACTGACAGTCATAAACCTTCTACAAATCTCCAACGCCACAAAAATGTCAAAGCTGACTCTAAACTGTTTAGACATGCTGTTTTGCCTCCAATTCAGTGGCAGTCAGGGTTCAGGTAATGTTTATGTAGCCTTTTAGTCCCACAATATTTAAAGTACAAGTGCTGAGAATCTGCATCCAGGCACGACGCAATGCAGTCTGAACCTGGGAAAAATATTTCAGCACCTTTGATTACCCCGTTGATTGCAGAGTGGTGAACTCATGTGCATTGACTTTTCAATCAACCAGTTTTTTGGTCTCAGCTCAGAAAGACAACCTCAGCTAACTAAATTTTACTGACAAGTGACCTGTAGTGTGGTAAGTTGCTCACAAAGGAACAAGAAGAAGAAAACAGATTTAAACTGCCTCTCAGCCTTTATGTTTGTGATAGGAGAGTTTCAGATGCTTTGAGAATGATTATAATTTGCATATACTAACGGGAACAGAACATAAAACCAAAATACAAGTGCTCCAAGTATCATTCCTCTTACGTTAAAATAAAGGACATCAGGAACAAATGGAAATAGTTCACTTCTATAGAGACAGTGAAAACACAACATTCATGTTACAAAAAGAGCCATCTTCCCCCTCTACCCTCTTCGAAAAAGGGTTGGACCATGGAAGACAGGGACCCTCCCTGCCAAGGCTGAACTTTCTCCTACAGCTGGAAAATGAGCCCACAGTCCCCAAGGGAAGGCAGTAGAAGAGCTCCAGGCTAGAAGTCAAGCTGGATGTGCGTGACTGTGGGTAAGTCACTTTACGGCTGTGCCTCTAAGTTCCCATCTCTGAAATGAGAATGTTGGACGTGAGTTCTATTGGTTTCTACTAATTTTAATATTCTAATAATTTAGTCATTAAATGTTAGTTTTTTAACAATAAAAAAGCGATGCTTTAATTTTTTTTTCTTTCAATGTGAGTAAAACATGAATTACTTACATTCAAACTGAAAAAGACCAAATAGGGGCTCCCTGGGTGGCTCAGTCAGTTGGGTGTCCGACTTGATTTCAGCTCAGGTCATGATCCCAGGGTTGTGGCATGAAGCCTTGCATTAGGCTCCACACTGAGCAGAGCCTGCTTGGGATTGTCTTTCGCCATCTCTTCCCTCTCCCTCCCTCCCACTAGCACTCACCCTCGCTCCCCCCTACCAAAAAAAGAAACAAAGAAAATGACCAAGGAGAACTATGCCATTCTCCCTGTTTCTAGTTTTCCTAGTAATGTTTTCAGTCTACTTCCATATGATTCAGAGTATTTCATCCTGATTATGCACCCCACAAATTTGCTACTATGCTGCATTTATGTATTAATTAGTGGATGTTTTCTTTGAGAAGGTAAAGGAGCACTTGAGTGGCCCAGTTGGTTTTGATTCTTGATTTCAGCTCAGGTCATGATCTCAGGGTTCATGAGTTCAAGCCTCATATTGGGCTCTGTGCTGACAGTGCAGAGGCTGCTTGGGATTCTCTCTCCCTATCTCTCTGCTCTTCCTCACCTTCAAAAACAAATCAATAAACATCAAAGAAAAAAAGCTATGTTGTAGGGGGGAACAGAGGGAAAAGTATTGAGGTACCTCTTTTTTCTGAGATATTTTGTTGTATGCAGACTTTTTTAAAGCCGATGTTTATATCATATCATACAGAGAACTAGGCTTGAAAAATATCAAGTAAAATTTCTAGTGTTTTCTGAGTTATAAATGCATGTAAAATGAACAATACCAATGTTCAAGAGAACAGGTCTTCCTTTGTCTCTGTCACAATTCCTGTTTTATTTCCTTCATAGAACCTTTTATTCTCTGACATTATCTCACTTGTTCATATACTTCCCCTATATAATATCTATCTTTGCCCAAAAGAAATTCCATGACGATATACTGTTTGTTTCTTAATCACCTTTGTAACCACAGTAAACATTAAACACAGATAAATGAAGACGTGTATAAGGTAAGATTTGAATGCAATAGTTTCTCAGCATAACAATGCTTGTAGGAAGTAGGAAAAGAAAATCATCTCTAATACAAACTTTCTAGTGTGGTAAGAAATTTCAAATGACTTATGCAAACAAAAGTGCCTAAATAATAAATGTAATATGCCTTATAATGGTAGCATATAGTTAATACAATCCTTAAAATATTATTTTAAAAAAAATTTTTTTTCAACATTTATTTATTTTTGGGACAGAGAGAGACAGAGCATGAACGGGGGAGGGGCAGAGAGAGAGGGAGACACAGAATCGGAAACAGGCTCCAGGCTCCGAGCCATCAGCCCAGAGCCGGACGTGGGGCTCGAACTCACGGACCGCGAGATCGTGACCTGGCTGAAGTCGGACGCTCAACCGAATGCGCCACCCAGGCGCCCCTAAAATATTATTTTAAGATAAATTAATACATTCCTATGACATGAAATGGGTTTTTACACCTCAAGGATAGTGCATATCACCTTGTGTCTATCAAAAATAAGGACTGAGTATGTAACTGTATCATTCAAACTATTAAGTGGCACTTGTGTTTTGTTAATCTCCTATACAAATTTTTTGTCCTGCTTTTTCAGGTAACATGATTATATTCATGAGTTATAATTTTTTCATAACTATCATTGTAATAATGTATATATGTTATGTCAGGTAACAACACAAGTAAAAATAGATAAATTGGACTACATCAAAGTTTAAAACTTCTGCACATGAAAAGACATAATCAACAGAGTGAAAAAGCAATCTACAAAATGGGAGAAAATATGTGCAAATCATAATATCTCATCAGAACCTGCAAAAAAATATATACGCAAGTCATGTATGTACCTGCCTATCACCAAGTCAGTAAGAAACACCCACAATGCTACAAGAACAAAAACACCCAATTAAAAAATGGGCAAAGGATTTGAACAGAGATGAATCCAAGCAAGAATCCAAATGGCCATTAAAACCTGAAAAGATGTTGAACATCACTAATTATGAGGGAAATGCAAACTGAAATCACAATAAGGTAACACCTCAAAAAAAGAGAGGAAATAATTAGTGTTAGTGAGAATGTAGAGAAACTGGGACCCTGGTGGACTGTTGGTGGGAATATAAAATGGTGCAGCCACTGTGGCAAACAGTAGGACAGTTTCTTTAAAAATTAAAAACGGAATTACCATATGTTCCAGCAGCTCCACTTCTAAGTGTATACCCAAAAGAATTGAAAACAGAGTCCTGAGGAGCCATTTGTGTGCCTGTGTTCACATCAGCATTATTCACAGTAGCCAAAAAGTAGAAGTGACCCAAATATTCATCAATGGATGGCTGGATCAATAAAATGTGGTATATACATGCAACAGAATATTATGTACACTTCAAATGGAAAAAAAATTGACACATGCTACAACGTGGATAAACCTTGAGGACACTAAGTGAAACAAGCCAGTGCTGGAAAAACAAACAAACAAACAAACAAACAAACAAACAGTATGATTCCACTTATGTAAGATACCTAGAGTAGTCAAGTTCATAGAGACAGAAGAATGGTGATTGGCAGGAAATGACGGGAGAAGAAGAAAAGGGGAGTTTTTGTTGAATAAGTACAGCTTCAGTTTTACTAAAATATGAGTTCTGGAGATTGGGTGAGCAAAATGTGAATGCACTGAACGCTGAATTGGACACTTAAAAATGGTTAGGGTGGCAAATTTTGTTATGTCTATTTTACCCCAATTAAAAGGTTTTAAGATTTTTCTGCAGGTATGTAAATCAGTTTACCCATTACCAGTTATGAGACTTTCCATGTGCTTAGACCATATCTAACGTTTACACACTAAAAATAATGCGGTAGTAAAAAGTTCAATGCCTTTGGCTATTCTGTGTTTTGCATTTGGTTTAACCTTAGACCAGGTCCTTAAAAGCTAAATGAGCAGGTCAGAGATTAACATGTCTGAAGTTCTTTACTTGTAACAATTTACCTTTTAAACGTATTAAATTAGTGTCAGATGTCTAGGAACTTTGCCAGGACTCACTGGTTATGGGTTGTTTCAAAATATCAGATAAATATACTTCTAGTAGTTTTCCAATACTCCTGGAAGATACTATATTTTGAATTTTAAAATCTGCAATCAACCTTTTATTCAGAAGAACGTTTTTATGCGATTGTTACGATAGATACGCAATAGTTTATGGCCATTTATAAGGACTCTTGAGATGAGATCTGTTTAGAATTCATGGGCAGAAAGATAGCAGTCCCTTTTTCAATTTTGCTATCAGCCAGCATCAGCTTCAGCTACCCCCACATTTCTCGCTTTGCCCTAGATGCCAAGAAGCTGGAGCCTATTTTGGTACAGAGTTCTTCACCCAGATTTTATTATATTACTTCCCTGCTTTTCCTCTTTCATTTGAGAAGATAGGGATGGGAACTATAGACATGAGCGTGATGGGAATTTTATTTACGTTATTTCATTGAGTCCGCTTGACAGCGATGTAGTGCCGTTGTCCAGATTCTGTTTCTACCAATAAAATTGATGCACAGAGTTTGAGTAACTTGACTTTTATTATATAGCTATTCTTGGCTTTATTTTATCCAAGTTTTCATTAGAAGCTTCTACAAGCCTTTTTGGAGGTAAAGAGGATACATAAATAAATAATGTAAACCCGTACATTCAACATCAAAACATCACTTTACACAGGGCAGAACACTAAATACTTGTAGAATGGTAAAGCCAGAAGGCACTCTGTCATTTCTTCAACCCCACCCTTAGACAAGCAAGGCCCATAGGGGTATCCTAAATGACCTGAGGCATACACCCGGCCCCTAACTATGTGACTGTCTCCTTCTCTTCAAAATAGAGTGGAATCACTTTTTGTGGTTCATTTTTACTTCCTGTCCAAGGACCTCACTGCCTGTTAGTATGAGGATCCACAAAATTCCAAGAAAATAATCAAAGTGAGCTTTAAACAGTGAATAAAATCAATTTTTACTAGAGTGCAATGCAACTCTATGAATAACAAACATCCAATTTTATATGTAAAAGTCATTCTTACCATACTTCAGTACAGTTTAAATTATCCACCGTTCTAAGATCCCTATTCTCTAGGCTTGTTAGCTGTTTCCTTCATGTCCTTGAGAATCAAGAACTAATTTAAATTGTTATCTGTTACTATTTGATCTAATTGTAGAATTTATTCCAAGGAAATCAACAGAAAATGTATGAAATAAGTAGGTACAAAGATGTCAACACTATTTTTTATATTTAACTGCAGTAGGTTTTTTTTTTAAGAAAAGGAAAATGGGAGGTACGGGAAATGTCCACCAATAACAGATCATTTAAATGATACATCATAAAAAGGAATTCTGAAAACCAATTAAAAACCATGATGCAGACCTGTATTGTCATGAACAAAAGATAACCCCATTTATCAAATGCACTTGGAGTTTTCTTTATATGAATTAACACTTTCTTCTTTATGTATTTCTCTTATTTTCTTGTCATTTTTGTGAAAAGAAGGTATTATTTTATCATCACTTGAAGGTTAACTATTTTTACCCCCCCCAAAAGGAGTTGTTTAAACACCTGTCCAAAATTAACTTGCCACAACGTCAAATCATAAGGAACTTGGCTTGAAAGTGCCCACCAATAACCACAGATTTTTACAATCATTTATGATGTACTAATAAAACATTCAATGAAGTCAATCAATGAAAGTTTTT
Source organism: Felis catus (assembly GCF_018350175.1). Taxonomy (NCBI): domain Eukaryota; kingdom Metazoa; phylum Chordata; class Mammalia; order Carnivora; family Felidae; genus Felis; species Felis catus. The sequence goes on from NC_058376.1 coordinate 138,854,016, forward strand.
ATATCTTATGATCCAGTGAGACTTACTTCATATTTCTCTTCATCTTGCTTTCCTTCTCTTTGTGACCTATGGTAAGAAGAGTAATACTCCCCACTCCAAGATGCCCATTTTTAATCCTGAGAATCTATAAATATGCTGTTACATGGTCCAGGAGAACTGAGGGTACAGATGAAGTAAGGTTGCCCATCAGCTGGCCTTAATATAGTGGGATTGTCCTGGAGTATTCAAGTGGGCCCAGTGTATTCACAAGGGCCTTTTCAATGTGAAAGAGGGCAGCACAAGGCCAGTGTTGGAGCGAAAAACTAAACCAGTCGTAGTTGGCTTTAAAAATGGAAGCAGGACAATGAACCAAGGAATACAGGCAGTCTCTAGAAGCTGGAAAAGGCAAGTAAACAGCTTTCCTCCTAGAGCTTCTAAATGGAATGTAGTCCCGCCATAATCCTTATGGTAGTTTAGTGATACCACTTCAGATTTCCCATCTCCTGCCCTGTAAGATATTAAATAAATCTGTATTGTGTTCAGTCACCAAATTGGTGGTAATTTGTGATAATAGGAAACTAATACAGGCCTTAATATTTTCATGTGATCTTCACGTTAAATGTAAAGATTCTGTTTCTCTTTTAATGCTATTATGTTATTGTCATCTATGTGAAACATATCCTTACATCAGGGAGCGAGCCTTTATCTTATTACATATCATTTTACCTCGAAATCTAGAAATCTAGACACACACTTACTCCTTTGATTTATCTATCATTCATTCATCTTCTAAACCACGTTTTAGGTTATCTTAATAGCTATTGTTCACTTCTAGTCTCTTACAGAATAAAATCAACAAGGACATTTCTCTAACCTCCCCACTACTCCCCATATCATCTCCCCCAATTCTTGTTGTACTAAGCCTGACCAGAGAATGAGTTCCTGAGCCCAGATTCTCACCCAAAGAAAAAGGGCATTAAAGGCGCTAGTGTGCAACTCTTACCATGACCACAAGGGGGTACACTATCCACAATAGTGCTTGTTCTGAAACAAGTGGAGCTTTGATTCTTAAATTCCTGTTAGACACAGGCTCTGACACAACACCATTCACAGAGGTTCACTATGTTGGATGGTCTTCTGGGTGCCATCCCAGCTTCAGCCACAGCCTACTGCATAATTCTTGGTCACAGTGAGCTAAGTCATCACAAAGCCATAAATCCAGAGCCCCAGACAAGATATACCTTCGTTCTCCCTTATTTCCTCCAGAGCCTCTTCCTTCAGACCTTATATATCCACCTATCAGGTTACTGTCCCTCCCTAAAAACCGTCTTCCTGGCCACTTCCTAACAACAGTCATGCTATCTAAATGCTTCCAGGATTCTCTATGAATCCCCTGTCTCCTTTTAGATAGTAATTTCTGGCCACTCCCCAGAGCAAAAAACCACAAAAGGACAAATAAAAGCAAAAGGTAAATCTCCGGAGTGCATCCCATTATATATAATAACTACAATATTTATACTGTTTTAACCAATTCATATATCCCCACTTACCTAATTTGTACTATTACTTCAAAGTAACTGTGTAATTTGTTGCCGTTTTCTTTCAGTAGAAAACGTTATTTCATCATCCTGCTAGATATGGAAGACCAAAGACATTTCACAAATAAAGTAATGCTTCATGCCTTTACTCACCCTGTCCATAAAGGAAAGAGTGTTTAATAATCGAGCCTTTAATAGGTCCTTTTCTCTTTTCTACATTGTCCTTGGAAACCTACTATGAGTATATTTTCTTTAAAACTGTCAAGCTTAATTTCCAAAAAGGTAAAAGCCATTCTACAAATGTAGAATATGTGTGTCAAAGATTTATTTATTTCACGAGTGAGGGAACCAGGAGGATGGTAAAATTGGTTCAAGCAGCATTTGAAAACAGATTTGTATAGCCTATCAGAGAAAATCTGCTGAAATAGTTTTGCTAAGTTCAAGAAAGGACAGGTTAATGTTCCACAGGGTAATAAAAGGATAACCACTGGGGTTACCCATTCACTTGCATTAGTACCAGAAATCATTTGCTTCTCTAGGAGACAAAAGTCTATCAGTCCACATGTAACTTCACAGTTTTGGCCAGCCATAATCAATAGCAAAACAAAGCTACATTAACCTAGAAAATTAAGGGCACTTGGGTGGCTCAGTCGATCAAGCATCCCACTCTTGATGGGGCTCAGGTCATGATCTCTCAGTTTGTGAGATGGAGCCTTGCATTAAGCCTTGGGCTCTCCACTGACAGCACAGAGCCTACTTGGGATTTTCTTTCCCTCCCCCTCTCTGCCCCTTCCTTGTTCCTCATGCATGTGTGTTTTCTCTGTCTCTGTCTCTCTCCTTCAAAATAAGTAAAATAAACTTAAGAAAAGTAATAGCCATTGGGTGGGTTTGTTAGACAATGGTTAGGTATGACATCGTAGGAAAACGTATGCCATCCTGCTTTTATTTCCAAGTTTTTGGTGATTTTTCTTATCACAATAGGTGGGAAATCTCCTTGCACACACATCACTCTTTCCCAATGAACGCTTTAAAGCTTCTATACATTCAGTCTGCCCTTCTATTAATGGTGAATTCATTTACCTAAAAAAAAATTTTTTTTTAACATTTTCCATTTTCCCGGCCATATTCTAGATACATCTAAATAACAGTTTACAACTGTCTATAACTTCTCAAAATTCCTTGATGGCAATAGACTCATTTTTATTTAGTATTTAAGGAGATATAAGGCAATTCAGTTAAGCATTGATTTAAAAAACTTAGTAAGATTTTATGTAAATGTAAAATGGTTATTCTTCACTTAATATTCACGATAGCCTTAGCAAACAGATTTTGTTACAGATATAGAAACTGAGGCTCAGGGGTGCCTGGGGGCTATCAATCAGTTAAGCTACCCACTCTTGATTTCAGCTCACATCATGATCTCACAGTCCTGAGTTCGAGCCCCACATTGGGCTCTGTGCTCACAGTACAGAACCTGCGTCGGATCCTGTCTCCCTTTCTGCACCCCTCCCCTGCTTGTTCTCTTTCTCAAAAATAAATAAATGTTAACAGAAAAATTTAAAAAGACGAGAAATAAACTTAGAGTCAAAGAACGTTGTTTCTTTGTAACAATTAAGCAGAAAGGTTTCAAAGTCTGTATATTTTCCACTAGGCTTCATGGTCTTTAGTCATTATTTTTTAAGCATGAGAATTGAAGTTTTCTGCTTAAAATTTAGATTTATTGGGGTGCTTGGATGGCCCAGTTGGTTGACCATCTAACCCTTGGTTTGGCTCAGATCATGATCTCACAGTTCCTGGGACTGATCTCTGCACAGCATTTGGCTCAGCACTGACAGCAGTGGAGCCTGCTTGGGGATTCTCCCTCTCCTCCCTCTCCCCCTCCCTCAATTCGCCCCCTCGCACACAGGCGCGCGTGGTCTCTATTTCCCTCAAAATAAACATTTAAAAATGTATACAAAAATAAAATTTAGGTTTATCTTGTTGATAGGTTAAGTGCCAATCTGAGTTAAAAACAAAAAACTGAAAAGCTAGCTCAAAATCATTTGCTAAATAAAACTCTGTAACTGACAGTTCTTGAAAATTATAATTAAGGTAGAGTCCCTCCGTAAGTAATTGGTAACACTGCTCTTTCCTGACATCCATTAAATCTGTACTTTTCTCTGAGATTTATGGCCCAATAAAGCATCCTTTTTATCATATTTTAATTATTGTCAATTCTGAGTTAATTAACCTATCCAGGTGTCTCCCCTGAGGTTTGAATGTCTTTAAGGCCCTCGAAGGAGTCTTTTAATATTTTTTTGTATAATATAAAATGTATTTTGTATACTTTTATAATATAAAGTGTACACATTTTATAATGTTTATTTTCTAATGTAAAATACGTTACACATTTTAATAAAGTTATATATTTTATAATATATAGATTTTTATAATATAAAGTATAGTATATATTTTTAGAACATATAGTATATATTTTACAGGATGAATGTATTATGTATTGTTGAAAATAAAAAAAAATTATTGATTTATGGAGGGAGCACTGTTTTCACAGGTAAAATAGGCTGCTAAAGAAGGAACTACACTTCTCGAAACTCTGAGGACAATCTCCAAGTTGATATGCGTTGAATGACAATATATTAGAATGCATATATTAACATATTATGGAATGTGAACTCAGCCTGAGAAGGTTGAGCCTCAATTACAATTCTGAGCCAGGAACTTACTCCATCCCTATTGACCTTTCTTATGTCAGATGAGGTTGTTGTGAGTAATAAGGTAGATACTGCATGAAAAAGCGCTTAGAAAAATTTGAAGAGCAATCCAAATACCAGGTGTTCTTACTCAAGGACACACTCCAGCACATTGAACCTTTGGGTCTTTCAAGTTACCATGTTCTCTCCAATGCAGGAGACCTCTACATGGTCTTCTCTATTCCTGGGACTCTATTCTATTCTAACTCCTACTGTCCTGGGGACTACTGCAGAGAGGACTTCCTCTGAAAAATTTACCCCATTTCCAGTTCTGGCTTAGTTGCCAATATGCCCTCTTCTTCCATCAGAATACATACCTCTGTTTTACTTCTGTGCCCATCCCTGCATTAAAATTAAGCTTTTTAAGAGAAGAGATCACAACTACCATATCCCCACCACTTAAGTAAGCTCTCCTTATATGGTAGATGCTAAATAACTATTTGTGGAATGGCTTTTAACTTGCCAAATGGCATTATCTCCATCTCATTACAGCAGACAAAGTGTAATGAACACTGAATACTTCGTTAGTATATAAAGAGTTTAAACCATATGATCCCCACTCAAAAGAATACTAACATTTATAAATAACAGACAGTTACAGAATACTGAAAGCATGTTTATGACTAAGCACAGGATGTATGATACAGACAAGTAGCACTGCATGTGGATAAAAAAGGAAGGGTTTTATAAGAAACGGGAAAGTTTGAGGCATTCTTCCATAAAAGCCACAAATCATTAGTATTTAAAACCATAAATCCAAACAGAACACTCCTAACATCGCATAGAGGCCACCACTGGCAACATGACAACCTTGGGGTGGAGAACACAAAAAATTTTCACGGAGCTGGTGAGGTAGAAGGTTTTGTTTACAGTCACTATTTGGCATTATTTCCATAAAGCCTTTGTTGCTGAGCTTAAAGAGGTTCATTCTCAGCACATAGTCTGTCAGGTCATTATTTTTACACAAGCAAATCTAGTATATTTTCTGTGCTAACTGCTATTCAGTTCTGAACATGCTTCCCACGAAGGCCCTTGATTCACCAGAACTCCCCATTCACCTTGACACCACTGAATTACTTCGAAACAAATTATTCTCTCTGTGGCAAATGCTCGAAGAAAACTCATCTTGTATTTGATTCAGATCTACCCTTCATTATTTTGGCAATAGGTCTGACTAAATAAATTTATCATGATAAGCTTTAATTATAGAATCTGAAAGAAAAAAAACCAGTAGTTTTAGAGCCCTTCCTTCTTCCAAGGTTTTGAATAAAACAATCGCTTTAAGGGGCGCCTGGGTGGCTCAGTCGGTTAAGCGTCCGACTTCAGCTCAGGTCACGATCTCGTGGTCCTTGAGTTCAAGCCCCGCATCGGGCTCTGGGCTGATGGCTCTGAGCGTGGAGCCTGCTTCCGATTCTGTGTCTCCCTCTCTCTCTGCCCCTCCCCCGTTCATGCTCGGTCTCTCTCTGTCTCAAAAATAAATAAATGTTAAAAAAAATTTTTTTAAATAAAAATAAAAAAACAATCACTTTAGGAACATGTTTTGTGTTGACATACATTCACACTCACAAATGGCAAGTTTTGCAGGTGAATTTTTGTGAATATATGTGCATATACTTAAATATATGTGCATAATTATACACACACATACACACACCACCTGTACATATAATATGCTTTCTGTGCATCTGTGTGGATCATCCCTTACATGTGCAACCATCAGGACGTACCGAAGATGCCCCAGGATGCTGTTTTATAACACCATTGCACAAATAGACACATCAACCTGAAAGCATCAGCCTCAAAGAGTGAATTATGTTGCCAAAGTAAGGAAACATAAAATGCCATGTTAGAATATTTCCATCAAAGAGAGCTAAAGTTTAAAAAATTGTTTATCTCCTAAGCACAGGTTTACTCTGCAAAAACATGGATCACCCCAATTGTAGACGGTCAGTCTAGACCCAAGAGTCTCCTAACAGATCGTTGTTCTATTTTTCTTCCGTTCTACCTACAGAACATCTGCAACTATATACAAAGAAGTAAACTTGTTAGGTCATCATTTAAAACATTCTGTCCCTGATTGGACTAGTGTGTTACATTTAAAATTTGATTTATGGTTTAAAAAAAACTCACCAGTACTAAAAATATGGATTTGCAGAAACCCTCTAGTGCATCAGGGGGATCTATGGGAGAGGGCCTGGGAGTCCATATTTTGAATCAATACCCCAGGTCAGTATTTCTCGAACTTTAATACACAAACTAATCAGTTGGGGAACTTGTTAAAATGCAGATCCTGATTCAGTAGATCTGAGGTAGCACTGGAAAGTTTGCATGTCTACCAAGCTCCCAGGGGATACCGAAGCTACTAGTCAAAGGACCACACTCCCCACACAAGGCCCTACAGACTGTTACCATCAGACATGATTGGGAACTAATTGTCTAGTTATCCATTCCCAAAGCATCAAATATTAGCTTGCTTACATAGCATACTTGCTTGCCCCCATAGAAGGGGGCCCAGGTGGCTCAGTTGTTTAAGCATCTGACTTCAGCTCAGGTCATGATCTCAGGGCTTGTGGGTTCAAGACCTGTGTTGAGCTCTGTGCTAACAGCTCAGAGCTTGGAGCCTGTTTCAGATTCTATCTCCCTCTCTCTCTGCCCCTCCCCTGCTCATTCTCTGACTCTGTCTCTCAAAAATAAATAAATGTTAAAAAAGAAAAAAAGACTTAGGAGGAAGAACAGTCTTAAAACTATTGTTTTACTGCTCCTTACAACTTGGTAGTCATGGTAAAATTGAGTAAGATCTGATTAGCAATTCTCAACTTGATAGCCTTCTCTAGAACTCAACTTCTAAAAAGCCTCAAAATTTTTTCTGTTTGGTTGATGGTTGGGTTTCATTGATCCTTTTGTCAAAGACCCCTTTATTTTTTACCATGTGATAGTCTCTAGATTGGAAGGTACTGGGAGTCACAGCAATGAAGAAGGCCCAATCCTTACCCTTCAAAGCATAGGCTGTCTGGTACCAGAAATAACATATGAACAAGAACACCTTACTTCAAGATAAGAGGATATATCCTTGCAACAGAAACACCAGTGCTGTTGTTACGGGAATTGGGAAGAAACAGTAATCATTCCTGATTACAGTGTCAGGGCAGGACACAAGCTTTGAACTCAGGTCTGTCGGACACATCATTACCCCAGGAGACAATGTACCTGGGACCCAACTGTTGAAAATCACAGGACCCAAACCACCTTGCCCTTAGGCAACAAGCGTGCTGGCAAAGGTTATGTCTAAGCCTGGTAGTCATGGACCCATTTGGGACTTTAGAAAATAAGCCCCGAGTTTCTCCTTGAGGCTAATCAGAGCCTCTTGTGGGCTCTGAGGGAATCACCATTATATGAACACAATTTCAATATGTTCACTTAACATTCGTTTCTCTGTAATCTTCCATCTGTTGACATCATCCCTCCAAGACGTACACTTTTTAATATGTATCTTGTAATCCAAAATCTTTTCAAAGTTGGTCCTCTTTTTAGCAGACAGGAGACCAAGTTGGGATGTCCCATGTGGGGACTACAGTCACTTTGCACCATTTTATTAAACTGTGGCAGTATTTTTAGCTCTAGAGCAAAAGAGTATGAGGGAATAATACAAGTTTACTTCTAGCATAATTCAAAATAGGCAAAATGAACAAATCTAATCTGTGTGAACCATTGGACTTGTAAATGTTACTTTCACAAGAAGCCTTGAAAATAGGTTATCAGTTCCAAAGAAGCTATTCTAGCAAGAACCAGTTAGGAATCAATTTGCCAGTTCTATGGCTTGCAGGAAAAAAAGTTACTTTTATTTTGGATTATACACCTAAACCTGTTTAATTCTAAAAATGGACCATTAATAGTTCTATGAACTATAGAACTGTGCATTTTTGTGCAGGAAGCAACATGTATTTATGGAAGAAAATATATGCAAAATTTTTATTGCTTAAAGGCAAGATGTCATAACATCTCAGCAACATAACTGTATTTTGGTAATGGTTACTTATGGTTCCTCTGTCTGTATATTAAGATAAAATGGAAGGCATACATGTTTAAAGCAATGCCTCCATTCCCTTCCCAAATTAGAGTGTTCCGAATCATAAACATACAATAATGTTTGATTTTAACAGGGTTAATCATGGGACTTTCCAACAGCTATGTGTTAATCAAGTTAACTCACCTGTCAAAAACTACAGTTTAAAGACTAATTCAATCACATTCATACTATGATGGAGAAAACATCAAATTCATGGTAAAAAAAAAAAAAAAACAAAACATGTATCATTCATACTTTGGCTTTGGATCTGAGTCCTGGGACAAGCCATCATTGTGATCGACACTTACTTTACATGGCTTTAACATTCTTTTAAAAATGATGAGAAGCGCTCCTGTCAATGCTGAGGAGCACAAAAGGGAGCAAACCCAGGCTCGTAACACACTGATTACGGTACTCAGGAATTCTTTTAATCATTTCCAGTAGATGCTCAAGAAGCATCTGTTGACGGAACGACCCCATACAGACTTGATACTGGAAACCATCTCTCCAGCAACCGTACAGAAGCTAGAAGCAGTTGCATGGGTATTGCTGACTCAGGTCATCTCTCTGCCAAATGCACAAGGAAGCCTACTGAGGTAGAAACCCCCCCAACTCTCTGTGAGCAGTAATTGGCCTCTAGAGGTATGATCCACCAGTCACTAATGAAGACAGCCCTAGACTTCTCTATGGAAAAAAAAAAAAAAAAAAGAATTACATAAAGACACAGAAGCCAAAATGCATTACCTTTTTAAATCTCCTTTGTGAAAAGGTCACAAAGGAAGGGGAGGAATGGGTAATTCACAGAGAATATAGAATCCTCACTATGGTTATTTCTAATATATATGCCTAAATAGCACTTGGTAAGGGAATTATCTTTAAGTCTTCATGAGTTGTAATATTATCTGGGGAAGTTTGTCCATTATTTTTCAAAAACCAAAAGTATTGGGGGAAGATACTTTACCATAAAATAACAATCAATGGTAGTTTTAATGTTTGTAGTGCTCATCTGACAGAATCAGTAAAACGCAATTTAAAATTTAAGCATGAATTTATTCATTATCCCTAGGGATATGACATCACTACAGCATCGTTGGACACAACTGTGAAGATGCTTTTCAACAATTACTTAAAAGGACATTATAATAAGTGATTACTTTGTGGAAACCAGGTATATTTACCCACAGGAAAAAAGAGGAAACAATGCTACCATTATACAAAGGGGTTCTTGGAGTATAGCAGCATTATTTCAATTTCAATAAAAGTGAAAACCACATTTTTACACTGGAAAACTGCTAGATGAATCATGATAGTTTTTAAGAATTACTTTAAATATTGCATGCAAAAGTTTGAACAAAATCACCTTTGAAATGTGAGATTAGAAAAAAGGAATATTCAAAATTCACATCATAATGTATATAATAAATAGGCATATGTGAGCAAGTGAATTAAACATTAGACTAATGTAATTATTCCATCTATATCGCTTGAAGTTTACATTTGAATGAGACCGGAGATAATTGCTTGTTTTGTTTACTGTTGGATATTAGGTGCATCAGATAGTGTTTGACATGTGCTGGGCATTGAAGTATTTATTGAATAAATATAGTTGCATTAAAACTCTCCTTTGATCTCTCACTGGCAAAAAAGTAAACTTGCTTGTGCTCAGGATATCATATTAGAAAATATGTATTATATTTTTGTTGAGTTTGAGGTGCGGGTTTATGAGAGAACAAAAAGAAAAATAGCTTTACACGAAGACTTGTATATGTTACTATCAATATACTAATTAAGACCTGTTTATGTTGCTATTAATACTGATTGTTTCTTAATCTCTCTTTTAAAATGTTAGTGCCATTCTCAAAAAACCTAGATCCTCTTACTATGAAACATAGTGTGTGTTCAATGAATTAAAACTATTGGATAGAACGTATGTGCTTTAATGCAAATATTCCAGAAGCAGGTAACATGGGCTCTTCAAAGTTTATTCTTTCCTTCCTCTGCTATTTTAATGGAGCACAAAGGAGTTTTCTATGTGTATGGAAGCACTGGCTTAGAAATAAATCTGTGTTATGGGCTAGGCCTATCTGCTTGATCAAGTTGGACAGATTGCCTGCTGACCAGTAAAATTAATGAAGTGAACAGACTCTTGGGACAACTTTAGGAAAGAAGAAAATGTTCTGAGCTACAGTTTTCTCAACAGTAATAAAAAAGGAATTGAAGTACTTTATAAAGGCTGTTTTAGCTCTAAAATTTCCATACTTCTAAGCTATTTCCCAGCATTCCAGTGTACGTAAAATGAGATTCTTTTTGTAATTGGCTGATTGTGTCTTGTACCTTCAGCCCTTACCTATCTTGAAATTATCTTTTACCCTGATTAAGGATCAGTAAGTTATTTCCACTAAAAGCCAATCATTATATAGCCATCCTTACAAAAGGCGTATGGCTTTCCTTCACATAGCACAAGCTATAAAGGGTTTTGACTGCCTCGAGTTGCTTACGCACTCAGATAGCCTTAAGAATCAGTAACTGTCAGAACAAAAAATGAGCAAGGTTGGATTTCCATGTAGTCACTGAAATGACTGCTTTTTATTTTGAACTGCTTCCAGGATGTGTCTTGCAGTAAGCTCTTTTATAGTGAATACCTACTTTTGCCCCCAAGGAAAGGTCTGTGCACCATGGGGAATGCAAAAACGGAAGCACAGTCCTGGGCAGTATGTTCTGGGACTAGAGTTTCTCTATTCTTACTTGCTTCTCTTTCCTTTTTGGAATGTCAGTGACATTAGTTACATGTACAGAAATCACAGGGACAACATTGGATGGAATGATATGCTCAGGATTTTAGAGTAAGAATTCTTGAATTGGATTGGAAAATTACATTAAATTAGCTTTAGCATCCCTCCCAACCTTAGAATTTTATAATTTCCCAAATAATCAAAAACTAATACAGCAATACATGAAGCTGCTTTTTCACATTGTAACCCTATGGCCTGTGTTTTTTACACTAGGAATGCCTCCTCATACCTTTTCTCCTTAGTATCTTTTAAGACTCAGATGAGACATCTCTTCTAAACATACGTCAGTCCAGATAGGTGACCTCTCCTCTCTGCTGTCATGGCAACGTGTACAAACACGTACTCGAGTGCTCTTCATTTTCTCTCTAACCACAGGTTACAGTTTTGCTTCTAAACCTTTGTATAGTCACAGCCTAGTTGATTGCCCAGTGAAGTTATGTTGAATCGAACTGTAGAAATCTTAACAGTTAGTACAAAATGTAGTCAGAATCCCTCATTTAGAAGCCAAAGCCTATACTGAACTCCATTCTGAATGGCTTCAGCTTTAGAATACCTACATAATCTACCTTAAAAACAAAATCAGGAAGTATAAGCCGACACAGTGTGCTTGAAGGCCTTTTTTGGAGGAAAAGAAAGCCATTTTCTATTAGTAACATTTCAAATTCCAAATGTATTCAATAAACCAATTCAACAACTGCCTGTTTTTCCACTACTATTAGTCATGTCCATTTCTATGTCCATCTTCTTTAACATTTTTAAAGGCATATGCTTTTGATTTGTAACCTTGTAACCTAATAAGAAACCAAGTTAAGTGTCCATCCAGGTTTTTTTTTCATTCTATCTAAATATTTCATGAAGCAAGACACTGTGAATAAATTTCCCCCTGTTGCATCCTTAGCTTTTTAAAGAAGGATGATTCATTCATTCCATTTATTATTTGTCTATTATGTGACAGCAAGTATGCGAGACATTCAAATATAATTATAAGCCCAAGAAATGTGATCACTGGCCCCATGAACCCCACAGCCTATAATACAGGGAGTTGCTGGGCACCTATATTACATAGTGGGAAAACATAAGCAGGGTCTACAGGAGGACCTAGGAGGGACACTTAATACACATTTTAGTGTTAGGTTTAGTGGGGGGGGCTATTCAATGAAAATATTTACTATCAGGCCATTTACAGAAAAAGTTTGCCAGCCCCTGAGCTGTAGGGTTGGCTAGGCTCAAGGCCCAATATGGCTTCACCCACCTATCTGGCAGTTCATCTACCTACTAGTTAGGTTGCCTCCCGGTTTTTCTTTGTGGCCTCTTACCAGTCAGTAGACTAGATGAGGCTTCCTCAGAACATGGTAGCCTCAGGATTTCAACAGTGTGACACCAGAAATTGCAAGAAGCTTCAAGATTTCAACCGTATGAAGCAGCAATTGCAAGAAGCTTCAAAACTCATACAACATCATCTTCTTCACTTCTATATGTTAAAGGAGGACTCAAGACCAGCCCAGATTCAAGGAGCTGACAAATGAACTATTATCAATTAATGGGGGAAGTGGCAACACTGTGTTCACACCACTTTGCACGGTTATACTACACTGTAAATGCTGTTCAAGTTGGATCCCATCAACTTTGGTATGCTATGTTTTATTTTCATTGACTACCACATTCAAGAGTAAAGTGCCTGTATCTTGACTGAAGTATAATTACATGAATGCATAATTTGTCAAAATTTATCAAACTGTACATGTAAGATGTATGCATTTGATATAATTAAATTATACTTCAATAAATAAAGCTGTATTTTTTGAAAGAGTAGAGTGGAATACAATGAGATTACAAAACTAGGAAGTAAGCAGATTGATCAGTCATGGTTCTCCAGAGAAACAGAATAGGAGAGTATGTATAAATGCATGTGTTTTTATATACATAATTACATATATATTATATAACTTACATTTATTATATACAGATTTATTTAAAAGAAATTGGCTCACGTATTGTGGAGGCTAGTAAACTTGAAATCTAAAAGGCAGGCTGGCAGTCTAGAAATACAGGCAGGAAGTTCTGCTATAGTCTTGAGGTAAAATTGCTTCTTCTCTGGGAAATCTTTCTGCTCTGGAAGCCTTCAACTGATTGTATGAGACCCACCCATTATCAAAGGTAATCTTCTTTAATGAAAGTGAACTTAATATAGATTCTAACCACATCTACAATATCTACAGTAATACCTAGTGTTTGATTAGTATAGACCAGCCAAGTTGACATATCTCATGCCACATGCCTACAATACGTACGTACTGATTTTTCTTTTTCTAATAAAGCCAAAAAGTATCTTGTTCCCCATACTAACAAAACCAGTTTGAAAAGACCCATTTAAAGACAATTTTTATCCATGTATAATTTTATGTGAGGCATAGCTAACTTTAATAAAGTAATATTAAAAATTCCTTTTCTATCAGTTCATATCCTGAATCATCACAGAGATCTTGGGAAAAGTCTAATTTGTATTTCTGTGAGCTACTATTCAATTGAAATACCAGACAGTCACTAGGGTTATAGAACACCTGAGTAACACCACCGACCAACTTAACCTAACTGACATGCATCTAACCATCCACACCAACAGCCGAATACACACTACAAACTATTTTGAAGCATACATCGAGTATTCTCTGGGGTAGACCACACACTGTGTCATCAAACAATTCACATATTTTTAAGAGGATTTAAATTACACAAAGAACATTATCTGACTATAATGGAATAAAACTGTGAACAACAACAACAAAAACTTGGGAAATACTCAATTCTTTAGAAATTAAAAGCCATAGTTGTACATTGCTAATAGAGCAAAGAAGAAATCACAAGGAAAAACTTAAAATATCAAACTAAGTATAAAAACAACTTAATAAAAACTTATCAGTATTTATGAGATTCAGTTGAGTCAGTGTTTAGGAGGACCTTTTATCTTTAAACACCTAAATTAGAAAGGAAGATCTATAATCAATAATCTAGCCTTACCTTAAGAAGCTAAAAAAAAAAAAAAAGAAAAGAAAAAAAATCAAAGCTTAGGTAAGTAGAAGAAAATAAAGATCAGAACAGAAATCACGAAGATAGAAAACAAAAAACAAAGCAAATCCGTGAACCAAAATTGAGTTCTTTGAAAAAGCAAAAGAACAGTTTACTTTAAGAAGGAAAGGTAAAAAATTACTAAAATTAGGAATAAAAACAAAGGTCTATCACTATGGAACACAGAGAATTAAAAGGATTATAAGGAACATAGTGAAAAGTTTCATACCAATACATTGGACAGCTTAGATGAAATAGAGAAATTTCTAGAAAAACATAAATGACAAAAACTGACACCAGAAGAAAGAGAATATCTGAATTTACCTATATAGTACAGAAATTGGTAATAAAAAAATCTTCCCACAAACAAATATCAAAGCTCAGATGACTTTATTAGTGAATTCTACCAAACATTCAAGTATGTGTATATGTACATACATACGTATACACACTCCAATTCAAAGCAAACTTTCAGAAATAGAGGAGTGAGTATTTCCCACATATTAGGCTAAGATTAGCCTGATATCAAAGCCAGACTTCACAAGAAAGGAACGCAGTGGTGACAATACAGTATCATTTTTTGATTTTGTTGGGGGAAGGGGATAATTTATCTTTTAACATTAGTTAGCAGTATCTGTTACCCTAAAGAGATGGGAGTAAATTTCACTTGGTTACATTTATAGATGTAAATAGAACTGATTTTTGAGGACTTGTTCTGTACTAAGCACTGTGCTGAAGATTTGGATGTCAGAGGCAAGTGACAGTCCTTATCTTTAAATTGCTCACGATCTTGTAGAAGAGGACGGAAATGTAAATAAATAGCTGTTGTTATGTTCAAAAGCGCTATAGCAATCACGTTGAATGCATTGTAATAGAAAGGAAAAGTATCAATCTCAAAGGCATTGGAATTACTTCAAACAACAACAAATGCTTGAATAGCCTTGAAAAATCTTAGAGGACACTCATTTTTTTACGGTCAACAGTTTGGACTGGATCCTGAAGGGGTTTCTGCAAGTATGGGAATATCAGTCAGGCTACTAGATAAAGATAAGACTTCTAAGCCTGACCTTATAAATACACCATCAGAATCTTTGTGTTGCAGACTAGGATTTTTTTTATGTTTGTTTGTTTGTTTAGAGAGAGCACGAGGATGTGAAGGGGAGGAATAGAGAATAAGGGAGAGAGGCAATCTCAAGCAGACTCCATGCTGTCAGCACACAGACAGATGCAGAGCTCGATCCCAGGAAACATGAGATCAGGATCTGAGCAGAAATCCAGAGTCAGATGTTTAACTGACTAAGCCACCCAGGGGCCCCGCGAACTAGGAAATTTTAACAAGAGGGATTTTCTCAAGTTTGACAGTGCTCTATTTGGTAACAAAAGTTTTAAAGAGGTTTATAGGGGGCAGGGGATACCTGGGTGCTGGGTGGCTTAGCTGGCTGAGTGTCTTTGCTTTTGGTTTAGGTCACGACCCCAGACTTGTGAGATAAAGCCCTGAGTTGGGCTCCATACTAAGCCTGGAGCTTGCTTGAGATTCATATTCTCTCTTTCTCTCTCTCTTTCCCCCCGCCTCGACTATTGCCCCCCACTCCCCCCACTTGCATGTGCTCATTAATTAATCAAAGAGATTTATGAGAACATGAACTAATTCTTAATTTTCACTTTGGCATCTGCTTAGTCACCTCTTCTACCCAAGTGTCCTCTTCTTGGCTGTCCTTAACTTTCCCCTCCTGGGCTTTGCAAGCACCAACTCAGTCACAGTAGCCTTGATAAGGTGTCTACGTCTTCCACCATTTTGGTCTCAATTCCTAGGGATTACAGTTTCATCAAATGGGTTACCTAAACCCTGCACCCAAAGTCCATTACATCCATGCCATTCAGTCTTAACCTGGGCCTTCATCTTCTTGGCAAGTGCACCTTGACTCCTTGGCTTGCTACCCAATGTAACTTCATTTTTCTTCCCCTTTAAAAGCCCAAAATATTCTTTACAGATCTATTTTCAGTAGATATTTTCCTATGTTACTAATGACATTAGTCCTCTGGTAATTTTACGTAAGCACACATAAGAGTTAAAAACACTTTATACGGCTAATGAGGTGGAAAATATTTGACAAAACATGTAACAATTATGAGGAAATGGTAAACAGGGGAAAGGGTAGAGAGAAGTCTTTTTCTAGCTCTATCAGATTGGAAAGTGATTTTTCATCAAGAAAAACCACTGTTATGGGGCGCCTGGGTGGCGCAGTCGGTTAAGCGTCCGACTTCAGCCAGGTCACGATCTCGCGGTCCGTGAGTTCGAGCCCCGCGTCAGGCTCTGGGCTGATGGCTCAGAGCCTGGAGTCTGTTTCTGATTCTGTGTCTCCCTCTCTCTCTGCCCCTCCCCTGCTCATGCTCTGTCTCTCTCTGTCCCAAAAATAAATAAACGTTGAAAAAAAAATTAAAAAAAAAAAAGAAAAACCACTGTTATTCACTTTAGAGGGACAGATTTCAGAGACGCAAGCCTTCAGAATAAGGAAAGAGCAAACCATGATAAAACCCTCAGAGACAGAAGAACTCAGAGGAACAGACAGCAGACATTGTAAAAGCAAACTTCAAGTTCCAGAACTGAATTGAAATTTACAACAGGTATTAATCAGAGGAGAAAGCAATGCACATACAGTTTTTGAGGCTGCTGGATTATCAATATAAACATTGAACATGACCGACAAAGAATTGAAAGTTCTCTGCAATCAGGACAAGGAAGGTACCCATTCCAACACAGACATCTTGGAACCTGAAACAGATGGGACTAAGAAACTCATCAAATGACTTAAAACTAGGAGAAAACTATGAGCAGGACAGAGATATTTTCCCAAGGTTTCACCAGTTATTTCTTGAAAATATACCCAAGATTTAACTTGGGAACATACTATATGTTGGGGAAATGTGTTGTATGTAATTTACCATCATACTTACTTGAACTACTAGATGAACTTTACCTTCTACATTTCACATAAAATTTTAGTTACTCAAAGTCCTCTTACTGTCTCTAGAAAGTCTTGGTTGATGATACTAATGGTGTATTCAGAATTTTATTGACTTAACTAAACCATTAAGACTCTGGCCATCAGGAATAGGAGACCAGAAAAACAGTCCCCATTACAGAATGCTGTCTTACAGAGATCCAGCTTTGATGTCGGTCTCAGACCACACATTCCTATCATATTGCTTTAAATTAATCTCAACCGCAAACACAAGGAGATCAAGCTCATTGGCTTGAGTTCACACATACACTCTCATCATGACCTCAACATATCTGTACAAGGCATTAACTCCCTGAGCACTTTGGGGATTGTTACTTTGATCTTTCTGGGAAGCCAGAAACTGAGTATCCAGCCCAATAGAATCTGAATATGGGAGAGATTAAGGTTTCTTCCAGGTGGGCTCAGCAGAGGATAAATCCTAGCTCTCATTCCTAGGGGAAGCTGAGCTAGATAGGGGTTTTAGAGAAGTGGGTCTCAAATATTACCACTAAAAGTCATCTAGAGGGCTTGTCAAAACACCTTACTGGGACCCACTTCAGAGTTTTTGATTCCACAGTTCTAGGATGGGACATGAGTTTTTCATTTATTACAAGCTCTCAGGTGATGCTCATAGTGCTTATCCAGACACCACACATAAAGAGTCATTGTGTTAGGAGGGAGGTGATAACCGCCTAGGCCCAGGGGTTATGTGGGACTGAGTAAATGTGGGGAGACACATCAAACAGGTCCATACAGACAGAGCTCATTCATTCATGTACATCCTCCAGTTGACTTCCCTTAGACTGGGATATCCGGAGGTATGCAATAAAGTGTAATCTGAATAAAAGCTGACAAGACTATCCTTTCACCCACAACACGTTTATTGAGTGCCTACTGTGTAGCAGATGCTGAGCGAGGCACTAAGCATTCTGAAATAAAACATGATCCTTGCTCTTTACGAGAGCATTCTATTTTGTGATGTTTAAAACAATGATTCTTCCACCTCCATAAATCATGTTGCCTCTGGCTTCTCATTTAATGGCCTTTCATTCCTGAGGAAAGTCAGATGCTGCCTCGAATAAAGAAATCATTGTTCAGGTTTAAACTTAAAAATATATAAATTTTCTTGAGTCCATAGCATGAGAGAAGTCCTGAATGCCCAGGCTCTGTTTAGAGACAAAATACTTTGTAAATTCCAAAGCCTGACTTTTATTTATCAAGAGCAAACCCTGGAAATCTAAGCATGCAGTTTTATTCTACAGAATAGAGAGAACTTGATGGAGTCACAGCTCCAGTCACAGAAGGAAAAATACAAATTTCTCTGGCTTCTGGATGGAAAATGCAATTTCAGAAATAAATTTTGATGAGATATAACCAGGGTAAGATTGTTGTTTCTCTGGCACTCAGTATTTTAATGCCCTTGAACATAGGCCCAGAGGGGCAATAGATGTTCAAAACTTCAAGGTGACAGAAATTCAACAACAAAGATCCCACATAGCTTGACAAAGAATTCCAGCACAGCTCAGTTGGGGATCCGCTTCCCCTTAATCATGGCATGAATGGTATAATGTTGTCCAAAGAGTAAAGGGGTGTAGATTACAATCTAGAAATATTGCTTCCCTCTTTCCCTATGCTTGCTCAGTACATGCTAAAGATTCCTAAGTTACCGCATGATTGTATGAAACATACAAGAGACAGGTGAAAATTTAAAAATCAATGTGCCTACTGAAGGATCACAGTAGTACAAGGGCAAGGAACTCCTAAGGTCCAGGCTGGGTTCTAGGCAGCTCAACACCAGGAGGGAAGTGAAACATCTGAGCCACAAGAGGGCAGTAGCCCCTGATGAGGCTGAGACAATGAACCAAGCAGTAGGGACACATACTAAGGCTCACCATGACTGCTGCTGGCAAACTTTAAGCCATGCATTACATCAGCCATAAACTTGTCACCTGAAGACACAGCAAGGACAGAGAGCAACACCCGAACACTCAGCTTAAATGAGCTATATCTCAACCAAAGGCCATAAACAGTATCAACACAGGGACCCAAGGGCCCTACAACCACTTATAGGAGATTGGGTAAAATTTCTCCTACACTCTGATGACATAAGAAAAAGGAAAGCAAGAGAGGAAAAGATCTTGAAAGACTGAGCTGTCGCTCAAAAAGAAATTGAGTTTACCAAATGGAAACTCCTAAACTGGAAGATGCTGTTTATCCAAAAGATACTATTTTAAAATGGAAGACACTAATTTATCCCTAATAAATAAGCTGAAATGTGTAATTGTTTATGCTGTGGTGGTTATTGCTGCTTTCTTCCTGCTTGTGAATAGGGATGGGGATTCCAGGGGAAAAAAACAGAATATTTAACACTGAGATCTGTTTTATTATGGAGAAGGAGGGAGTGATTCTCAAGTTGCTGTGAATAAATTGCAAACCCACCACAGTCAGAAATTCCTAATATATTTGGGTTATGTCTATACACAGATAATTTTAAGAAAAAAAATCACTCGTTTGTAGGTTAAGATGGGAGATCTCAGGCTCCAGATGAGATTGAGACCTCTAGGTAAAGCTCAATGAGAAAATGGGACTCAGAGTTGAGAACATAACAAACAAAAGAACTACCACCACCACCACCACAAAAATTCACCAATCTTGGGGCGGGGGGGGGGGGGCAGTGAGGAGGACATTGGTCCACAACAAGAGCTAAATAGGTGGGTTAGATGAGGATGATACAGTCATATAAGGCAACAGGACAGTAACTAGAAACCCCACTATCAGCTATGGGAACGCTATGGATGTCCTGCCTCTAGTAGGTATCCATTAAATATATTTTAATTTTTAATTTTTTTTCATGTTTATTTAATTTGAGAGAGAGAGAAAGACTGACAGTGAGCAGGGGGAGGGGCAGAGAGAGACAGGGAGATGCAGAATCTGAAACAGCTCTAGGCTCGAGCTGTCAGCACAGAGCCCAATGTGGGACTTGAACCCAAAAACCGTGAGATCAAGACCTGAGCCATTTTTCCACAGGGGAGCATGCTTGGTGGAAAGTGTGAGATACTACTGATGGTGAAAGATAGGGTCCTACAACCAACCTTTTTGGGTTTTATTTTTTGTGAGTATTTTAGTGCTGAATTTGACAAGGAATCGAGTACCTCCTGGTAATGTGTTCAGATTCCAGCTCTGCATTCCTGGAGCAGTCACTGGGATCAAACCTCGGTCTAGCTGTCTCTGTCGGGCTCAGCTGGAGCAGCAAAGAGAATGAAGGATTCCCAGAGGAGGAGGCCAGACGATTCCAAAAGCCACTCGATTATGACCACTGTCACCCTGAAGGACATCCTCCTATTTTCAGCACTGGCTGCTATTATGCACACAACTGGAAGAGAGGGTTTTAACTCTAGGCCCCTAAGCTGGCGAGTGAATTTCCTGGGTCAATCACTGGACAGCGAAGGACAGCATTATGCAACTTCAAGGCAATCAGAAGTTACTTCCTTAGAGTTTTTCTGCTGCTCTGATTGGCCCAACGAGTTTCAAGAGATAAAGATGGAAACCACAGTTGGGCGAGAGGTTTTTCCGACTCAACTCTCCTCCTTCCCTCCTCTCTCTTTATCCCAATGAGCCCACAGAAAAGTAACAGAGTTAGTAACTCCATTGGGTTGTCCTGCTACCAAGCAAAAAAAAAAGTTTACCACGTGACTGACAGAACTGAGACCCAGAACTCAGAGTAGTTCATCTCGAACTTGAATTTACATCTTGTTAATTATCAGATTTGATATTCCACATGCATGCCATGCCTCCTCCCACAATGTATGTGAAAGTTCACACAGATCCTAGTAAGCACTGATCATATTCGTCATGTATGAAAAGAAAGTGTGAGGTTTTATGTAATGCCTTCACATCTTGGGGCAAAAAAAAAGTGTTTAAGTCTAAGGTAAATGATTCTAGGGAAATATAAGTTTGTAATTAAAGGAACTGATTTTTAATTGGAGATCCTCTGAGGCAGAGAGCTCAGAATGCCTGGGAACATTGAAGAACTGAGTACATTGTCCAGGCTTTCAAGTAGAATTGACTATATGTTAAGGAGGCAATTGAAGGTTTGCCTCTGATAACAGCTGAGAAAAGCCAGAAGCCAGTGAGAAGCAGCCAGGAGCCACAAAAAGTGGCCAAGGACAATGCTGTCGGCAGAGAGAGGGCAGCATTTACATAGGAACCTTTGACGAGCTCAGCAAGGGGAAAAGGTCAGCAGACCAGAACCCAGCAGTCCTGGCTCTCTTCCAGGCTCTGGCAACCATTCCTAGGGTGACTCATCTGAGACACTACAACGTCTGCCTCAATTTCTACACCTGCAAAATAAGGAAACTGAATCACACAGGCCTTGAAGTCCCATCACACCCAGAATCCATAGAACCTGAGTGTGAGTGGCCCCCTCTTTACTCTCAGGTGCTCCTCACTGAGAAATTCACAGAGCCTTGAATATCATTAGAGATTTAATTACTAGCACTCTCTTTGACCAGAATTGTATTTTGGTAAAAACAAATGCATTGTTGATTTTTTTTCCTAGTCTCAGCTTTCCCAAGCCAAAAACAAGTAAGAGCTGCTAATTCCTTGTATCTACCATCTGGGTGTTTGGAAACAATGCCAGTTTTATGTATTATGTTGAATTGCCCATTCCCACCAAGATTTGAAATTTCCAGCATTTTGTCACTCAAATGGTATCTCCTTGACTATCATTTATTACCCAAAGTGGCACAATATTACTGTCAGAAATCTTTTACGCTCCCTCAGAAAATGTGTTCATGGTACCTATACTGATACAAAGATTCTATCCATAGGGGCAACAATAATCAAAAGTCATGGCGGCAATAATTTCTTGTCATATTAATGTAGAAAATTACTATGATTATTTCTATTCACCAATAAATAAAATATGTGACCAAAATGGCCCTATGAAACCTTCAATTTATAGATCATGGGAAGCGTACTCTAATGTTTTGTTCCTAAGTATGTTGGACCAATTACCAGGTCCCGTTAACTTGCAGGGTCCCAGCCTCCCTCCCTGCTGTGTTGTTCAAGCTTCCGGAGGGAGGAGCGCATCTTACAAATCAGACCAGCTATGAAAGGGCTCACCGGTGCTTGCGCCATCCATCACGTCCCATGTCTGCAGTGGTGCCACACCACACGGGCCGTGCCATCACGGACCACGACTTTGCTGTAGCTCCACCCAAAAGGTCAAGGGGTAGCGCTAGGTTTGCAATACTCTTTCAGTGGTTACAGTTTCTGCTACTCCAAATAGAGCCACATCATTGCCTCTTAACTTCCACTGTCCCCTTTCACAAGGGAAAGGTTAATGCCCCTTCTTGTGGCCTGTTCTTAGAACATATCCCACAGCAGACCTAGGGAGCTCCCCAGCAACCCATGGTCTTTTGTTCTCTCATGCAGCCTTCTAGAAGTTTCCCAGGACTGCGGTAACAAAGCACCACAAACTGCATGGCTTAAAACAGTAGGAAATTTTTCCCTCACAGTTTCAGAGGTCAGAAGTCCAGAATCAAGGAATTAGCAGGGCCCTGTTCCCTCCCAAACCTGTAGGGAAGAATCCTTCCTGCCACGTTCAGCTGCTGGAGGCTGCAGGTGATCCTTAGCTTGTGGCTGCATCACTCCAAACTTCACATTCACCTTCTCTGGGCATCTCGTCTATCGCTTACAAAAACACCCGTTATTATCCATCCGGATAATCCAGGATGATCTCATCTCAATTAATTACCTCAATTACATCTGCAAAGACTCTTTTCCCAAATGAGGTCAAGTTCAGTTTCCAGGACATGGTGCACACATATGAGTGGGAGGAGGACCGTCTTTCAACCGCTGTGAACCTCTAGCAGTTTCCCAGAGGAACTTAGACTTGTCTGATACCCTGTTGTCATAGTGCATGCAGCTCTCTTCCTCACAGAGCCACCAGGCAAGTGGACCATAGAGCAGGTTGACTTAGAACCACTGCTCCTTCTTGATCTGTAGATCCTAAAACTCAGTGTAAGCCCCCATGCCAGATTTCCTCCGTACCCAATGGTTGTGCTTTGCTAAGGAGGTGTCCCTCCCTACCATAGGATTCCTACCTCTCTGCAATTGTCTGTTAAGATCTTTATTAGACTGAACTGTGAAGGAAGGCACATTTCAAGTTCTCCCTTACAAAGCTTCTGCACACTAGAAAATCAGAAAATATAGGTATATGCTAATATATGTTAGCACAAACATGTACACATTCATTTACATAAGTATATATCAGTGTATATATATTTTTAAAACATAGAAATGTGTGTGTGTTGGGTGTGTGTGTGTGTGTGTGTGTGTGTGTGTGTGTGTGTTCGTGCCATTGCTATCAAACCTCACACTGGCTTTTCCTCCTCTGTGCTCCAGCCGGTTCATGATATCCAGTTACCTGCATAATTTATACATTTTAGAAACTTAACAGGAAGCAGACAAGAGTCATTCTAACTTTCTTTAGAGGTCAAATAATGAAAAGCCAAATCTCAAAATATCTTCTGAATCTTTCTTTGGCTCTCAAGTTATAGAACGATAATTGATGCCAGGGATACAGTCTGAAGTCTTTTACTTTTTAAGCTGGTTGCCAGTAATGATTGTATCTTATAAGTCTTCATACATTTTTTGAGATCAGGATGGGAAAAAATGCAGTTTCATATCTAATCTCTGATGCCCCCTCAACCCAACCAATGACTTCATCCCTCTTCTCTTCCTGTTTTCACTCATACATTAAGAGAGAAGCTTGGGCTTGCATCAGAAAAGGATCGAGGACCAATAAATGGGACCACAGGACTGTGTGGTGTGGCCTCGGCTCAGAGGAGTGTGTACACACTGGGGAGAGGGGTTAAGGAGGGTTTGATATGGTCACCTGTCGTGCAACTTTAGAACTTGAGTTACAGTTGATTTCACTTAGGATACTCAGAGCCATGGAAGCACAGGGCCAGCCTGGGGTCTGACAGAAACAGACCTTCTGACATGGGCTCCAGCGAGTAGAACTGACATACATTTAGAACCCTCCCTCGTTTCAGCAGCAGAAACCTGAATCAAGTGGAGGTCCTGTCGATGCTGTACCTCTGGCCTACCTCCTTGTGTATCATGTACCCAGTGGTGTGCTGGATCTCACTCTCAGGAAATTTGTGAGCCAGTTCAATGTGCTATATTAAAAATAATATAAACTTACAATTAAATTTTATCTAGAAAGAGGTAATCGATATAATGGAATAGATATACATTAATTCTTAATTATTTCTTTACAGCTTACTAATTCACCAGGGCTAAGGTATCATCTCTAAGGGCCCAGAATTTATTTGCTTTGTCCACTATGGGCTTCACATCACCTGGCACAGAGACGGAAACCAGTTCCCCCATCTCTCAAAGACAGTCGTAGGAATTCATGGACAAACGGATCTGCAATAGACATATTGAATTTGTCTCTAATTTTCTCCTTCAAAGTATGGTTGGGATTTCCTCAGATCCTAACATCCAAATTTACAGTCTTTTTGTTATGTCTGGAAACACAAAGAGGGCAAGGAAAAGAACCAAAGAGGGGGGGGAAAGGATGTAGAAGAGACAGTCTTGCCTCTAGGAGTCCTTCTTAAGGCTGTGTTGTCACCCAGTTTGTCAAGCAAGCAGCACCTCTTCTAACGTTCGTTTGGCAAGAAAATCAACACTTAGAATCCTTAGTCCTAACAAATTAGGCGGGATGTCATTTTTAACATTTCTAATGCGATCCATTTCCACCTGAGGAAAGGCAACCTATCTCTTTGGAGCCAGTTACACCCTTCTAAGAACAGTCTACTTACATTGAACCACTGCAGGACGGAATACTCCACAAAACTGAGAATCCTTACTAGGTAGCAGATAGAAGCACTTAGGGTCATATTTCTTATTGCATGTATGTGATTATCAAGTTAAACTGTGTAAGACATTAAACGCCTAGTAGAATAGACACCACTGGTGCCTATCCAAACCCTTTTCCCAGATCCCCCACGCTGCTTATATTTGGGGTATTCACATTCTCCCACTTGGCAATGTGTCTCATCTTCCACTCAGAGGTAAATCTTCATTCATCCAAATCTAGTATAGTAATCCCATTCCCCTTGCTAGTGATTGGTTAAGAGCTGGGTATATATGATGCATTTGTGGCCAACAGTGGTATGCTAGGGACATTGAGGAAAGCTTTCCCCACGAATTAAAAAACAAACAAACAAAAACAAGAACACCAGAAAAGATGGTCCCTTGCCTTTCAGTGGACATTCTTACTCCTTGAAGTACGTTGTACCAAAGCAGCTATCCTGTAACCATGACAGGAGGCAGGACAGCAAGGTTGATAATTTCATAATCTTTGAGTGGCTTAATTCCACAGCCCTGGAGCTGTCCTGTCCCAGGATTTCTTGTTATTTAAAATAATAAACATCTTTATTTTTCATGCCAGTTCTCAGTGTGCTGTGCCCACACCATAAGCATCAACACCACTCAATTTTTTTTAAACATATGTAAATGTAGGCACTATACCAAGTTACAGAATCAGAACCTCCGGGGAAGTGGTCCAGCTATCTATTAGTTAGCAAGCCCTCCAGATGATTCTGACTTATGCTCAAGTTTGAGAACTGGTTTAGCCTACTTGATAATAACTGATCATAGGGTTTAGAATTTTATAGGTAATAAAGAACAAGTAGATTGTTTTCAATAGAAAACATCATATACTTCTCAGGTGAGCTACTCTACTCGTCCCCAAATGTCAACTAATGTTTGGGGACTGCGAGCAAGTCATTTAACATCTTTTTGTCTCAGCTATATTTATTATAAAAGCGTCTCTTGGCTGGACACTAAAATGTTCTACTACATCTACTATGATTATCTAAGTAACCAATTATGTGGGGAGGGGTGATAATTACTAAGATATTCTGCCCCCTTCTTTTAAAATAGGGAAGGTGAAGTGAAAAGCTGACAGACATGTGTTTTCTAAGAAATTTTGAGGCAAAAGACTGGGGGGAAATGTAGGAAACCCTCCTAATTAAAATACCAAGCTTAAAAAGATGGGCTTTGAGAATATAGGAGATATGTGAAGCTATAGAATGCAGCATTATACCCAACCACAGAGATTGTATTTAGGTAACAAGGGACTCCTTCCCTTTGGTTTTAAACAGGCCAGCACCCTGCAAAGAATATTAGTGAAAGTGGTAAGTGCATTAGGAAATACAAGGTAATACTGAAACAACTTGAATACTAATTGTACATGTTTCCCTTTGATGATTTTCAATTATATTCAGCCATACAGTGAACCAGTAACCAAAATTTTAATTACCCAAAATAGCAAGGATCTAGCATAAAATAATAAATAAGGAAGCACATATATATTCAACCTCTACAGACTGGTGATGTGAGGTCCACCAGGAGACAAGTGCCAAGCAGCTTGCAACACAACTGTGATCAGCTCCAACAAAACACAACTTTTGCTGTAACCATCTTTTACCCTGTTCACACTCACATAACTATGACATTGCTCTCCCATAGGCCTCACTACAAGACGGATTTTATTTTCTTCCAGATTGTCTCTCCAACCATCGTAATTTCTAAGTTTAGCTAATAACCCGCCCATCTTGACTGTGTCAGGGAAGAGGCAGTCTGTGTAGGGGTGGTGAACGGTGGCTCTGGAGTTAGGCTGCCTGGGTTCCCCATCTCACAGAGTAATGTAAGTTAATATATTTAAAGTGCGGAGGACAGTACCTGGCACAAAGTAAGTGCTCAGTTAACTCTTAACATTATTTGAAAGTAGTGTCCCTCCCTCCCTCCGTCTCTCTTTCCCTCTCTCTCTCTCCCCCTCCCTCCCTCCTTCTGTCACAGAAGACATTATGAATTAGGTTTTAAGCTTCTTCAAGATGTCATTTTATCCCCAGCACTTAGGAGAGTTTTTACTAAAAATTTACTGTATGAAGGAGTTAAATACTGTCTGTTTAGCTACTAGCTCACAGTTTGGCCTTTGAACCATTCTGGGGTTGTTTATTTTTATTTAGGTACAGAAATGCCTTGATTGTTTTTTTTTTTTTTTTTTTTTTCCCTTTGGTAGTTCTCCTTTGGGACATATTTGTATAAATATTGTTATTAAGGCAAGTGGTGTCATCTTTATGATTCATATCTCATATTGCCAAGCTGCTATCTACAACCACTGGGTCCATTTATAGTACCTCTAGTAATATCCAAGTTCGCCTGTTTCCTCTATCAGCAGAATGATTTTTATCATTATGGTAATTCCAAAGATGCACGATGGTGATGATTACCAATTTGGTAGTATAATTTATTTTTTTAATTAAAAAATGTTTAATTTATTTATTTTTAGAGAGATACAGAGCAAGCAGGGGAGGGGAAGAAAGAGAGAGGGAGAGAGAGAATCCCAAGCAGGCTCCACACTGACAGCACAGAGCCTGCTGCGGGGCTGGAACCCATGAACTATGAGATCATGACCTGAGAAGACACCAAGAGTCAGATGCTTACCTCACTGAGCCACCCAGATGCCCCAGCAGTATAGTTTCTAAGTGGACTTCTAGGACAACTGGGATAGATTTTTTGCCTTCAGAGCTAGCCAGGCATATTCCAGGCATGTTGTTGGTAGACTTGATTTACAGCCATTTAAAAGTTGAATTCCTTTCATTGCTAATAAGCCTAGACATTTATCAAGGATGTCCATACATCCACATAAAATATATGAAGAGTTGAAAAAATATACATTACACTATAGTGGGAACAGGAGACATATGTAGATGTTTGCTTCCTAAGGCTGCCATAACAAATTACCACAAACTAGTAAAGGCAACTTATTCTCTACAGTTCTGGATATGAAAAATCTGGAATCAACATGTCAGCAGGGTAATGCTGCTTTTTCAGCACACTAATATAAGCTATTAACCACAATTGTACTCTGATCTTTACCTGTATTTCCTTAGTTGACATTTAAGCCTTTTACTTTAAACCTGAAGGTTTCAATTTTTTAGCTCATTTATCTTATTTCCTTCTTACTAGATGAAAAGCAATTCTACTAAGTGCCCACAGATACCTCTGGAAGGGTCAACCCTGTGTATCTTCAACTCCACAGTCAGACTGTACCAAGGCTATCGAAACAGATGCCACAATCAATCACTGTATCGAAACCAGTGCTTCAGTTATAAGCCCTGCTTACAAGTGCTGCTGCTCTGAGAGTATGAACTCTTACTGGAAAATAAACTAAGTGACTGTAAGTCAGGTTGGGCACATTTCAGAACTTCTCATTTATCAAAGTTATTGGTAAGAAGTAACTTTCATTCACTTATTTAAAGGGGAGTAGCATATACTCAAATTAGAAAAATTAAAAAAAGAGAGAGGTAGGACTTATTTTTTTAATGTTTATTTTTGAGAGAGAGAGAGACAGAGCCTGAGTGGGGAGGGGCAGAGAGAAAGGGAGACACAGAATCTAAAGCAGGCTCCAGGCTCCAAGATGTCAGCACAGAGCCAGACCTGGGGCTAGAACTCACAAACCATGAGATCATGACCTCAGCTGAAGTTGGATACTCAACCAATTGATCCAGGCACCCTGAGAGGTAGGACTTCTAAAATGGCATAATAAGGAGCTCAGATTCTCCCCAGCAAAATAAAAGTTTAACTGGTAAAATTTATTTTTGAAATAATTTGAAGTCTCTGGAAATCGTATTAAGAATACATCAAATGAAGGAACCTTGATATATGACAATATACTAAGTCATGGAAAGAATAATCAGAGTCCATGGCATTTAAGCCAAGATTCACTTGCTTACATACCCTCCCAATCCAGCTCTGTGCTCCAACATCCCCCAACCCCCACCCAGCATTCTAAGCCAAGCTGGTACAACCAAGATGATGATGAATTTGTTCAGCCACGTTATTAAACACAAACCGGTGACCAAGCAAACCTACGACCAGGCAAACAAAATAGTAACTTCTACAGGAATCAGTATCCAGAATTGCTTCATTATCTAAAATGTTTTCAACCAAAGATTAGGAGACATAAAGAAACTGAAAAGTGTGATCCATACATGGGGGGGGGGGGGAGAAGGCAATAAGAGCTGATTTTGAAGAGGTCTAAATGGTGGGCTTAGCGCCCAAAGATTTCAAAGCAGGCATTGAAAAGATGTTTAACAAACTAAATGAGACCATGCTTGTAGCAAGATCCCTTCAAATAGAGAAGATCACTAAGAAGTTACTAAAAAGAACCAAATGGAAGAGGTGGGAAAGTACAAAACTGAAATAAAAAATTCACGGGAGGGGTCCCACAGTGCATGTAAGTTGATAGAACAAAGAACAGCAAACTTGAAGATAGATCAACACAGATTACATAAATCTGGAGAACAAAGAGAAAAAAAAGTATCAAGAAAAAAAAAACACAGCATCTCAAAGAAATAGGGGACATCATGCATACAAGCCAATGAGTATGATGGGTGGGAGAGAAGAAAGTAAACAAATTATTACAAGGAATAATGGCTGGAATCTTCCACAACTTGATTAAAAAAACATTAATCTGTATTTATTGAGCTACCATTAGGTGTCTACACTATCTAGGGCTCCTTAGAGACACCCCCCCCCAATTACTGTAAGCCTGCTGCTAGTCCTTGCGTCTCAAACTCCTCCCTGCACCTATCCCTTCACTCTCACCAAGCCAGAGCACTAGCCCTCTGCTCAAAGCCAGCTGTTGCCTCTATACCCTATCACTTTGAGTTTCAGGTCACTATTCTCTTCTTTTCCAGTGTCTATGTTGACCTGACATTCTATGAACATCAGTTTTCTCTCTACTGTATTTCCCTGACTGCTAGAATCAATTCCTTGCCCCTCAGTGGCACCCAGTCCTATCCTGAATCCCAGCCTCAGAGCTAGCGAGAGTTCACACAGTAAGAACTAAGCACTGCATTACGAAACAAAAACAAAAATAACCCTGAAAGGTATGTAACTTCTGCCCATTTCAGAAATGGGAATATTAAAGTTTAGAGAAATTAAGGAAGTGCAAAGGATCACCTTGCCCGTAAATGGTAGAGCTGAAAAATGATCTGTACCTTTCCATTGTATAGACCACCTATGGGTCTTATGGCTAAACGTTATTCTTTCTGTGTTTGTGGGTCATAGGGTCCAACAGTTTTCTGTTGCTACTATAACCAATTATCCACATTAACACAATACAAATTTATTGTTCTGCAGTCCTATAGGTCAGATATGTGATGCAGGTCTCACTAGGTTCAATCAAGTGGTCCATATGGCTGCATTCCTTCTGGAGGTTCTAGAGACACTGTGCCTCTTGCCTTTTCAGCTTCTAGAGGCTGCACTGTATTCTTCAGTGTACAGGGCCCTTTCATCTCCAAACCAGAAATAGGTGGTCAAGTCTTTCCCACATCTCAGCCTTGACACCTGCTCGTGTTCTGCCTCCCTCTTCTACTTTTAAGGATTCATGTGATTACATTGAGCCGAGATGGATAATACAGGCTGACATTAAGTCCAGCCAATTAGCAACCTTAATCCCAGGTGCAACCTAATTCCTCCTCATGATGTAAAATAACCTATTCAAAAGTTCCAGGGATTAGGATCTAGACCTCTTGGGGGCCATTACCCTGCCTACCATAGAGCATGAGCATAGCTGTCATTATAATGGTGTGGCAATCCCATTCCCTTCCCCTGCCCTATTTCTCCATCCCCTATTCAACACCTACTTCTACACAGCAATCATGTATTAGGTTCTGCCTTTTGATACATTTCATGTTTTGTATCACAATGCACACACTGTTTTCCTCCATTCATTTGGATTTCCACACATGCCTGGCTCAATGAATAGGCTAAGTTGAACCAAAGTATATATGACGGATAATAGCTTAAGTGTATTACTCTGGCCACAAAACACTGGCCTTTTAATAATTTCCCCACCCTGTGACTTAAAGCAAAAGGAATAAGCTGAGTCAATTATTATAGGCCCTTTCAGGGGTTCTCTGGACATACTCTGGGGGCTTAGGTTTGAATGGGACTCAGGTTTTATTTAAGTCTGTCAACATGCTCAGGGGCTGTATCAGTTAAGGTTTTTTTGTTCTTGTTCCAAATGACAGAAATGGGTGGGGTAGTTTTGCGGGTTTTTTTGATGTGGCCAAGCAAAAGAAAAAATTATTTCTAGAATACAACAGCTACGCACCAGGATTGGAAATAGAGCAAAAACAAGAGAAAAAGAAACTACTGAAGAATCTTCTCAGGACAGTTTTATCAGGATGTTAGTCTTTCCGTGGAGGAGAATAACATAAGGAATAGAAGAAAAACAGTCGAAGTCTCCAGCTGGCCAAGCGTAGTTTCAGGTCTATTATGGAAGTGAGAGCAGAGATCTGGTGATCTCTGGATCTTAGATCTTAGGAAACTAAGCATTAGGCATCCCTTACGGGTCATTTGTGAGAAAGGAGAAATGCAAAAGTCTATCATTCTGGGTTCATCCAGAGAAGCAGAACCAATAGAAGATCTATATTAAAGGATTTATTACAAAGAAAATGTTATGCGGTCAATAGTTGATGTGGGGGTTGGTTAGGTAAGCTTAAACTTCTCAGGCCATCAGGAAGGCACGATGAAACTCTCAGGCACAGTCTGAAGCTGCTGCTCACAAGCAGAATTTGAAGTTTCAACTCTGCTGTTAAGGTCTTTTAACTGATTGAACTAGGCCCACCCAGATTACTGAAGGTCATCTCCTTAAAGCCAACTGATTATGGACTTTAATAAAATCTATAAAATATATTCACAGCAACACCTAGATTAGGGTTTCCTTAAGCAAGGGGGAAAGTAGGGTAGAGAAGTTGACATACCAAAAGACCAATGCACCTGAGTAGCAGAACCAAGTATCTCGGTTTATATATCAGCAAACATTACCCACCATGTGGGAGAAAGAATTCACCTGAAAACAATCATGGGTGGGGAGTGGATATTTAGACAAGTACATGGATTCCACACAGCCCAAAACAAATGCCCACTACAGAAGCTGGTAAGGAGGTGGCAGAGAGTGAGGAGACAGCTCATGGTGGCAAGGAGCGCGGATGATTTTTCTGCCAGCTTGGATCTTCCTATCAAATCTCCTTCTGTTATGTGGCCATCCCATGAGCCACTCCATCTACAAGACTTTTCATAGTCTTGTGCTTTTTAAAAAACGTTTATTTTTGAGAGAAAGACAGCACACAGACGCTCATGCATGAGTGGGGGAGGGGTAGAGAGAGTGGGAGAGAGAATCCAAAGCAGATTCCACCCTGTCAGTGCAGTGGGGCTTGAATCCATGAACCTGTGAGATCATGACCTGAGCCGAAATCAAGAGATTGGCCACTTAACCCACTGAGCCACCCAGACGTCCCTTATCAGGTGTTCTTTTTAAAGTTTATTTTTGGGACAGAGAGAGAGCATGAATGGGGGAGGGTCAGAGAGGAAGGAGACACAGAATCTGAAACAGGCTCCAGGCTCCGAGCTGTCAGCACAGAGCCCGACGCGGGGCTTGAACTCAGACCGTGAGATCATGAGCTGAGCTGAAGTTGGACACTCAACCGACTGAGCCACCCAGGCGCCCCAATCAGTTTTAATTCCTGTAATACAGAGAAATTTTCACGTGGTAAATAATTTGTATTACCAGGTATATGATGAGTTCAGTTGTAAACATTATTTTGAAGGTCTAAATGCCTGTGGAAACTCTCAAATTACAACATACTGGAAGTTGCCGTTTCAGCCTATAGTCAAGTGTTAACTTGAGTTGGAGTATTATCAGGGTCTATCTATCTATTAGCAGCATACCCACAAGGACAGAGAAAAATTCACCACACTCAAGGAGAACTACTCCATGTTATCAGCACAAAACATGTATGTGATGAAGAGATGATAAACTTCAAGTCTTCAAGAAGTAGGTCTGTCAAATAAATCGAGTTGACATCTAAATTCTTCAGGATTTCTGAAAGTGCAGAGGATAAAGTTGAGCTGGAGCCTAACCTTTGTCTGTTTCATCATCTAAACTGTTGGTTTTTGCCTCCCCTACCATTCCTTTTGCAAGTTTGGATAAACTCTTCTTTCTTGGTTGCCTATCATCTTTCCCACTTTCATCCCTGTATAAACACCATTTCTGCTGCATCTTCAAAAGCTTATCTCCTCTCCACAGCTGTCTGTTCAAAGTTGAGAGACTGACACTGATTTAAACAGCTTGAATTACTCTGAAATAAATTCCTCAGGGCAGAGACCAATTTCTTACACATTGTCAATAGTTGAATACAGCATTGGTGCCTCATAAACACAGTATGAATATAAAGAACAAAAAGTCTAAAAATAGGGCAGCCATTTCTGTATATTATACAATTAAAATATGATGCTTTGGACTGAACTTTGAGCGCGCGCACACACACACACAAAATTATCAGGGAGATACTCTCATCTACTATGTAGGAGACAGATTCATAAATGGAAAATTGTCTATGCTTCCAGCACTGTATGAATGCCCATGAAAACAGTTCTTATTCTACTCTACCTAGCTATACCTAGATTCTCTGTGGCAGGGAGTATTACTTGTTCACAATTATTCCTTTCTTCCATGGCCTCCCTATAGATAGAATCAACTTCCCAGCTTTATTGACTTTGGGCTTAACCATTGGTTTGACTTATCTAATGGAATATAAGCAGACATGGCATGAACGGAGGTGTGAGATGGCCTTGGATGCTTTGCTTTGGCCTCTAGAACTAAATTTTATCCTAAGTTCAGAATGGAACTGTATCATGGAGCCACAATGAGAACATAAGTGGAATATACCTGGACCAACCCACAGCCTGAGGCTTCGTACAGCTGACTCCTAGTAATCTCAGCCAAGCCCAGGCAACCCACAGCTGGACTCAGACATGAGAAAAGGAAATAAATATTATAAACCACTGACATAAAAGGGTGCCTTTTTACACAGTGCAATCAAAGCAATGACCAAGTAATATATTCCAAACCCTCAAATACTATCCATTACAAGAAATTAAAAACGAGAAAATATTAATCTAATAAAGAGTCTATAACTACGAATTATACTTTCTTGGGATCCCCCAAGCCAGTATCATTCCAAAAATACAACCACAGAAAAATTTCAAGTTACTCTGTATGATGAGTCTGTAGTTCTTTTTTCAAACACTTTTGCAGTAACACATCTTGGACACACACCAACTAGTGGATGGTCTGCACACAATGTGAATGAACACCACTGGAGGAACCTTGATTATTCATTTTGGCAGCTTGTCTCCAAGATAACCTCACAATGGATTATGCCTCCAAGTGTCCGTGTACTTGATTAGTCCCTTTCCACAATGAACATGAGCCACTGAATGCAGCACAGGTGACACTGACTTAAGCTGTGATGTATGAAGCCTCGCCACTCTTCTCTGGTCTCTTAGACCACTCTTTCTTGAATTCCTGAGCTGCTATGTAAGTCTATCTTGCTGGAGAGACCATATGGAGAAGACTAGGAACTACATGGAGAAGTAGAGAGACAAAGCTGACACCAGTCTTGCGGCTGTCCCTCTCAAGCCACCAGATAAGTGGGACCACAAACCAATGAGGCGTTCTTGGACTATCCAAGACTGTCTTAGCTATCAGTTATAAATGACTAAATGACACCAAGTGTTGCCACGCCCAGCCAAGTCTTGCCCAAATTCTTGCGCAAAATCATGAATATAAAATGATTTCTGTTTTAAATCCTATGGGCTTGGTGTAGTTTGTTACACAGAATAAATAACCAGGACATTCATTTACATGGTTTCCCAAAGTGACCTAACAGATTAAAATAATAAGCAACATTTACTAAATGTAGTCATGTGTATGTTATGTACTACGTATTCCTGTTTAAATCTTCCACACATTTAAATGAGTACCTAGGAAATATTTAACATCATTATTGCTATTTAGGAAGTGAGAAAGCTTAGATATGGTGCTATAAATTAAATTGCCTTAAGTCAGATGGATGTTGAAGTGCTGAAACCAAGGTCTTGTCTTATCTAGCCAATATCACAGGTCCCGATGTCTAACCACACCAGTTCAAAAGTTGAGGACCAACCCAGCAGCGCTTCTCTCACTCCATCTGTCCACAGCGACAAGCCAACCCATTTATAAGCCTTTAGATAAACTTTACAACGTTGGCAGTTTGCAAAGAAAACGGCAGGAAATTAAATCGCACGTATTAAAGACTCTTTTGGACCAGTTTAAAATCTAGCCCACAGTCTTTGAGGTGTTGGAAGTTGGGGCAGAAGATCAAAAGAATTTACCTGAAATAAAATATTGGTTGCCAGCCAGTCAAAAAAAAAAAAAAAGTGTTTACAACAAAGACAATCACTACCTGCCAATTCAAAAAAAAAAAAATCAGCATTAAGTAGAAATATAAAACAAACTGCTTTTCCTTTCTAGGTGGACTTGTCACTAGGGCCTGATTAAGCTGGGTGTAAAATTTCATTACAAACGTGACAAAGGTTTCCTAAGGGTGTTGCCTCCTATATAATTACCTCAACGGACAGTAAGTACAAGTTATTGTCGTAGGCTTCTTTTTTTGGCTGTGGCTGCTATCAGGAGGTCTTATTGTCATTAGCAAGTAGCTTTGCATATAAAGTCCCTGAATCAGAGGTCCATTCCATTGTTGCTACCAAGCAGCCTCAAATCAGTGGAAGAGGCCACTGTTTGAAGGTCATTACAGATCAATCAAAAGCATGGTTAAGAATGTCTTTAGTTATGTCAAATCAAATTGAGGAACCGTCTACAAAATAACTTCTATATTCTTCAAAAATATCACGGTTATAAAAGCCAAAGCCTTTTTAATTAGAATTGCCTAAAAAATAAAAGACTATAGTTGATCTTAATCTGGAAGAATTCCAAAGGACAACTAAATGCAAGAGAATATCCTGAAATGGATCCTGGACTAGAAAAAGCAAATTACTTTTCCCTTTTCATCTTACATTAGTGAGACATTGGTGAAATTTGAATTATCTAATATTGTCGGTAATATTGCATCAATTGTAATGTCCTGATTTTGATTGTACTGTGATTATTTCTAGGAGATACATACTGAGCATTTAAGAATCAAAAGACATCACATCTGCTACTTTCTCTCAAACAGTTCAGGAAAAACAGATCTTTAACCCATCTGGAATTTATTTTTGTATGTGATGTAAAGTTAGATTCTAATATTTCTTCCATATGCACAGGGCATAGGGTCAACACTAATAATTTATTCTTCCCCAGTAAATTATTACCTTTGTCATACGTATAACTAAAATTTCTAGAATCTCTTGTTCCATGCATGTATTTTCCATTCCTATGTCAATATCATAATGATGAAACTTTATGGTATGCTTTAATGTCTTGGAAGTCAAGGCCCATCTCACTTTATCTTTTCACATATGCAAAATATGTGTATGTATATACATGTATATCCATATGCATGAAATATTTGTGTATATACATATGTATACATATACACACTGATATATTTATTTACTTATGTATATGCATGTTTGTGTGTCCATATATGTGCATATGTGTGTGCATATTCTATACATATATTGCATATGCATGAAAAGAATGTGTGCACACCACTGTACTTGGGCATTTCCCCAAAATACCCTTGTTGTAATTTAATTTCAAATGCACTGAATTTATATAATCATTTGAGAGAATTAGAATTCCTATTATTTTTATCATCCGAGAAAACAGTTTGTCATTTAGCTCTTGATTTATATCCTCACATTAGTTTTCATGATTTTTTTCATGGAAATCCTTTGTTTTCTGTTAAATTCATTCCAAATATGGTATGAGTTATCATCATATAAAGAATATCAAAGACCATTTCAAATTCTCATTGCTAGGATAGAGAAAATGAACTTTCTGCCACCTTACCAACACCCTCTATTTGTTCTGGTCATTTTAAACTCTTTGGTTTTCTAAAAATGCAATCAAATCTTAGCAAATGATCTAGTATTATACCAATCAAATTTTGGCAACAACATTATCTTTTCTTTTTCTGTGTTTCTATCGAATCATTTGTCTTGCTTCATTTTCTCGAATCTCTAATATGGAGTTAAACACATCTCCCTATCTAAGCCTGACTTTAATTATTTTAATGTTCTATTTAATTGTTTTAACATTAGGACAATATTTGCCATTGATTTTCAGTAAATAGATTTTCATTACATTTGTTTTCCTTCTAATACCCTTTCAATTAGTTTTAATAGAAATGGCTGCTGGATATCAAATATTTGTTCAGCAGCTTTTGATATAATTATGTATTAATAGGATTATGATGGTAACTTCGCTAAAATCAGAAACCACTATATTCCTACATTAATACTACCTGGCGATGTTACTTTAAATTTTTCATCTATTACTACATTCTATACACTGATATTTTATTCACAATTTTTACCTTTATGTTTCTGAGTATAGGTGTAGATTTTTTTCTTTAGACTCATTTTCTTATCAGGTTTCACTATTAATATGATGCTCTCTTCATGAATAAATACCATCATTTTATACTAGGGGAGTACCTTAAATAAAATTGGAACAAGCCATTTTTAAAGATTAGATGCAAAGATTATCTTTGAAATCTATCAAGACTAGTGGTTTTTTCACTGCTTCAACTTACCTTCTCTCACTTTTCATCAATTATTTAGTTGTCTCCTTTTCCTTGGGATAATTTGGTAATTTATAACTTTCAGGGAAGGGTCATTTTGTCTACTTTTTCAAAAGCACTACTGAAACCTTCATTGTAGTTCCCTCGTAAGATTTGTCCAAATGCTCTATGAATCGTTGTTCCTTTCTGTTCCCTGTTTTTCCATTTTTGCTTTCTTACCTTTTCCTGTAGACTTCTGATTGGTTTAACTAGTTTGTCACTTCAAAATATTCAGCAATGGTACTTACCTATCCTTCCCTGCATTGCGGTTTTCCCTGCATACTTTGTCACCTTTATTCATTCCCTCTCCCTGATTTAAAACACTTCCTGGCTGTTATAGGTCTTCATAAACTATGCCTTCAATTATTGTCCTTCGTGATCTTTATAGTGTTTCTATTAAATTCTACATTGTGTAATATTCCTTTTTCCTTTTATGCTTTCATTTTTCTTCCTATTTTCTTCATATTGCTACTTTAAATCATTTGTGTTTTTCTTTTAATAGCAGTTTACTGTATTTTAAGTTAGACACTTATGACACAATCCAGCTTTCATATTTAATGGAGTAGCTGACAAAATGAAAATTAAAGGAGGAATAAAAATTCTGTATATTAGTTTTTTGTCTTATTTTTCTAGTTTGATTGTTGCTATTTGCTCTTTTCCGATATTTGTTTGAAAATTTTACTAATAGATTTTTTTCCCAATTCTTTAACGATTACCTTCTCTTTTATTACCAGAAACCCATTTTCTACATTTTAAGTAAAAATAAAAATCCATTCCCCCCAATAAAATGCTCTATTATTATTTTCTCCTTTTCCATAATATTACCCAGTTAGCATAGATCCATTTCTCTCCCTGATTGCCTCCATAAAATTTGAGCAAGAATTTGAATGATTTTACTTTCTTTTCCTCTCACTTCAAATCCAAGGATTTACTGACAATTCATCATTTTAGTTCTAAACTATTAATTGAATTTCCATTGCTGTATGTTGCCTCTATTATCTTTCACATATGATGCTAAAAATGCTAAAGATCATATATTATCAATCTATCATCCATTTACATCAAAACTGACACCATCAAGCACACATTCTCTGATTTCTCACAATTTCCACCTCATTTTGCATTTTCCTGTCCTTCACTTGTCCACTTGGAATCTCTTCTAGACCTTCGTGTTTTTCTTAGGGATATACTCTGGAATTTCTTTTTAAAGTTTTTATTTCTTTATTTATTTTGAAAGGGAGAACAAGTGAGCGCACAGGGAAGGGGCAGAGAGAGGGAGAGAGAGAATCCCAAGCAGGGTCTGCACTATCAGCACATAGCCTGAGGCAGGGCTCAATCCCACAAACCGTGAGATCATGACCTGAGCAGAAGTCCATGTCAAGAGTAGGATGCTCAACCTACTGAGCCACTAGGTGCCCAATTAAATTTTTTCTAGATCTTAATTCAACTGTTGGCCTTCCAGACCAATTATAATTTCAGGGATAAGAAATTCTCAGGTTGAAGTTCTATACCTTTCGTCTGTAGGAACCATAATACTGTTTTCTAGATTCCAGCATTGCAGATTATCAATAGGGATAAATAATTTAGACTATTACTCTATGTGTAACTTGATTTTTTCCCAACAGTAAGTTCATCAGAATTCTTTATCCTTCAACATATGCATGTATGTAGTATGTAGTGTGTTTCTGTTGGAATGGGAGTATTCAGGAATTTTCCACATATACAGTAAATGCTTGCATAATTCATTCCAGAAACATGCTTGTAATCCAAAGCATTTGCTTATCAAAGTGAATTTCCCCATAAAGATATAATGAAAACTCAGATGATTTGTTCCATAACCCAAAAATATTCATATAAAAATTAATACTGTAAAATAATAAAACAAAATAAAAAGAAAACTAAACAAATTAACCTGAACTTACCTTTGAAAACCTTCATGGCTGGTGTGAGTGAGACGAGAGAGGAGGGTTATTATGTAGGACAACTTTCACAGAATCACTGCTATCCATTGGCTCAATGGAAGGTTTTTCTTTTCATGCAACTTTAACAAGGAACCTATCCAATGACACGAGCTTTTGCGTCCTTTTGAGGATTTTGTGGAAATGTGACATTGCACTGTCATTAAACAAGCTCATCACTCCCACTGCTATGGCCTTATTGGGGTGGTGTTTTCTACACAATTTTGCACTGTTGCCCACATTTTACATATCTAACTTCATTTGGAGTGAGAGATTCCTCCACCTTTTTCTCCTCCTCTTCTTCAGACAAGATGCAGAGGCAGAAATCTTATAAAATCTTGCAATTTCGGCCACTCGCATACTTCGTTTGTACTCTTCAATGATTTCCTTCTTAACTTCCAGCATAATTGTCTCCTCCTTCTTACCACCTTTCTTTTCAACATTTTTCTGCATGGGGACAATTGTATAGGCTCACACAGATGTTGACTACAGTACGGTATTAATAAACTCTTATCACATACTGTATTTAATGTAACTGGCAATAAGGCAGAAGAAAAGGTCTCTATCTGCAGGCAGCCTGACCTAGAATGAAGCAAAGCATTCCTGAGCTTAGCCTTGTACGGAAAGGCAAAGGACTGTCCATACGTGCTTTGAAGTGACAAAAAATACTCTAGTGCCAGTTGTGGGCACCTTCCAACATTCTGAAAGATCACTCATTTCTGCCAAACACTGTGGCCTGACACCAAGCATTTGAGCATGGGAAATGATCACCCAGAGTCCTGGAGAAAGAAAGAGAGCGAGAGCAAGAGAGAGGAGAGGGAGAGGGAGAGAACCATTGGCTCAGATGTGATCACATGATATTCGGCGTCATGTACTACTCGTATTCCAAGACATCACTCATTTATCAAGTTAAAATTTATTAGAAATGTTTGTTCGTCTTGCATGACACTTACGGAACAAGTTACTCACAATCCAAGGTTTTACTGTACTTACACTGTACTGAATATACTGTGCTCTATGTTTTTCTCATCAATATTCCTTTGACCTCAATATGCTCTTTCATTGTGTCTTCCAAAGATCTTCCTTAAATTTTGTGTACTTTTTTCTAAGTGTCCAGGTTCTGTCACCTACCCGTCTCCGATCTTTTTCATCCTCATTTCTCTTTGTTTTTGTTGTGTACTTTAAGATATTTATCCTATTTCCTAGATCACAAATTCAGTCTCAACTCTGACCTTCTTCTCAATTAAACTAAGAACTTGGGCACAGAAATTGTTTCCAACACCACAAAATTTATATTAGCCTTGAATGCTTATTATGTATGTCAGGTTGACATTTGTCTCCTCTAGTCTGTATTTCAGTGGATGTGTATCTAGTTTGTTGTGACTGATCATCTTTCTAGCTTATGGACACCTTTATTTTTCCATGGAGTCTAAGGAGTACCCTGAGTCCTGTAAACAGTACACAGCTAAGTGTTCTCAGAGACTCATGGAGTTGAAGGGGCATCAAAAGGAACCCTTTAACTGGTACCTGGCCCGCATTCACTCTCTCAGCCTCAAAGGCACAGAGGACTCCATCCCCCCAGTTGGTTCTTCTCTGGCCTCCTGAGCACTGCAGGGACCTGCCACATGCATGCTGCTAATACTGACCTCCTATCAGGACTGTACATGTGAGGTCCACAGTTCTCCCAAGACCTCACATTTCTGATCCTCACTGCAGTTTTCTCTGATGTAGGTCTTCAGGATCTCACCCACCAATGAAGGCAAAAACAAAAACCCAACAAAAAACAAAAAAACCTCCCTATTCCTCTGACAGATCCCACAGGATCTAAGTGCTGCTTGCAGCCCCACTGGTCATTGGGCTCATGTGGGACAAATTAGAAGCAGGAATGAAAGAAAAGGAGCCATTATCTTCCAAGAACACCACCCTTTATTTTCTAATTTCATCTTGTTTGATCCTTACGACACTGTTCAGTAGAGGTTCAAACCCAGAAATGACCAGCACAATGCTATTTCCTTTTTTAAAAAAATACAGTGGACAGGTAGTAACTTAGTTCAGCTCTGGTTAAGTATGCATACTCACATTCCAACAGAAACATACTACAACCAGCCATTGTATCCTTGCATTTTTGCAAAAACCATCATCTCTAATGGAAAATCTGAGGTGTAAATAAGTGAAGAATAGAATAGCTCACAGAGTTTGGGACTGTGGGTTGAATACAATTAAGGTATGCTCTCCTGGAAGGACTATACCAGCTGGTCATAGTTAATTTCATGTACTATCTTGCACCCAGAAAAGCTGGCAGTTTATACACAGACACGGGGGCCACTCTCTGGGGAGAAGAGAATCAATGCAGGTACTGATAAAGATTCTTTCCTCTGGATGTACATCCTTTTCCAAACTCCCAACACCATCTAATGAACCTTCAATCAACACAATGGACAGAAAAACATGGGTTGGTTTTCTATTCATCTATTTTTCATTTAGGGTCTACATGTTAAAATCTGAACATAACAGTAACTCATGTATGCTCTCCTATCAAGTAACGAACAGACACTACTTCCTGTAATACAATAAAACCTCAGACATTTTTGCTGTGCTCTAATATTTGGACACTTACGGGAACAATACTAGATATCCCCTTCAATGGTGACTTGAAAGTTGTAATAACTCTTGGTGAGCTTGCAAGTTGCTTTCGCCCTCCTCTTTTCCTGAACTCCAGCTCAGAGTTATCACTCTGGAGAACTAACTTTGCATGCACAAGATTGTAACTTTAATGCCGTTAACAGTGTACAAGGGAATGTCTCTTAGCAATTTATATTCTAAAATACCCCCCCCCCCGCCCTCTTTGCTCTCATAGGAAACCTCCTTTACCAGTTTCTGGGTCCACAGGGTCCTGCAGAAAACACATCTTTCAGGGTTCTGAGCAGAGTATTACAAGCTGCTACCTTCACCAAGTAGCCCGTTCTACCCACTTTTGTAACTTTTTCTTCTCATCGAAAAAGAAAACTTAAGATAAACCACAACCTCAGACAGTCTTACAACAGAGCCAGGGTGCAAAAGCGTTCCCTCTTTTTCTCATGGAGTTCTCTGCCGCAATCATCCATTGTCTTCTTTGACATGTCTCTTCTTCGGTTCCCTTTTAAGTATTGGATATATAGTCACAGACTTGGCTCAAGAACTTCCACAGTTTTTCCTTTTATGTTTAATTTCTCTCAACTATCAATTCTTAGAATCATCTTTACCCCGTGAGTGATGGGACCTGCAGAGAGCTCAACTCAGCATCTGACATATCGTAGGTGTTCAACAAATGGTGGATTTTTGTAATAGAAGGCTCTGATCCCAGCATCTCCTGTAGTAACGTATAAGTCTTCAAAGGGAGAGGAAAGGGAGAAGCTTAATGAAAATGAAGCTGAAGTTCATGAAAAATGGTTCTATAGTGGCTTAGAGTTTCCCAGAATTCTTTGTACCACCACTCAGGATAGCAGCACATCAAGAGTCAGGATAAATGCCTTTGGGATATATAAAAAATAACTTGTCTATTTTCTGTGTAGACAACTTCTTTCTGCCAGATTGAGTTGGTTTGTAATTACATTGCCTCAAGAGCTATCAAAGCAATCTTTCTTATGAGCCAGTCATGGCATGAAATATTCCTTCCTGGGGTAGGACTGGTGTCACAACCCATCTCCATAACCCCAACAGAAACTCTCACATACACATTCTTCCATATCCAACAACTCTCCTCCCTCATCCCCATTAAAGACCAACGAGCAGTGGAAAATGCTAATGACATTAAGAATGTTCCTCTAGCACTTAAGAATTCTTTCTTTACCATGAGTTTGAGGCCTGGCCCATAGAACTTACCAGTAACAATTCATTGGATGAATGCTGGATAGATATAGATAAATGTATGTATGTGTGCATAGCCTAAAAGTGTTTAGTATCACTGAGATAGCAAAGCTATCTCTCAGGAGTACCTCTATAGTGGCCATACTCTCCTG
Organism: Felis catus; assembly: GCF_018350175.1. NCBI lineage: Eukaryota > Metazoa > Chordata > Mammalia > Carnivora > Felidae > Felis > Felis catus. The sequence continues at coordinate 138,897,870 of NC_058376.1, forward strand.
GATTGCTCTGTATTTTTATTAGTCTTAAGAACCCACCAAATCTTGGGGTGCCTGGGTGGCTCAGTCGGTTGAGCGTCCGACTTCAGCTCAGGTCATGATCTTGCGGTTGAAGAGTTTGAGCCCCACGTCTGGCTCTGTGCTGACAGCTCAGAGCTTGGAACCTGCTTTGAACTCTGTGTCCCCTCTTTCTCTGACCCTCCCTTGTTCATGCTCTGTCTCGGTCAAAAATAAACAAACATTAAAAAAATAAAAAAAACACCAAATCTTAACCTCAGTGAAAACAAGCTCAATTATAGAGCATCATATACTCTGACCACTACAGGAATAGTCTAGAGAAGAGAAATATGACACTAAATAATAAGAAGAATATCACTACTACTACTACTGATAATAATACAATGTACAAGTAAAACTACAAATTTGACAGTCACTTTCTTAATTCCTTTACTTAGGAAAACACATATTTTATACTTTCATATTTCCTTTTCTTATAGTTGGTGAAGTACAAGGGTAGAGACAATTAAATCACTTGCCCAAGGTACCCTGTAAGAAAGTATGGCATCTGAACCTAAATCAGTCTGACAATGGAGCCCACACTCATATTCATGTACATTTTATACTTGTCATGATTTATCCATCCACAACTTGATGCTCTGAGAGCCTTCACTAAAGATAAGCAATAGGACCTATATTTGCGAGTAATGGCTAATTTTTCTTCTGTTTCTACTGGTAATTAGCTCTAGGCCAAGACTGAGCTTCTGAGCCTAGATACGCCCCTGTGTAAAAAAGCAAAAATTGCTACCTGATCTCCAAAGCTCCCTACTGCCTTCAACATACGATTTCATGTTATCAAGGATCTGTGTGGTACGATTACATTGAGAAATCATGATGCCCAATACAATTCTGACCATAAACAAAGAGAAATAAGAAAAATAAAAAGCTTGCTTCTTAGGAAATGGGAACCCTATATATGAGGTATTGTACATGTATTTTCTAGGTTTTTAACTATCCTTGTTGTGCTTTATTTACGAGCCAGAAAAATTTAATCTACAAGAGAAGAATATAACACTCCCAGTGAAGTTCAACATGGTAGTCACACCATTAAAATCAGATACCAGTTTGTCATCCTACTGGGGCACATGATGATCCAAGAACGAACAAAGATTCCCAGACAGAATTACCAAAGCCCTTAATAACAGACTAAAAAAAAAAAAATCAACTGTAACAACATTTATCTGTTATCAGATATCAGATATCTGTTAACAGTTATCAGATCAACTGTAACAACAATTAAAAGTCTTTAGAGACTACGTGTATTCATTGAAAGGAACGACTATGCTACATCATTTATTTTTCACAAGAACTGTTGACAAAGTTTAAAGAAAGATGATGAGAGAAATGATAAGCAGGGGGAGGAAGGAAGGGGTTGAGGGAGGAAGGAAGAATAGGAGGAGGGGGATAAGGAGGATAAATCAAGTGGAGAAGAAGGAAGGAAGGAAGACAAGGGAGGAGGGGCAGCAAAGAAGAGGGAAAGGAGTAGAGGGAAAAGGAGAAAGAACTTTTGGTCATGGATATGAAATTCACATTTATAACTTCCTTCAGCTTTAGGTGTTCTTTCATGCAGATTAGTCCTAGATCTAGGATAAACTTGATGGTCTGCTGCTCTCCCACCTTCTTACATATATGGCAACATACCAGTTGAGAAAACTGCACTATTTACCACTTAGAGAAAAGGAAATTTTTTTTATTAAAATATGCATGCATCAACATACATTTAATGGATATTTGACAAGAAAAGGACTTCCAGAGCTATATTCCGAGCTGTCATCAGTATGAAATTATCCATCATTCGTGAGGTAATGCAGAAGGCAGAGATTGTCAAAATTCCCCATTTCAGGTCTTTTCTTCAGATGTCAGCTTTGTAACCTAGAGCTTCCCCCTAACTGTAAATTAAGACATGTGTCAGTAGCACCCAAAACCAATGTGAAATATCTGTTTTTGAGATGTCTGTTCCCATTTCCACATAAGAATGTAGTAGTCCTTTCTCTGTGTGCCTCACTGCTCCAATAAGACATGGGAAGAATCCCTTGTGGAACCCCCCTCCCAAAACCAGCAACAGTGTCATTATTTATTTAGGAATGAGCACATTCATTTTCTTTTATGGGACTGATGACAGCAGGGGTTAGCTCAAAATGGGTAAGAAGTAAGTTCTGAGAGCAAGAGGCAGAAAGCATAGTAAGAGGTCAATTTGGGACCTTAAATATTTAAAGGCATATGGATTGAACACACTACAAGGTGTTTTCAACCCTAAATACATGTCTCCAGGAGGCAAGTATATCCAAGCACACTCATCTGCTTTTGTTTCCCTGATGAGCCATTTTCATCGGATCAGCTAAGTACACTCACGTATTTATCCATTCAGCAGCCATGATTTGGGAATTTGCAACAAAGATCAAAGACACAGGCTCGATAAATCAAACCTAGATTTTCTCCTAGAGAATTCACATACAAGGGAGGGGTAGAGCTTAGCTATGCACATACTTAGAATAACAAGAGAGCTTATGTCAGAACAGTAAATACCGTTATTTTCACAACTGTGAAGATGAGAAAATGGATACTAAGAGAAAGTAATTGTTCCTGAGTTTATATATCTAGTAAAGGCCCAGCCTATAAATTTTAACTTTTAACCCCCACTTTAACTGCTCTGCTACAATCTATTAGTGTGCATGATCTGTATGGTCAGCAAACAATCAAGAATTATGTGAGATTAAATTTTTTTAAGTTTATTTTGAGAGAGACTGAGACAACACGAGTGGGGGAGGGGAAGACAAAGAGGGAGAGAGTATCTCAAGCGGCTTCAGGCTGCCAGTGCAAAGCCCAATGAGGGGCTTGAAATCCCAAAACCTCGAGATCGTGACCTGAGCAGAAACCAAGAGTCAGGTGCTTAACCAACTGAGCCACCCAGACACCCACTGTGAGTTTAGATACAAGAGAATTCTGGATCTAGAAGGATCAGAAAAGGTTTCATGGAAGAATAGCAGTTAGCCATATAAGGTTTGATTCTTTGATGAAAAAGTTCTAGGAAATAATTCCAGGGGAAACAGTTCTATCTACCTGTTTTATCTAGAAATAGTCTGCTGGTACAGGAATTTTTATCATTTCCTCCCCAGGGTACCTATTGGAACACCTGTATTTTTTTTTAACGTTTGTTTGTTTATTTATTTATTTATTTATTTATTTTATTTATTTATTTTTAATTTTTTTTTCAACGTTTATTTATTTTTGGGACAGAGAGAGACAGAGCATGAACGGGCGAGGGGCAGAGAGAGAGGGAGACACAGAATCGGAAACAGGCTCCAGGCTCTGAGCCATCAGCCCAGAGCCTGACGCGGGGCTCGAACTCCCTGACCGCGAGATCATGACCTGAGCCAAAGTCGGACGCTTAACCGACTGAGCCACCCAGGTGCCCCGGAACACCTGTATTTTTATGTTCTGTTAGAGATTGGGGGCTCATGGCTTCCCATCTTCTCTCCTCCTCTGCCAACATCCCTGCATGGGGATTGCTTCTCATTATGAGTCACTGCTGTGGTAGAAAGGTCTAGGGGTGCCAGGCTCGAGAGGAGGAACACCTTGCTATCACAGTGATATGCAGAATGGAGCACAGCAGGGAGCTAAGTGAGGCTGAAAACAATACATCAGGGGGGCAGGCCAAGGACAGTGACAGGAGACCTCACAGCTATGAAGTGCCCAGTAGCTGTGTCAAATACATAGTGACATACTTAGTCACCCTATTATCCGTCCCTATTTGACATGGGAACAAATGCAGATTCTAATACATTAAGTAACTTTAGGAGGCCTACAGAGAGTGAAAGGATTTGACCCAGGACTGGTCTGACCCCAACACCCAAACCTATCAAGTCTCGTAAGGGGAAGGGAAAAAGCAAACACACATTGGCTGTTGACTGTTGTCAAGAGTGTGTCCATCTTACTTGATGAATGACTTGGTTTAGTTGCTTTATTAAATTTCCTACCCATTCCAGGTTTAGATCAAGTATAGAATAATAATGAAAATTAAAATAAACACCAAAGATCAAGTAAGCAAAAGACCTAGAAGAGATAAGGAGAAATGAAAATAGAGTCAGTGGGAGAAATTCTTAGTAGCAAAGGCTGAGCACTCACCTGAGGAAACCTTATACCCTTCTGGACTTCATCCTTTAAGAGCAGTCCAATCAGGTAAGAACTGTGAGTGTAATGGAAAAAAGTTTAGTGGAGGTGTTGGACCTTAGACAAGTGTTGCAGGATCTGGAGAAGGAAGTTCCAAACAAAGCAGAAAACTCCTCCCCAGTCTCAATACCAATCAACAAGTTTGTTTTCAGAGAAACCTGGAAGCTTGTAATGAGTGGGGCAGATTCTATTCCAAGTGTCAGTCTTCTTTGGGTTCATAGTCAAGGGTCTCAGAGTGGACCAGCGTCAAGGTGGGACAAAAAAAGAGCTGGATACTCAGACAGATAAACTGGAACCTACCCATGCCTCTCTCCATCTCTAACCACCTAAGTCCTTCAGAGTTTGATGGATGCTATTTTATTTTTGCTTCCCAAAATCACATGTCAACTCTAGCCTAACACCATCCTGGCATACGATTGTGGGACATGTAGTTGTCACTAAAGCCAAAATGACAAGAGAAAAGAGGTTAGCAAAGTATGGTCTATAGGCTCAATCCAGCCCACCTCCTGTTTTTTTAAGTAACATATACTGGGACATAGTCAGTGTCCCTCATTGATGTGTTGTCTCTGGCTTCTTTTGATCTACAATGGCAGAGTTGATTACCCACTAAGAGACCTTAAGGCCCACAAAGCCTTACTCTCTGGCCCTTAAAGACCAACTTTGTTGGGGCACCTGGGTGGCGCAGTCGGTTAAGCGTCCGACTTCAGCCAGGTCACGATCTCACGGTCCGTGAGTTCGAGCCCCGCGTCCGGCTCTGGGCTGATGGCTCAGAGCCTGGAGCCTGTTTCTGATTCTGTGTCTCCCTCTCTCTCTGCCCCTCCCCCGTTCATGCTCTGTCTCTCTCTGTCCCAAAAATAAATAAATGTTAAAAAAAAAAAAAAAGACCAACTTTGTTGACCCTGCAAAAAACAATCCAGAAGAAGCACCTTGATCATAATGATTTATCCAGTGACATTCCCGCTAAATGGTAAACTAGGAACTCCTTGTGGGCAAGGATTGTGTCTGTCTTGTTCCCACTGACTATCTAGCTTGTAAGTCTAGAGCTTGGATCATGGGACACTCAATAAGGGTTCCTTAGACAACTCAGGTGAGGCCTCCGCTTGAATCGGGTCTGAGTTGAAGTATTAGAAACCTGAACAGGATCCCACGTGGGGCAGAAGTAATGTACTAAGTCTGGGCAGGCAGACAATATGGGGGAACTCTGCCCAGAAAGAAGTGCCCCCCACTAGTAGACAGGGCTCAGGAATGGGATTCCAGCCCTTTATCAGGGCCAACAGGTGGTGGCAAAATAGGACTCCAAATCCTACATCCGGATGCAACAAGTCCCATGGCAGAAACTCCGGCTGCAAGGAGAAAGGCAGGTGTCACATGAGAACTGAACCAGATCGGGGCCCAGAGGGCAGCAGCACAGCCTTTGAAATCCCTTAGAGTGGAACCACAGCTTCACTGCTTCTACCTGTGCAAGCTTGGGCAGTTGCTTCCGCTCTCTGGTCCTGATTCTGCTCTAAGAAAACTGAAGTAATACTTCTCTCCTTTAGGGCTATTTGGAAAATAACCTGAGATAGTATTTCCAGATAATCAGAATAGGTTAAAACCTTAGGCTCTCAATAAAGGGTCATTTACTAGCTTGTTCATTTCCTCAAATAGTTATTGAGCACCCACTTTGTGCCCAGGCACGGGACCGAGGGCTGGGAATACAATTTATATTCAGTCCCTGTTCGCATGATGCTTTCAAATAGGAAGCAACCAAAAATAAACACACAAACAAGTGAACATTTGGTATTTTGGCAAGTTTTAAGTGCCCTAGAGGAAAACAAAACCAGGTTAAAGATTTAGGGAGTGCATCTGTGCGAGGGTAGGAGCATGGAGGGGGTTGTTCTTTCATCTAAGGTAGGTGGGTAAGGCATCAGTGACAAGTGATACTTGATCGGAGACCGAAATGCAACACCCAAGTACCTAGAGATAAAGTGTCTCAGCAGAGGGACCAGCACGTGTAAATAACATGAAATCAACTTGTTTGTCAAGTTCAAGACACAGCTCTGTAGTTTTAAGTGTTGGTGGTAGGCCTTGGCTTTGAGATAGGTGTACTTTATCTACTTGCCTAAAGTTCAAATTATGTCTAGATTTCAGGGAGAGGATGAGGGGATATCGGTCAAATGATTACAAGCGTGGGCAGACGGCAATGCCCAATACGCTGAAACTAGAATTTAGATGCTTGTAATTTCTAAAATGAAAATTATTTACTTGAAACATCAACTCTAGCTACTTGATTACTCTTGTTTAAAAAAAAAGATTTGAGGGGCGCCTGGGTGCCTCAGTCGGTTGAGCATCAGACTTCAGCTCAGGTCATGATCTTGCGGTCCGTGAGTTCAAGCCCCGCATCGGACTCTGTGCTGACAGCCTGGAGCCTGCTTCAGATTCTGTGTCTCCCTCTCTCTCTGCCCCTCCCCTGCTCATGCTGTCTCTCTCTCTGTCAAAAATAAACATTAAAAAAATTAAAAAAAAAAAAAGATTGAGTGCTTACAATGTATCAAGTAATTTCCAGCTGCAAAGTCAGGAGAAGGGTGTTCAAAGCTCCTTTAAGGAAGGAAGCCACAGACCCAGGGCTATTTCCAAGTAAGGAAATGCACATTTTCTATTAAAATAAAAGTATCTCTTTTCCCACAGTGTCTAAAGTAGTGCATATAAGTTAGCCTCATCTGTATATATTTTGTGGTGAGGAGAACCTCTAACAATTTTGTTTTTTTACAACTTTGGCTCCAGAACACTGCCACTTGATTGTTGTATTAATGTTTCCAGATTCTTCCGCGACAGACAAAATATGCATCCTGGCAGCTGGATAGGAGTTTAGGGCCTCCTTTAATGATCCATTAAGTTGTATCACTTGCAGTCTAAACCTGCTAGTAATGCTCTTGAGTCCTATCACATCCTTGGGGAGCTCTCAAAGAAAAGATTCTAGAATCTTTTGATCCACCAGTACCATGTGGTCAAAGGTGTTTCCAATAGCTCTGACCTGCCCTTGCAAAGCGCAATAACTACAAATGGCCTTTGGTCCCTTTGAAAACTCCAAAGGAAACAGAGTAACACCCCCAAAATGGCACAATGTAACTTTTAAAGGATTTGTCATAACCATTCTACTCTAACTCACACTAAATTTAATGTATTCAATAAACACCAAGCAACTAATATAAACTAGGTTCTATTTTAAGTGCTTTAAAATATTAACTTATTTATAATATTTATATTATATAAAATATAGAATTGTTTAATGAAATACCATTATAAATTTAATTATAATTAAGATTATAATAATATTAACTTAATCCTTACAACACCCCTGTGGTATATGAATACACATTCATTTCACAGATGAGGAAATTGACACAAAGCAAGACTAAGTATCTGCTCAAGCTCACATAGCCGGAAAATATCTCAGCTAGAACCTCAACTTAAGCAGCTCGGTGGCTCTTCAGATTCTCTAGTATCAACCACTTGGTCGCTATTCTTTGTATTTATTCTTATGACTCCGGCCGTTGAAGTTTGAGAGCGTGGTATCTACCGGGGAATAGAAGGGGAATAGGAGGAAAGAATGTTGAAATAACCATTTTTTTCTACTTGTACAAAATCCTATTTATTCATGGCAAAAATTTCCAATTATAGAAAAATACATGTCCGTAATCTAAATAATTGCTATTAATATTTGGTTATGTAATCCTTTTTCCCTCGTATCTGTAAACAAATAGTTTCAGAGAAGAGGAATCACACTGCCTTTGTCCTTTTTACAATGTACGCTCGACATTTCTATCATTGCTGAACATTCTTTAAATATTTCCAGCGATAGCTTCAATTTATAAGGATACACCAGAACTTACTGTACTGCCAAATATTTAGGTTGTATCTCTATTTTATTTCCTCCAAGTATCAAAACCATCACAATAAATGTTGGATTCCATGTCTGCTGATTTCTTCAAAATGTTTCTAGGAATGAAATTACTGGGTTAAAGGATACACAAATTTTTAAGGCTTTTTATAAACTCCTTAATTAACTGCCTTCCAGAAAGACTGCAGCAGTTTTGACAAGAAAGGTAATTATTTTCTCCTGTCCCAAGCTTCTTCAGTTGGAGTCATATCCAATCTAAGATATTCCAAGGCGGATAGCTATAGGAAACATCCCTCTCCACAATTCTCTTTTCAACACCTCTTCTCTCGAGTGAGTCACACTATTTATCATTCTGTGGTAGCAAACCTCAAAAACAGAACATAGCAGGAGGCGGAGGGAAATAGAAAAAAAACCAACTTGTTCTAATTAAGGTGTCTCCACTTTATGAAAAAATTTGCATTCATTCATTTGGGGTTCTCCAATTTCTACAGGACCCAGGCAAGGAAAGCCGACCAGCAATGCTGACTTGGGGTAAAGGAAAAGGAAAACAAGAGAGAAAACAACCTTTAAGAGGAACGTTTTGCCTTCAAAACTCGGAGCCTGCTACCTAACAGTTGATCATGGTAATGTGTGAGCCCAGCTCCAGAATGACAAATTCTTCAATGAAAGTTGAGAATCTGGGACATTTTTGTGTGCCATCTTCCAATTTCAAATATTTACAACCCATTCACTTTTGAAAAACACCACACCGGGTTATTGTTTCCAATTTAACTGCTTAGGGTTTATTCTATGTTACTAAGTACTATGTACCTCCCTAGTTTTACAGCACCATCTCCAACGTAGCCAAGGGAATGCCTCAGAGGAACAACTTTTATAACCAACACTCTGGCTGGGGAGCAACTGTTAAGGTAGTTCAGAGGCATGACCACCTGACTTCCTCCCAGGCGCTGATTATTAAGATGAAACGGGCTATAAAGAGGGTGGCAGACTAGACAGAGGGAGAAGAGAAATTGACTTAAAGGGAATCAGTCACCACCTACAGGGTTATGAATGACTGCCACTTTGAACCTATCTAGTTAGAGCTGAAACTCTCCGAAGACGACCGATATTATCTACGACATGCTGCTGCTGGCTTATCCATGACAGTCACTGGAAACAGCCTCACCATGATCTATTTTAATAGGTCTCTTGACCTATTTTTATATTCCAGCACTGAAAAGTTAAACTGCTAACTTAGAGAGCCCGGGCTTGTTATTTTCCAATAAAATATATTTCAGTATCTTTCTATCCCAGTTTCCTTTTTACGGAATAGTTTCCATTGTACAGAGGTACTGATTGATCTGCAGCAACTTGAGAGAGAGAAAAAGGCTTTAATGCATTGTCGCCCAGAGGTGATCCTTACCTTCTGTCAGCTTGGAAATCACTTACACTCACGGTGTGTGCCTAGTCTCTGATCTTAGTTTTTCCCCCCTTTTGCGGGAATAGTATCATGTTGGTTAGAAAAACAAACCCTGAACAAAGCTCCTAATATTGGTCCTCAGGAAAAGTGAGCATATCTACCTCAACTGCTTGTCATAGGAGCACTTTCCTTAGCACCCTTCCAGATCGTCATTCACTCCACTAACACCACTACAAAAATACCGTTAAGATACTGAGCTGGTGGCACCTGTGTGGCTCGGTTGAGCGTCCGACTTCGGCTCACGTCATGATCTCACGGTTCCTGAGTTCGAGCCCCACGTCAGGCTCTGCGCTGACAGCTCAGAGCCTAGAACCTGCTTCGGATTCTGTGTCTCCCTCTCTCTCTGCCCCTCCCCCGCTTGCACTCTCGCGTGCTCGCTCGCTCTCTCTCTCTCTCTCTCTCTCTCTCTCAAGGACAAATAGACAACAACAAAACAACAACAACATACTGAATTGTCTTGCATCCACACAATGAAGGGTAACAGGGTTTTTACCCTCCTAATTACTACCTCATGTCTTTTGCATTTATCTAGGCTTGCCTAAAAGCCTCACAATCTTGACCCAGGCAAGAGTAAAACTGATGTAACGTAACAAAATTTACATGGAAAGCTGATCAAAATGGCAAGCTACCGAAATCAAATTTTCTTGTATTGGTACCTTTATACACAATGATTTGACTCCTTGAAAAAGGCTCAAGTTTATACCTTGTTTATTCTTTGCTAATAAAAATCAAGTAAATGAAAAATCCAAGCCCTCCTTGAGGTTTTAACCATACTTTGCAGAGGCTCAAATGGTTTATAACCTGTCCCAGTCCCAGTGGGAAAGCCATAAGTAATGTCAACAGGTAAAAAGGACTCCTTCAGCAAAACCATAACAAAACAGAGGAATTATCAGAATCATCCTGAAATCGCAAAACATCCATGTGGCCCTCAAACGAATTTCTAAAGCAAAGGGTACATTTAAAAAAGGTTTTACCATTGCAGGCACCAATAAATTATCTAATGATTAATGCACAGTTTCCTTGTATCCAAAAGGTCAGGAGAAGCAATGCTACAAGAAGATACACCTTAGTTTCCTCTTCCACTAACATTAATACTGATAAGAAACCATCAACAATAAAATAGGCAACAGAGTGGAGAAGAAATCAAGTTGCTCGATTTTAGGTTATTCAAGGTTCTGACTAACCATGTGGGCTTTGGTCCTGTGAGATATGAAGGACCCACAGAAATGGAAGTTGCTGACTGGGTACACAGTGTTTGTAGACTTGATTCACAAATTATCCACTTCACTGGCTTCATCTGGCCCCTCAAACTTCCTCCCTTTCCACATTCATTTCATCCCCAAGAAAGGAGATTCCTCATTACCACCACCTTAGCCCAAGCTACCGTCATCTCTTGCCTGCACTAATGCAATCCTCTAACTGGTTTCCCTGCTTCTATCTTACCTCCTCAGACAAGCCAGAAAGATCTTTTAATTTTTTTTTTAAATTAAGGTGAAATTCTCACAACCTGGAGTTCATCACTTTTAAGTGTACAATTTAGTGACGTTTAGTACTTTCGTATATTGTACGATCATCAACTCCAAAACGTTTTTCTTACCCTCAAAGCAAACTCTGCACCCGTTGATGTTCACTCTGCATTCCCCCTCTCCCCAGGACCAGACCACCAACCAACTGCTTTCTGTCTCTAGGGATTTACTATTCTGGGTATTTCATATCCATCATAAAATATATTACCTTCTGTACCTGGTTTCTTTCACTTGGAAGCTTTCAAGGTTCATACACACAGCACATATCAGACATTCATAGGGTTAAATAATATGCTATTATAAAAGTTTCTACCACATCTTGTTTATTCTTCAATCGATGGACATTTAGATGGTTTTTGCAGTTGGCAGTTATGAATAGTTCTCCTCATGTGTGATAAGTTTTGTTTGATTCTGTGTTTTCAATTTGGGTGCCGGGAGGAGAGATACACATGTAGGAGTGCATTAGCTGAGTCTTAAGATTTAAACTTTAAGAAACTACCAAACTGTTTTCTTCAGCAGCTGCATCATTTTACATTCCCACTAGCAATCGATCAAGGAATCTCCAATTCTTTGTTATGATTTACAAACAAGTTTATAATTTCACCACACCCTTACCAACGTATTTTACTGTTCATTTTGTTTTAATTTCAGCCAGAAAGATATTTTTATAGCTGTATCTCAGATGATAGAGCCCTCCTCCACTGGCTTCCCACCACTTAGAATAAAATTCAGAATCTTTCCCATGTATCCAAGGACCCAACTGATTGGGGACATGACTCCCTCTCTCCACTCTCAGCACTTACTTTATTGTGAATGTCATGCCAACTATATTATCCTTCTTGAAAATCCTCAGAAGTACCAACCTTTCTCCCACCTCAAGGCCTTTGTACTTGCTGTTGATCTGAAATGCACTTTTTAAAAAAAAATTAATGTTTTTATTTATTTTTGAGACAGAGAGAGACAGAGCATGAGCAGGGGAGGGGAAGGGAGAGAGGGAGACACAGAATCCGAAGCAGGTTCCAGGCTCTGAGCTGTCAGCACAGAGCCCGACACGGGGCTCGAACTCACAGACTGTGAGATCATGACCTGAGCTGAAGTCGGACGCTCAACCGACTGAGCCACCCAGGCGCCCCTGAAATGCACTCCTTGAAAATCTCTCTATCCTACTTCCTTATCCAAACTCAGCTCACACAGGATCTCTTCTAAAATGCTGCCCTTAATAAATCATCTACAATATTACAAATGCACATGCCTAAGACTGGATTCCCTAGAAAATAAAATTTGATTAAGAGTCAAATATAAATTGTGTCAAGTTAGAGATAGGCGAGGTTGAAATTCGAAGGAAAGACAAGGAAGATCATGAATAAGATAGCATATGCCAGGGGAATGTATTATTCTGCTAGCCACAGATTCTCAAACAAAAAAAGAAAAGAAAGAAAAACACAAAACGAAACAAAACACAGCTGGTTGTTTGTTCTCACATTCTCCATAAGGGCCATATGAAGTTACTCTGTCTCCAAATAGTTTGTCACTGTAAGGGAGACAAAGAGTGTGCAATTTTTCTTCTAGCTCTTTGCAATCTCCTGTCTGTGATTATTTGAATTCTACTTCATAAGATCGTGGGTTTTTTTAATTGTGGTAAAATATACGTAAAAGTTACCATGTTGTCCATTACTGAATGTATAGTTTCATATTAAGTACATCCACATTATTGTGCAGCCCATCTCCAGAGCTCTTCTGTTCTGCAAATTCTATTCCCTGAAGGCCACAAATCTCCTTTTCTCCCCTCCCATCTCCTGGCAACCACTGTTCTACTTTAAGTTTAACTACTGTAGGTAGCTCACATAAATCTATACACAGAACTGGTCTATTTGTGACTAGCTTGTTTCAATTAACATAAGGTCCTTAAGGTTCAACCATGCTGCAACATGTGACAGAACTTCCATCCTTCGTAAGGCTGAGTAATATTCCATTGTACAAATATACCACACTTTGTTTATCTATTCCCCCGTGATGGACCCTTAGATTGCTTCTGCCTCTTGGCTACTGTGAATAATGCTTCAACGCACACGGGTGTACAAATTCCTCTTCAAGACTTTCCGTTCCATTCTTCTGGACGTACACATAAAAAGTGAATAGCTGAGGGGGACTGAGTGGCTCAGTTAAGCTTCTGATTTCGGCTCAGCTCATGACCTCAAGGTTCGTGGGTTTGAGCCCCACGTCAGACTCTGTACCAATGGGAGCCTGCTTCACTTTCTGTCTCCCTCTCTCTCTCTCTTCCCTGCCCCCACTTGCACTTTCTCTGCCTCTCAAAAGTGCATAAAAGTTAAAAATTAAAAAAAATAAATTGAATGTTAATCCTTTTTTATTTAACAAGCTGCCATACTGTTTTCCACAGTGACTGCACTACTTTACATTCCCAACAACCACACACAAGGTTTCCAGTTTTCTCCACATCCTTGCCAACACTTATTTTCTGTTGTTTTTTTTTTTAACCATTCTAATGGATATGATGTTCTTCAAGGTTTTAACTTCTTCATACTTCCAGGTTGTAAAAAGTGGCTCTTCTAGGAAGCCACTGAACAAGTCGTAGACGCCAAACACCCACTCCAGGTAGGGAATGGATAGGAGCTTCTCCTATTTGGTTGGCACCACAGATGGGGCCTCCTTACACTGTGGCAGCTTTACAACTGCAGAGATGGTATAAACAATTGCTAAATCCAATCCAGCCAAAGAAATCAACACCCAGGTTGAATATACAGGCAGGTAAGGCTAAGCAAATCCAAGACAGTGCACAAACTGTGTCTAATATATCTGTCTAAATCTGGTTTCTTTTGATGTATTTGCTATCATCTAAAACTAAATGTTTAAACGTATTTCCTCTAAATGTTCATATCCCCTAAAACGTGCAGATTTCTTGAGGGCAGGGAATTTATCTCATCCATCTTGGGACCTCGTCCCAAGGTCTCTAACAGTTCCTGACACATACATAACAAATGCACAAATGCAGAACTATTTATGGACTAAAAATATCATTTATGTAGCTTCCTTTTGCCTAAAATCCAAATTCAGGTAAGTTTTTTTTTTACCAGCTAGGTCTCCTATTTGGATAGAAGACTTCCACTTCCAATTAGCATGTAAGGAACTACAAGAAGCAAGAAACTATCCCTTTTATCCTAAAAATAAGGACAAACCTGAAAAACTACAAAATCATAGTTTCAAAGAACTGAGGATGCAAAGAATCAAAAGGGAACCGAATTTAAGGAAGTGAAGATCCCTCCTGAAGAGAGAGGACAACCACGATTGCTTTTATCCCTAGAGGAGCAGTGGGAGAAGGAATTCACCACAGGACTGAGAAGAAACCAATGGAACTTTTAATGGCTATGTGTGGACCAGCATGATAGACTAGCATGCTTAAAGTCTTCCTACAGGGCAAATCTCTTCAGCCCCTTGCCTTGGCTCTTCACCAAGTACACAGCAGTAGTAGGTCACAGGTTAGGGTGGAATTTCTGAGATGCCCCCGAGGTATAGAAGGCCTTCTCCAGGTGCATAGCGCAAGAAGTCCTGCTGAAGGCTTGGCATGGCAGGAGAGCCAAGTCTCTGAGCAAAACAGGATTTCACAAGCAGTCAGGCAACAGCAGCAAAAGGCTGGGGTGGAGGCAGGAGAGCTAAGAGACATTGACCCAAAGCACTGTGCATCTCTCTGAAGGCATGGGGTAGAGCAACCAGGCAAAGAGATTTTCTAAGGTACAAAATGGAGGCAGGACTCAAGAGCAAAAGGAATGAACCAGCTCCCAAGACAACTACCAGTCTGCCTATAAAGCTTAAGGGAATTTCTAAGTTTCCGCAGGGGCTCAGATCCCATAACCTGCTGAAGGGACAGTCCTGATTCTAGCCTTAGAATGGAAAGCAATGGTGACTTTAACCAGAATTTCAAATTTCAAACTCAAGTCATCTATGTATTAGATTAACTCAGCATGTCAGATACCTGACAAAGAAGAGGTATGACTTTTTATGGTGCTAATATTTTATCCCCCGCAATACCTTACACAAGGTAGGCAGCATACATAAAAAAATATGAGACATGTAAAGAAGCAAGATCATTTCCTGTCTTGGCTGTGGACCACACTATCAACAGAAGCAGACCCTAAATTGGTCCAAGATAAATTTGTTGAAAGAGGTGGTGGAAAGATGATCAATGTGCACGAATACCTGTAAAATTTCAACAGAGAGAATTATAAAAAGTGGGAAATGGAAACGAGAATAAATACTGTCACATATAATTAACTCCACGGTCTTACAGGCTGGACACAAGAGAGTGAATTCGGGGCTTCTATACTTCCTCTTGCTTATGTCTAGGATGTTCCCTTCATTTACACCATGGGACTCATTCACTCACTTTCCTCAGTTCTCATCTCAAATGTCATTTCAGCACTCCAACCTATCGCCTTCTTTTTCTACAGAACATTTATTATCTGAGGTTATGTATACAGACATGAAAACAAGCACTTGTATGTATGTATCTTCTGATAATAGAATTACTTTAAATTTGTCTAATTCTCCCTGTCAGAAGGTAAGCTTCTGAGATGAGCCTTCGTGTTGTGCCTTGCTTTATCCCTAGAACCTAATTTCTCCATTGAGAATATAGTAGCTACTCAATTGGCACTTGTGAATTACTGAGCTAGTGGATACATGAATGAAGCCAGGTGTTTCCAGTAGCAGGTACTTGAAAGGTGAAAAGAAAGTTGTACTCTAACAACTTGCAGTGGTCAAATTTGAAAAGCATTAAGAACAGGTCTATGTAGAGGCCCAAATGAGGAGTTCTGTGTTACTGAAGATGAATTCTGATGGCAGAATAAAAAAGAATTGGCAGGGATATAATGGAGATTAAGAACCAATTAAGAGGCTATCAGCATAGCAAAGAAAACCATCAGCAAAATGAAAAACGATTTATAAATATTATCTCCCATAGGTTACATTTATCTGATAAGGGGTTAATAACTCAAATACATAAATAAATCTTACAACTCAAAAGCAAAATTATATACAATCTAATTTAAAAATTCCAAAAGCCCTGAATATATTTTTCCTACAATGGCATACAATGAAAGGCACATGAAAAAATATTCAACATCACTAATCAGGGAAATGCCCATCAAAACCACAATGAGGTATCACCTTACCTATAGGAATGGCTATTATCCAAAAGTCAGGAAATAACAAATGTTGGCAAGGATGTGGAGGAAAAGGAAACCTCTTACATTGTTGATGGGAATGTAAATTGACACAGTTACTATGGAAAATCTTAGGGAGAGTCCTCAAAATATTAAAAATACAAAGAACTACCATATGATCCAACAATTTCACTTTTATTTACCTGAAAAGGAGAAAAAAAACCCACGAATTCAAGAAAATAGCTGCACCCCCCATGATCCTTGCAGCATTATTTACAATAGCCAAGATACGTAAATAACCTAAGTGTCTATGTAAATAACCTATGTCTATACATCTATGAATGGATAAAGAAGATGTCATATATACACACAGTGCAGTATTACTGAGCCAGAAAAAAAAAAAGGAAACACTACTTTTAGACAACATGGATTTTAAAGACATTATGCTAGCTAGGTAAAATAAGTGAGACAGAGAAAGATAATTACCATATGATCTCACTGATATGTAGAATTCAGGAACAAGAACTAAAACAAAACACAAACCGACAGATTCAGAGAACAAATTGGTGGTTGTTGTAGACAGTGGTTGAGGGGTGGGTGAACGGGTAGAGATGGTCAAAGGGTACAAACTTCCAGTTATACCATAAGCAGTGGGGATGCAATGCGTACGTAGCACAGTGACTGTAGTTAGTAACACTGTATCACAGATTCAAAAGTAGCTGGAAGAGTCATCTTAAAAATTATAAGAAATTGTAACTATGCATGGTGATGGAGGTTAGTTAGACTTACTGTAGCAATGATTTCATAATGTATGCATATACAAAATCAGTATGTTGTGTCTCTGAAACCCATCTAATGTTCTATGTCAGTTAACATTTTTAGAACTTTGACTTTGCTTCACATATATGCAAAAGTTAATAGATTGTAAACCTAAGTGTACAAAGTCAAACTATATAACATCTGGAAAAGGGCTAAAAACAACACAGCAACCAAACAGGAGAAAACCTTCGTTACACGGAGTCAAGCAAGTATTTCTTGGGACACAAAAAGCATGAAGCATAGAAGACAGTGAAGTCCGATTTATCAACTCATCATTAAAAACTCTGCTTTTCACAGATACTGTCAGAGAATGCAAAGTCAAGTCACAGTCAACATATAAACTTGGAAAAGGGGGAAAAAAAGGTATTGCTATAACCAAGACACAAGTGGAGACGAGCCTGAACCCATATTGAAGGGGGAAAGAAAAATAATCAGCTTTTAAAACTAGATTGGAATAAAAATAACCAGCTTTTAAAACTAGATTGGATCAGGGGTGCCTGGGTGGCTCAGCTGGTTAAGCGTCCAACTTGAGCTCAGGTCATAATCTAGCAGTTCTTGAGTTCGAGCCCCATTTCAGGCACTGTTTTAACATCTCAGAGCCTGGAGCCTGCTTCAGATTATGTCTGTCTGTCTGTCTGTCTGTCTGTCTGTCTGTCTCTCTCTCTCTCTCTCTGACCCCTCCCTGCTTCCACTCTGTGTCTCTCAAAAATAAACAAACATTAAAAAAAAAGCATACTGGATCAAGAACCAGTGGGTCTTTGAGACAATCTCATGGTAGTGGGGTAAAGACAAAAAGTATTCCAGGACAACTTTAAGGTTCACGGTTTTGTCAACTATGAGAATTGCAATCACATCACAAGATAAATGAAGAGATCAAATGAAAGGTCTAAAAGGTAACCATGAAAATGCACTCAAGGCTCAAAATGGTAATTTAGAAATCCTCCCATTCTGGATAGTGTTTCAATCTGTGAGAAGAGAGGCAGGTGATTCCTCAGCATTTACCATCTGTGACTCTCTTTCCTTGGGCTCTTACTATGTCCCACGTGTATGTTAGTTTTCCACAGGTAAGGCTCTAGCAATAAAACATTCATTTTCTTGAGAGCAGGAACTATGTCTTAAACTTTGTGTATTCTTCTCTATCCCAACGATTTCCCTGACAATAGCAGGATTCAACAAATTTCATAATTCATCTGTTGGGTTATTTATATCTTACAGCCTAAAGTATTCTTTGCTCTTGATTCCAAATAAATTTCTTGTCTAGCTATGGAAAAATATTATCTTATAATGGACATGGCAGTCAGTGTGGATATAAGTTTTTTCCAGTATTGCTTGTTAGGTTTTTCTGATGCATTTTCTTTATACTCATCTCAATGCAGCAAACACACACACACACACAATCTCTCTCTCTCGCTCGCTCTCTCTCTCTCTACTAGAATTTGACAGAGTAACATCTGAATTCAAGACTCTAACCCACTTATGTGGCTTCAAACAACCTAGATATCAACATATTTTTTCTCATGTGAAACAAGCCCAAATACCCTTCATGTCATATCTAAGTGTAGAATAAGATGAGCCCTGAGGTACTTAAAAGTTGGGTAATATTTCAGATCATAATATTGCAATTCATATACAACTTACCATATTAAGTTACCTGCTCAGTCATTTTTTTTCTGAAGTCAAGATTCTTAATGATTTCACCTTTCAAGAAAACTATGATGTGGAAAACCCAGGATCAAAATCCTAGCTTTTTTAAACAGTATTTTCCTTAGATTGGAACTGTATGTATTTGAATGACCATTTTAACCCCCTAGCGACTTGCTCCAATATTTAATATAAAATTATGTAAACTACTATGCAAAATTATGGTTTTTTTAAAATCATGTATTTCCTAAGTTCTAGGACAGAAGCAATTATATGATGTATTATTACTATTATGGAAACATTTTTTAAAGAAAAAAATCAGTCCATATCAATTGTAAATATGTTAAAAAACCTAGTGCAACTTAGAATCAAAGTAGTAACTTAATGTAAAGTATCATTTGGAGACTTGAGAGGCTGTGTTCTCTATTCAAATGTAATGAACATAAGCAGTAAATTGAACAAACATGTCCCATGGGTATGTGCTCATAGGAGCTACTCTACAGTCTTTTCCAACCTGCTGATAGAGTAATTCACCCGTTTGCTCCTAAGAGCATAAGCCACTTTGAGTCCCAAGTATTATCTTAATTGTATGACTAAAAAATTCCAACTACTTATCATAATCTAGACCCACAGTTTGTAAGGTCTCCCTGAGCTAGCCTTTCCAGAGGTCGGTTTCCAGCAGAGAAACTGCTTGTCACCATTCCTGAAGCCATGAGGGTCCAAGCAGTGGGAAATGAAAGAGAAAAGCCATGTTCTTACTCAATGGCAACATTTTAAGCTAGCTCCCAATTCCAAGGGTGGCAGATGTTGGAAGTTAATTCCTTTGCTCTTAAGTGATTTTGTAACTTCTTCAGAGATTCCCCACATCAGAAAAATTTGTTTTTCTTTTCCAGGACCCAAGAGATCAATTTTCCTGCCACTCCCATTTAGCCCATTATCTTCAGCCACTCACCACACACATTCTTTTTATGGAGTCCACAGAACTTCTAAGACACCTTTTTGGCTGGATTTCAAACCCTTCCAGGCTGGTTCTCCTATGTGGCCATCCTCTGATCTATAGGTAAAACGCATTCACCCTTTGCCCAGAGAAAGGCTAGGAGCACATGTGTATCCAAACCCAGTGATGGCAACTGCACTTGCAAAGTAGTTAACTATCAGCCCCTAGTTCTCTGGTGCTTGTAACTCAGGAACATCATGTCAAAAATCTCCATAGTACTGATGAAGTACCTTACACTAGCATGCTCCTAGTCACGCCCCCTCCCCCACCCGCAGCTAAGGTCAAAGCCAAGAATCACTGTACATCTTACACCTAAGAAATCCTTTTTCCCAAATCCTCTAACCTCTCCAACAACCTAATTTTTCTATCATCCTTTATGGGTGAAGAGAATCTAAAATCTGTGAAAATCCTTCTTTATGTCTTTCCTTTGAAAATTTGCATCTTGATTTTCTACCTCACGTTACAAATTTTATCTCTTATACCTTCATTCCTCTGCTGAGCCTTCCAGTTGCAGAAAAATAAACATGAAGTTATATATTACCCTACTATTCTTCTTAAATATTTCATTAGAGCAATTTGTTTTCTTATACCTTTGCTTAATAAGCAACAGAAACTTACTGTTTCCTTGACATTCTGCTGCTGCAAGGGGAAAGAATCCCTGAAGAAAGGAGATATATACAGCTAATAAATCAATATAACTTATGATTTCAAAATAAGAGAAGAGCTTATAAGATTATACAGTCTAGGTCTCTGAGGTATTGTTCATTTAAAATGTTAACAGTAAAGCACATAACCTTTTCTTTCAGACTTTAAGCCAAACCGAAGTTTTGAAGGAAGTCTTCTTTCTTTCAATGTTAGGTACTGAGGCATGTAGGGGGAAAAAATGCAGCCTTCTGATAAAATATACTTAGTTTTATAAAAGGCTCAGTAGAGTCAATGACAAATGTTAGGAATATGTAAAACAGTTGTTCACCAAACTTTGTATGTATATTTAATATGAAAGTTAAAGAGTTGATAATACAGAAATAAACTTTAGCAATATTTGCCTCAGTGCTTAACACATACAGTAGTTTCCAGAAGGAGCCAATGCTGTTAGCTAATACAGAAATTTACATAGTTACAGGATCATTAGAATGATTAGACCATGGTGTGGGGACAAATAATCCCAAAAGCTGACGTAAAACTGAAGACTGCTTATATCACATGCCCACTGGGATCCAACAGAGGGACCCTGATCACAGTAATAACTCAGGACTATTTCAGGCTTATGAAACCAAGTGCCATTTCAAATGTTGTCAAGTGCTGTGCTAAGGGGAAAGCACTCTGCAGGGTTTCATATCAGTAATTAAGTTCTCCACCCAGAAGTGATGCATCACTTCCTCTTGTGATTTATTGTGCAAATAAAGTCACATGATGCTGTCAACCACAAAGAGGACTGGAAGTACAAACCTACTATGTGCTTAAAAATACTGACTGAGGAGCATTAAAGAGGACCACAGCTTTATAGACAGGTTCTATCTGTATGGCAAGCAAAATGGCCCATGATTATTCATGCTTACAGCCTACCAATTTAGCAATATCAGAAAAAGACTTTGTTTCTTGGTAAGTCTGCCCCCCCCCAAAGAGGCTTCAGAAGGTAACCCAAGCTTTTGTCAAGGGTCTTAACAGATCTCAATCAGGTGGCCATTCTCTCAGAGACACTTTCAATCACATGGCTCTATCTTCCATCACAAGGGTAGGCACATGACCTCGGCTGGCCAATCAGATCTCTCCATTATAGATCATAGTCTGAGATAGTGACAGCAATCAAGCCACAACAATCAAAAACTATTTGTAGGGCTTTCCTAACAAGACTTGTTGTTTATCTGGTATTATTAGCTATAAAGGTAATATTATTCTTAAACTATGGCACCTATTTTTCACTTACATGGAAAAAGCCTGTCTGAATATTAAACCGACCAATCAGGATGAGGAGCTTTTAAAACTAAAATATACAGTCTTCATGACTTTAAGTCTTTATATCCAGTTACATCTTAAGTGAGCTCCACCCTTGATCTTCTCATTGAAGTGACCCATTTACATTTCTTCTGCCTGGCCTTAAAAACAAAAAGAGAAGGCTCTCCTTATGCTGTTTACTAAAGAAGTATTTCTTTGATCTACGTAATTTCAAATTTAGATATACTCCTTGAAAACTATTTTGAGACGTTATATTGATCATTGCTGTATATTTTAGGGACTTTAAGAAAGTAAGATATTTCAAGTTATTAGGAACAGATTTTTGCAGGTCACTTTTCCTCAATTGTTCTTGGTAACAGGACTTTTACTAATGGCAGCAATGACTTTACCTTGTTTAGAAATTACAGTTGTGTAACCCATACCTATAGACTAACAAAGTACTTTCTCCTGGAAAAATAGACCCTGATAGAGCATAACAGTGTTTTCCCAAACATCAGCATTTTCCTTAACTAAACTTCTAGAAATGGGGCCATTTTACACACAACCTTCAGAATGTTTTATAGTATTGCCCTCTAACTTTGAGACCCAGGGAATTATTTTATCACCAATTTAGGCTTGAGGACACAAGTCCTAGTTTACCACCCACTATATAGTATGCAACTGACATTTTAAAACTAAAACCAAATGGCCCCATGCCAGGCATAGAGATTACCTACCTATACACGCGCGCGCGCACACACACACACACACACACACACACACACACTGAAACCAAATGAAGGAGTCTTTGGTTATATTGTAATTTTTCGACTTTCAATCCTTTTCTCTTCAAAGGACAGATATTAAAATTTGTTATCTTCAGCATATTAACACCAAAGATTATTTAATTACAAATAATGGGTATTTGTTGTTTCCCCACTTATTTTCAGGTCTTTGAATCTTATATCTCATTATTACAAATGTCTGATCATTTTGTTGTTAATCACATTTCTCTGCATCATGTCTAATAATGGGCACTCTGAAACCAGCTAATCTGAGATTAAATTCAGGATCCTCCTCAAATTACTACACTCTTCTGTCCCTCTGCTTTCTCTTCCAGGAAATGGAAGTAATAGCTTACTCATAGATGGTTGGGAAATAAAGTACTCTATTAAAACATTTAGAACAACGTGTGTCATATAGGAGTTCAATGTAAGTTTTATTACAATTCTTATTATTATTATACTTTCAGGAAGTTCTTATATGACCCATGCCTGGGGGCACCTGGGTGGCTCATTTGGTTAAACATTCAACTCTTGATCTCAGCTCAGGTCATGATTTCCTGCTTAGGGAAATTGAGCCCTGAATCTGCTGACAGTGCAGAGCTTGCCTGGGATTCATTCATTCATTCTCTTGCGTGCGCGCTCGCTCTCTCTCCCCACCCCCCTTCCCCCACTGGTACTCTCTCTCAAAAATAAATACACTCTAAAAAAAAAATATTACCCATGCCTGATTTCCAAATTATCCCCCCAAAAGACTTAAGTCTTATATTTCCTTAGAAATATACCACTAAAATCATGGGAGACATGACATAGACATCTTTAGAGATTTTTAAAGGTTTGTGGATTCTAAATAGTACCATCAAAAATGTTAGGAAGTGAGTTATGCAATAAACCATAAGGATATACTGGCTCTTTAAATTCTTCCATTCCTTCCCCTTTCCCATGTAACCCTCTCTATCTCCCTCTGCAGAGCTGAAAGTTTAACGAATAGTAATGCATCTGCATTAAATCAAAACACGTTTAAGAGAGTGTACATAATGCCTTATATAGCCAAGCAAGATAGAAAAACAATATGTATATTATATATATTTAGACTCTCAGTGTTGACTTTATTATGTTACTTGTATATAGAAAATCTTAGTAAAAACTAATTATAACTATTGTTCTCATTCAACAATAAAACCAAGTTAAAACTCAAGAAGTTACAAAGCCAATAAAAACATAGTTATTAAGCAACAGTAATTTAACCTAACTGGTATTTTTGCTGAAACTAATCCAAGAGTCACAGCCCAAATACGCTACTAACTTCTACAACACACACAGTTTTGAGTTCTACATTCTTCCCTACTTGGTACTTCGCTGTAATTCAGTTTTCTCAACTCTAATACCTCATGTAAGGACTGGAAAAGCTTTGTCCAAACACCCTGCAGGAAAGACACTTGGCCCCCACTTGATATTTACTATTAAGTTTGGTTTTGCCTTCTACATATTAGAACTGGACAACTGAAACGGTGCTACGCAGCCCAATTCCAGTTCTGAAATTTCTAGATAGACATTCTCAGGTTCTTAACGAAAAAAAAATCTTACATTTAACTGTATTGCATTTGACATAAAAGTACTATTTCCACAGAGAATTGTGAAAACATGTTACAGTAACTCCCAGACCCTAATAGGAGACACCTAGATTTACATCCAACAGCCATCCATTCCTCTGCATGGGTGATTCCAGTAGCACTGCTTCTTTCTTTCAGAGCAAGTGGAGAGAGAATACTTATATTTTTAATTTTATTTTAATGTTTATTCATATTTGAGACATAGAATGAGCAGGGAAGGGATAGAGAGAGGAAGACAGAAGATTTGAAGTGGGCTCTGCGCTGACAGCAGAGAGCCCGATGCGAGCTCAAACCCACAAACCATGAGATCATGGCCTGAGCCAAAGTCGGACGCTTAACCAACTGAACCACCCAGGAACCCAGAGAGAGAATATTTTTACTGGGAGAAGTCACTTTGAAATAGGCTGAGCAATTTGTCTCAGTTTGGCCAGGCCTCTCCCACTTTTAGACAACAAAGGTCCCATGTCCTAGGAACCTCTTCAGTCCAGAGAAAGCCAGGATGGTTAGTCACTCTGCTTTTGAGCATGGTGCATTTGATGTGTTAAAGCAGACCTGTGTCTGGCCCCACAATGGAAGACAAATAGTTATTAAGTGGGCCTATCACAAACCGCTTCCTCTTCACTCAACCAAGTCTACAGACTTCCCTACCCATCTCCTGGAACCACGAAGAATTTAGTCCTCTGCTGGCAAGACAGCAAAAATTGGGAATAATCTCAGGCACTCCACATACTACCAACAATCCCCTGAAACACTTTTTGAGGTGGTTATCCTATCTGCTTCTACCTTCAACCCTTGGATCTCCAGCTTTCCTCCTTTTAGCCCAAGGGCTAATACCCAAGAGCAGGAGATTCTTCTGATACCTCAGCTCATTGGGGGTTGTTTTCAGGCTTCACACATTACAGAAAGAGAAACTACAGATTTGTCTTTGATGAATATCATAAATCAAATCTAACAACATGTCATACTATCATATCATGACCACATAGGATTTATCCCAGGAATGCAAAACTGGTTCTACACCCAAAAAATCAGCCAATACAGCACATTAATAGAAAATTCTAAGGGATCTGCTAAAACAAAAAACCTGTTAGAATAAGAGAATTCAGCAAGTGTGCAGGATGTATGCTCAACATATTGAAATCCATTGGTTTTTTAATACAGTAACAACAGGCAAACAAATAGAAATTAAGAAAAAAATTCCATTTATTTTTTTTTTGAAAACAATTCCATTTAAATAGTCTCAAGAAGAATAGAAAAGAATAAACTGAACAAAAAAAGTAGCAAACTTACACTCTGAAAACTACAAAATGCTTTTGGAAGAAGATTAGACCTCAACAAAGGGGAATACATCAGAAGACTTAATATTGTTGAGAGGGATACTTCCCAAATTGGCCTTGATTCAACACAAGCCTTATCAATATTCCAGCTGGTTTCATCACATATAATGCTAAACAAATCCACACGTTTATATGGAAGTTCATGGGACATAGCACAGTATAAACAATCTTGAAAAGAATAAAGCTTTTCAACCCACTTAACCCCTGCTGCATTTTCCAACTTTTCTTAAAATATTTCAGTTCAGAGCCACAAACATGATTTTATAGGCTTAAGTAGTGTAGCAAAACCCCAAAAGGGAAAACCTGAAGACCCTACCTAAATATCACATAACAAAACCCCGAAAAAAACAGAACTACCAGAAAACAGAGAATGTAACACATCACACACAAAGGCACAACTCAGATAACTAAAGATTTCTCAACAGAAACCAGAGAACTGTTCCAATCCTTTTCTACAGTTGCTGTAACAAATTATCATCAATTCTGTGGCTTTAAAGAACATAAATTTCTTACCTTACAGTTTTGTAGTTAGGAGTCTGACGTGGGTCTCAAAGGCTAAAATCCAAGTATCTGTAAGGCTGTATTCCGTTCTGGAGGCTCTAAGACAATCAGTTTCCTTGCTTTTTCCAGCTTCTAGAGGCTGCCCAGGTTCTTTATTTCCATCAGCCTTTTTCAAACCTAGCAACACTCATGTCTCTGACCATTTATCCAGTCATGTCTCCCTCTGACAAGAGCTGTAAAAGTTCTCGGTTTTGTTTTTTTAAGCGTTTGTTTATTGATGAGAGAGAGAACGCACACTCACGAGAGTGAGGGGGCAAGAAGCAGAGAGAGAGGGAGAGAAAGAGACTCCGAAGTAGGCTCTGCATTGTCCGCACAAAGCTCCACTCCGCTTGGGCTAGAACCCACAAATGATGAGATCGTGAACCAAGCCAAAACCAAGAGGCGAACGCGAACGCTCAACTTACTGAGCCACCCAGGTGCCCCAAGGTTCTCTACTTTCAAGGGTGCATGTTTTTAAATTGAGCTCACCTGGATAATCCAGCATTCTCCCTCCATCTTAAAGTCCTTAACTTAATTACAATTAAGTTGCAAAGTTGTAAATAAGGTAAACTATCCACAGGTTCCAGGCATTAAAACATTAACATCTTTGAGGGGCTATTTTTCCGTCTCTCGCCACATGGGACACCAGTTTTAAGGTTCTGGGAGGAAAGAACTATTAACTCAGAATTCTATATCCAGCAAAAGAAATAGCCATCAGAAAAAAAAAGAAAAATAAATAAATAAGTAAATAAGTAAGCAAGTAAATAAATAAATAAAAGCAATACAGTTTGGAAACAAAGACCAAACTGATGGTTACCAGAGGTGAGGTGGGTGGGGAAATGGGTGACATAGGTGAAGGAGATTAAGAAGTGCACTTATCTTAATGGAAAAAAAAAGTAAAACAATAAAGTAAAATAAAAAAGTAAATGTGAAAATAAATTATTGAAGAAATCAAAGAACTTTTGTGTAGGTTATACCTATAACTATTTGGTATAACTAGAAATTAAAGCTGATCATTTTATTAAATGGTTGTTAATTTTAAGGTAAAACTATATGTATTAATGTAAAAAACATTCTTATTTAAAAATATATCTTATTCAAAATATGTAGTCATTGTTTTAAATGCTTGCAAATCCCTTTAATGTCTGGCTTAATAGCAAACTAGATTCTCTTCCTGTTCCTGCACTCAACCTGTTGTATGAACTCCATTGCGCACACATGAATGAATGAGAGTGGGAAAAAAACATCTTAGAAATTCCATGAAAATAATTTTGACTCACAGACCCCTTGAAAGGATCTCTGTACCATATTTTGAAATTCACTGGAATAAACAAATCCCAAAGAAGTGCTTTATACAGGAAATATATATATAATTAAAATATCAGTATGTCTATTAATGGAGCACTTATACCCAAACAGTAATTTGATATGAAAGTACCATTTGAAGCTAAACTTAAAGTCAAGCCAAGCCTCAAATAGAGGGCACATCTTTCCAACTTCAATTATATTTTCTTAATGCTCTGGAGAACTCTTAGCTTTACTAAAATCCTACATTAATTTTTTTCCTTACCTTTTTCCTTAGAATGAAAAAGCAAGGTATCAATTTCTCTTTAAAAGGGACTAAACCTCCAACAGTTTCCAACTGTGAAGGAAAAAAATTATAGGAACAGGGCACAGACTGGTCTACAAATTAGTATTACCTTGAAAGCTGTTAAAGCTACATTGGTCCCAGGACAGACCAATTAAGTCCAAAGGGGTGCAGGGCTCACCTCACCGCATCCCTCCTGACTTAATTGGGTTTTGTTTAAAGCCTCCCTGGACATTCTAATTAGCAGCCAGGATTGAGAATCACTGTCTTAGTGACTCAAGAGCCCCAACCTCTGACTTTATTTCATCCCTCCCTAATGCCTCGACCTTCTTATAAAGAGCCCCAGAAAAGAATAGGAAGTTTGAACAACAGCAGCTCTCGGCCTTCAGGCATTATGGAAAAATATGTATTTTAGCTATGACTTTTCATCTTAGTAGCTTAAACTTGCTAGTACTGTTTAAAAGTGGTGGCTTCTCTCCCCTGTATCCTCGGATTTCAGGCAAAACCAGTTCCATAGGCATATGGGGCGCAGGTACACAGAAGCCTGGCACTCACAGGGACCCCGGATTTGGTTTATGGCTCCGCTGCCACGCTCTTGCAATTATTAAGAATTGTTTAGCAAGCATCCCTGCATTTTCATTTTTCACTGAGTCCCATAAATTAGGTAGCTGGTCCCGATTTCAGGCTAAATCATGAATTATAAAAATTTAAAGAAGAACGAGTTGACAGTATTACGACAAAAGAGCCATAGAATGGGCTACGTATACAAGATGAGATTCCACCTACAAGATAAATAAGTCCTGAAGGCGTAACGTGTAGCATAGTGTCTAGAGTTAACAATACTTTTTGTATATCCGGAAGTTGCCAAGAGTGTAGATCTTGAAGGTCCCCATCACAAGAAAAAAAAAATTGTACTAAATGTGTTGACAGATGTTAACTAAATTTACTGTGGTGATTATTTCACAATATTTACAAAGGCCGAATCATTATAGTGTACACCTGAAACAAATGTTACATGTCAATTATATCCCAATTTTTTTTTTCAACGTTTATTCATTTTTGGGACAGAGAGAGAGCATGAATGGGGGAGGGGCAGAGAGAGAGGGAGACACAGAATCGG
Organism: Felis catus; assembly: GCF_018350175.1. NCBI lineage: Eukaryota > Metazoa > Chordata > Mammalia > Carnivora > Felidae > Felis > Felis catus. The sequence continues at coordinate 138,926,505 of NC_058376.1, forward strand.
AAACAGGTTCCAGGCTCTGAGCCATCAGCCCAGAGCCTGACGCGGGGCTCGAGCTCACGGACCGCGAGATCGTGACCTGGCTGAAGTCGGACGCTTAACCGACTGTGCCACCCAGGCGCCCCTCTATATCCCAATTTTTAAGGGGCATAATAAAAAAGGAAAAGGCAACCTCCGGAATGGGAGAATATATTTGGGAAAAAAAAAAGAAGAGGTTCACATGATTCCATATATTCTTAATCCCTAGCTCTTTCTCTCCTTCTTCTAAAAGCCCCAAACCACAATTTATAACCTCTTTTCCACCTCAAACTCTTATTCACGGCCTATGTCCTTTTTACTGAACAGGGGTTACAAAAGGAATCATGTCAGTGCAGTTCCTAACCAAAAGCAGAGGACCAAGCAAGTTAGGATAATTTGAGAAGGTCTTACAAACACGTGTAGAGGATCTAGGAAAACAAGAAGGTACTAGTTAACTAATCCAGACCAAAGGCAATGACCCACAGGCTTGGAAGAAATCATGCAGAGGAGGCAACTTTGAGTAAAGTATTGAACTTTAGTCAAAGAAGCCAGTCAGAGGCAACTTGAGCCAGAAAAGTAAATGCTTAGACCTCATTCTTCTCTCCCTTGCTGATCTATAGGCTTGGCACCCCATTGGCCAAACCCAACCAGAAGTTGGAGGGCAAAAAAGACCATGCATTTAAGCTTTACAACTTGGTTGTCTGGAGCAGAAAAAGGTTAGAAAATGGGTCTTGAGATGACAGTGGAATTATGTATCACAGTTAACCCCGTTTCCCTCTTGGCATAATTTTGGCCCTTTGAAAAAATCAAGTCCCAACACAGGAAATGTTTGAAGTCCTACTGGCAACTGTAAAATAGAGTGATGTCAACTCAAGTCATACTCCTATCCCAAAACTTATATGCTAGCCCAAATTGGGGTTCTTCATATAAAGGAAAAGGAAAAAGTGAAGAAAAAAAAAAACAAGCAATTAGGTAACATAAATCATAGTTGCTTCGATTGTTCTTTCTGTGTCTGGTTCCTAAGACCTGAATTTGCAATTAGGGCTTCCTTCTACTCCACAAACTTCATTCCTGTGGGAAGTGAACCAGTGGTCTTGTCTTAATATTAGGTCATCATATTTTTCTACTAGCCAGGACTACTGGGGAAGGAGGTATCCTAAGTCCCTCCAGCACATTCTCTGGATCCCAGGTATTATTTTCTTTGCCCCCACTGTGGAAGCGAAATCCAATTTCTCTTTGATAACAGGGATCTATTTAGCCTGCCCAAATAATAACACTATTCTCTACTTGGTTGGTTCAGTGACATACATACATACATACATACATACATACCTAATATTATGTATAGACAGAGAAGAAATTCTATCTTCCAATTCATAGAAACTATAATTGTATTACCTGATGAGAGAAATCCTTGCTTGAGTACTAGGTCCTCCAAACTCACTGGGCCCAGGGGTCCAGAAAAGACCAAACAAAAATACTTACAGTATGAAAAGGTGTCATATTGAAGGGTGCTACTCCCATCTGCACCCATTGGTTTTGATCCACGCATTTTGACTACAGAGTAGAAAGCATAACAGGGGCGCCTGGGTGGTTCAGTTGGTTGAGCATCCGACTTCAGCTCAGGTCATGGTCTCCTGGTTTGTGAGTTTCAGCCCTGCATCAGGCTCTCTGCTAACAGCTCAGACCCTGGAGCCTACTTTGGATTCTGTGTATCCCTCTCTCTATGCTCCTCCCCTGCTCACACCCTCTCTCTCTCTCTCTCAAGACTAAATATAAAAAATGTTTAAAAAAGAAAGCATAACAAATATGTATATGGGCATGTGTGCATGTATATATATGTGTTTAAGTATGTGTCTGTATATGTGTATTCCAATTCTCTTTCTTCTTATCTATTTGGGTGCAGGATCTTAATAAAAGGATCTTGTAAACACTTTAACAACTACTGTATTTTCTAATGTGTGTGTTTGTGTATGTGTGTGCTAGAGAGACAAACAAAGGAACCAAACTCATCAAGTCTATTTAAGATTAATGAATTCACTTCAAGAGATTTAAGGTTGTAATTAGCTAAGAAATTTTTATGTCCAAAACACTGCACAACCAACAGTGGTTTTTATAAAATCTATTTTATAAAGAAAGAAAAAAATGAGTAAATTGAGCAAGGAAAATGAAGATACAGCGGAGAATACACAGACTCCATTAAATGATTTTAAGTTTATTAGAATTTTAACTAGAGAAAATTCATCAAGTCACTAAGTTAATAAAACTGTGAAAACATCACCTCTTGCCATGTGTGTCTACAGAATCCCACAACTTACATATAGTCCTTTCTTTCAATATTAAATATTTGGTTATTTACAAGAGTTAACAATGATTAAAATATACTTATGTTTCTTTCTTTATTTTCTTATTAAATTTTTCTAAATTTGCTTTTCTTGTAGCCTTTAGCCTTATACCTTACTTGTCATACCAGCCTGGTTTCAGTATATTTTAATGAAAATATCTGATTGTAAAAAAGAACATTAGGAACTCTGTTAAATGTTATGTTCTAAGAATAGTATCTCTTTATGGAGGCAAATGAACAGAAATATGTTTGGTTTTATATTATAATTGTATTTTTATTTGACCAATGAAATGTCAGAAAAAGGGATGCAAGTGTCCAAGATGGTTTACTTCTTCATATATCCGTTTAACTAATGTTACACCTACTATGCAACATCTACTGTGGCAGACACTATTATATGCACTGTAGGGAGTGATGAGGATGAACAGGGTTAATAAATAAAATACATAAAACCTTCTTAGCCCTCAAGGGACACATAATCCAATATTAAGGATTCAATATGTACATGATGAACAATTAATTAATTAATTAATTGAAAGTATGGGATAGTAATAATTTCAGAAGAAGAGTGTCCTGTAAGAGTTCAAAATAGGAGATTCGCTTTGTGGGCTTAAGGAAACCCACCTTTGGGGAGAAGTTTCCCTCTGAGAACAAAGAGCCCCTGGCAGCTGAAAAATGGGCCATGAGTTAGGGGACTGATGAAGCAGAAATATTGATTTTAAAAAGCATTTGCTTTAAATTTCTAGTTAAAACTTGAAGTATATAAAGTCATCCATGGAAAGAAAATAAAAGAGGCCTATGCCTTAACTTTGGACAAAAAGGCATTTCCTGCTTGGGTGGCTGGGAGGGTCACTTAGGATTAAATGATTACGTGAAGGGCACTGAGAAAGAAAGGCTTAAAGATAAGGAAGATAATATCTACTATGAAAGTAAAAGTTTCAGTGAGAATTTCAACTGGTCAGCCCCAACGCAATGCCTTAGCAGAAAGCAACACCCCCCCATATGCAACAGGGACTAGCCCTGAAGAGCACAGCTTTACTCATGGAAAATACCGTGGATTCTCTGTTTATCTCACACTTTTTTTTTTGCAATGATTATTTCCAGGCTTTTGGCTCCATTTCCCTTTTGGCCCTCGTTCTCTAGCTCAATGCTTTTGAGCATTTCAGCATCTGTAGACCATTCATTTGGCTTTTGGTGCACTCATAATCCACAAATTTTAGATTATTTTTAAACCCTTTCCAAAACAATAAAGCAGTATTATAAACTAGTATTACTAGTAGTAGTAGTTTAATAGTGACAAAAAGTAAAGTTTCTTTCAGCAAATTTTCCTTAGCAACTATATGTAATGCAATGCCAAATAGCTTGGGCATAGATCTGATTTTCTATTCAGACAGTTTCAATTTACTTTCCTATTCTTTACTTCGGTTAAATGTAAAACTTCAAATTTACATATATCATCATCAATGGCAGCAATGGTCCAAACAGGAGCTTAAAAATTATGGAGACATATCTTATTGACTTAAGAGCATTATCAGATACTAACATAATAGGTATACTATAGCCAAAAAGGAAAACACTGACTATTTCTACTTGTGAAATAATGGAGACTTGTTTCCCAATTTGTGTTTTCTTTGTATTCAGCTTTGGAAAGTTTTATTTAAGAGTTAGAATCTATAGCAAGTTTTAGATATGGTTTGTAAAAATGTCCAATATGTCATTGTTTTGTTTCTTCTATAAAAAGTAAAAATCACAAAACATGAAAGAATATCAACTCTGAATAATCAAGCCATTTTGGGGGCTCAGTCGATTAAGCTTCTGACTCTTGATTTTGGCTCAGTTCATGATCTCATGGTTCCTGAGAAGTCAGGATCTTAACTAACAGCATGGAGCTTGCCTGGGATTCTCTCTCCCTCTCTCTCTCTCTCTCTCTCTCTCTCTCTCTCTCTCTCCCCTTTCCCCACTTGCGCTCATATTCACTCTCTCTCTCTCTCTCAAAATAAATAAACTTAAAAAAAAATCAAGCCATTTTTGGTTGTGGTATCACAATGTGGTCTTCATTACAAATTCCAGTATTTTATCAGATCTTCTACACATTGATATTCAAGAACACTAACATGGAACTTAGGGACCAAGATGATGGAGCAGCATGGAAATTCTTTGCTTCTCTTGTCCCTGAAATGCACCTAGATCAGCACCAAACCATTTTGCACACCTAGAAATTTGATCTGAGCATTAACACAACAATCTGCATAACTTGAGCCACAGAACTTGGCAGGTACATGGTATGGAGAGGTTAACTAGGGGAGAAAGAAACTGTGGAGGGTAGGTAGCTGTATTTGCAGATAGAAGACAGAGAAAGGGGGGAGGGTACAGGAAAAGCACTTCCCCCAAAAGTATCTGGAAAGAAAGAAAAAGAGTGGTAATACCCACAAAAGACTGAACAAGAAAGGGGAAAAGGAGAAAGGAGAAGGTATCAATACCGTTAGGACTCTATAAACAGGGGAGAGCACATTGGAAATTCCACAGCTCAGTTCCTGGTGGTGATGTGGTGGGAAGGGTGACTGACTCCTCAGGAATAGGCAGCAAGGTCTGAGGGGTCTGCGGGCCACACGGGGAGAAGTGGTTCCCCTGCTAGGAGGGCATTTGGTGGAAGCCGTATGGCCTCCCCATAGGCAAAGGTCTCAGGGACGCTGGAGAACATGATTGCTGGTATTGAACAAAAATCCCAGGGTGCACTAGTTGTGTATTGTGATTTACCATAATCCCTGAACCACTGCCTCCGCGTGATCACACAAACTTATTCTAGGGCAGGCCGGCACCCAGCCACCATCTCTGAACCTCTGCAGTTGTGCGCATGAACTTCCTGGGGGCAAACAGGCATCTGGCCATTGTTCTCAAGACCCTTCCCCAGAGGGTCAGAGCGGGTCCACACTGCAGGGCCCACAAAAGTGAGGGGTTTGGAAAAACAGCACCACCTGAGATAAAACTCAGGAGGAAGGTGCTGACTGGCAGCCTGATGGCTTAGAAGCAGGTAGTGAACTGAAGCCGGAGACAAAGGAGGGATACTTGATTGCTGATAGGTGAGAGCACAGAATTCTGGAGCTAGAGACTGGGAAGCTGGGTGACACCATTTTCACCTTTTCTGGGCATGCGCATACACACACACACACACACACACACACACACACACGCCACACTGAACAACCCCAGTAAGCTAAGCAGTGCCATCTAGTGGAAATCAGAGCCATTACACCAAGCCTTGTCCAAATGCACCAACCACACCCTAGAGGACCACCAAAAGTCTCTCAGTCAGCTTAGTGCATGGACTATAAAGTGCTTCATAGTTTGACTACTAGGGGAAACTGGATGTAATTTCATTTGGATTTCATTCTGTTCACTGCTCCATCTATTTGGGTTTTTTTCTTTTCTTTATTCTTGGATATAGAAAGAGATAAAATTATTTTTATTTTCCATTTTTTATATGAAAATATTTTATTCTTTTTCTATATTTTTTATTTTTTGTTACTTTATTTTTAATTCTATTTTACCTTCTTCATTTCATTTTATTCTTTTTTATTCTATACATTTTTTTTTACTTTTTAAATATTTTCTTACTTTTCTTTTCTTTTTTTTCTTTCCTTTTTTTCTCTATTCTCTCAAGCTTCTTTCAACAACCAGACTAAAACATACCTAGGACCTAGCTTCCGTTATTTGAGTTTTGTGTTGTTTTTAATTTTTCAATTTTCAATTTTTATATTAATTCTTTTTCTTCCTCCAAATATAACAAAATGAAGGAATTCACCTCAAAGAAAGAACAGGAAGAAATGACAGCCAGGGACTTAATCATGAGAGATATAATCAAGATGTGTGAACTAGGTTTTAGAATCATGATAATAAGAATACTAGCTGGGGTTGAATATAGCATAGAATCCCTTTCTGCAGAGATAAAAGAAGTAAAATCTAGTCAGGATGAAATTAAAAATGTTATAACTGAGATGCAATCTCAAATGGATGTCATGGCAGCAAGGATGGATGAAGCAGAGCAGTGAGTCAGCGATATAGAAGACAAAATTATGGAAAATAATGAAGCAGAAAAAAAAGAGGGAAACTAAGGCAAAAGATCATGATACAAGAATTAGAGAACTCGGTGACTCATTAAAAAGGAATAGCATCCGAATCATAGGAGTCCCAGAAGATGAAGAGAGAGAAAAGGGGGTAGAAGGTTTAGGGGGAGAAGGTTTATGTGAACAAATCCTAATGAAAAACTTTCCTAACCTGGGGAGAGACACAGACTTCAAAATCCAAGAAACACTGATAACTTCCATTAGATTCAACAAAAAATGACCATGGAAAAATATGAAACCAAGAATTCTTTATCCAGAAGGGCTGTCACTCACAATAGAAGGAAAGATAAAGAGTTTCCCAGACAGACAAAACCTCGAGGAGTTTGTGACCACTAAGCCAGCCCTGCAAGAAATTTTAAGGGGGAATCTCTGAGGGGAGAAAAGATGAAACAAAACAAAAAAGACAAAAAATAACAAAGACTAAAAAGGACCAGAGAACACCACCAGAAATTCCAACTCTACAGGCAACACAATGGCAATAAATTTCTATCTTTCATTACTCACTCTAAATGTCAATGGACTAAATGCTCCAATCAAAAGAGGGTAACAGAATACATAAGAAAACAAGATCCATCTATATGCTATTTACAAGACACCCATTTTATACCTAAAGACACCTTCGGAGTGAAAATAAGGGGATCTAGGGGCTCCTGGGTGGTTCCGTCAGTTGAGTGTGCGACTTTGGCTTAGGTCATGATCTCGCAGTTGACAGGTTCAAGCCCCACATCAGGCCCTGTGCTGACAGCTGACATCCTGGAGCCTGCTTCAGATTCTGTGTGTGTATGTCTCTCTCTCTCTGCCCCTCCCCCACTCATGCTCAGTTTCTCTCTGTCTCAAAAATAAAATAAACATTAAAAAATTTAAAAAAAGAAAATAAGGGGATCTATCATGCTAATGGTCACCAAAAGAAAGCCATAGTAGCTATACTTATATCAAACAATCTAGATTTTAAAATAAATCATAACTGAGGGGTTTATCAACCAAGAAGATCTAACAATTGTAAACATTTATGCCCCCAATGTGTAGCAGCCAAATATATAAATCAATTAATCACAAACATAAAGAAACTCATTGATAATAACACCATAGTAGTAGGGGACTTCAACACCCCACTTATAGCAATGGACACATCATCTGAACAGAAAATTACCAAGGAAACAATGGCTTTGAATGTCATACTGGACCGGATGGATTTAACAGATAAAATCAGATTTCATCCTAATGTAGTGGAATACACACTTTTCTCGAGTGAATATGGAACATTCTCCACAATAGATCACATATTGGAACACAAATCAGCCCTCAACAAGTACAAAAAGATTAAGATCAAACGATGCATATTTTTAGACCACAACACTATGAAACTCTAAATCAACCACAAGAAAAAAAATTGGAAACAAGAAATGCTTGGAGGTTAAAGAATATCCTACTAAAGAATTAAATGTTTAACAAGGAATTAAAAAGAAAATTAAAAACTACATGGAAGCCAATGAAAATGAAAACATGACAGCCCAAAATCTCTGAGACACAGCAAAAGCAGTCATAAGAGGGAAGTATATAGCAATCCAGGCCTTCGGAAAGAAGGAAGACAGGTCTTAGAAACCTAAGAAACACAACCTAACCTTACACCTTAAAGAGCTGGAAAAGAACATCAAATAAAGCCCCAAACCAGCAGAAGATGGGAAATAATAAAGATTAGAGCAGAAATCAATGCTATTGAAATAAAATAAAAAACAAGCTAACAAAAACCACAGTAGAATAGATCAATGAAACCAGGAACTGGTTCTTTGAAAGAATTAACAAAATTGATAAACCCCTTGCCAGTTTCATAAAAAAGAAAAAGGAAAAGACCCAAATAAATAAAATCAAGAATGAAAGAGGAGAAATCACAACCAATACTGCAAAAATACAAACAGTAATAACAGAATAATATGAGCAATTATATTCCAATAAATTGGGCATTCTGGAAGAAATGGACAAATTCCTAGAAACATATAAAATACCAAAACTGACAGGAAGAAATAAAAAATTTAAACAGACCCATAACCAGTAAAGAAATTGAGTTATTAATCAAAAATCTCCCAAAAAGAGTCCAGGACTGGACGATTTTCCAGGGGACTTCTACCAAACATTTAAAGAAGATTTAACACCTATTCTTTTGAAGCTGTTCCAAAAATAGAAATGGAATGAAAACTTCCAAACTCATTCTGCATGGTTAGCAGTACCTTGATTCCAAAACCAGACAAAGATCCCACTAAAAAGAGACCTATAGACCAATCTCTCTGATGAACATGGATGCAAAAATTCTCAACAAGATACTAGCCAACTGTATCCAACAATGCATTAAAAGAATTATTCACCACGATCAAGTGGGATTTATACCTGGGATGTGGGGCTGGTTCAATATCCACAAATCCAGCAATGTGATACACCACATTAATAAAAGAAAGGACAAGAATCATATGATCCTCTCAATACATGCAGAGAAAGCATTTGACAAAGTACAGCATCCTTTCTTGATAAAAAAACCCTCAAGAAAGTAGGGATAGAAGGAGCATACCTCGAGATCATAAAAGCCATATATGAAAGAGGCACCAGTAATATCATCCTCAATGGGGAAAAACTGAGAGCTTCCCCCTAATGTCAGGATTGTGACAGGGATGTCCACTCTCACCACTGTTATTCAACACAGTATTGGAAGTCCTAGCTTTAGCAATCAGACAACACAAAGAAAATACATCCAAGTCGGCAAGGAGAAAGTCAAATTTTCACTCTTCACAGGTGACACGATACTCCATGAATTCAGCAAAGTTGCAGGATATAAAATCAATGCACAGAAATTGGTTACATTACCAATAATGAAGCAGCAGAAAGAGAAATCAAAGAATCAATCCCATTTACAATTGCACCAAAACCCATAAAATACTAGGAATAAACCTAACCAAAGAGACGAAAAAACCTATACACTGACAACTGTAGAAGGCTTATGAAAGAAATTGAAGAAGACACACACACACACATATGGAAAAACATTCCATGCTCATGGATTGGAAGAACAAATATTGTTAAAATGTTGATACTACCCGATGCAAACTATATAACCAAAGCAATCTCTATCAAAATAACATTAGCATTCCTCACAGAGCTAGAATAAACAATCCTAAAATTCATATGGAACCCGAATAGCCAAAGCAATCCTGTAAAAGAAAGCCAAAGCTGAAGGCATCATAATCCCAGACTTCAAACTGTATTACAAAGCTATAATCATCAAGACAGTATGGTACTGGCACAAAAACAGACACTCAGATCAATGGAACAGAATAGAGAACCCAGAAATGGACCCAAAAACGTATACCCAACTAATCTTTGACAAAACAGGAAAGAATATCCAATGAAATAAAGACAGTCTCTTTAGCAAATGGTGTTGGGAAAACTGCACAGCGACACACAGAAAAATGAACCTAGAGCACTTTCTTACACCATCCACAAAATAAAACTCACCATCCACAAAACTTACACCAAAAAACTTACACCATCCACAAAAATAAACTGAAAATGGATGAAAGACCTAAACTAAGACAGGGAGTCTTCAAAATCCTAGAGGAGAAAATAGGTAACAATCTCTTTGACCTCGGCCACAACAATTTCTTACTAGACACGTCTCCAGAGGCAAGGGAAACAAAAGAAAAAATGAACTACTGGGACCTCATCAAGATAAAAAGCTTTTGCATGGTGAAGGAAACAATCAGCCAAACTAAAAGACAACTGAGGGAATGGGAGAAGATATTTACAAATGACATATCAGATAAAGGGTCAGTATCCAAAATCTATAAATAACTTATCAAACTCAACATTCAAAAAGCAAATAATCCAGTGAAAAAACAGGCAAAAGATACAAATAGACACTTTTCCAAAGAAGACATGCAGATGGCTAACAGATACATGAAAAAATGCTCAACATCATTCAGAATCAAGGAAATACAAGTCAAAACCACAACGGGATACCACCTCACACCAATCAGAATGGCTAAAATTAATGACTCAAGTAGCAAAAGATGTTGGCGAGGATGTGGAGAAAGAGGAACCCCTTTGCACTGCTGGTGGGAATGCAAACTGGTGCAGCCAGTCTGGAAAACAGTATGGGGATTCCTCAAAAAATTAATAACAGAACTACCCTACAACCCAGCAATTGCATTACTAGGTATTTATCCAAAGGATACAGGTGTGCTATTTTGAAGGAGCACATGGACCCCAATATTTATAGCAACACTATTGACAATAGCCCAAGTATGGAAAGAGCCCAAATGTCCATGGACAGATGAATGGATAGAGAAGATGTGGTATACACACACACACACACACACACACACACACACACACACACACACAAATGGAGTATTATTCAGCAATCAAAAAGAATGAAATCTTGCCATTTGCAACAACGTGGATGGAACTAGAGGGTATTATGCTAAGCAAAATAAGTCAGTCAGAGAAAGACAAGTATCACACGACTTCACTCATGTGTGGAATTTAAGTTACGAAACAGATGAACATAAGACAAAGGAAGCAAAAATAATACAAAAACACGGAGGGGAACAAAACATAGGAGACACTTAAATATAGAGAACAAACTGAGGGTTGCTAGAGGGGTTGTGGGTAGGGAGATAAACTAAATGGGCAAGGGGCATTAGGGAGGACACTTGTTGGGATGAGCACTGGGTGTTATATGTAGGGGGTGAATCATTGGATTCTACTCCTGAAATCATCATTGCACTATATGCTAACGAACTTGGATATAACTTTAAAAAGTGATAAATAAATAAATAAATCCAACATGGTTTTACCAGCATTACCATCATTATGAAAATTTTAGAAAATCATCCCTCATTGTAAAACTTCATGTGTGGTCTTTTCCTCTCCAAGCTGGAATATCGATACAGTCACATTGGATACAAAATGAACTTATTAAAAAAAAAATACACACACACACACACACACACACACACACACACACACATTTCCTCCAAGGCTGCCTCAAGATTAGAAACAGTATTTTCATTGCCAGATGTTCTGGGTAAGCAAACTGGCCTATCAATGGACATCCATGTCATCTGCCTTTATTTATGTAGTTATGCCATCCTCCTCTGCACACGGCTAGCACTCTTTACTACTCCCAAAACAATTTTCTTATTTACAACATAACTTTTAAAAAAACAAAAAAAACATATCAACTTCTGGGAGCACAGTGCTTCCCTGTATAACAGAACAAAAAGGCAACACTGTGAGTCAGAAGCTGATCTGTACTATCTACCACTGTGGTTTCAGCTCCCCATAAATATCTGTTAATACAAACACAAGACTGACTGTATCTTCATGTTGACTACATTGTATATTATGCAACAGCTAATAGTGTCACTTGAAAGAGGAATTTTTCCAATGCCTCTTCTACTTTTCCTTTGAACATGATATTTAATCATTTAATTCCAGTCTGGTTTATTATCATCTCCAAAATTGATGTACTTTTTACCTGATGTTATGAGGAGTTTCAGTTTGATTATGCCACTGTAGTTTCATATACTATCCATTTTAAATTACTAAGTTTATTAATTTTATACTAAAAAGAATTATTTTGTCCATGTTTGGGGGAAAATACCAATTATTTTTAACAAAGACATTTAAAGGCAAGGGCTTCATTTATAAGTGATGTTAAACACTCTGATAAGTGGCTTTGTGTTAGTCCAATAAAATATACTGTATACGTGTTCACTATCACATTTCCTATATATAACTCATATTTTGGGAAATAAAATAAATTCATCCTCAGCAACTCTCCTTTGTCCATCCTGTACTTGGCTAGATCCACCTTACAGTTTTAATCCTGTAACTTTCCTTAATTCATAACTTTGGTTCCTAACCCTAGATTTGGGTCTTGCTAAACTAACCCCAACTTCTCTGACTCTGAAGTTCAGCACACTCTTTCTTACAATTTTGAAAGCAGTCCCTGTCCCCAGAGCTTCACAGAGAAGGTGAGAAGTCTAGCCACCACACAGGGGGAGGCATCACAACCCACTCCCCGTGAGCTCCTCCTACCAAGGAAAGAGTTTGGCTCATCTACATTCTCTGCTTTGCTGCACTATTTAAAGAGGTCCTTTTTTTATTTTAATATGCCTTAGACATATTAAGTCTAAGCCTGATGTAATGGCAGCATTTCAATTAGCAGGGTTAACTACTGTTTGCTACATCTTTGGGACACCTTTTCTGCATATGAATGCATTTGAATTACATCAGTGAAAAGCTCTTCCTCTATGCTAACCAAGCTATGTCCAAGTTCTTTTCCACCCTTCCCAGTTTGTGGGATCTGAAGACTTATAATAACTGAAAAAATTTACAGAATGCATAAAGGTTTAAAGAATCAAGTGAATTTCCATTCTCTTCAAAAAGGTGAATTATCTGTTAGCTTCTTGTGTCCTCCTTCATATTGATACATCTATGCTGTATCTGAAAAAACATCATAAACATTACCACTCACTATACTTTTTTCTCTTTAGACATTCCTCCTGTTTAACAGGAGGAAGTTGATATATTCACTCTTAAAGCCAACATCTTTTCCCCAGAAGTTGGACTTAATTTATTTAAAGGCCCAAGGGCAGAATAATCAATAGAAGGTTCAACTGAAAAATTGTCAAGAACGTGAGTCACACAATATTTCTATATTGGTCTACTTAATCATCTGTTTTGATTGAGTAGACCAATTAGTTGGTTGAAGAATTAATCAATTCACTGAAGTAAATTATTTTACCACATGAATGGACCAGGCAAGAAACTCATATGAGTGAAGTGACTCACTCCAATGAATGAACTGTAGAGAAAGAGGAAACTGGCAAATTAAAGAAGGAGGTTTCATACGAGGAGACAGCCACCATTCTAATCCTTTTGTGAAGTTGGAGACTAACTTTGCCATGAATTTAGATGTATCACAAGCTGAAAATCTTATTTTTAAGCAAAATCTCCAAATTTTAAAAGTTGTCAATGAATTTTTAATTTCTAAAACCATGGCACTGTCACCTAAATAAATGACTTATAGGGATTTGCCAATCAGTCCACCTGTTTTTGCATCTTTTTTAGAATCAGATGGATACAACTTAAGGAGCAACCAGAAGGGTCTTTGCCAGTGCACAATGTGAACTCATATATTTTCAACAATACCTACCTCTATGACTCACAGAAAATAAGTCATCATTGGGTCCATTCAATCTCTGGGGCCAATCATCCCTAGCATGGCCCTTTAATAATTATAACAAAAAAAAATCTCCCATCCAACCCTGATAAGCTCTAGAGCCCAATGGTGCAGCTGATCCTAGGGACCAGAATAATTAATAATCAGAGAAAGACTCTGGGAAGTGAAAGTCATGAGGATATAGTTAACCATCACACACATAACAAAAACTCCCTCTTACTCAATCTCATTCATTCTACAGATATGAACTAAATACTTTCTATAAATGAGATACTACACTAGGCATAAGGTTAGAACAATGAACAAAAGAGACAAAGTTCCCTGTTCTCAACAAGTTTGCATTCTAATAAGGGAGATAAATAATAGGAAATTACTTGAGCAACACTTAATGTGATGGTGCTATGAAGAAAAGAAGGTAAAAGGAGTGGCAAGAGAAAGAGTGGGGATGTGAGAAGGGCTGAATTTCACATAGGACGGTCAGAGGAGGCTCAGTGATGAGAGGACATATGCACAAGCACTTGAGGGACATGAGGGAGCAAATCATGTAGACATTGGCAGAAAGAGTTTCTAGCATGAGGAAAGAGCAAGGACCAAGGTCCTGAGGAAAGCCTATGTTTGGTGACTGAGGAACAGCACAGGAGGCCAATGTGACTAGAGTGGTAAGAAAAGGAGAAACTAGATAGAGATAGGATCAGAGAAGCAGCAGGGGCCAGATCACACAAAACCCCACCGGCCATCAAAAGGACTTTGGATTTTATTCTGATTGGCATAGGGAGTTGTTGGGAGGTTTTTAGCCAGAGGGTGACATAATCTGACATATCTGAATAGGATTACTCTGGCAGAAATGTAGGATATAAACTAAATGTGAGCAATATCAGAAGCAGAGACTAATTAGAAGGTATGATAAAAATCCAGTGGTGAGATGAAGGTGATTTGAGCCAGGGTGGTAGCAGTGGAGGTGGTGGTGAAAATGGTAGAAGTCTGAGTATATCTTCAAGGTAGAGTGGGCTAGATTTGCCAATGGATTAAATGTAGGGTATGAGAAAAAGAGAAACGTCAAGATGACTCCAAATGTTGGCTTATGTAATTGGCAGGCTAACGTTGCCATTTAAGTATTTGAGACGTCTGAAGGAAAAGTAGAATTGAGTGGAAGAAAAGAGTTCTGTTTGGATACATTAAATTTGAGACTATTAGACAGATGGAGATGTTCATGAGCAATTGCGTTTTGAATTTGCATTTCAGAGAGATTCAGGCTGAATATATAAATAGGCTGCTATCACCATATCCGTCATATTAGAAGCCCAAAGGATCAGATGAGATTACCTGAAGTTGAATGAAAAGAAAAGCAGTTCAAAGGATGGGCCCTTAGTTAAGCCAACATTAAGAAAAGGAAATGGATGGGAGGATGCGGAAGAAAACTAGCAAGAGAAAGTGATAATAAGCAAGCAGTGAGACAAAAGGAAAACAAAGTGGATTGGTGACCAGAAGCAACTAGAGAACATGAATGTTCAAGAACATGTTCAATCAACTGGATCAAATGCTGTTGAGAACTCAAATAAGAGAAGGATCACAAATAGGCCCTTGGATTTATCAATATCCCAGTTACCAGAGATTTTGAAGACAGCTGTTTGGGAAAGGGGTTGGAAACTAAAACCTGTTTGGCTTGTATTTAAATTTTTTTTAACGTTTATTTATATTTAAGACAGAGGGAGACAGAGCATGAACGGGGGAGGGGCAGAGAGAGAGAGCCACAGAATCGGAAGCAGGCTCCAGGCTCCGAGCCATCAGCCCAGAGCCCGACGCGGGGCTCCAATCCATAGACCGCGAGATCGTGACCTGAGTTGAAGTCGGACGCTTAACAGACTGAGCCACCCAGGTGCCCCATGTTTGGCTTGTATTTAAAAGAGAATAGAGGGGCAACTAGGTGGCTCAGTTGGTTGAGTCTCTGACTGAGGCTCAGGTCATGATGTCGTGGTTCGTGAATTCGAGTCCCGTGTCCAGCTCTGTGCTGACAGCTCAAAGTCTGGAGCCTGCTTCAGATTCTGTGTGTGAATGTCTCTCTCTCTCTGGTCCTCCCCGACTCGTGCTCTGTCTCTCTCTCTCTCTCTCTCTCAAGAATAAATAAACATTAAAAAGAAATTTTTAATAAAATTTTTTAAAAAATAATTGGGGCGCCTGGGTGGCGCAGTCGGTTAAGCGTCCGACTTCAGCCAGGTCACGATCTCGCGGTCTGTGAGTTCGAGCCCCGCGTCAGGCTCTGGGCTGATGGCTCAGAGCCTGGAGCCTGCTTCCGATTCTGTGTCTCCTTCTCTCTCCGCCCCTCCCCCATTCATGCTCTGTCTCTCTCTGTCTCAAAAATAAATAAATGTTAAAAAAAAAATTAAAAAAAATAATAATAATAAAAGGGAATAGAAAATTTAGGCAACACTTTAAGAACTAATTTCCACGTTTTTGTAATTACAGCTTCATTACCGCACAACTACCTTAAAATTTCTTGCATTCATTAAGTGTTCCAAAGCTCTGTCTGAGAAATGGTGTTTTGGGCATCATATTAACCATGGAGATCACACACACACACACACACACACACACACACACACACACAAACACACACACATCCCATCCATGCTTTTATGTAACTTAACTGGGTGAAACACACCTTCAGAATAACTATGGCCATTAATGCTGTGACTATTATGTATCCTTTAAGGACTGGAATTAAATTTAGTACCTCCTGTGACTGCATTAGCTGCAGGAGAGAGGGCAGTCCATAACTACCACTTACTCTAATGAAATTAACTATAACCTGATTTTTTACTAAAAGTAGCAGGAAATTGCTCTATAATCCAAATGTATCTTAGGTAACAGTGGGAGAAAATTGCTACGTGATGTTCTCCTTGGTAACTTGAAGCCAATGAAAGCTTATTATCCTCATAAAGTGTATAGAGTTAGTATAGAGTGTGAAGCAATGATACACTGACATACAGCTATTTTTCTCGTTAAGTCTTCAAAAGTTGAATTTCACTTATCAACGCTTAGAGTGCCATGGAGAGTAAAACAGGGATACCTGCAGATATAAAATGTGTTCTTTCATTAAGAACATGAAAGAAGTCATCATTGCTTCCTATTAAATAACCACATTCTTTGTGGCTAACAGAAAAGAACAGAGGGCTTCTTGTGTTGTCCCTGATAGCCTGAGTCCCTTCAAAGAGTTATTAGCTTAGTGGAGAAAGTCATCCATTAAACCCCTAAGAAGAGAGAATATTACAGAAATTGATGATTTCTATCATGAGTGCCTTCCTCTCTTTCTCCTGATTGCTCTATAAAACTGAACTTGAAGGTAAAGTCTTTAATCATAAAGGTACTTAAGACCCACCCCTCTATTGCTGCCACCTCCAAAAAGACATGTAAAGAAATGGCTTTGAGGGAACTTCAGATATATTTGCTAAATATCAAACCTTTCTAAAGGTAGAAAAGTACTAATTTTACACCAGGTGCAGCATTAGCTACTTTATGTTTGCAATTCCTTTATATTCCTTCCCAAATTTTATCAGTTAAATGATAGAGCCTATTTTAAAACCTTATTCTGAAAACAAGGAGGCTGAAGTTCAGAGGGGTTAAATGATAACCCAGTAACATACAGCTACTAAAATGGATGGGTAGGATTTTTAATATATAAATAGGGAAGCTTATGTGGCTACATCTTTGGATGTGGGAAAGGGTTTTTTAATTAAGCTAAGCGTAGCACTATGGAATTTTATATAATCATGGATCAGAGAAGATATACTTGCTCTAATAATCTGCCTTAAGTAAAAAGACATTATCAAAATACTAAATCATTCTACTCTGTTGAAACATGACCATATTTTCTTTCTCTCAATGTAGGTAAATAAAGATCTAGTATTAGGAACTGAGGAAGAACAACAAAAATCTTTCTAAAAAATGAAAAGGAATTTATTGAGTCAGCTGTTTTCATTAGTACTGTTTCATTTCAGTACTGTTTTCATTAGTACACCTCAAGATGAATATCCTGAGCCCATCTTTCTCCAGAAAGTTGATTCTTGACCATTTCATCCATGTGTGTGCTGCACTTTCCTGCACCTGACTCAGTACTCTGTTGCTTCCCACCTTCCAAGCACTCCACTCTGCCCTTTGCAACACCACTCCTATGTTCAACCTCTTCTCTGGTCCTTGACTGAAGCTCGACTCTCTCCTGACCATGTGGCTTCTTCCAAAGCTCTAATAAACAGTGAATCTTCATTCTGCGTACTACATACATTTCAGTGATCAGAAGGGGCATCAGTATCCTCCTCCCTTCCAACTGTTGCTCCACACCATTCTTCACACTCTTGTTCAAAATTCTGTCCCTCTGAGACTCATTCATTCAATCATTCCTTAACTCAATCAGAAAATACAGAACTCTTGTTGTATGCCAAGATATGTTTAAGCTCCAGGGATATTAAGGACATCATGTGACTTGATTACCTCCTTACCCACCTAGCTGCAGTCATCACACACTTCTAGTTCATTGTGCATCATTCAGAGAGGATTTTAACATCCATCACAGTCCTACTCTCCACCTCATATTTGCTTACAGGACAAGTGTTCTTGGTAAGTGAACTGGTAAAAGAAGTTAGGTGAAATGGCCTGAATTCCTTTCAATTGGACTTCTGGGTAAATAGACTAATTGTATTTTGTTAGAATGAACCTTTATATATACAGTGGCCTTATCAGAATTATTAAAGATTACTTACAGTAAGTAAATCTAAAATTAATTTATCTGTGAAGCACAGCTGTCTGGAGAATGTCGAGCAATTTGTATAACTATCAGCATCAGAAAATAATCAACATTATATATTTACTTCTCTTCTGGGTAATGTAATAACTCTCAAAAACTCACTTGGTGCCTTCATCTCTTACTCTGAAACAAAAAGCACACAGAAGAAAGGGCCAGGGTAACTATGCAGGTCACAGGCTGCCCTTATTTATTTGCCACATGATTGCCTATATTCTTGAAATATTTTACAAGAAGGACGCTAGTCTTATAACTGATACGTATGAATCTAATTTGACAATTGAATCCTGGTTTTAGCTAACGCTTCCTCCCCCATGATTCCACAACAACAACAACAACAACAACAACAACAACAAAGCCTTCCTTAAATTTATTAGTTACCACCTTGTTGCTAAATCCAGTGGGCATATGCAGTCATCTTATTTGGCCTTCTTAGTTTTGCTCACAATGAGGACCACACCCCTCTGTCTAAAACATACTCTTCGCTTGGCCTCTCTGCCACCAAATGTGAGAGGCTGAATTACTGCCTCTAGTACTTCACCCTAAATGCACAGGAGAAGGTCCCACAACAAACTTATCCAGCCCAAAATGCTGACCGTGCAAGGATAGAGAAACCCTGTTCTCTGCAATTGCATCCGAATTCTAGGCTCTGTGCCATTGACACCAGATTTGAATCTCTAGCCTTTATGTGAGTTCCTGATGCATATGACACATATATCAAATTTGACTTCTCCTTCTCGAGTGCTTCAAAGGTCCTTCAAATTCAGAGTATCCTAACACAAACTTGTGAATTTTCTTCCAGATTTGATTCTCTCACTTGATATTATATCTTATCAAATTCTACTCTTCCAGAAACTCAGGAGCCATCCCAAGTCTTCTCTTTCTTCCAACCTGTGCAGTCCATCACCATGAGCTAATGATTTTTGAACTTCTGATCATGTCTTTGGTTCATTTGTGTCTTGTGATCTCCACTAATAGCATCTTCCCTCCTCTTCCAAGATTTTGTCTAGCTCTCCCTTGGAATGCTATCATCCACTGTGCCAATTAACAATTAATTAATTCCTTTTCAAATTATTTACCATTTCCTTTATCAAACACAAATATAAACATAATACTCCCCTGCTTCAAAACAAAGAAAAAGAGCATTTAGTTCTTAAAGGCTAAAATCCTTAACATGAACTCTAGGTAAATTGTTCTTAAAATATATGGTCAAAACCAGGATACTTTTAAGAGGAGGACGTGTGTGTGCGTGCGTGCGTGTGTGTGTGTGTGTGTGTGTGTGTGTGTGTTTGGGGAAAGGAGGTACTAAAAATTATTCCCGGGAATAATTTTTAGTACCTCCTTTCCCCAAACACACACACAGACACACATACAAAAAGGACTGTCCCAGGCAAGTTGGATACCTTGTCAATTAGACATTCACTGCTCTGGGACCAACCTGGCTCTCAAAGTTCATCTCATATTGTCTTCTCTTCTCTTTTGTCTTACCACACAAGTTGTACTTTGTGTCACACTGCCTTCTACCACAGTGGTTTACCTGCTTTTCACTCTGAATAGAAAGTCCCCACCTGCACTCCTTTAAAACTGGTAAATCCCTCTCATTCTTCAGTTATAATATGAATTGTTTCCTCAGAAACATTTGTCCTGACTCTTCAAAAAATAAAAAATAAATAAATAAGCCTCCCTTTTATACACTCTCACGTCATCACGTATACTTTCTTCAAAGCACAAATACAGCCCTAACTGTGGATTTCATTTTGTTATTTGGAATTTTTGTTTGTTTGTCTGTATTGTTTGTTAGGAAATGCTTGGACTCTTACTTTCATGAGGTAAATCCCACAGATACTTGGTGATGGACTAGTTGCATTAGTTCATTAATTAACTAGGCCAAGGTCATATAATAAGAAACTCAGGTCTTATATTTCAAGAGATGTGTATTAAATACTACAATATATTGCTGCTTCTTACATTTACACAGATATAATAGACTTTTCAATAGAATATGTATTATCCTTTGAGCACATGTATCTGGGAGGTAGTGTTCTAGTAGGCCCTGACTTCTGTGCACATTTCAGGAATAACATAAAGGGGTGCCTGGGTGGCTCAGTCGGAGGAGTATCCAACTGTTGATCCACACTGAGCATGAATCCTGCTTAAGATTCTCTCTCTCTCCTTCCCTCCCTCTCCCCCTTTTCCCTGCTCGAGCACTCTCTCTTTCTCTCTAAAATAAAACAATCATGATAATAATAATAATAATAATAATAATAATAATAATAACAACATAAAGAAAAAGGTATGCCCCATTATATATTCTTAAGAAGAAACCTGTAGCCAGTAGGTAGTTTAGAGTATTTTCTAAGTTTTAAAGATTTCTAACTAATAGTAAAGAGAATAATCACCCCTTTACAAAACAAGAACATTTTCTAATGAAAATCACACCATGATAAAATCCAACAGAATTTTTAATTATCATCAAAATAGTGAAGAAACTTGCATGTAACCTACAAACACATAAGCTTTCATCTTAATGAAATCATCTGCAATTTGTTTTTAGAGTTTCTGATATTTCTGTGGGCTTTACATGCCAATTAACTAAAGTAGACCTTCTTCACTTAATATCTGTTCAGACACCACACACACATTTCTCTTCTATAATAGTGCAATTATTTTGGCATTCACCATGGCTCTAATGGAGAAAGAGCTTCCACAGGGGAATTTCTCCTTTGTCTGTAATAATGAGAAGCAGATTGTTGATCAAGTAACATAATTAAAGCTTTCATTAGGACAGCCCGATACAGGTTTGTTTTTCTTCCAATACCTAAGAATTAGATTCAATTCAAAACCATACCACTTTCACAATTCCTCACTGTAGCTTCTCACCTTGTATCACTGTTGTTTGGAAATACTGAGTAGAGAAATTCACTGTTTGTAAAAATATGTGTGAATTTCCTGATTTTTTTTTTAATTTTTTTCAACGTTTATTTATTTTTTTGGGACAGAGGGAGACAGAGCATGAACGGGGGAGGAGCAGAGAGAGAGGGAGACACAGAATCGGAAACAGGCTCCAGGCTCTGAGCCATCAGCCCAGAGCCTGACGCGGGGCTCGAACTCCCGGACCGCGAGATCGTGACCTGGCTGAAGTCCGACGCTTAACCGAATGCGCCACCCAGGCGCCCCTCCTGATTTTTTTAAACGTGGAAAATCTGTTCAATTTTATCTTCACTAAGAGTCCATTTTCAAGTAGAAGAGTGTGCTAGTCTGCAGTTATGTCTAAATAATTGTGCTCCAATCACTAAACATCGGTAGGTGGCCCATTTAGTATCAGCCGTACATTGTACAGCTGTCCAAAACTTTGAGTTAGTGACTAAAATGCAAAGGAAATACCAGTGAAAACAGACACTGACAGAGAGTGCCAAAAGCCTTCTCATTCCGTACTGTCCACGCAACTAGCATTTATTTCTAGTAAGCATTTTCCTTCATCTTTCAAAATGCCAAAAGTATGCCTTTTAATTTAGAGTAATTTAATTTAATTTCTAACATTTGAACACAAATGGCTTTAAAAGTAAAAAGGAACAAAGTAATTACATTTAATTTCATGGTTTTAGATTTCTAAAGCCATCATATTCTCTTATGTAATTCAAGACTTCCATTAAGGAAGGAGGGAAGAAAAATAATCTGCAAAACTTTCACCCTTCTTTTAGGACAAAAACAAAAAGAATTTATGTTGCCATTTCATTGAATATTTACTAGGAAATAGGTCTGTGGTGATTTTACATGGCCTAGAGTGTAGAAACTGCACAAAACAGAAGTGGGTCCTAATTGTGCTAGAGAAGAATGCCTCATGATTTCTTCCTTAATAACAGTTCAAGTTGAAAACCAATTTCAGAAAAAGGAATGGTCTATTTTTGGATGCTTCTTTACATCTCATGGAATATTGTACTAGATTCTGAACTTAAAAAGAAAAAGCCTAGAAGTAGACCACAAACCTTAAAAGAATATCTAATAACCTCTGTTCCTTGTATTCCATTCCCATAGGAAAACCCAAGAACACTTGAAGAGTCAATATAGCTTTCAAAAGAAACTCATTTATTAGTAGTAATGAGGCAGGCCTCCTCCTCAGCCTGGAATACACTTTCCTTAAGGGCTCTCTATTTTACCCTTGGAAATATTACTGATCATTTTTATGAACTGAAATTCATAGTCCCCAGGAAGCCTTCTCCCATCATTCCAGTTGGAATTAATCACTACTCTGCAAGTTCCATAGTAATTTTATACCTTACATGTATTTTTATAAAATTATACATATATAATTTGTATACACACATCTGAGTAAAGAGTAAATATAACATTACCTTTTATTTTATGGATGTATTTGATCTTGAAGTAACTTTTTAGGTGGGTTCCTTGGAAACATGATAAAGATAGAATGTCAGATTTGTCACCAGTTAATATTGGTTATGGCAGAAATATTTCCCTATTGATATAATATTTTATTACTTATTAAGTTTTAAATAAACTATAAATACTTAATGGGAAGTCATGGCTTTGGACTTCCTTGAGTGAGGTGATTCAACTGAACATATCCTTTGCACAGTGGCATACCTAGCATTTTTGACAACCACAGTGTATTATATTTCAAATATTTCCCTCTTTGAAGTGACAGTTCTTTTCACTAATAATCATGGGACAATAAGCAATAATATTTATATTTGCTTCTTAGTTTAAAAAGAATAAATATACATTTAAATTTAAAATACACTAGTCAAAATAAGTAAAATATTTTTTTATGAACGAAAATATGCACTCGCCAAACAAAAATGTTATCCTTTTACAGTTCCTACTCCGTTCGAATCTTCGAAATTCTTTTTTTTTTTTAATTTTTTTTTAACATTTATTTATTTTTGAGACAGAGAGAGACAGAGCATGAATGGGGGGAGGGCCAGAGAGAGAGGGAGACACAGAATCTGAAGCAGGCTCCAGGCTCTGAGCTGTCGGCACAGAGCCTGATGCGGGGCTCGAACTCACGGACCGTGAGATCGTGACCTGAGCAGTCGGACGCTCAACCGACTGAGCCACCCAGGCGCCCCAGAATCTTCGAAATTCTGAACACAGACGAAAAGTCCAAGTTACCATGTCAAATAACATAACTGAAGTAACTCAAGTTCTGTTTCTTCATCCTTATAATCTTTGTGCTATCATGGTTTATTTTCAATCTATTGTTTAAATACAGGAAAACTTATTATCACAGATTTTGGAACTTCAGCTGCACCAAAAAGCAAGCTTGAATGGTTTCAAATCATTGTGAACTTACTCTTGAAATAAATACACAGAGTTACCTCCATGTGTGTCAGAAGATGATGTATAATTAGAAGTCTCTCAAATTCATTTCCATATAGAAGATGAAGTTTACTAAGGTGTAAGTAGTAAGAATGTGTTAAGTTGAAGCTGATCTATATTCTTTAAAAATTTTTTAAGTTTATTTATTTTGAAAGAGAGAGCAAATGGGGTAGAGGCAGAGAGAGAGAGAGATGGGAGAGAGAGAATCCCAAGCAGGCTCTGCACTGTCAGCACAGAACCCAATGTGGGGCTTGAACTCACAAACTGTGAGATCATGACCTGAGCTGAAATCAAGAGTCAGATCTTTAATTGACTGAGCCACCCAGGTGCCCTGAAGTTGATCTATATTCCTAACAAACTTCCATTTCTACCCAAGATGATATAGCAGGTACTGGATTTACTTTCCTATCTAAAACAATTTTTTAAAATATACCAGAAAAAAAAATATATGCCGAAAGTTTCCAGACATAGGACATTAAGCAAAGAAGGATACTGGTATCCAGAGATGAGAAGTTAAAAATATTTGTTCTAAAACTGCCCTCGCTTGCCAGCTGGAAAGAAAGTTTCTAGAAACTTTCCAGAAAGCATAGAGCAAAAACTAAAACCACTTTTAAGGAAGTATAATTGATATGCTAAAAGAAGAGACAAAATGAAATCCCATAAACGCTCAAATAAATCTAAAGCAAAAGATAAGAACTAATTAAAATTAAGTAAAAAAAATGAAGTCAAAACCACTAGAGAAAATTGCCTCTGGGCAGCCCAACCAAGAAATAGAGAAGATGCCAAGAAGATACCAAGAATAAAGGGAGATTTACATATAAGAAATTAAAAAATAGTCATCACCATTGATTCCATGAATATTAAAAGATAAGGAAGTACTACTATGAACAATTCTATGCCCACAAATTTGATAACTTGGATGAATTGTGGCAATTTCTTGAAAAATACACACTACCAAAACACAGGGAGAAATAAGTTATCTGGATAGCTTGTATCAAAGAAACTAAATAAAAAATTAAAGGCTTCGGGGCGCCTGGGTGGCGCAGTCGGTTAAGCGTCCGACTTCAGCCAGGTCACGATCTCGCGGTCCGTGAGTTCGAGCCCCGCATCGGGCTCTGGGCTAATGGCTCAGAGCCTGGAGCCTGTTTCCGATTCTGTGTCTCCCTCTCTCTCTGCCCCTCCCCCGTTCATGCTCTGTCTCTCTCTGTCCCAAAAATAAATAAACGTTGAAAAAAAAATTAAAAAAATAAAATAAAATAAAAAAATTAAAAGCTTCTCAAAAGACAGAAAAGCTACCTGTATTGAAAAACACTATTCTTATTCTCAGATAACATGATATTGTATGTAGAAAACCCTAAGGAAACCAATAAGAAGCAAGGTTGCAGGACATAACATCAATATACAAAAACTGATCATTTCTCTGCACTAGCCATGAATAATCCAAAAATGAAATTTAAAAATATAAATTCTATTTATAATAGCATCAAAAAATAAATGTGGGGGAATAAATTTAACATAAGATATATGACCTGTGCACCAAAAATTATTAAACATCTTTGAAAAAAGCTAGGGTATTTGGGAAGTGATTAGATCACGAGGGTGGAGCCATCATGAATGGAATTTATACCTTACAAAAAAGAACCCAGAAAGCTCTCTTGCTCCTTCTGTCTCTATCTCATACCACCACTAACACCTGATATTACAAACCAGGAAAACTGGATATTTTCTTTTTTTTCAGACTGAAAAATAATAGAAAAACCTGAATCACTTCAAAATCATTAATTAAATCTATAGTTTATAAAAAGTATCCATAAAATATTCTTGCTCAGGTTTTACAGAGGAGTTCTACCAAAAATCAAGGAACAGGTGAGTGTAATCTTACATAAACTCTTTGTTATTAAAGAATTTTGAATTTTTTCATTTTTCAACTCATTTAATAAATCTAGTATAACTTTGATATTCAAACCAGGCAAAGGTAGAAAAGCGTGTTGCTTTGTGGCCAAACTACAGATGCAGGATGAACCCCTACTCAAAATTGTTTCTTTTTTTTTTAACGTTTTATTTATTTTTGAGACAGAGAGAGACAGAGCATGAACGGGGGAGGGGCAGAGAGAGGGGGAGACACAGAATGGAAGCAGGCTCCAGGCTCTGAGCCATCAGCCCAGAGCCCGACGCGGGGCTCGAACTCAGGGACCGCGAGATCGTGACCTGAGCTGAAGTCGGACGCTCAACCGACTGAGCCACCCAGGCGCCCCTCAAAATTGTTTCAAATATGAATATAGATGATACCCCACATACACCAACAATGTATGAAAAGAAGATTTATTATTCACCTATGAAGCTTTTGAGGGAGGGCAAGACGGGCTTCCCCAGCTGGTCCAAAAGTGGCTTGAAGAAGCTAGGAAAAGAGACCAGCTTGGGGTTGATGTGGTTCCAGAGGGAGAGTTCTAATGCAGAGGCAAAGGCTTTGTGGTTTGAATCTCCTACCTGGTCCAAAGGAAGGCGCACTCAGGCTTTCATATCAGATTGCCCATATGTAGAGCAGAAAGGGAGGAAGAAAAGGTGAGACTTAAATGCTATCACAAGTCAAACAACAAACAGCGAAAGATGGATTCAAATTTCTATTATAATTCACTCCCGATTGATATCTGAAACTTGGCATCATTAGTCTTTGCTGCTCAACCAAACTTTAGTGAGAGGTCATGCTATTTCTGCAGGTGATTTCAAAGCATACATATTAAAAAACCTAAGCTAAAATTTAACAACAATGCTTATAAAAAGACAATTTATCATGACCAAATGGGTTTATTCCAGGAACTGAATTCAAAGTTGGTCTGACAAAAATTAATATAATTTATTGTTTTAGCCAATAAAAGAAGAAAAACAAATAATTATTCAAAGAGCTACTAAAAAAGCCTTTGATAAAATTCAACATCCATTCAAGCTATAATCTCCTACTGATTTATAAGTAGAGGGAATTTTCTTAGTATGTTAAACAATATGTAGAAAAAACCCTTAAAAATACCTACTGAATGGAAAATTATTCAAAGCATTTGCCTTAAAATCAGAAACAAAATAAAACAAGAGTACACATTATTACCACCTCTATTAAATATTGTGCTAGTTTTTATCTCACATAAAAGACAGAAAAATTGAAAAGAAAAACTGATGGTATCCACAGATAAGATTCTTGTGTATTAGAAAAAAAGAGAAGGTGCTTGGCTGGCTCACTTGGAAAAGCATATGCCTCTTGATTTCAGGGTCATGAGTTCAAGCCCCATGTTGAATGTAGAGATTACTAAAACAATAAATAAACTTTAAAAAGAAAGGCCAGAAAGTAGTACAGAATAATAGTAGTTTTAAAAAAATAAAAATTAAAAAAAAATTAAAAAATACCTTACAGAAATATTATGAAGATTAATAATGAGCTCAGCAAGGTAAATATAAAATCAGTTTTATTATCAGACATCAGTAATAAGAAGAATATGATAATAAACAGTCACTTATAGTAACTCAAAAAACATAAGTAACCAAAGAATAAATCTAACAAATGTACAGGATTTTTAAAAAGAAAATTATAAAATTGATTAAAAGACATTAATAGAAGACCTAACCAATTGAAGAGACATATCATGTGTGAATTAACAGAAGACAACATTATAAAGTTGTCGATTCTCCCCAGCTGTATTTTGAGGTCTAAATTAATTCCTGTCAAATCCCAATAGAATTTAAAAAAAATTTTTTTTTTCAACGTTTATTTATTTTTGGGACAGAGAGAGACAGAGCATGAATGGGGGAGGGGCAGAGAGAGGGAGACACAGAATCGGAAACAGGCTCCAGGCTCTGAGCCATCAGCCCAGAGCCTGACGCGGGGCTCGAACTCCAGGACCGCGAGATCGTGACCTGGCTGAAGTCGGACGCTTAACCAACTGCGCCACCCAGGCGCCCCCCCAATAGAATTTTTAATGGAATTTGACAAGCTCATTCTAAATTTTATTTGTAGTTGCAAACACAGAATAATCATGAAACCAGTGAAGAAGGGGAAAGGGGGCCAACACACCTGCTCCATATCAAGGCTCATTCAAAGCTATAATAGTTAAGACAGCGTGGTATTAGAATGAAGAAACATCTGACAGGTCATTGAGAAAAACAGCCACAAAACCCAAAATTGCCTCATGTTGTTTGACACTTGATATATAATACATACAGCCTTGCCTTTCAGTTAGGCAATGAAGAGGGCTGGAACAACTGATTATCCATATGGGGCATAAAAAGAAATTAATCCATACCTCGCACTATACAAAATCAATTCCACATAAATTACAAATAAAACTTAAAAATTTTATAACTAAGTATGAGAGATATCCTTACAATCTTGGAGATTCCAGTGTTTATTAAACAAAAGCTAACCTTAAATACCTTTACACCACATACCCATTAGTCACTGGAGGTAGACCACAGGTAGGATTATTTTGAGATTTTAATACTCTCAGTATGGCCTCACTATTTGACATTTCTGCAGCATAATCTAGGACTGGACCTGTGCCATTCATCGGTTGCTTATATCTGCTTCTTCCTCTTTTAGACCTACCCTAGAATTGCCACATTGCCATACGGGTCCATTTGGGTCTTGGTGGGAGTCAAAATTTGGAACCTGACTGGTGGAAATGTTGATTTTGAATTTTGGCAGGCTTTAATATCAATTTCAGTAACTGATGTTACTTGTTACTTCTGGTCATCCCCAACAAGCCTCCACCTCCTCCCCACCCCTCACTCCCTACCCCCCACCCCCAGAGAGCAGCCCTCTGCAGTCAGGGTTTACCTTGCCTCTTCCTTTCTTCTTTCATTCTCTGCAGGTTGGGAAGTAAAATGAGACCATTTGCTAAATGTAGTGGTAACTAAACAAAGATTTATTTTTCTTGGGATGAATTTAATTCTCTGGGAGGCTTTTAAAATAAGATCTATTCTTATCTAGGAGGTGGCATCCTATAAATCTGTATTTATGGATGGCAATTTAATGCTAACAAGGTATATTAAATTACAAACCATAAGTTTAGGTCCTAGATGAATTTAGATTTTTAATACTTTCAAACATATGAATTCAGTAACATAAAAATTCAGGAATCAGGCCTGGGAACAGGGTGGGGGATAACCGACTCTCTCAAGAGTTTCACAATAACCCTGTGACAAATCCAAAAAAAAAAAAAAACTAGATTGTCTTACTTTCAAGCCACAGAGCCCAAAATGCCAGTGCCAATTTCAAAATCCCTAGGTGTCAATACTATAAAGTCTCAATTCGTTTGTTGTTTGCATTTGCATAAAGATCTCATGCCTGGATCCATGCGATGTTTCCTAGAAAAATGGCAAGGACTGAAGAAAGAAAAGAAAAAGATGAAAAGGTACCATTCTACCTTAACTGGAAACCATTTTTGTGATTAAAAAACAAATTAATAGCTTATCCTTCAGTCCAAAGCATCTAAAAGCAGATAAATTCTTCAATTAGTAAAATCAATCAACGGGATGACTTTTGGTCACTGTTGAGCAGACTTGCTCTCATCCAGGGACAGGGATGGGAAATGTGTTGCATCCCATTAACAACTCAGGGAACCAACTCATTGCTCACAAAGAGGATTAATTTAGTAAAACAAAGAAGTGGGAGATATTTGTTCTGCCTGCTCCACAATACACCATCTCAATTGTTCTCCTCTAGAGAAAAAATGATGAATGCTTAGAGTTCTGAATCAACTGTTCTCTTACCCATTGTTAAATGCATTAATCTCATTTGAATACACTGGCATTATTTAACCTGGTACAAAGAAATTACACACTGCTAGTTTTCTTACTGCTGGATTTTAAAGGTCTGAGTAGCACTTGCTTTCTAATCTGGTTAAATATAAACACAAGACACTATTGTTTTAAGAGAATTGTTTTTATATCAATTTTAGTCCCTTACACTGACATTTGGTGAGACAAATATTGCTCATGGTGTTTACATTTCACCATCCTGACCATTTTTTCATCTCCTTTCCTAAACTACTAACCTGTTCTGAGATCCTTCCATGACTAAAGCCAGACATCAGAGATTATTACATTGTGTCTACACAGCAGTTCACAGTCATATGTCATCTGAAGCATCCATCCTTTTTCCTGGTGGGGGCAAGGTGAACTTCTAGGTGAATGTTTCTGTATCTTCCATGTTGCCTAGGGCAATTTTATATATTCAGCAGACACTCAATGTTTGTATTTAAGAAAAGAAAATGTTTATTTCTCCCTGTTTCATTACAAATTAGTAAATTTAAAAAATGAATCTGAAGACCAAATTACTTAAAAATTATTCTTCCTTGGGGCACCTGGGTGGTTCAGTTCGTTAAGGGTCTGACTCTTGATTTTGGCTCAGGTCATGATCTCACGGGTCATGAGATGGAGCCTTGCATTGAGCTCTGCACTGACAGTGGGGGAGCCTACTTGGGATTCTCTCTTTCTCCCTCTCTCTCTCTCAAAATAAATAAACATTAAAAAAATTATTCTTCCTATATGACTTCATGTTTATCCTCACAAAAGTGACAAGGGCTGAACACTTGTTTTCATTTTTGATGTTTTGGACACAAGCCAAAGAAGCCTGGTAGTTAAATAGCCTTAAACTTAGGGCACATAGTTTCATAGTTTAGGTGCTCCCAGGAAAAGACCCTAAGACAAGAATTTGAGTGCAAATAGTTCATTTAGGAGGTGATATGAGAAAAAGCCAGTAGGGAAGTGGGAAAGGAAGGGAGCCAACAGAGTTGGCTCATTATTGAATAGGTTATCAATGTACTTAACTGGAACTTAACCATACTGGGCAACTCTAAGAGACAACGTGCAATATGTGCAGACTTATCCTACCTACAGAGTGAGGGAGCAGGGGTATTCACACAACAGCTCCCACTGGTCTTGAGTGAAAGTTGCTGGGGCAGGAGGAGATGTTGATTACTCACACTTCCATCTTGCCTTAGACATGGAGGAAGCAGGATCCTGTGGCAGAGAAAGCCCTCAGGCCCTAATTTTTTTTAAAAGCAAGTGCTGGTCTTTAGAAGTTGGTCCTAAATACAGATAAGGGATATCAATGGGGCATCAAGGGTCTGCTAAATACAGAAGGCCAGTCTACATAATTTGGACTCTAAAAATAGCCTGGCCATCTCCACTGCTTCCTTCCCTGTATCTATAGTGCTGTATTGCTGTGGAAAGACCTGAACTTAATATTTCACTGAGGAAACCATAATGCAAAATTAAGGTATAAAAGGTATCATAGAAAGCAGAAAATAGGATGAAATGATTTTGCCAAATATAATAGAACCCTAATGAAAAAAATCCCAGGAGGCAGAATAAAAATAAATATTTTGAGCAAATTCATTAAGTGCTCTAAGATAAAATACAAGAGATATCTTTTTTCCCTATAAATCAAATCAAAGCTAAGTTTCAGGCCCTACTCAAAAGTTAATGTTAAGTTCAAAGTTACTCACTTTTCCAAGCTTACTCTCTCATTCATAGGTTTTACCAAGACCTCAGGGCTCGTGCAATGTAACAAAAATGTAGGAGATACTTGATTATAATCCCATTTTGTCTTAACAGAAAACTGATCTTTGTCCAAGAAATTCTGGTCCATTTGAAGGCACCTGCCTGGAATCATCTATTCCTTCTTTCCCAAACTTTGCCACAGACACCTTTTCTAGAAGTCTCAAATCCTAGGCAAAGTTGTTAGTCCACAGCCATTCAAGTCACCCTTGTTTAAAGATCTAGGGTACTTAGCTCTAAAGTTTGCGGCTCTCAACCACTCTTGGCACGCCCCATTCTCTCAGCCACTGGAATTTCTCTTGCTCTGCAGTCAGACCAGTCCCTATTCCCCTGAAAGCACTCAACTTACCCCCAACTTTTTCCAACGATCCAATCTCTGTTGGTTCAGACCAAATGTTCTCAAACCTCAAGAAGTGTGTTAAAACACAGATTCTTCAATTGTTTGAGAAGCAGGTGTTCTACAGAACATACTTTGCAAGAATAGTCTGTAAAAATGCTGTTTAGGTTGTCTCCAAAGTGTGGCAATTTCTTTTTTTCCCCTGGAAACACTAAAAACTGCTAGCTACCCTTGTACCAAGCAAGCCCAGAAATCAAGAAGTCTACATGCGGGCTGACTTTTCTGTGAGGAAGAGAGAGTAACAGTTCTTTAGAAGACAAGGTGCCCATTCATTTCTCAAGAGCTCATTTTATACATTTTTATTTTTATACATTTATTGTCATTTTACCAACTAATTGGAAGAGGAGGTGGGAAAAGCTTGTAAGAATAGTTTTGCTCAGTTCATTTTCTTTTCACAGTTAATATCAATTTAACTTACATAACTTTTATGAGTTTGCAAAATTTAAGGAAGACATCTGCTTTCACAGAACCTGAGACGTAAACATTTGATATTCAGGCAACATTTAATTACTAAGGCAAATGTGGGAGAATATTAGTGAGGATAATAAAAACAAATAGTCAGTAATGCAGAATTCATTGTATTTTATTTGAAATGTGTTCCATGCATGT
Source organism: Felis catus (assembly GCF_018350175.1). Lineage (NCBI taxonomy): Eukaryota > Metazoa > Chordata > Mammalia > Carnivora > Felidae > Felis > Felis catus. The sequence goes on from NC_058376.1 coordinate 138,958,911, forward strand.
TCTGTAGCAGATTTATTTTCCTAAACCTGTTAAATTTCAGCAAGTATTAAACCTGATTTACATTCCACAAGCATGACTCCCCTGGATGATTATGGAAATTGTGCCTGGAGGATACTGAGGAGTGGAGACTGTGAGCAAATAGTGACACTTCTGCCCATGAATAACCCAGCAGTGGTTGGTTACACAGCTGGCACTGAGAGAACTGTGTTTAAAGGAATGAATGGACACAAGAAGAAATCACAAAGGGGTTCATCATACCCTTCCCCACAGATCAGCTAGGACAGCATTTTTCAAACTTTAACCATCTCAGAACCGCCTGGAGGACTTGTTAAAATAGATTCCTGGGCCCCCTCTCCTGGAGTCTCTGATTGAGCAGGTCTGGGTGGAGCCCAGGAGTTGGCCTTTGTAACAAGGTCCCGGTTGCTGCTGTTGCTGCTGTCCCAGCAAACCACTCTATGTTCACATAGTGAACAACCACTACTCTAGGTCTAGTTTTATATCACAAGTCTGATTTCCCAGCACCTATATACCTAGCTAGCTGGCTGGCTGGCTGGATAGATAGATAAATAAGATAGATAAATAGATAGATAGATAGATAGATAGATAGATAGATAGATAGATAGATAGGTAGATAGATAGAGATAGAAGATAGAGAGAGAGAGAAATATTCCTCTTCTTCTTTTCTACAACTAAAGCATGAGAAAGCAGCTGAGAAACTGCCCAGCCCAGCACATGGCTCATGGGACCATCCTCAGTTTTGGACTGGAGTAAGCTGGACAGGCTAGTGCCAGATCTGGGTTTCCTGGGATCTGAGCTCCATTGGGAAATCCTACTAGCTGTCTCCTTGACAGTTTCACTTATATGCTCGCAGGTACCAATGTCAACAAATGACATTCACTGACATGCACAAGCCAAATGATATGATGGTTGTCCTTGACACCTCCTTCTCCCTTGTAACTCCTCCAACTTCATCTTGGCCCTTGAGGGAAAAGGAGCCTCAATGATTGAATGGTAGAGCACACCATCAATCTAAGTAGACTATAACTTGAGTGAGAACAAAGACTTATTTTCGTTAAGACCCAAGGTGAGAGTTTTGTTTTGTTTTGTTTTGTTTTGTTTTTTAACTCACTAACATGAATATTCCCACTTGCCCAACCTATAACCTAGGGGAGGTTACAAATTTACTGCCCCAATCTCTCAACCATGGCTTACTCTGCAAATGAAAATATAGGGTAATTATGAATTACACCAGATTCTATCCTCTCCCTCTAATATATATGTGTGTGGGTATGTATATATTCTCCACGTTTACCTAGTTATTTCCAATTACAAAAGTAATATATGTTCATTGAAAAAAACTGAAAATACAGAATGGTCAAAGTCAGGAGGAGGACTGGGAGAGAAAAGGTAGGATGAGACCAAGAAAAGTGAGTGCAGGGGGAGATTCCTCAGGGCTCTTGAGAAGTGAGTAGCAAAAATGCCATCATGTCTTCCTGACATGCATTGACTCATACATGAAGTCATGTTGATTTATTAGCACATACTATGAGCCAAGCATTGGTTGAGGTGTTGGAAAGAGGTCAATTAAAAAATATATAGAAATATATACATATATAAATATATATGTGTATATATATGTGTGTATATATATGTGTGTGTGTGTGTATATATATGTACATATATATATGTACGTATATATAAGTTTACATACTTACAGAGCATACACTTGAAGTTAGCTGGTAAGACCTCAGAACTGCATGGGGGTGCTTTTATAAGCTCATAGCCCTTACAAAGATTCTCATCCCTGAGCTTAGCTGGAGTTCTGACTTCAGAAAAACTAAGTAGGCTTGGATAATATGGGTATCACTGGTGAATCAGATAAATTTAAAATGAGAGAGCAATTCTGTAATCACTGCATAATCTTGCAGTATGCCTGTGCCTAATCTATAAAATTAAAATAAAATTACTCCCACACTAAAACCTGCACATGGATGTTTACAGCTTTATTCATAATTGGCCAAACTTGGAAGCAACTAAAATGTCCTTCAGTGGGTGAATGAATAAAGTGCGGTGTATCCACGCAATGAAATATTATTCAGCACTTAAAAAGAAAAAGAGTTATCAAGCCATGAAAAGACATGAAGGAAACTTACATCACATTACTAAGAGAAAGAAGCTAATCTGAAAGGGCTACATACTATATGATCCCAACTCTATGATATTCTAGAAAAGACAAAACTATGGGAACAGTAAAAGATCAGTGGTTCCTGGGTGGCAGGGCAAGATGAATTGGCAGAGCGCTGAGGATTTTTACGGCAGTAAAAATATTCTGTGGGAGATCATAATATATAACGAGGGATACATGTCACTATATATTTGTTCAAACCTTTAGAATGTAGAACAAGAGTGAACCTAATGTAAACCTTGAACTGTGACTACGGTGAGTCACTGCAGATTCCAGAATTGTAACAAATGTACCACTCTGGTGGGGGATATGGATAATGGAGGAAGCTGTGCATGTGTGGGAGCAGGGAGTATATGGAAAATCTCTGTACCTTCCTCTTGATTTTGATATGAACCTAAAACTGCTCTAAAAATATAGTCTTAATAAAAAAAGAATAAAGGAAGGTGCAGAACACTGTACACAGCATGCTCATATTGTATAATTAAACAAAGCAACTAAAATAAAATAATAAAATAAAAAGACATTGAATTTCCCCCCATCCAGGCAACAAAGCTTCTTGCAGTCAGGTTTAATTAGAAAAACTGAGTAATATAACATTTCTACACAGCTAAATTTGTAGAGTAAGAATCATGCTAAGTAAAAAGAGAAAGATGTAACAGACTTACATCTCCTTTTTTATGGATTCAGTCCTTACTACCAAACCCTTTGTTCAACCTTCCTCGCTTATGACTGGAGTTATTCTATTACTCTCTCTCTCTCTCTCTCTCTCTCTCTCTCTCTCTCTCTCTCTGTGTGTGTGTGTGTGTGTGTGTGTGTGTGTGTGGTATGTTTTAAGAAAACCAAGGGAGCTATATTATCTGAATGCATGTTTGCATTTTCATGCATTTCAAACGTCTTCATGTTTGAAAATGTCTGCCTATTTCCTTTACATAAGAATATCAGCTTGGCTGAGTATGATATTCCTGGGTTAGTCTTTTCCTCATCACTCTGTAATCCGACAGTTACATTGTGGCCACCTCTCAAAAGCAATTCTCTGAAAATAGTGCATACCTTTGGGAGTAGCAAGGAGATGGGGAATGTACACAATATTACTGTGTCTCATTCTAAATTCACACTTAAGGGAAACAAAATCTTTTTAAATGATAATTGGATGGAAGGACTAAATCCCTGATATCTGTGAGAGAAAGAACAAAAGGAAAAGGGAGTATTTGGACTTGACACAGGAAATACTCACTAGTGGGTTGTGCTATAACATATGCTTTTCATAACTGCATTTGAGAATTTGTCTCTGTGTAACAATTAACAGAAAGAACAGTTTTTAGCATTTATTAAAAGGAAACTTATGAGGTGCTTGAGTGGCTCAGTCACGTAAGTGACTCTTGATTTTGGTTCAGGTCATGGTCTCACAGTTTGTGGGTTCAAGTCCCACACGGGGCCCTGCTGTAACAGTGTGGAGCCCTCATGGGATTCTCTCCCTCTCTCTCTGCACCCCCCCATGTGTGTGTACACATACACTCTTTCAAAATAAATAAATACATTTAAAGAAAAAGAAAAGTTACGTACCCTTGTTCAAGACTCATTTTTCTTGCAGAACTATGGACTAAAGTCAACAGAGTATTCTGTATTCTGGGACTTTACACATAGGAAAATTACAATACTTTCAGAGTAGGGCATTAATGAATATCTGGTGATTGGATAAGCCTCAGGTGTGTATAGTATTCAAGAGTTATCCATTTTATTAGCTGTTCATGGACTGAGAAATCCCCAAATCTAGGTCTGGACACCTTAGCGTTGTGTCTAAAGATCTAATTGACAATAAGGCTCCTAGGGCCATATATTTAAGAATCACATTCATCTGGAGGTAATGCCTTTCAAAGTCTGTGCTCATTTGGAAGATTACTAGGCACCAGTGACATCCTGGGGATGATAGATTTTTTAAAGTCTTTAAGAATCATCTAGACAAGGGGCGCCTGGGTGGCTCAGTCAGTTGAGCGACCGACTTCGGTTCAAGTCATCACCTCGCAGTTCGTGAATTCGAGCCCTGGTCAGGCTCTGTGCTGACAGCTCAGAACCTGGAGCCTCCTTCCGATTCTGTGTCTCCCTCTCTCACTGCCCCTCCCCCACTCTCTCTCCTTCAAAAATAAACATTAAAAATTTTTTTTTTAATTAAAAAAAATCATATAGATGAGGTATGTATTTCATTGTGGAGCAACATGTAAAAGAAGTTCTATCTTAATTAATTAAATTTTTTAATGTTTATTTATTTTTGACAGAGAGAGAGACAGAGCACGAGCGGGGAAGGGGCAGAGAGAGAGGGAGACAAAGAATCCAGAGCAGGCTCCCGCCTCCAAGCTGTCAGCACGGAGCCCAACGCGGGGCTCGAACTCAAGAACCATGAGATCATGACCTGAGCTGAGCCAAAGTTGAACGCTTAACCGCCTGAGACACCCAGGCACCCCAGTTTTGTCTTAATTAATTTTAAATTGCGGTTAACTTTTGAACTACTGTGTTATAATATAGTAATTCTGTACTGACTGCTGAAAGCCATATTCTACGGATCTAAGTGATGGAGGAAAATGTGTAGACTGAAAGATCTGGATCTTTATGTTATTCCTGCAAATAAATAACTTGTATTGTATTCATTTTAAAAGGCAAGAGAGGCCTACCACTTGCCTTTGTTATTTTTTTTCTTGATGCCTACTGCCTCTTTATGAAATGTTTGATGGATTGATACAGTGACTCATATCCAGCTTTGATTTTTTTTTTCACCAATTCCATTTAGGGTTGATCTGTCAGGCTTGGGAAAATACTTTTTGAAAATCCATGAAGAATGTTCAACTTTTTCCCCGGCTAACAATTCTTTATGTTTATTAATCACTGTCTGAAAAAGAACACATATTGTTAGCAGTGGGTATTGCACAGTGATCTCGACTTTGGCTTTTTAAATATGCTGCCGAAGGTCCCAGGGGACAAAAGAGACGATAATAAACAGGTAGCAGGCATTTCAGCAGTTATTGGATTGAACTGCTTTTTTCAAAAGAGACCATGAAGTTCATTGTCATTGCTGCAAACACTGAAGGCTGCATAATCTGACGTCAGCACCAGCTGTGCTGTTACCCAGTGCATTCATCGGATGTGTCTAGGCAGGAAAACGTGTCTTGTGCTTCCTGGATGGAAACACTGCTGGGTTTTGTTTGCTACATCTATAAATAGTTGCTATTTTTCTGTTGAATACATTAGCGGTACTCAGTCAATATAAACTTAACATTTATGGGAGGGCAAACATCCTAGTTCCAAGTAAGCACAACTTAGGCACAGAGTTTGTACACAGTTTGAGTATGAATGTGGGAAAACTGACTGAAGGACACTGTGAGTCTTTTTTTTAAGTGATAGAAATTTCTTGCTAGCACCTCATGACACTCTGCAGAAGATGTGACCCACAGCACCCCAACATCCTCTACAAACATTTCTAAAAGTTGGAGAGAGAGCCTCACATCCATGGTCTGCCCAAGGAACATTGATGTTGGAATCCCCAACTTCGCTCCCCACACAGACAATGCATCCATCAGGGGAACAAAATTGACTCCACTAGAAAGAAATTCAACAAGGGTGCTTACAAAATTTGGGGAGAGCGATAAGAGCAGAGCATACCTCACAGCAAGAATTTCAAACAGAAAGCTTAGAAGGGCAGTAATAATGCTAATTTCCAACTTCCAAAGCCCAGAACATTATTTGCATCTACTTTATTTATTTGACAAAAGTTACCATTTAAAAGGCTTCTGCTCTGTAGACCATCACTGCTTTCTGAGGAATTCTTCCTGATGATTCTTTGGAGGTAATTTCTTTCTTGCTACTGAATATCCATCACCTGTAACCGTCCCATTGTAATGCACTTGTTTGTGTTTATGTCACTTTCCCCTATTCATATTCGTGAGGACAGGATCTACAGCCTCACATACCTGTTGGAAAATACTATTGCTAATAGAAATAATAGCTACTACTTATTAAACCCCCATCACTTACTTATCAAGGATTTACTCAGTTTCATTGAATTCTATGAAAACCCTATGAAAAAAAAATAATGCCATTTAAAACTAGGAAACAGACCCTCACAGTCAGACTCGGTAATGTAGTAGAGCTAAGATTTAACTCTGGTTCCTCAAGCCCCAAACCCAGGCTGTTCCCATGGTGCTTCACCACTGTGATGTCAGAGAATTATAGAGCCAAAGGGTGACCCACATGTTATCATGAATATCTCTGGAAATGGGGATCATCTCTCAAACAGCCCATATGATTATGGGAAACTATTTTTTAGAAAGTAGTTCCTTACAATGAACTTTACAGGGTATGATATTCTCCATTTGGGTGAGCTTCAATATGACCATAGAATATAGAAACTCTGAAGGAGTAAAACTGTCCTTAGCTAAGGTTTTTGGAGAGCCCAGCCTGTCCACTGCACTATTTTCAGGGGGCAGCACTTACATGGATCACCATGTGAATGGTACCCCTGGAGTTGTGCAGGGTGATGGCTCTGACTTACGCCAGAAATGAGAACTTCCTAGGGGCTTCACAAACATTGACTGCTGACGATGATGTGTTAGTACCAAAGAGGAAAAGAGAAACTTGAAACAAGTTCATTTAATAGTCTGTGAGTCTACCGTGTGAAATGAAGACAGTAAGTGTATCTACTTTGAGGGTGATTGTGGGGATTAAGTGAGTTAATAATACATGTAAACACCTAGAAAAATGCCTGTCACACAATAAGCACCCAGTAAGTACTAGTTAATTCATTAATAATATTTATGTGATTGGGGCATCTGGGTGGATCAGTCGGTTGATCAGCCAACGCTTGATTTCAGCTCAGGTCATGACCTCACAGTTCGTGAGTTCCAGTCCCGCATCAGGCTCTGCACTGACAGTGCAGAGCCTGCATCACATCCTCTGTCTCCCACTCTCTGTCTCTCCCTGACTTGTGATTGCTTTCTCTCTCTCAAAAATAAATAAATATTTTAAAAAATTTAAATAATATTTATATGATTATTTGTAGAAGATACAATGGAAACTAAAACATCATCTCTACCTTCCAACAATTTTACACTTCAGTATTTTCCCTTAACATTGCTGCCTCTGTAAGGAATGAATCTCCCTCACTCTCCCCTTCTGAAAGGCCAGTGAAACTCGAGTTCTTCATCCAGAGGTGAGTATATGATGTCCTATTCTATGCCACCATGTTTCAAAGAATAAGGAGAAAAGATACATTTTTCTGACCGGACTACTGTGATGATTAGGTATAAGGCCAGACTTAACACTTGTCTCACGGTCATTTCTTCTAAAGCTGCATCATCCCATATCATAGCAACCAGACACATATGGCTATTTCAATGCAGATTTTCATTAATTAAATATAAAAATAAGCTCCTCAGTTATACTAGCCACATTTCAAGGGCTGAAGACCCACATACAGTAAGAGACCACCTTATGGAACAGTGTAGACATACAACGTCATCATTGTCATACGGAGTCCTACTACACAACACTTCCCTAAAGTGATAGCAGATCTATCAAAAGTTTGATGTACCTATGGGATGCAGTTGTGAAGCTAGATCTCCAAGGCAGCAGCCCAGTATTGCAAGTGACTAAAAATAAGCTTGAGCTCTCTGGGTTTAGGCAGCTTTGGTGATTATGTGAATAAAGATGAATGCCCATAAATATTTCTCAAGAGCTAATGATTTCTTCACTGCCTCTCCCAAATAGAGAAGCTCACGCTGTTGTCCTTGCAGAGGCTGCCACATCACCCAGAAGATATGCAGTGATAGGACGGACAGAAAGCAAAACCCTAGTAATGCACTAATTGTATTAGCCATGGAATCTGGGGCAAGGAGGCATCAAAAAAGTAGTGATACCGATTTGAACTTTGGGACCAAGGATACCAACTCTGGGTTCCAAGACTCTGTGTGACATAGACAAGTCATTTACTCTCACGAAGCTCCAGTTTTCGTGGTAGTAGAAAGGGAGTGTGATCAGTTGTTGGGAGGATAGAAATAAGCCGGTGTGTGTAAAGCACTTCTCACAGTGCCTGGCACATGACAGGCTCTCTACAAATGTCTGTGTGGAAAGCCAGCAGACACAGAGATGGTCACCTGAAACTATGAGCAAACCATTTTGTTAGCCGGTTCCTTGGTTGTTATCTGACCTCCACTTCCCTCAGCTTTTATAAAGTTGGTTTTTGGTGGGTTTTTTTTGTTTTTTTTGTTTTTTTGTTTTTTTTTTTGTTTTTTTTTTTTGAGAGAGAGACAGAGACAGTGCAAGTGGAAGAGGGGCAGCGAGAGGGAGAAAGAATCCCAAGTAGGCTCTGCACTGTCAGCACAGAGCCTGATGTGGGGCTCACACTCATGAATTGTGAGATCATGGCCTGAACCAAAACCAAGAGTCAGATGCTTAACCGACTGAGGCACCCAGGTGCCCCAAGTCCCTCAGCGTTGTTGCAAGGATTATACAAGGTTATATATATGACAGTACTGCATAAATTTTCAAACAACATAAAAATGTTTTTACTTGCCTGATCTCTTTAATGAGGCTGATTATTTTCAGTTATCTCACATGGATTATTGATATAAAAGTAGATAGTTTATGTGAGAGATTTGTGGGAAAAAATAAAAAAGAAGTATTTTAATGCATGGTTTTGCTATTTCCCAAGTTCTATTTCTCATGGGGAAACTTCAGATTAATACAAGCACTCAACCTGCCCCTTGACAAGAATGAGTGTAACTCAGATTAAACTAGCATGTACACTAGAGTGTACAAAACCCCCTCCCCTCTTCTCAAGAGGTTCCAAGCCTTTCCAGAAACAAAGGAAGTCATTAATCGTTAGTCAGCAGTATTTTGCATTTCTTAAGACAGCAAATTCACTTTGACATTTTGTATTTACTTTTCTAGCAGAGTTAGAGAGCTCATGAATGATTTGGAAAATTGTTCCAAAGTGGCATCTGACCCATTTACTGCTGTAAGTAGGGCTTTTAGGGAGCCCAGAGAAATGCCACAAGTCAAGGAGATGTCTTCTTAAAATTTTGCTCTTTCTACTTTAAAGAAAATAGGTTTTGAATAAATCCTGACTCTAGAATTAAAATGTCATATTGCAAGTCATACATCAACGTTAATTCTTTGGCATTCTATTAGTCCACTGGCTGACTTTACTCGTACTCTTGTTCTTATCACAGAGGGAGGAGGGATAAATAAAAGATGAAAGTCTTTCAAAATGAAGAAGTGAAGCAAAGTGCCAGAATCTAGGTCTTGGCCTTTATTAACAGCTCAGAAACTTCATTCCTATGGGGAAAAAATTGCACGGATTGAAAGCAGCACAAAAATGGTCATGTGAATCAAAAAGGTGTACATTTATTGTCCCGTTAGAAGGTCCAGCATTTACCACAAACTGCAGAGTCAGGTGTGGTTATCCACCTTGGTTAAGAGCAGAGTCTAAATTATATTGCTACTTGAAATAAGGATGGACTGTCAGGAGTACCAAAATCTCCAGGTCCTTGTCTATGGAATTTTTATTACAATTACTTTCCCCTGATTTCCTCTGAAATTGGGTATTCAATTAAGGAAGGTAGCCTCCATGACATTTTAATGTTCACAGTTTTCTTCCCTGACAACCTCTCAACACACCCCACGGGTAATCTTGTCATCCTCAGGAACTCATCCTTCTACCCCTCTTACTTGATTGGTCCCGTATGTAAGTCCTTGCCTGGAGTGAACTACAATTCATTCATTCATTTATTCATCCATTCATCCATCCATCCATGCACCATTTGCTCATCCATTCATCCATGCCTCCATTATTCATTTTCTTTTAACATGTATTACTAGGTGCTAGAAATGAAACAAAACTACATTCTAATATAGAGCTTCTCTCCTGTGCCCTTTCTTTCCCTCATCCCAGGGATTTATCATAGACACTTTAAAAAGTTCACTTTCAGAGTTCAATTTTAGTAGAGAAAGCTGGACTTCTTCATGATGTTTTTTAAATCTCCTATTGATTTCCTAGCACATGCCATATAGTTCCTGCTCTAAATATCTTTTCTCTTCACATCTCCAATTTTATTCATGAAAGATTACTGTGTCCTCTATGTACAAAAAAAGACATAGCACTTCCACATGGCTCTCCATGTCCCCTTTTCTTAAATCATGCACAGAAAACCCATAAATTTTTCTGATTATTTTTTTCTCTTGGATCCACAATAATATAAAAAATTCCTTTGAAAGCCAGGACCATACACACTGGCATCTTTTTAAAAGCCATAGTGCCAAACTCAGTGCTGTGGCTGGAAACTCAACAGACGATGTTGCATAAAACACAGACAAAACTTTGCTCAAGATCCAGCAAGTTCTCCCACAAAAGCAAACAGGCATTTACAGTGAGATGAGAGGAAGACATCTACTGAGTTCCTTGAACAAACAGAATCTCATGGCAGTACCACTCATGACTCAGAGAGCAGAACTAGAATTAAAAACAGAAAAACTATAAGAAATCAGATTCCTGGGAAAGAAGAAGGAATGTTTAACACTTAAAATGTGCTGACAGGGGCGCCTGGGTGGCGCAGTCGGTTAAGCGTCCGACTTCAGCCAGGTCAAGATCTCGCGGTCCGTGAGTTCGAGCCCCGCGTCAGGCTCTGGGCTGATGGCTCAGAGCCTGGAGCCTGTTTCCCATTCTGTGTCTCCCTCTCTCTCTGCCCCTCCCCCGTTCATGCTCTGTCTCTCTCTGTCCCAAAAATAAATAAACGTTGAAAAAAAATTAAAAAAAAAAGTGCTGACAATAAACCTGATTTCGTCACAAATGCTTCTCCCATTGCCACAAATCCAAAACCAAAGCAGTGTTCTCGGTGTTGGTAATGGCATGAAGATGTATTCCACTATAAAAGTCAGAATACCTGAGGCTGTCCTTAACATTCCTCTCTTCCTCCTCACCATCCCATTAACACATCCAGTCCATCACCAAGACCAGCCAATTCTACCTCTGGGACATCTCCCTAGTCCATCCATGCTATCACCCCTCCTACTTCAAGCTATCATCATCCAGATCACTCCAATAATCTATCTTGTCTACCCTCATCCTCTCTTGCTTCCCTCCAATCTACATTCCACACAATACCCACAGTGTTCTTTTTTTCCTAATATTTATTTATTTTGAGAGAAAGAGAGAGAGAGAGAGAAGGGGAGGGATACAGACAGAGGGAGAGAGAGTATCCCAAGTAGGCTCCCTGCTGTCAGTGTATGTGGGGCTTGATCTCAGGAACCATGAGATCATGACCTGAGCAAGAGTTGGTTGCTTAACAGAGCTACCCAGGCACCCCCCCCCATACTGTTCTTAAGTAAAGATCTGGAACCAGCCTTGCCCTACTTAATGCCCGTCTATGCCTTCCTATTGTTCTCTTTGATAAATTTCAATCCTTAATTTGTCTGAGAAGCTCAACATGAGCCCACCCTTTATCAGTTTGTTATAATGCAGCTTTCTTTCACTGCTTTCCGAACACACTGGCCTTTCCTTAGTCCCCTATACATGCCATGCTTCTTCCCATGTCAGCAGCTTCACACTGCTGGGTTGGAGATCAGACTAGCTAACTGCTATCCTCTTACCTGTCGATGTGTATATGAGTGTGTTAATATGACAAGCCAAAAACTAGATGGCTTTAGCTACCATCCAGTTCTAAAGAAAAAAACAAAACAAAACACTACCAGGGGTATCATAGCAGATGCAACATTATCTAAATAGGACTTGAAAAATACGAAATTTTTCTTTTGGTTACCCCCCCCATCACCCTCCTTTTCTTGCCTTTATTCTCATCCTGCTAAAAACCACCACCATCAAAGTCAACCAGATGTAAGCTTTACTCCACCTACACCTGTATTATTTGGGTATCTCTGGAATTAGCTCTAGTCCTTTCTTTATCAATATTCATCCCAAAGGCCCTTTTTAGTCCCATCCTTCAGGTCCCTGCCATCAATTTCCCCCACTAAGTTGGTGAGGTACAAGGAACATGGAGAACACAAAAAGCAGGGTTACTGAACCTGGAATACTGAGCTCATGCTCCATGTCTGCTACATAAAGGCCCTATGATACTAAGTATATCACTCTTTCCTCATTCCCTACTCCTTTTTTTTCTTACTTCTGGCTTCCAGAACTGTGAGCAATAAATTTCTAGTGTTTATAAATCACTTAATCTGTGGTATTTTGTTATAGCAGCCAGAACAGAATAAGACATCCATCATCAATATAGAAGATAAATAAACAGTGGTATATTATGCTATGGAATACCATACAGCAATAAAATAAAGGAGTACAGATACCCACAATTACATGGATGACAGTTGCAGAGAAGCCCAATGCAAGAAGCCAAATACATAGAGTATGATTACACTTACATAACATTCAGAAACCAGAAAAACTATAATATTGTTTAGGACGTGTTGTAGGGAGTGAACCATCTAGAAAAGCAAGGAAAACATTTCCCCATAAAACTCAGAACAGTGGGGTTGGATGGGTTAAGCTTGGAATATGCCAAGTTCTATGCCAGAGTTCTATGGACTCTGGGTGGCTGCTAGCATTCCATGTCCTACTCTGGTGATGCATTGATGAGTATTTGTTAACTGTGCATTTGTATCACGCCGTTTTGGTCTATGAGTCTTAGATTTCACAAGGAAAATAAATGTAAAGGAGGGAGACATATATTTAGGGGAAGAGAAAATAAGAGAAAGACATTTTTGTCTGGAGATCCACAATTGCCCATCTGAAGGCTCTAGGTCAGCTCCTGGGGATGTTCAACATTAGAGATACTTCCTCTCTACTCTTTACCCTGGGAACCAGGAACTGGACTCATCTCTTGGGCGGGAAAAAAAATCTGTCTTGGAGAAACAAGACTGGCCCCCTTAGATTCAGGCACCTCCCCAGGGACAAGACTTGCCCACTTTGAGACCTGCTCTGCCTTGAGCACAGAGGATCTTTCCCTACATTTTATTATAAAGAATCATTTTCAGTTGTCCTACAGCAGCTCTACATCTCCAGGGCTTTGCCCATGTTTTTTCCATCTGCGAGGATCACTCCTGACACTGCCCCCTGTCCCTGCCTTACTCTTACTTTGATGATCCCTCCCCAAGGAGTTCTTGCCTTAGTCCCTAAGTCTGCATTCACTGCCCTTGTATGTGATCCCTCGACACTCTCCACTTCCCTCATAAGTGCACTTACCACACATGGTAATTATCTTCTTTAAAATTCACTTTCTCTCACCAGCTCTCAAACCCAAGGAGGCAGGAGAGATGAACATTTTATTCACACTTAACATTCCCCAGGGCCTGGCACTATGCCGGTATAAACAGTCAATATATGTTGAATGAATAAAATACCAAAGGGAGACTCTATTCATTTACCTCTAAACTCCACAGAGTTGTTATGGAGATTAACCTATTATATATTTAAACATGCCAAGTACAGTGTCTGGGACAAAATAACTCTTGAGTTTTGTCTAGCAACTAGTAGTGGTTCAATAAATACCAGCAATTCATTCTCACGCATGTATTTATGGCTACCACTGGCTAAACTTATTATTCCCTGTACTCTAATGTATTTTGGTTAACATATACCTTTTTGGAAATACAAAGTTTTAATTCGCTGAACAAATTATTTCATTGCAGGCAATTAGCTAGGCAGGTAGACTTTTTTCATCTTCGAATCACAGCACAATGGACATACCACCCCTCTTTCTGCCTGTATAGAAATCAAACTTTGCCAGTAGTAGCCCCAGCAGTTATTAAAGTCAGGGTAGATCTGCCTGATGTGGCCAAAAGCGTTCCTGGAAATACTCCAGGAAGCTGGAGCACCCACTGACATGCCACCTTGGAAGAGGGGAAGAGGAAGCAATGAGGAGTCGGGGGCAGCCTACAGCTCAGGGAATCCATCAGGTGAATGGACACTGGTTTCTGCCTTCCCTGAGTCCTCTTGACCTATGTGTTGTCATTTGCTCCTTGCCTTTTTACTCCATTTTGGCACCATCAGATTCCCTCCCCTGCCACATTAGCCTGCTCTCCATGCTGATGGTATTTGCCTGTGCACTGACTGTGATCTCAACCAGAAATGGCGGCACTGAAGGAGAAAAGCACGTTGAGTCAGCAAGCTCGGGCTCTCATAAAGAAGCTGACCGCTTCCTTTTTGGTCCCTTGCCTCTCTGCCTTCTCCCCTCCCTGCTCCTCCCACCAGCTGTTCTCTGTTCTCCCCTTCCTTGCTCATAGGTTTCCCATTAGCTGTCTTTCATCCTTCCTCCTCTGCTAATCCTCTATTTCCTCCTGCTGCCATTACTGCCCTTGAGTCCTTTTCTCTGACACCCATTTTCACTTCAAATGCTTTGTGGTAAACAAAATGAATGAAAAGGTAGAGGAAAAGAGAAGTCAAGCAATGGTGAATAATATACAACTATATCTTTTTTTCTACGAATATATCTTTCTTTCTAGGGATCTGAAAATAGATCACCTCAGTAATCTTTACTTACAATTAGCATAGGGGTGGGGTGTCTGGGTGGCTCAATCAGTTAAGCATCTGACTCTTGACTTCAGCTCATGTCATGACTCACAGTTCGTGGATTCGAGTCCCTCATTGGGCTCCATGATGTCAGTGCAGAGCCTGCTTGGGATTCCCTCTCCCTCTCTCTGTGCTCCTCCCCCCTTCATGCTGCCTCTGTCTCTCTCAAAATAAATAAATAGACATTTTTTTTAAAAATTAGCATAATAATAGCACCTTCATAACCTAATGGTGAAGACCTATCATTCTAAGAACTGTATCTAAACAATTCCAGAACTGGGATCATGTATTTTCAATGGGGAAATATCTTAAAGAAAGACTTATGTTTTGAATAGAATCTAGCCACAGTAATTCCTTACCCTTTCTCAGGAATTCAAGGGAAAGAAGCCTTGATCTATCTCAATGACTAAATCCTCCTGTAAGTGTCTCAGAAACAAGAGAGCCATACCAGAACCTGCATAATTATGGTTCCCTGTGGATTCCTGTCCTTCTGCCCCACCTGCAGGAATTTCTCAAAGACCAGGTGGGCTACCAGCCAGAGCAGGATTGATGCCAGAGCTTCAAGATGGCAGAACAAGTCATGGTAAAGGAATATTTATCTCAAGTAGCAAGAAAGGAAACAAAGGAATGATTCTCAAAGTGCACTAGGACCAGGAGTTTCAGTATCCATTACTTGGAAGCATTTTGGAAATACAAATTCCTGGCTCCCACTAAAGACCCCCTGAATCAGACACTGGCTTCATAACCAGTTGAGAACTCCTGGTCTGGAGGAATGAGATGAAGTTTCAGGTGTAGATGTGATTTAAAATGAATCTGAACATGGGGCGCCTGGGTGGCGCAGTCGGTTAAGCCTCCGACTTCAGCCAGGTCACGATCTCGCGGTCCCTGAGTTCGAGCCCCGCGTCGGGCTCTGGGCTGATGGCTCAGAGCCTGGAGCCTGTTTCCCATTCTGTGTCTCCCTCTCTCTCTGCCCTTCCCCCGTTCATGCTCTGTCTCTCTCTGTCCCAAAAATAAACGTTGAAAAAAAAATTTATAAAATGAATCTGAACAAATAATCATGACTTAGAAATTACAGGGAAAGGGGAGATCAAGGCAAGTGAAAGCATTTCCCCCTATATTTGTGTCTGACCTCTACTTTGACCCTTGGTGTTATGAAGGTGACTGCGTCATCATCATTTTTTAAATTTTTTTAATGTTTTTTTTTTTTTTTTTTTACTTTGAGAGAGAGTGCAAACGGGGGAGGGACAGAGAGAGAGATGAGGACAGAGGATCTGAAGCAGGCCCTACGCGGATGGCAGACAGCCCGATGCAGGACTCCAACTCACAAACCATGAAATCATGACCTGAGCTGAAGTTGGACGCTTGACCAACCGAGCCACCCAGGTGCCCCCTTTATCATTTTTTTAAATTCACACTGATATGTTTAGTCACATATTTCATCTACTCTGGGGAAACAATTTTCTGGTAAGTGTTTTTATTCCTTCATTGATTTTCCCTCTTTTTGTCTTATAGCATCATTGCATACATTCTTTTCATTATTGTTAATCTTCGATGAGATGAATTCCTCTTGGGCTATTGGATGGAGGATGTTGTCTTGTCAGAGAGGAGCTAAGGTCAATATTCCTTCCTAGCAATGATTTTTCTTATGACAAAGGTTTGGGTGTGAGTGCCTTAATATTTATTTCTTGCAGCCAGTAGAGATTAACACTGTAGACCTGATCACAAGATAGACCCTCTTCCCTCCCCTCAGTCCCTCCAATAATTTGCTGCAAAGAGGGCTTGCTGTTTGCATCCCCCTGAACCATGCCTTCTCTGCTAATTATGACTCCAAGTAAAACTGAATCCAGGGAAAGTCTTGCATTAACCTTCCGATCTGCTTCCCACTTGAGAAAGAGAGGATTATTGGTTTTGAATCTCAGATATGCCACTACTATGAAGAACTGATATGCCAATGTTCAATGTTGTCTGAGGTCTACATCCACAGCCATCCTCTTTCTTTTTTTTAAATGTTTATTTATTTTGAGAAAAAGAGAGAGAGCCCAAGCAGGGGAGGGGCAGAGAGAGAGGGAGACAGAGATTCCTGAGCAGACTCTGTGCTGTCAGCATGGAGCTCAATGTAGGTCTCGATCTCTCAAACCGTTAGATCATGACCTGAGCCAAAATCAAGAGTCAAAAGCTTAATTAACTGAGCCAACCTGGTGCCCCTGTCTCCAGTATATTCTGACACTTTTCTTCTTTAATTTCACACCATTTGGCAGTGCTTATTCACATCTTATGGTTTGGAGTTTCCAAGACTTTAGTTTCATCAAACATGTATTTGCATGTTGTTAGTTCTTTTCTATTACTTTATGATGATTTGTGAAAGTAAGAAATCCAGAACACGAGACAAACAATGAGAAAACATGTCCTATAGATTCCCTCTCTTCTCCGTGTAATCTTCTATCTCCACATACTTTGCCCAGACTTTTGTCACTTCTCATGTGTAGTTTGTAGTAGCCTCCTAACTGGTCTCCCTGCCTACAGTTAGATTTTGTGCCAACCATTCTTTTAATAATGCAGTCTCTTTCAATTTCAGAATTACCATGTCAGCATCTTGTTTAAAACTCTCCTTCCAAGACAAAGTTCAAACTCCTCTACTCAGCACAAAGGCTGTTTACGATTGGCTTAACACTTGCCTAACACTCTAGTTACAGTCTTTCATTCACTCTCTTATCCAAAAAATCCAAAAAATTTTTAATGTTTATTTTTGAGAGAGATACAGAGTCTGATCAGGGGAGGGACAAAGAGGGAGGGAGACACGGAATCTGAAGCAGGCTCCAGGTTGTGAGCTATCAGCACAGAACCCGATGTGGAGCTTGAACTCACGAGCTGTGAGATCATGACCTGAGCCAAAGTCAGATGCTTAACCAACAGAGCCACCCAGATGCCTCTCTTATCCATTATTGAATACCTAGGTATTCACCGGCAAACACTGAAATTATAACAGTAAAGAATACGTGTGCTGATGGAGCTTTTGATGGAGCTTCTTCTGTGAAAGGACAGATATTAGATGGATAGATGCCTATATTCATATAATTACAAACTGTGATAAAAGCATTGCATGGTAAAGATGGGGTGCCATGACCTAAAATAACCTGCTTAGGGAGAAACATAATACAAATTGTGGCATGGTCAGGGTTTATCAGTCTCCAGAAGTGACATTTGAGCTAAAACCTAAAGGATGACCAGGAGTTAGTACTCAAAGGAAACTATTGCAAAAGGCACCATCAAGAAAGGTTTGAGAGTGCAAAGAACTTGCCATTCCTAAAATACCATTTCACACAGGCATTCTTTCCTCCAATCCTATCAATTTCCTCGGGGCTCCCTAAACTAGAAATCTTTTAGGATTCAGTGTCATCACCTGTGCTAATACCTAATAACCCTGGAATGTTCATCTGATGTCTGTTCACCTTTCCAAGTTCAGCCCATTTGCTACTTCCTGTAGTAAAATGATGATGTAGATGGTGCTGCGTCTTCACTCTCCCCATTACGGGCAGCGTGTTCAATTCATGCTGAGTTCAATTCTATTCTCATGCAGGTAGTTTTCTTTGGCCTGGGGAATGTTAGCACATATGATGAAAGCAAAGGCTTTATATATAGCAAAGGCGCTGTGTGTGTGTGTGTGTGTGTGTGTGTGTGTATATATATACATATATAAACTTATTGTCAAATTGGTTTCCACACAACACCCAGTGCTCATCCCAACAGGTGTCCTCCTCAATCCCCATAGCCACTTTCCCTTCTCCCCCACACCCCCATCAACCCTCAGTTTGTTCTCAGTATTTAAGAGTCTCTTATGGGGGCGCCTGGGTGGCGCAGTCGGTTAAGCGTCCGACTTCAGCCAGGTCACGATCTCGCGGTCCGTGAGTTTGAGCCCCGCGTCAGGCTCTGGGCTGATGGCTCAGAGCCTGGAGCCTGTTTCCGATTCTGTGTCTCCCTCTCTCTCTGCCCCTCCCCCATTCATGCTCTGTCTCTCTCTGTTCCAAAAATAAATAAACGTTGAAAAAAAAAAAAGAGTCTCTTATGGTTTGTCTCCTTCCCTCTCTGTAACTTTTTTTCCCTCCTCCCCTCCTCTCTGGTCTTCTGTTAAGTTTCTCAGGATCCACATATGAGTGAAAACATATGGTATCTTTCTCTGCCTGACTTATTTCACTTAGCATAACACTCTCCAGTTCCATCCACGTTGCTACAAATGGCCAGATTTCATTCTTTTTCATTGCCAAGTAGTATTCCATTGTATATATAAACCACATCTTCTTTATCCATTCGTCAGTTGATGGACATTTAGACTCTTTCCAAAATTTGGCTATTGTTGAAAGTGCTGCCATAAACATTGGGGTACAAGTGCCTCTATGTGATGCAAGCAAAGGCTTGGAAAGGCCTGTTCTCTTGCTTATTCTTACACCTCTGCCTCCACTGTAAGATCATGTTGAGGCAGCCTGGTAAAGAGATGGGACAGAAATCGGGTACTTGGGTGGCTCAGTCAGTTGAACATCCAACTCTTGATTCTGTCCCAGGTCATGATCCCAAGATCATGGGATCGAGCCCACAACAGGGTCTACACTGAGCGTGGAGCCTCTTTAAGATTCACTCTCCCTCCCTTCCTCTCTCTCTCTCTCTGCCACTCTTCCCCCTCTAAAAAATAAAATAAAATAAAATAAAATAAAATAAAATAAAATAAAATAAAATAAAATAAAATAAAATAAAATATAAAGAGATGTGACAGAAACAAGACAAAGAGGTAAGATCATCCTACAGAAGCTGACAGCCAGCTGACCCCCAAATATGTGATAACTCTCAGTCAATAAGAGCCACACTGCCTACCTAAACCCTCATCTGATGGTAGACACATGAGCACGTTGAACCAGTATCAGCAGAACCATCCAGCCAACCCTGATATTCACAAACAATAATAAATGGTGGCTGCTTAAGCCACAGAGTTTGGAGTAATTTCTTATGGGGCACTGTGATGATAGTGAAGCAATATTCCTCCTTTACAAATCTTTTGGATCTACTCAGGCAGAATGAATTCTCCTAGTCTTCAGCCCCATAGCACCTTGAATGTCTCTGTCATTTCACTTTTCTCACTGTGCCAAAATTGGTTTATTTGTTCAACTTTTTCATGAGGATGGAGTTGGTACCTAATTTGCCTTGGTCTCATTAAGAATTAGCAATATCTGACTTTCTGGTACTTAATATGCACTTACTAAGTATTCTTAATTAAAGATGAATGAGAAAATCATTAAGAGGAAAGTGAATGAAAGTCAAAATGATCAGGAAACCTTCCTAAAAGAATCCAATAGAATGTAAGCTCCATGATAGCACCAACGTGTTTCTCTTTCCCACCACCATAAACTTAGCACCTAACACAAAGCCAGGCACATAGGTACTCAATTATTTGTTGAAGTGCATGAGTAGATAGATTAAAGAAGGAATTTGAGAGGTGAATCTTGAGGTGAGCTTTCCCCCTCCACTACCATTTACCCCCAAGAGTCCTATACATTTGGCAGAATTGCTATCGGTGTGCCATTTCTATTTCCCCGTGACAACCCTCTTCCTTATGGAGGCCACAGGGTCGTCACCCTCAGAGTGGAAGTAGGGCTAACTTTCCCAGCCCCATCAGATAACTGAGATTTTAAAATAACAAAGGTTGGGGGGCCTGGGTGGCTCAGCTGGTTAAGCATCAGACTTAGGCTCAGATCCTGTTCTCACAGTTTGTGAGTTCAAGCCCCATATCAGGCTTTGTGCTGACAGGTCAGAGCCTAGAAACTGCATTGGATTCAGTGTCTCCCTCTCTCTCTCTGCCCCTCCCCTGCTTGCTGTCTCTCAAAAATAAACATTAAATTTTTTTTAAATAAAATAAAATTACAAAGGTCATTTACAGTGTACCACACAAGTACTTCTGTGATACCTTGAAGTAAAAGGGAGGATTGGAGAAGAAATAAATATGAGGGGATGAGTTTGGCTTATTGTGTGTGCGTGTGAGTTGTTTGTTGTTTTCTTTTTTCCCCCAATGTTGATAAAGGTGGTTTTTCAGGAAGAAAAAAAAATCAAAGCCAACCTTTTTTAAAAACAATCTAATTCCCCTAGGCTCTGAACCTGTATCAATCCAGGCATATATGTATACATTCATTATTATCTGTAATTATAGATGAGTTGAAAATATGAAGCTACTTATAAATATACCAATCCCTCATTATCTCCATTTATGAGGAAACCCTTGGGTAACTTTTAACCTCCCGAGTTCCAAGTTTACCAAAGTCCCTAACATTCTTAAATAAAAGAAAACACTTATTACACTAATTGCCTGTTTTACAGATTTTATTTACCTCATTATTTCACATTCAGAATCAAATTTGCTAAAAAGAAGAAGAAAAAAAAGAAGAAGGAGGAGAAGGAGGAGGGGGAGGAGGAGGAGGAAGAGAAAAGTAAAAAAGGAAGTTTGCTAACTCCGCTTATTGTTCCTAGAAGAAAGCCTCATGTGAACATTTAAAGGAGGGGACATTCTTTGATTAGAAACACCCAATTAATTTCTTTTACTCCCTTTACCTCCAAAGAAGATGCCAAGATTAAACCCTGTGAATAGCAACAAGGTAATGGTTCTGGCCATTTCTTCCTTCTCATTTAGCCACCATCATAAATAAAGAAATTTAGTACAATGAAGCATTCAAACTTATTACAACAGTTAAAGAGGTCCATCAACAAACAGAATCTTTAGGGAAGGCCACAAAAAATAGGGTAACTTTTATACTTGCTTTTTTTCTCCAACAAGCCTGTTTTGGTGAGACAAATCCAATTTCACATATACTTAATTAACTACAGCTCTACCATTATTCTCCACAACTGTCTTTTTGGAAAAATGTCATATGCAATATCCGGTTCTGTTTATTAAGAAGAATTCATAGGGGCACCTGGGTGGCTCAGTCAGTTAAGTGTCTGACTTTGGCTCAGGTCATGATCTTATGGCTTGTGAGTTCAAGCCCCGCATCGGGCTCTGTGCTGACAGCTCAGGGCCTGGAACCTCTTCAGAATCTCTCTCTCTCTCTCTCTCTCTCTCTCTCTCTCTCTGTCTGCCCCTCCCCTGCTCACACTCTATCTCTCTCTATCTCTCAAAAATAAATAAACATTAAAAAAAAATTTTTTAAAGAAGAATTCATAGTATTGCATTTTGAAGTTCTGGGGCTTCCAACTACAGTTTTTAATGAGCCATACCTACAGAGATGTATTATTATAAGATATAATAATAACAACAATGACAATAATCACTACCATGCTAAATATTGACTTCTTATTTACTGCCAAGCACTTTAGATGCATGAGCTTTTCAATCTTAAAACGATTCAATGAGTTTAAGTGTACTGACCACAATTTATGCTGATAGGTTTGCCAGAACTCAATTTAAGATGCCTAACAAGGTGCCCAAAACGTAAGACTTCTATAAATGCTAACCATTAGTATAATTGTATAGCCATTTTTTTCAAAAACCTTAAAGGAATAGTCATAAAATACAGTTTAGTGAAGGTGGTTCTAAAAAGAACTGAGATAATGTGTTCCAACAAGAAAGCTTCTGGTGATCTAAGTGGGTTAGGAATAATTTAGAATATCTAGAATAGCTCCTCCCTAGCTTCTATAGCTAAGTCAAGTAACAGCATTACCCCTATATTTCCTACTTAATTCCTAATCATTATTAAAATATATTTCTAAATTGACAAGGCAAAAGCCTTGATAGTAAACAATAAGTCAGTTACTTGATGTCAGGTTACATGATCCACACCAAAAACAAGAGACCATATTAGGTGAGAATTACTGACTTAATTGCAAACGCTAGGCTCACTCACTAGTAATCAGTCTTGAGCTCACCAACCTAAGAGCCACCCATAACTTTTTTAAGAGCTGCCCATAATATTAACTTGCTTAATTATACCTAATTGGTTTCCTGCTCTTCCCTGTCTTACTTTTCTCCTGTGGTTGCCTGGATTCACCTCCCCCAATAAATGACTTGCTCTGAAATTCTTGTCTTGAGATCTCCTAGACTCAATATTATTGTTACCATGACATTGTAACAAGTTCAGCATTTCACTTCCAGTAAATGCAGATTGGCCAAACAAAACGAAACAATGTATGTAGCTGCTTTATACTCTAATTATTCTAATCTTCTCACAAGCCTCTAATGCTAGACAATAGTGGAAGGAGAATCTAGAAGCCTTAAAAAAATACTAACAATTAATAATCAATTTTTATTGGCTGATAAAAGAAAAAGACATTTCAGATTCAAACTATAGGCCATCCTTCCAGTTTTTCCCCCCTTGTTTCTATTTACCAAAATGGCATCAGTGAACATTGGATGGGGTATGCTAAGTATGTCCCTGTAGTAGATGTGTAGAAGGGAGCCTTTAAAGATTTAATGGTTCCTTTCAGGTTGTTTTGTTGTTGTTGTTGTTTTGTTTATTTGTTTGTTGTCTTGTTTTGAGAGGGGGGTGGGGGGGAGAATGCAAATGTGAGCCTGGGAGGTGGCAGAGAGAGAGAGGGAAAGAGAGAATGCCAACCAGGCTCATGGCATGGCTCGACCCCACCACCATGAGATCATGACCTGAGCCAAAATCAAGAGTCAGATGCTCAACTGACTGAACCACCCAGGCACCCCCTTTAATGGTTCCTTTTGTGGGGCGCTAGGTGGCTCAGTCAGTTAAGCATCAGACTCTTGATTTCAGCTCAGGTCATAATCTTAAAGTTCCGTGAATTCTAGCCTGCAACAGGCTCTGCACTAACACTGTAGAGCGTGCTTGGGATTCTCCCTTTCTCTCTGCGCCTGCCACTCCCACTGCTCACTTTGTCTCTGTCTCTCTCAAAATAAATAAATTAAATTAAATTAAATTAATGGTCCCTTCTGTGAAGTGGTTGAGTAAGCCTGCTCCCTGCATTAATGACACTGAGACACAATGGCCCCATTTGAGCTTTTGTGGTACCATGATTTACCTTTGGCTGAAATCCTTGTCCCCGCCATTTTCTTCTGCTCAGAGGTTCCTGCCTTTGGTAGCCTCTCCACACCTGTTTCTTCCTCTAAACCCATGAATCCTCTGTGTACCCCAAAGACCATGGGAAGGCAGGAGGGCTTCTTCTGTCTCATCTAGGAAGCCTTTTTTCTCTGTCCATGTCATTTCATCTAGACTATGCCATGCTGAGAATGGAGCCTTTCCTAGAGGCTTATTAAGGAAACATACCACTAGACTCTTCCCCTAATTTTCATGCTCCTTCATAATTATGTAGATATTTCCACCCTCTGGGTTCTACCCTGAAAGGCAGAAAAATATAAATGCCTATTTCTTACTTATGTTCTGTCTCTCCTCCCACCTTTCATCTTTATGCCCCCAAACAAATGAGATAAGCTTTTCTCTCCTATATCACACCAAGAGTTCCCTCAGACCCTAACATATGAAAAGCCTCCATGATTTGGAGGCCCAGACATGGCTCTTGATTAGGTAAAAGAGGATCTTTGAAATTAAGAAATCTCCACAAGGCGTGGATTTAAAGACCATTGTATCAGTACAAGAAGTCACCTTTGAGGTTTAAATCGGGCCAATACTTGTGTTCTGTACCAGTGGCACCACGGGCTCATGGCTCAGCCTTGAAATGGAAGACTACAAGCCAACATGATTGAAGAGGAAATGAAATTCAACAGTCTAATGTGCTTAAAATATCTGTGTCACATATGTAAAGTGCCTAGAAGAGCAAGTGCAGTCTTGAGTCCAGTGCTGAGATTGAAAGAGACCATAACGGAAGGTTTGCATTTAAATGGAACCCTAAAGAGATAGATAAAATTTGAACATACAGAGATGGGTAAAAGCATTCCAAGCAGACAGAGTAGTCTGAGCAGAAAACAGGCCATGAGTTAGGCTCCAAGGCGTTAAAGGGCCAGGGGTAAGGGTTTTGAACTTTATTCTATGTGCAATGAGGGACATGGAAAGCAAGTCTTTGATCAAGGAAGAGATATGCTCAGAGCTTTAAAAGAAACAACAACACGACAGCAACTCTGAAATGAAATTCATACATTAGATAGTAAACAGAATTTGACACATTCAGATTTCAACAGGCAAGATCCCAGAATAGAATGATGCTTAAATAAGATATACTTCCCTCTTCCTAATTATTTCTTGGTGCCAAAAAAGCAACTGACCAAAATGCCAAATCCAACAGTGATAGTCATTATAAAAACAGTCACATATATAGATGACAGATAGTTTATTTTAAAAGAATATATTATTTTCCATCAATTAGTGTACCTTTCAAAATGAACCCCGCATTTGCTATTTTATGATACTTTTTTAAAAACTATTTTGCAATTATTTTCATTCCCAATACTTTTATTAAGAAAGTATTTTAGAAGTAACCTAACAACTCCCTGAGCAATGTAAAACATGTACTGTTTTACTTGTCTAAACCCCTTCTAGCAAGTTAAAATAAAGCCTAATAATTATAATAAAAGCAGACATTCTCATGCCAGACATCAGCAGAATTAAATATAACCAACTGAAAGGAAATTTCACAGTACTGAGATGTCCTAATAAAGGTACAGGAGACACCTACTAGTGTAATGTGAAGAATTATCATAAATAATTTACACTTATGTGTCATTTGTTAAAAATAAAGTACATTGGTGTCCTAGATTGTCTGAGAGAGCTTTGCATAATTTCTAATTCACAACTTTGATAATTGCCAGAGTGGTTCCCAGCCAGCAGTACAGAGTAGCCAAGAGCCTATAAAAGTGTGCTCAGATGAGGCTTTCAAATGCAGCGATGACGCGGGCCAACCTTCTTTTGTTTTTGTCTCATGCCAGCTCATTCTGAACATCAAGGAGAAGACTTTAATTGTTTTATTTTGGATCTGCTAAAAATGAAATGCTAATTTAAAACAATAGCCTCCAGGGCACCAAATACTTACATCATGCACAGTAGAACGAAACTTAATTTTTATACACTAAAATGATCTTGAAATGGAGCCAAATGGAGCAATATTAGGAAAAACTAGTGATTTCAAAATGGAAGCAAGGTAATGTTTTATTGGTCATCTGTAAGCAGGTTTAAAAATACTGCACTGTAGGGGCGCCTGGGTGGCGCAGTCGGTTAAGCGTCCGACTTCAGCCAGGTCACGATCTCACGATCCGTGAGTTCGAGCCCCGCGTCTGGCTCTGGGCTGATGGCTCAGAGCCTGGAGCCTGTTTCCAATTCTGTGTCTCCCTCTCTCTCTGCCCCCCCCCCCATTCATGCTCTGTCTCTCTCTGTCTCAAAAATAAATAAACGTTAAAAATTTTTTTTTTTTAATGCAAAAACAGCAGAAAGATACATAGCAAACTCATATATACTTGTCTTTCACTGGGCATCCTTAAGAATAAAACTAATTTGGGGCGCCTGGGTGGCGCAGTCGGTTAAGCGTCCGACTTCAGCCAGGTCATGATCTCGCGGTCCGTGAGTTCGAGCCCCGCGTCGGGCTCTGGGCTGATGGCTCAGAGCCTGGAGCCTGTTTCCGATTCTGTGTCTCCCTCTCTCTCTGCCCCTCCCCCGTTCATGCTCTGTCTCTCTCTGTCCCAAAAATAAATAAACGTTGAAAAAAAAAATTTAAAAAAAAAATACTGCACTGTAGCATGGAAAATTTGGTACTTGACCTCATCTGATTTGGTATTTGGGCTCATCTGATTCAGCTCTTTCTACAGCCAAAATCTGAGCTATATAAATCAACGACAGAAACAAAATCTCAATTTCAATTGGATAACAAAAGACTTACCCAAACTACGCAGGCACCATTTAAAAAAATAATTAACTTGTCAATTCTAAATTAAAGAATTATATATTTATGTGAAATATTGTTGTACATTATGAAGTTACTCAGTATGAACAGACCCTCCATATTAAAATAGATTTTGTTATTTTCACCATACCACCCCATTAACATTAAAATAATATGATAATACATGTCTTTTTTGCTGGCTCAACATAACATTTTATGAGAGGGACTGAACATGTAATACTTAATATATTATTAGTTATTTTCCCTATATAAGTCATACCTCAAAATATATGCAATACAACACTAAAATGTACATGTAATGATGAGATATAACAGAAATGTGAAAACTAATTAATATCCGGAGACATTGCCATTATTTAACTGGAAGATATTTTTGAGAAAAAAAATTCTTTACGTTCAAAGGAAACACCAGTCAAAGAAATGTCTTTGGAGCTCCAAGTACTATTTCTAAGGAGATAAGCATGTTGGACTCTTCCAGAAAGGAAATCAAATGGGAAGCTTGTAAATGTTATTAATTCAGCAGCAAAGAGACAATCTTGAGAAAACAGAGTCATCATTTTCAAAGGAAATTGGCTTTTGTAACATAAAAAAA
This sequence comes from Felis catus, assembly GCF_018350175.1. NCBI lineage: Eukaryota > Metazoa > Chordata > Mammalia > Carnivora > Felidae > Felis > Felis catus. The sequence continues at coordinate 138,986,094 of NC_058376.1, forward strand.
AAATAAAACTCGGGGAATGAAAGGTGTACCCATGATATAGGTCACACAATGGAAACCCTAAACTAAACCATCACCGCTTGAAATCAAGGAATGGGGACATGACCAGAAGCTACAAGTGAAATAGCAGAGGCCACCCTGGGTGACATCCGTCTCTTCTTTCCAGATAAACAGCCTATGAGTGCTGCATTAAGGAGGAAAATGGACAATTGATATACATTTTGCTCAACTTCAAATAAGTTGACTGGAGAAGAGGAAGGCACAATGGAAAACAAACTTGGATGAAACTTTTTTTTAATTATCTGTAAAAATGACTTCAAATTTAAGTTCATTGAACTCTAAGTATTTGAGAAAACATATTCAAAGAAACTATACAGATTTGATCCAAAATCTCATTGGCACCATTTGTAATAAGGTTAGAAGTCATGTGAAATCTGTGAGTCAGAGAGCCCACCATAGGAGGCCATTTAACACAAATCAGTGTAGGGGGTTAAAATGTCACCCCAGGGGCGCTGGGTGGCTCAGTCATTTGGGCAGCCAACTACAGCTCAGGTCATGATCTCGTAGTCTCTGAGTTCAAGCCCCACGTCAGGCTCTGTCCTGAGCTTTCAGAGCCTGGAGCCTGCTTCCGATTCTCTATCTCCCTCTCTCTCTGCCCCTTCCCTGCTTTCTCTCTCTCTCTCTCTCTCTCTCTCTCTTTCTCTCTCTCAAAAATAATAAACAATAAAAAAATTAAAATATGTCACCCCAAAACATGCCATTTTGGCATATTGATTATTTCGAATTAAAGGTACTTGAGAAACAGCCAGACCAAGGATGCTTTGCCCCTTCTTCCTCACACTGAAAGCAGGAGATAAGTCTCCCATGTGAAACTTACCCTCCCTGTACCAGGAGAGTAGAAGACATCCTTATCACTAAAGACAGGTAATTCAGGGCGAAGAAGGCTGTATAAATGTATCTTGTTACTTCTTCACCATCTTACCACCCCTAGCCCAAACTCCTTTGTCTTGTCAATTCTTCGCAAACTTATTGTTTCTTTGCCTTAAAGGTATAAAAGCTTCCTTCTCTGGTTACTTCGAGTTTCATATCTCTGTGGGCCTCCTGTACATGCATACATACATAATTAACCCAGAACTAACATCATACTTAATTGTGAGAGGCTAGATCCTTTCCCTTAAGATTAGGAACAAGGCAGCAATGCCCTCTCTCACCACTATAGGGATAGAAAACAGATCAGTAGTGGCCAGAAGTTTGGGAAGGGAGGCCTATTTGACCAGGGAAAACACAAAGAATTTTTTTAGGGCTGGCAGAACTCATCTATATGCTAGATATATAACACCGTGCATACATCAAAAACCCGCAGAAATTTGTAACACAGAGAGCCAATGTATGCAAATTTTCTTAAAACTCAACCAGGGAATTGGAGGATCCTAACATGGAATGCAGACTGTGACAAAAGAATACATATATACATATATATATATACATATACATACATACATACATACATACACACACACACACACACACACATATATACATAACTTCACTGAAGAGAATGGGTAAAAAGTGCTAATCTAAGTAACTTTAGAGAATGATACTTTGACCAGAAACTACAAGACTAAAGACAAAATTAACTTCACATAAACATTGTACTCTAGTCAACAAAGTTGTTTCTCACAAGATGGGTAAAGAAATACTTCAATGAAAGGCGCAAGGGTTCTTCGGAGAAATGACTGATTCCAGGGCTGGAGCGTGAAATAAGAATGATAATCCTGGAGCATCTTGTAGTACTAGAAGGTAAGGAAATGTTAAAAAAAAAACAACAACAACAACAAAAAACAGCAACATAGGGCATGTCAAAAGAACACAGCGGCCAACTGAAACACCTCCCAGTGGCCAAACTGGAAAAATTCGAACAACAAAACAAATAACTAAGCCCTGCATTATAACCTAAAGTATAAAATAAATATCCCTAAGTCTATGCTGATTTAAAGAAATGATTGAATAAAATAAAATAAATAGAGGAGAGACAAATCTCTTATAATCAACTATTCTAAATAATTTATGTATATACTCTGCCCTCATGGAGGTGGAGCATAAGGGCTCACCTATGGAAAGGGGAAAGAAAACTTTACAGCGTAGAAACCTAACAAACACTACATCAGCCAGGTGAGCAAGGTCAACATCCTCCACGGTAAGTCATGTTGATAGCATGTCTCCTCGACAGGATGTGATGAGAGTACCAGTTTACCTCATGATTTTCCTCCCCAAAACATATAACCCCAGTCTAATCAGGAGAAAAACTTCAAATAAATCCCCACTGAAGGAGATTACAAAATTCCTGACCAATACCCCCTCAAAATTGTGAAAGTCCTCAAAACCAAGAAACTCTGAGAAACTGTCACAGACCAGAGGAGTCTCAGGAGATATAACAAGTAAATGTAATGTGACATCCTGTACGGGATCCTGGAGCAGAAAACAGACTGGTGATATCTGAACACAAGTGTTGTTAACAGTAATGTACCAATATTGGTTTCTTAGTCGTGACAAAGGTTGCATAGTAATGTAACATGCAAACGATAGGGAAGGCTCAGTGAGGAGTGTATAGGAACCCCCTGTTTCACATCTGCAACTTTTCTGTAAATCCACAACTATTCTAAAATGAAAGGTTGATTTAAAAAGAAGGTACTGGCCTTTGGACACTCTAAAGAAAAATCTTCTCTGAGGTCCAAATATAATACATAATCAACTTCCTCTGTCTCAGCTCCACTATCTTATTTCCTCTTCTTTCATCTTGTCCTTGTCAAGGGCCATGGCCTTCCCCCTTATCAGGTAGTCCCTCTTCAGATCTGCTTTCTCTCTTCCTTCTCCTTAGATCTATCCTAGAGCATGCTTTTGGAATGTTTTTCAAAAATCTTTAATTAAAGCTGCAGGGAACTGTCCCCAAATATTCCCCCTCAGTCTTCCTTATGTCAAAATATTTACTCCTCTGGGGATCCTGATTCCCATTATCAATGAAATAGACAAAGATCTATATCCATGGCACAAGGGCAGAGAAGCCATTTATGCCTCAAGAGCTCTTTAGTACAAAAGAACAGGCGACAGGCAGTGAAATCCATTAATAACCTTAAGGCCCACAGGACAAACACTCTAAGTATTGCTTACAAAACAATTCCTATGGAACAGCAAGGAGTCAATAATAACTTTCTAACCTGACTACACTTTCAAAAATGGCTCCAAGGTATATAGTGCTACCTCTCATTTCAATTTCCCTTCTTCTTCCTGCTTTTACCAGCCTTCCCTTATTCTTCTGCCATCCTTTAAGTACATAATAATAAATAGTAATAACATTTTGCATATATCTAGTGATTACTATGTGCTACACAGTCTCTGGATTATTTAATTTAATCCTCACAATAAAGTCATTACTATTATTAGCCACAGATTACAAATAATAAAACCAAGTTCAAAGAGGTTAAATAAGTTAGCCAAGGTCACGTTTATAAATGATAAAGCTAAGAAATGAGTATATATGGCTCCAAATTCCAGGATCTTAATCTCTCTGTATCTTGCTTCCTATCTTTACATCTTTTCTTCTTTCAATTACCCTTTTGGAGACTTTTAACATTTGTCATTGGTTCTCTGTCCACATGAGTTATAGTGGCCAATTTTTGTGAATCGTGTTTTTTTCAGAATATCACTGAAGGCCCAAAGCATCTGATCACAAAGAGAGAGCAAAGGAGACATCAAACTGAACAAAATCCTATAGTTGTGCCTTATCTCTTTTCAATCCCAACTCAATCCTTGCCTCTCTGGTTAGAGTACCCATCTACACGTCTCATTTATGTTATATTCAGATCTCCCTCAAAAACATAACCTTGAAAAATAATAAAATATCCTTAAAAGAATGAGGCACAAAATTACAGAATAGTAATGCTTTCACATGCCTTGGCAATTTCCATTGTTGTATGTCTGAACATACCTGAAACTATAATTCATCAATCAGTTTGTATTACCATTTTACAATGCATGATGGTTACTACTTATAGCCACTGCAGGATCTAAGATTAAAGCTCTAAACATTTTTACTCTTACACCTAATCAGCTTTCCCAAAACTTCTCCCCCTTTCACATTAGACTCATCAAGAAAATTAGTCCGTTCAATTAAGAAAAAGACTAGAATGGTATTAATTAAAAATTTGTTCCTAATTTTACTAATTCTTGAGTTATAAATTATTTTAAACATACCTACTTAAAGAGAAAACATAAGACACCCAATTAACTAATAATCTCCAAGAGAATATTAATGTTTGAACCACATCTCTTTGTTTTGTGGATGTCCATATAATACAAAGTGCCTTGATCATAGTAGAAACCCAAAGAATACTTTATTAATCATGCAAAAAATTATTTTTAAATATTTACAAATAGTTGTGTCAAAAAAACAAAAGTCCCGAGCTCAAATTCTAAGTGTTTGGGAATCTTTCTGGTCATTAAGCAACTTCAGGAGAGGAAAATTAATGTCAGGGTATTAATTCCTTTCTCCCACATTTTCATAAACTGTTCTGTAAGAATTTTAAGCAAACATGAAATGGCCCTCCTAAGGCACATATAACTTTATTCAGAATACCAAAACTTCTACACTGTTCAAACACTAGAATTATGAAAACATTTATTAATGTTTTATTAATGGAAGGAAGAAAGTGAATCTTTTAATACTACTTATCCAGACAAATCAATACCCACTAAATAGAAGGTGATCCTCCAACTGACTATGCCAACTGTAGAGCATAGAAGTCTCCCGAAATTGCAGATTTTCAAAAAATGAACACCCAGGGGCACCTGAGTGGCTCAGTTGGTTAGGCATCCAGCTTCGGCTCCGGTCACGATCTCATGGTTTGTGGGTTTGAGCCCCAAGTCTGTTCTGTGCTCACAGCTCAGAGCCTGGAGCCTGCTTTATATTCTATGTCTCCCTCTCTCTCTGCCCCTCCCCCACTTGATCTCTCTCTCTCTCTCTCTCTCTCTCTCTCTCTCTCTCTGTCTCTCAAAAATAAATAAACATTAAAAAAAATGAACACCTAACACAGAATCTGTCTTACACCATTTCCTTATCATCAGGCACTTTGAAATGGAATTAGAGTATCTATTAATGTGCTCAGCTAAATGAGCCATTCAAAGATGCTCTAATAATCAACCATTATATGGCCAAATAGGTGTTTAAACTAATTAGATGTCTGAAATTACCAGCCTACATCTTGGATGCATTTTATTTCAGATAAAATATGGCAAGATACATTAAATGACATATCGAGCAATAATTTTTATAATCAAAATTTAATTCATTTATTTTATGTAGATTAGCATTATCCTTAATTGACTTGAAATCAAAATATTTTCAAAAATGTCATTTCACTGGTACCCTATTTACTAATATTCAGAGAAGTTTTCATCATATTTAATGTTACTTTCTGTCATTCAGAAACAGCTTCTTTTTTTTACCCCAAGCTATCAATCATGGCACTAAAGACCCCCGACAATTACTATATAAAATAAAACTGCTCACAAGAAAAAAAAACCACCACTGGGGAGGATGCCAAAATGCATAATCTGCAAATTATTTAACCACCCAAAACTAAATACATCTTGGGCTACTACCTTACTTGTGAAATAATTTTATATATATTTTTTTCTTTTATTATGTAGTGAGTACAAGAGTTTATCCTTAAAACAATCACAATCAACACATATGTATATGTAAACACCTTTATTGTCATCTCACCAACAGCATTGAATTCTAATTCCCTAAGCAAAGAAATTCCTTTATAAGCTCAGTATGCATACTGCTCACATATACATATCTACTCACATTTTGCTCTTCTTTTTTAAACTTTAAGTCCATACATGATAATTAAATTAACATCTCTCTCTCTCTCTCTCTCTCTCTCTCTCTCTCTCTCTATATATATATATATATATATATATATATATAATTTTTCCCCTAAATCTCCATATATTCTTCCCTTTAATATGTTAACTCAGACGTGATGACGGGTTATTGCTGTTGTTGTTTTTACATCAACTATGAATAAAAGGCTGATGTACTCCTTAGTAACCTTCATCCCTGTAACCGTGGCCTTAGGCAGCAGGTAATGGGATCTCATCATGTAAGTAAAAGGGATTTCTGTGTTCTCCCTGTGAACATTTACCCCAGGGATTCTCAAAGACTGGACTTGGTTTTCGTAGCCGCAGAGAACCAAATACCATGTGCGACTTGTTCAGCATCACTTGGTAGTCTTCTTCAAACAGTTCTGTTTACATATTTTACTTTGAAAGTCCTAGCCATGCTTCCACCGCATAGAACTCCTGCATTGACGTCGTCCCACTTTTCTGTCCTCTCTTTTCCAATGGTATCTTGATGGGAAACCAGAAATGACTCCCTACAGAGCCTCAGAACTTGCAGCTCTGCATACCACAGATGCAGATTGGACAAAATGAGAACTGTGGTGTCTATCTAGAACTCACCACATTTACTGAGTTCTGTTCTGAAGGAGACAGAGCTCCTTAACTTTCAGTCTAAGACCATTTATTGCTGATAAATCTCTGAAGATCTGAATAAAAGGGTCTGGACACTAAGGGCTGGCCAAAGCAAGGTGCCAAAGACATTTGAATTGGCTCTTCAAATAAACATGAGTAAGAGTTCACCAAAGGCACGTTCTTTCTAACTCAGAATGAAGACCAGTAGCAATAAGCATGACGTTGTCTGAAAGCAAATGGAACTGGAAATGTCTTCAGACGTCTCAAAGCTCCAATCTCTTCAGCCAGTAAAATGAGAGTAACCACAACTCCTTACTGAATAAAGTCATTGTCAAAATCATCTACATAAATGTTTAGCACAGAGCCTTCAAAATGGTCACTGTTGTTGTCATTACCATCTTGACTTTTCAGGAATTCAGTTTTTAAGTGTATATTACGATGAAACCATATATGCCTGGATATCAAGAATACAATTTTTTTCTCCCTGAAACCTTTATCTTTCTATGTGTTCTCTGCTATCTGTCCAGCACCTGGAATAGCAAAAGCCAAATGAATGAATGAATGATCAAATAATATGTTTTAGCACTACTGCATTTTATGTTCATTTCTTCCCCATCTACTTTCATGGAATCTTGCATTCTTTATGCTGAATCAGTGATGTGTTCTCCATTTCTTCTCAGCCTATACGAGAACACCAGTCTTCACATACAGAGATAGCTGTTACATTTGACATTTTAAGTGAGCTATTTTCCCCCTACTGCCAATGTGTTCCTACTAAATCCATTTATCATCTCTGTCATGAGCACAAAGATGACTGGGAAGATAAGTAATAATAGCAGGCAAACTGATCTACCTCAAATTCTCTAAGATTACTAAGTGCACTGTGCTTTTCTTCTGCATAAAGGATGATGGAGTGACAGACCAATACATTAAATTAGGAAAGGCAGCTCACTTACACAGAGGCAGCCAACTGATTCTACAGTACAATTTTACCATAAGTCTACCCTATAATCAATTATATATTTGCTTAAGATCCAAATCGCTGCAGAGGTTTATCTGTTAATCAGATTGGATTATGATCATTACCTCTATCCATCCAATAGTTTAAGGGGAAAAAAAGAAATATCCATTTGAAAAGACATACCAAAACCTTTTCTATATTTTTTAATTTCAAATTCTTTTGCATCGCGTGAATTAAAATAAAATTGAATAAGACTGTAATTCAAGGACACAGCGTTCTGAATTTTCCCTCCTCAATAGCCTGTTCTAAAACAATTCAAAAGAAAACAGCATATTAGCCCAAAGTCACTGAGCACTTTTACATGTGCCATTGCTCAAAATGTAGCTTAATTTTCCATGTCCTTTAATGATTTCTGGTAAGAAACTATCATTTATGTTTGAGAATATTTGTTACTGCCAGCACCCTGTTGTGATGAAACAAACAACAAAAATATGAAAGAGGCAAAGGAAGGTAGAGTTGAAGCTTAGTCTGAGAAATGAGGCTTTTCCTATCAAATTAGGATACTGGTGTTGACAGTGGTTAAGCAGAGAATGGAAAGGGACAGATGCAAATTTAGGGTGTTTTTCTCTTAATACTTTTGAAGTGAGGTGAACATCAGACATTCTCCTATAGCACCAACAGTATAGAAGCATGCTGCTAGGGGCGCCTGGGTGGCGCAGTCGGTTGAGCGTCCGACTTCAGCCAGGTCACAATCTCACGGTCAGTGAGCTCGAGCCCCACGTCAGGCTCTGGGCTGATGGCTCGGAGCCTGGAGCCTGTTTCTGATTCTGTGTCTCCCTCTCTCTCTGCCCCTCCCCCGTTCATGCTCTGTCTCTCTCTGTCCCAAAAATAAATAAACGTTGAAAAAAAAAAAAAAAAAAAGAAGCATGCTGCTAGGCTAAAAACAAAAATTAATTTAATCACGCCCGACTAGAATTTTTGAAACTATTGCTCTGGTCCAGTCAGGAAATAGATAAGGAGTAAGTGAACATAAATGTCTTTTGTAATAACTGCTAAATAGCTTTGATACCACTCTCTAATTTCTAATTGGGCCACAGGAATAAAGGCATAAAGACATACTATGGCAACCATGAACATGCACCTCTCAGATCTCCAACTTAGGAGCGTAATTAGCAACAGCCCAGGGTGCTGCATTCTGAAGTCCCTCACTGAGTCTGTGATGGGGCCACACTTCAGCCGCTGCCTGAACCCATTCCTGCAAATTCACTGCTGGGAGTACTTTGGCCAGAGGGCTCCCTGTCGGCCTTGCTGAAACTCTTAAAACTGCACTGCAGTCTAATACCTTCCTTCTTCCTTCCTTCTATCCTCCCTTTCTTTCTATCCCTCTCACCCTCAGGGGGGTCAGACCTACATCAGAATGTGAAAGCCCTTCGGGTACCTCTGGTTATCTCACACATTCCCTCACTGGCACTTTCCTCAGTAAGTCTCTTCTCATTGAATCCCACTCTGGTGCCTGCTGCTCAGACAGCTGTGCCCTACACTTGTACTCTCCACAAAATAAAATTGTGACAGCTATATATTTTTGTCAACAAGCACATTTTAAAATCACTGGATAAATACATAAATCAAACAAGAGAACCATCTTTTTTGCCTGTATTTATGCCCTAATTTATGTTTGGTAAACTCAGATTTCTATTTATTCAGCTTTCATTCAAGTTCAACACCATTGTACCAATCTCCCTGATCTCTAACACAGACACCTTGCCTCGTAACATTCAAAAAGCATGTTCAGTTTATTTTAAAATTCCAATAAAAGAACAAGTTTCTCCCAATGCTGAGGCAAATATGACTGATAACCAGAAAGAAGTTCTTTGTTCGGGCGCCTGAGTGGCTCAGTCAGTTGAGCATCTGACTTTTGGTTTCAGCTTAGGTCATGATCTCAAAGCTTGTGGGTCCGAGCCCCATATCAGGCTCCACTCTGGCAGTGTGGAGACTGCTTGGGATTCTCTCCCTGCCCTTCTCCATGTTCGTTCGTTCTCTCTCTCTCTCTCTCTCTCTCTCTCTCTCTCTCTCAAAATAAATAAAAATAAACAAAAAAGTTTATTCTTTCTTTCTATCCTTTGTTTAGAGGTAGGGAAGCAGTTTGTGGTAGAGAATGCTAGCTAATCGCCAAGCCACTTTCCTCTTCTTTTGGACACATAGCCACCAGCCCATTTCTCAGGCTCCCTTGTGGGACTAGGTGCAGCCATGTGACTAAGCTGTAGCCAGTGAAATGTGAGTAGAAATCAAGGGAACCATTTCTGACCCTGGCCCATAAAAACGTGCCTGTGTGAATCTCCATGTTCTTTATCTTTTCATCTATCACTGCCCGCAAGCACAGCTCACTTGGAAACATGTTGAAGATGAAAAAGTGATAAGACCAAAGGAGTCTGGATTCCTGAATTACCAAGTAAATAAAAAGCTGTCTTGACCAGGTCTTGTTATGTAAACAAAAAAATAAATTCATTGTTTTAAGCCTCTAAGATTTGGTGAACTTATTACAACAGCAAGAACTACCTTAAGGAACTTAAGTTTTATATCAAAGTACCCCTCACAGGATTCATAGTGATGCTTGTTCCTGCAAGGCAATGATGATATGGAGGAGGTGGCAGATAGCTCCAAAGACAATCATCAATTGTTCTTCTGCTTCCTGTGTGCACAAGCTATTCTTCCCTTCAAGAAGAGGTTTATTCCCCACCCATCCCCCTCCACCTTCTTGAATCTGGTTGGTCCTGTGATTTGTTTTGACCAATGGAATCCAGGGGGAACCTTGAGCAGTCCTAAAAGTAGCCCTTAAAAGCCCAGACAGCCTTGATCTTGCTTCATAAAACCCAGTGGCCACTCTGTAATGAAGTACAGGCTGTCCTGCTACAGACAGAGGCCAATTGGAGATGCCTTCTCCAAGATGAGATACCAAGGGGAGAAAGACGACATGGGAAAAGACTCAAGTGACCATGGTCTACAGGCCTTGGTGAGGCAGTTACCTTCTCACAACCCAACCCATGTGCCAGCAAAATGCAGCCATGTGAGTGACCCAGCTAATACCATGTGGAGCAGAAGAACTGTCCAGTCAACTCACAGATGCATCACAAATAATAAATAACTTATTATCATTATCAGCCACTAAGTATCTGGGGCAGGAGGAGTGGGGAGAGTTGTTCTTACACAGGAAAAGATAAATGATACACTGGAATTTTCATGGAAGGAAGGAAGGAAGGAAGGAAAGAAAGAAAGAGAAAGAAAGAAAAAGAATGAAAGAACGAAAGAAAGAAAAACAAAGGAGTTTGGAGGAGGAAATAGCTTGAGAAGTAATGGTTTCATTGTTTTGCTTTCGGTTGTGGAATTCCAATTAGAAATAATTATATCCTTTTACCCTTTTAAGATAGTATTGTGTTCTCCTGTGAAATAAATGCCAAATAGACATCTTTACCTAGTAACAATATACCCTGATTTTTAAAAGTTTATTTATTCATTTTGAGAGAGAGAGACAGAGAGAGAGAGAGCACACACAGGGGGAGGGCAGAGAGAGGGGTGGAATGAGAGAGAATCCAAGCACGTAGCTCAACACAGGGCTGAAACTCACAAATCAAATCTTGAGATCATGACCTGAGGTGAAACCAAGAGTGGAATGCTCAACCAGGTGAGTGAGCCACCCAGGTGCCTCAAATATGCCCTGATCTTGACACAAACCAAAGTTGTAATACACACAAAATTCTTACTATTTTTAAAATAAAACATGAATAATATTTTGACACCCCTCCCCCACAAAAGGGTCAACTTATACGGGAAAATGAAAAGTGAAAACTTCCCTTTCATGATTCTTTCATGACTGCAATTCTACTTCCTCTCCCAAAGGCAACTACTGAGGACATTTCAACTTCCTATGTTTTAGCCCTCCAGAGTTTTCTATGCAATCTTTGTGTTTGTGCATGTGTGCCATTTTCTATATTTGAATATGATGGGAGTCAGTTGTATATGTTATTTTGCAATCCATATAATTCATTTTTGAGGAAACAAATATGCTATTACTGACTATCAAGGGATTTAGTTTTTACATATGTGTTTTCTTTTTGTTAAGTTCAAATTTAGAAGATTTCTCCTCTAGCAACAAGAATGTGTCACCAACTACTTCCGTCCTTTGATTTAAGCATACTATATAACGACAAGAGTTTACAAGACACAGAAGACTATTTTTCCCACAGAGCAGTTTCTCATTTCTTTGATTCTGAGGCATTTTCATTACATGAATACTTATTTTTCACATTTCTGTTTTTTTTTTTTAATTTTTTTTTAACGTTTATTTATTTTTGAGACAGAGAGAGACAGAGCATGAACGGGGAAGGGGCAGAGAGAGAGGGAGACACAGAATCGGAAGCAGGCTCCAGGCTCTGAGCCATCAGCCCAGAGCCCGATGCGGGGCTCGAACCCACGGACCGCGAGATCGTGACCTGGCTGAAGTCGGACGCTTAACCGACTGCGCCACCCAGGCGCCCCTCACATTTCTGTTTTAACTACAGTTGATCCTTGAACATGGAGGTTGGGAGACGAACCTCCTGTGCAGTCAGAATTAAGTGTATAACTTTTGACTCCCGCAAAACTTAACTACTAGTAGCCTACTGTTTACCAGAACAGCCAATTAACACATATTTTGTATGTTATCTACTGTATTTTTATAAGGTAAACTAGAGAAAAAATATTAAGAAAATCATAAGGAAGAGAAAATACATTTACAGTACTGTACTGTCTATATGGAAAAAAATCTGCATCTAACTGGAACCTGCACAGTTCAAACCTATATTGTTCAAGGTCAACTGTTTCCCAATAGCCTTTAATTAAGAAAAAATAATGGTGAAAGGGCAAAGCTCTTATATTGACAGTCATCAACAGCTTATTGGCAACAAAAATTATCAGAGCACTAATAAACCTTTACTGCCTCAAAACGGTATCACTTATCCGAGCTTGGAAAGAGGAGAATTAGAAAGACATGACAATGTATAGAAATTTTTTTTCCCTAGAAATTTCTTTGTGCTCAGTATTCATGAATAATGTCTGTGTTCAGATTCTTCAGTTGACTTTGGGAAAACTAGTAACTTCATTCTATAGAGAGATTTCTTGGGTTAAAAGTGCCAGATTTCTTGAATGTCTGGCATCCAGAAGAAATGACAGTCTTGGGTCTTTAATCTTGGAAGAAAATGCATTTCCTTCTTTGTAGATGAATATAATGTCCAAAGACATTTCCAGAGCGTACCATCTTAAGAAGGAAAAATGACTCTCCTTTTAAACAATAATTCACATTAGACTCCAATATTACCAGAATATGAAGTAGGACACATTTGCATCTGATATCGACAAACTATGTTATCTTCTTTCAACAACAACATAGAATTATCTCCATTTGTGAGAAAATTCCACGGAGTTGACTGCTCCTTAGCATCAGGCAATAGCCTTATTGAGGCAATTTTCATTTCATTTCATGAGAGAAATATGCTCGAACTATGTTTCTTCAATTGTTTATAGCCTCTTGAGGTTTGTGACTGTCAAGAAAGCACTAGATAATAGTAATAGCTGTGGCAGATTGTGTCTTCTAAAGATGGCCTAGATAGTGTCTCCTAACCCACATAATCCTTTTACAATGCAACTTTATCTATTGAAAGGTAAAATTTATAACCCTTCCCTTTGAAACCAGCTGGGCTTTTGTGACAGGTTCAACAAAAAGAGTACAGTGGAAGTGATGCTGCCTGACTTTGGAGACCAGGTAATGAAGGACAATTTAGTTTCCACCTTGCTGCTGAATAATCACACTTGGAGCCCTGAGTCTCCATGCTTGTAAGCTAACTGCCCTGAAGCAGCCATGCTGTGAGGAAGCCCAAAATAGTCCACACGTGAGAACAAAAGGACAACTCATGACTTCTTGAAAAGAACTGTCCAGTCAACTCCCAGTTTACTCCAGCCCTTTATTGTTTCAGCTACAACCCCTCAAACCAGAACCAATCAACCGAACCCTTCCCAAATCCATGGCCTACAGAAACTATGTGAGAAAGTGAAATGGTGGTTGTTATTCTAAGTCACTAGGTTTTGCAGTGCCTTGTTACACAGCAGTAGCTAAAAGCTAATATTTATTGAGCTATAATAATATTGAGTACATATTTTATTTATCAAGCATATAATATTCATGTGCCAGGTAATGTTTAAAGAAAATTTCTTGTGTTAATTCACTTAATTCTTTCAAAAACCCATGAGGTAAATACATTTATTCTATTTCAAGATAGGAAACTGAGGCAAAGAGCGACTTTGAAACTTTCTCTTCACAATGGTAGATGGCAAAAATGGAATTTAACCCTGAGAGTCTAACTCCTGAGCTAATACTTCTATTTTGTTATTTTATTTATTTATATATATAATAAATATATATTTATTATATGCATGTCACATATCCAATATATTTATGTAATAAATATATTTAACATAGAAGATCATATAATATACATCTATAATAAAATATAGATATATTTTATAAATATAAATGTTTTTACATAAATATAAAATATAAGTATATTTTAGTATATATTTAATTGTATATCAATATATATCACTATACATACATATATTGATATACATACATAACATATATGTATCAATATATATACATATGTATATCATGTACATACTCTGATATATATATCAATGTATATCATATGTATATTAATATACATACATATATCTATCAACCACAGTTATTTTATTGGATAGATCAAAAATATTCAATATTTTTTAAGATAACACACAAGACGTCAGAGAAGTATCTGCTTGAAGCTATTCGTTCAGAATTTCTTATCAAAGCATTTCCTGAAAACTTGTTTTCATTTTGTTTTGCTTTGTTATCATGAAGTAGGCTTTTCACTGAAGAACACTATAAGAAATTTTGATATGAAAAATGTTTCCACATAATCAGTAAGAAGCAGTATTGTAGACAGGTCTCTCCATCATTGCATGAGTAAACACTTGGTAGAAATTACTATAAAGCATAGGATATTCAGACACGGGAATATCATTGTGCCTTTTGGAGGCACTGTGGTTTTTTTTTTTTTTTTTTTTTTTTTTTGCAATGAATTTACTTGTCTGGTTTCTCCTACTTCAAGATTTAAGATACTAACTTTAATAGTCAGGTGTGATCCAAAAGCATGAAAGCATAACAATACCTAGAGGGGTTATTTACCTTGGGAATTCACATTAAAAAACCATTAATTGAGAATTATTTATTTTGTATTGAGGACAAGTTTGAAGTATGAAGTATTTCTAACAAATTCTAAAGAATATGCAGCAGGACTCAAATCTTCAGTTCCCCATTACTACAGAGTTAGTGATAAACCTAAACTTCTATGGCTAGAATAGTTCCATTGGATTCCTCTTGGGTGTGGTTTTGTTTTACATCAGGCTCACATTTAGCATGTGGAGTCCAAAGTAAGCACACAAATGAAGGGCTGTGTACCATGTATCTAAATATTTGAAAATTAAAACATGCTACACCCGCAGAAAAAGCCTCGAAAATCCAAGATCAAGGGGCTGGCATATTCAGTGTCTAGTGAAAGCCTGCTTCTTGGTTCATAGGCAGCATCTTTTCACTGTGTCCTCGCATGGTAGAAGGGTGAGAGAACTCTCTGGTATCTCTTTAATAAGAGTGCAAAATCGTTCATGAAAGCCTCGCTCATTAAATCACCTCCTGAAGGCCCAATCTCCAAAACCCATTGCAATGGGGGTTAGGATCTCAACATAGGAGTTTTGAGAGATCACAAACATTCAATCCATAGTATCTTCCATCAAAAGGTCAAGTCTAATTCCTCTCCTCTTGAATATGCTTCTATCACAGTGACTCAGTTCTAATAAAAAATAATGTCACACAAGGGACTCTGAGGACTTCCAAGGCTAGTTTAGGAGGAAAGGTGATGTAACTCCCTTCCAGATGGAGACCCACCCCCTAACTGCACACGTGTGTGTGTGTGTGTGTGTGTGTGTGTGTGTGTGTGTGTCTACTGACTCTCCAAAGTCATAGAGTCAGAGAGGCCATGTGTAGGTGTCCCAGCTAACAGTCCTAGCTGAGATGTCAGCCAGCAGCAAGAACCCATCATGAGACATGTTAGTGAAGGAGTCTAGATGATTGAAGCTCAAGTGATGCTGAATGGAGGAGAAACAGATTGTTCCCACCAAACTAACTCAACCCAAATTGGAGAATTATGAACAAAACTGTTACTGTTGTTTTAAGCCACAGAATTCTGGGGTGGTTATACAGAAATAAACAGCCAGAATACAGTGTTAAATACCAGTTTTTCTAATAGCTATGTTACATTGTTAAATGTCCTAGATTTCTAAGTTGGAAGATCTAAGAATTTGAACTGAAGCTTCATCATTCATTACTGTGTGAATGTAGATCACTTACTATTAGCACCTCTCTCCTCATTTGATGCTGGGATAATAACCCTGCCTCAGAGATATCAAGAGTTTCAAGAGGAAAATGCATACAGAAGACTATGACCCAGAGCAATTCACATTTCAAGTATGTTCCTTGAATCCAGATCTGACAGTTCCAGGTATTTATTCATTCTTACTTCTTTGTCCCTATTGCTTTTCCATAAGCGGAGAGAACTGTGAAAGGTATGCCTGTTACATCTGCATCTAAAACTGAATAATCCGTAGTAAGAAATTAACACTGGAACATTCTTCATCAAAGACCATTATCCACTGAACCATTCTAGCCATTTCTAAAAAGAAACTCAAGAAACAGGCAGACTTTCATTTTTGAAGTCATTAATAACCCCAGAAATAAAAACGCTGTGTGTTCTATTGGGAGCTTCTGATCTGATTCATCATCTGGTAAACCTTTTCACTAAAATGAGTGCTTGAGGGGGTAAAGGACTCCCCACGAATGCATGATACAGCTCCACTCTGTCTTCTGCTCCTGCTATGACATTGGAATGTTCTGCATCCTAAACAAGTACTCCAAAACAGAATGGGTCTTAAAAGGTTGACTTTTCTAGAAGCTAAATGTCAGAGATATGAAGTCTTTTATTTTTTAATTTTCTCTTAATGTTCTCTAAATGGCATCAGAAGATGGATTTCAAAGAAGTATAATATGTTTAAGATTTCACTTACCAAACAAATGCAGTAAAATGTGATATCAAACATCTGCGATTTTCAATCACATACCTAGCAAAGAAGCACAAAACCGTTTTAGTGAAGCACATAATTTGACATCCTTGCTATCAAAAGCAATTTTAAACACATAATTCAAAATGCCCATTGACAGCAGGTCTTTCTTGCTGGGTATTAATCTGCCAGGATGAATATGGAAACATCAATGTCTCTCAATTAGAATCATAAACCTTAAAAATGAGAAATAAAATCATGGTGGCATGAACAGGGCACAGGTGGGTAACTGACAAGCCTGCATAATGTGGAAAAATCATAGGTTAGAGGAAAAGTCATAACAATAATATAAAGCTTTGGGTTTGTACAGCCACTTCTCCCAAAGAATCAAAGCCCTCTACATACATTATCCCATTAATCCCCCTGCTACCTGCTGCAGGGCAATGTTAGGGCAGATGCCTATTGGTGGTGATTCTGTGGCCATCGGCATCCTGTGTGGCAGCCTTTTGTGAACCCTATTACTTCCCTTCTCTTTTCAGTAATAAAGTGTGAGATTAGCCTTAGAGTCACAGCTGGAGATGTAACGCAGCATCAGTTCTTAAACCAATTTGTCCCTTTCCCCAACTTGTCACACTACACAGATAACTATCTAAAATATTTTTATCTACAGGTACATTATTAATGGGCTGTAACTGTGTCTCTGAAAGAGAGTTCAAAGACATCAAAAACATCTGTAACTATTAATTAGAGCCTTGCTTAACTACATGAGATTATTTCAGAAAGCAGGTTAGCTGTGGGACTCATTTGTTGCTCAACACCCCAGACATTTCAGACATTTAATTTTTTTAATCATTCTCCTTCCACCTCCTGTTACAAAGATTATATGCAGTGCATGCATGTGTAGATTCACGAAAAATAATAAACCAAAAAAACATTATTTTGCTAGCATGCATACTAACTTTTCTGGAAATTAGATTATCAAAATCCTATTTCACATCCCTTTAATCATTGTGTTTCAGAAAAAAAAATAAGCATCTATGAAATATAACTACTTTTCAAATGCTATCCATTCATATTCTATCAATCACAATTGTCAAACACACCTCACCTTCTTTGAGGAAGAAAAATTACACTGGTTCAGAACACTATTTCTATGATCTACAAACCTTTATGTAAGCTTATAATTTTACCACATTGGAAGATGTTATTGGGTAAATATTCCTTTGATAGTCCATCCAAGGATGGTATCTGCCACTTTGAATTATCTTCGAAACTAAAAATTTAAAACTTTGTCTGTACTGAATTTTTAAATCGATGACTTAACTTTCAAAATATAATTAGTTAGGAAGAAGCATAACCATTTTTTTTTAATTACCTGGGAAGAATGCTCTTGATCGTGAAATACATAGCTAAAGGAAAAGTGCCACACAAATTTTCAGATTGTGTCTGCATGGAGCTACTACCTTGAATTTTTATATAAAATAAAATAATCGGTATCCACCTGGTTCATAACACCCACATTTTCAAAAGAAATGTCATTTTCAGAAGTGGATCCTCCATAACCTCAGATCACAGGAAGTAATTTTAAATGGTGACCTTTCTCATCAAAGGTCTTTTACAGCCACGCTATATTTCCATGGAGTGTTTACTATTAAGAATCAACATTTTGAAATATTTGCAGTATGTCTCTCATCGGCAAAAGACCATTATTGGCCCACTATTTCTTATGCTTGCCAGGTATCATAAGCTGTTTTCAGAATGGTAATTGCCAGAATTCCATAGATCCTTTACTTCAGCTTAAGTAACTCCAATATTCTCTTTATAATTTTGTTCTGGTCATATATTGTTGCTTAACTACCTACTCCAAACCCCAATGGTATTTTTAAGCACGCATTTTATTATTCTCACAAATTCTGTGAGTCTCAGAAATTCAGATAAGGCATAGAAGGCATGGTTTGTCTCTGGTCTCTGACGTTTGAAGCCTCTGCTGAGAAGTCTCACACAGCTAGAGGGCAATTCAAGTGGATGAGGAATGAAATCCCAGAGTTTGGACTGGGATATCTGACTGAGACTGTTGACCAGAATCTTGATACATGGCCTCTCCATGTGGTTCGGACTTTCCCTCAGTCTGGTGGCTTCGGGGTAGTCAAACTGCTTACTTTGGTAAGTTCCCAGCCTTCAGAGTAAGTGTTCCAGACAAGGCAGAAGTTTTATGGCCTTTTACAACTCAACCTTAGAAGTTAGTGTCTATTCCACTATACCCTATCAGCTGAAACAGTCACAAACCTACCTAGACCCAAGGGGAAGGAACAGAGACCCTAACCTTAATGAAAACATTATCAAAGAATTTGAGGCAATATTTTAAAACTTCCACATACCCATTAAGTTCAAGGAGAGTATTTACATTTAGGAAATGGTTCCAAAGTCCAAAACAAAATTTAAAAAAAAAATCATGGATCAAATCCAATCCCGCTATTTTGCAGAAGAAAGAGCTCTTGACTGAAGAAAAATCTTAGGCAACATGTTTGTTTTCTTCTGGTAATCTGAACTAGGTAATATGCATTTCTCTCAAATCGAATCCCGGTATTCTTACTTAGCACTCTACGGAAGGGGCCTTTCTTTGTTAATGATAGGAATAACCCATCTTTATCTCTCCTTGAAGCTCCACACAAAGTACAGAGACACACTATCCTGAAGGGAATATTTATCTACCACAGTCACTGTGAATATCCTGAAAAATAAATCTTCTAAATAAAATAAGTTATCTATGTACATTTAAAAGTCTCATTGTCCACAGTGAAACATATCAGTGAGAAAGATTCTCTCCATACCCTGCATCCTGTTGGTACCCCCCGATTACGCTTACAGAATAAAATAGAACTGAAATGCATTCAATCAGGTTAAGAAAGTATGAAAACTATGAGACAGCTCTCCTCAAACACAGCAAAAGCATATAGAAGTCAGTACATTTCTCAAGGTTAAAAATGAGGAATGGAGAAGTTGTTTCCCTAAGGAGAGACGGGAATTTCACTGCTGGAAAGAACCACAATGAAAATTACATGGGGAAGTTGTAAATCATTCCAAGATTTATAGGGCACAGCACAAAATAAGAAGTTTACACATTAATTAAAAAGATCTGGGAAGAGACTGAGGGAAGATGATTTCAAGGGCAAGATATTGATGTTGCCTTCCACAATCCTTGGGCTAGCACGTGTAGGGCAGATTGGCAGGTCCATTACTAAGGGCTTCCTGGGGTAAGGATCACCAACGATGGTCCTGGGGCTGACTGCACCAAGCCATGGAGCTTATGAAATAGAGAATTACTTCTTTATCACAAAAATAGAAGTTTGAACTGCTAGTACATGTGCATTTGAATTTCTAACACTAGGAAGAAATGTTATCCTTGAATCTGGCAATTATGGAGGTAAGCAAATGGCATCAAAATTCCACATGATAATGAACTAAGAAATGATGTTTCTGAGATGAAGATGATTAAGAAATCTTCTCCTTAAGGATGGAAGGATATGGTTCATATAACTCTAAGTGTCAATTAAATGTACACAAACACACACACTTTTGAAACTCCATTTTCACTGCAGTCTTGCAAATACATGCTTCAAACTAACAAAATGAAAATTTTAATTATTCTCTTACAAAACATCCATGACTTTTATGGTGTGTGTGCGTGTGTGTGTGCGTGTGCGTGCTCGGGTGTGTAAATAATAAGTAATTTAATTATTTTTAAATGGATGCCTTAGAAAACATACTTTTTTATGAAACTATTCCATCAGTTGTTAAATAGGTAAAGAGATGAATAAATAAGTAAGTAAATAAATAATTGACACTTCATGGTCAGCTTTTCTGGTTAGTCTTCAGTCCCACCATCAGAAGCCATGATGAGTAGAGTGAGAATCTCTCAAGAGACATTTGTTCCATTTGAAAATTTCCCAGTTGAAAAATAAAGAAACTCTGATGAAACTAGAATGGAAGTGAGGTAATTAATGATCCATAATTAAACTAGTTGCCATAAAAATCATTTAAAAAGCAGATTTAAAAATTTTTAATTTAAATTTTTTAAAATTTTTTTCTAAAAACTCAATAATCAGAATCAAAATTTCTAAAGCATGAATTCATTATGGAGCCATTGATCAAGCTTGTAAATGACAAACCAAGTATTTTTTCTAAGGAAAAAAAATCACCTGTTAGTTCTACAACTTTGCTTCATATACCTTCTTACAGATTCCCTTGGCTAGAAGAATCAACAACAAGTGTAGAAAATGAATTAAACACCAAGTATATAGTACAGGAGACCTATCTGCCCCCCCCTCCACAGCTATACCTATTCATGCTATGACAGCTTGTTGAATGATAAAAAATAGAGTCAGGGGAGAGGTCTTGATGATAAACAATTGAGTCAAATGGATTAAATTAACTACTTATTTGGATGCCAAATACTACTTACAATGAGCCAGCTTTTAAAAAAGAAACACTTTTGAGGGGCGGAATACTAAAATAATCTCTTCAAGTTATGCTGTTCTAAGACATTTTACTTTTTTAAATGGCTATCTTGCCAAAATTCCTAACAAGATTAATCATTTCATCATGGTCCAAATCTTATTTTCACAGTTTCTCATTTCCAGGGTGCCCACTGCAAGTAAGAGCCATGGGGGTCAAAGAAATAGATCCCAAGGGGTGCAATAGGCCATTGCATCCTCCCTGATAGGTCAAAGAGGAAGACTATACAGTTAACTATGAGGCTGGAGAATAAACTGTTTGGCTGTTTATTTGTTTTTGTAATTTTTACCAACTTGTGAAAGGAAAACAGGAAGTAAAACCTAAGTAATCAAATTCTAGAACTTGATTCCACTGTCTGTTATGACTCTTCTTAATCATATGGATATTCCAGTTTCCCCTATAATCCATTAAACTGAATGTTCTTCATTATCCCATATCTGAAAGTGCTAGTAAGGTTTGGTAGCAAATAACTGGTTCCACTACTGGAAGCTTCTGGTCCATCTACTCCATCTTAGCTTCTGACCCCAAATTTTTAATGACTTCCAACTCACTCATGACTTCAAGACAAATACTTTTTTTTACTTCAAACTTACCAATGTTTTCAGTGCCGTGACTCCTTCAAGTTCTTCTAGACCATAGGCACTATCATTGCTTCTTTCCCTTTCATAGTGTGTATACCTCAAGGTTAACCATATGAACTAATCTCTCACCAGCATCCTTCACTCTCTTCTGCCCATCACCTTCTGAGAAACCACCTAAGTGAAGTCCAACACCAGCTAAATTCCTCCAGGCCTCTAGCCCTAATCTTTTTTTTTTATTTAAACCCAAGTTAACATATAGTGTAATAATGATTTCAGGCATAGAATTTAGTGATTCATCTTTAAATATAACACCCAGTGTTCATCCAAACAAGTGCCCTCCTTAATGCCCGTCACCCATTTAGTCCATCCCTCCACCCAACACCCTGCCAGCAACACTCATGTTGTTCTCTGTATTTAAGAGTCTCTTATGGTTTGCCTTCCTATTTTTATCTTATTTTTTCCTTCCTTCCCCTATGTTCATCTGTTCTGTTTCTTAAATTCCACATATGAGTTTAATCATATGATACTTGTCTTTCTCTGACTTATTTGCTTAGCATAATACACTCTAGTTCCATCCACGTTGTTGCAAATGGCAAGATTTTATTATTTTTGATCACTGATTAATATTACATTGTGTATATATTCCATATCTTCTTTATCCATTCATCTGTCAATGGACACTTGGGCTCTTTCTATACTTTGGCTGTTATCGATAGTCCTTTAGCTCCAATCTGGGTGGTGCTGTACTAGATATTCAGAATAGCATGTCAAATGCTACCTTGCTAAATTCCCATCCTAGAACTTCAGCTAGGACATAAGAACCATCAACCAGTTCTACCACACATCCCTTGGTCAGTTTCCATTCCCATCCCTCTCAATTACCACTGCAGTGCTGCTCACTTTCTCAACATCTTTCCTCAACCACAGCAATCTGCGTTAAGGAAACCAAAGGAATTATGTATGGTTGGGCAACATTTCTGGAATGGTGGAATGAAGAGTTCAGCAAAGCTTTCCCCCAAAATCAATGATAAAATTGGATAAAATTGTCAAAAAGAAAAATTTCAAGATTCTGAAAACAGAACAAAGGCACAAAGCATTTTGAGGGGGATCTATGTAAGAGAAACCACTAAAGTAGTTCAGACAAACACTTTTCTGTGGTATTTTAGCCTGGGGTTCTACCATTCTTCCCCTGCCATCTATCTATGTACTAGATGCCCCTCTATGTAGTACGATGATGAAAGCCATGAAAACCAGCAGCCTCTCAACGAGGAGAGATATGGGCCAATGTTTGCCAGAACACAAAATCCTCATACTCCTGGGCATTGATAGTCACAGTAGCAATTTTAGTGACAAATAAGAAAGGCCAATGTCAGTTAGCCTGAGACTGTGATCCTAGTTGGGGCCAACAAAACAGGGAAACAGAATAGGCATAAATTTAACAGGAGATAGATTGCAAGAGTAAGCCTTGGTGGGCTCCCACATATTTCTGGGGTCTTAAAGATGGTGTGCAGGGGCGCCTGGGTGGCGCAGTCGGTTAAGCGTCCGACTTCAGCCAGGTCACGATCTCACGGTCCGTGAGTTCGAGCCCCGCATCAGGCTCTGGGCTGATGGCTCGGAGCCTGGAGCCTGTTTCCGATTCTGTGTCTCCCTCTCTCTCTGCCCCTACCCCGTTCATGCTATGTCTCTCTCTGTCCCAAAAATAAATAAAAAACGTTGAAAAAAAATTTAAAAAAAAAGATGGTGTGCATGTACAAGGTTGCACATATTCTCAAGAGAGACTGGAGAAGGCACATATCTACTTATCCCTGGATGAATGTGAGGACTGTGCTAGCAGAAAGCTAAAGCCAGGAACAATGAGTAAACTGTCTGAACTTCAAATATGTCCCCCAACTCATGCATAAATCCATAAACAAAGGCAGACGCCTTACTGGCTCAAGGTAGATGAGTAAAACTTGTAATTAGTGAGGGAACACTAGCAATTCTGGCATGAGACCAAGCCC
The DNA here is from genome assembly GCF_018350175.1 of Felis catus. Taxonomy (NCBI): domain Eukaryota; kingdom Metazoa; phylum Chordata; class Mammalia; order Carnivora; family Felidae; genus Felis; species Felis catus. Next base: position 139,009,865 of record NC_058376.1, read on the forward strand.
ATGAAGTCAAGCTACACATAAAAGTGATAATGAAAAAGAAAAAATGATAGTAGAAACATTAAACACATCTTCACACACTCTGGGGTAGCCAGATTCCAGAGAATTTGTCCAAATAAATCCTTAACCAATAAGCATAAAAACTCAAATGACAACCAGAGAAGATTCAAATTCACATTTGCTACATTATTTAAAATGTCCAGTTTTCAACAAAAACTTATAATACATGCAAAGAAACACAAAACTGTTGCCCACACACAAGGAAAAAAGCAGTCAAGAGAAACCTGACTATAATAGGTGACCAAATGTTGCACTTAACACTCAAAGACCTGAAAGAAGCTATTACAAATGGATTCAAGGAAGAAAAGAAAACCATACTTATAAATTAAAGGGAAATATGGTAATGGTGATTCATCAAATAGAGACTATCAAGAAAGAGGTAAAAATTGTAAAAAGGAAAAAAAAGGAAATTCTTGAGTTGAAAACTATAATGCAAATAATTGTCACTTCCATTTTCCACTCGAAATATAAGTTACTTTGAAGTCATAACTCCCACCCTCAAAATAAGAAGAAAACTGAAAAACTCAAACTCAACAATTCTTCCTAGATTCTTCAGACAACTGAGGTCACAGAGCAAATCACTGCCTTGAAACCTGGGGAGACACGAGAACACAGAGAATCACAGCTTACCAGAGGCAGATACCACTAGAGCCTCAAACTGGTAGGAACTCTAAAAACTGTAATTGACAATATCTGGAGATTGAATGTGGACTAGCTTTGGAGTTAAAGCTCCTGAGGGACCAGTTTTAGAGAAACTGTATATTCATGAGCTTTACCTCTAAGTACCTCACCAGATTCCCACTTGTGAAGACTGGAGAAAAATGGCCATGTTCTCTGTGAAGGAGAAAAGGAAAAGTAAACATTCTGAAATACATCATGAGCATTCTGTTCTCCAAAACAAAGGCCTACCTCAAGGAAAAGTACTTCAGTAGAACCTTATCTGACCTAAGGAAGGACAATGAGCCAACTCTAGCCCCCTGTAGCCTTCTGTCTCACATATGGGCAGTTCAAGAAAGAAAGAAAGAAAGAAAGAAAGAAAGAAAGAAAGAAAGAAAGAAAGAAAGAAAGAAAGAAAGAAAGAAAAGAAAAGAAACTCTTCTGAAGGTCACAGTCCAAAGACTCCAGCCCTTTTTAAAAAAATAAATGGACATTTATTCCTAAGATTATAGAATGCTTCCCCTACAAAATACAACATCAACAAGGCTCCAGTATACTAATAGGAAAATACAATTAACTGAGCAGCAAGACATGAACTCTACTTAAGAGGGAGTTTCTAGGGAAACCCAAAGCCTACAGGAGAGATAAAAACAAGGATACTAGAGTAAACTGAAGCATCTGACAGCTACAGCTAATGCAAACATTAAATGCAGCCTAACTCCTAGACAGAGAAACATAAAACTGAGGTCACACTCAAGACCTCAGTTCCAAATACATCATGTCTGGATTTCAACAAAAAAATTACAAGGTATACTAAAAAGCAAAGAAAAAAGCACAATGAAGACACAAAGCAAATATCAGAAACTAACTCAGATATGGTAGAGATTTTTAAATTATCAGATCAAGAACTTAAAATCACTTAAAATCATGAAGTTAAAATATTTTAAGAGTTCTAATGGGAAAAGTGGACAACATGCAAGAACATATAGTTATATAAGCAAAGAGATGACTCTAAGAAAGAACCCAAAGGAAATGCTAGAAATTTAAAACACTGAGAAATGAACAATGTCTTTGGTGGGCTCATCAGAGATTCAACATGGCTGATGAAAAAAAAATCCGTGAATTTGAAGATAAGTCACTCGGGGTATCCAAGCTGAAATGTAAGAATAAAACACACACACACACACACACACACACACACACACACACACACACACACAAAATCCAAGAGCTTCAGGAAAATTTGGAAAAAAGGTATACTACATATGTAATAAGAATACCAGAAATAGAATACAGAAAAGAGCAGAAAAAGCATTTGAATAATGGTTGCAAAATATCCAAAATTAATGACAGTCATCAAACCACAGATCCAGGAAACTCAAAGGACACCCAGCAAGATAAATACAGGGGGGAAAAACCGCACTGAGATATAACATATTCAAAAACAGGCACAGAAAACAGGGGCAGCTAGGTGGGTCATTCAGCTTAGTGTTTGACTCTTGATTTCGGCTCAGGTCATGATCTCATAGTTCCTGAGTTTGATCCCAGCATCTGGCTCTGTGCTCATAATGTGGAGCCTGCTTGGATTCTCGTTCACACTCTCTCTGCCCCTCCGTGCTGACTCTTTCTCTCAAAATAAAAAAATAAACTTTAAAAAGTGCAGAAAATAAAATAGAGAAAATCTTTAAAAAAGCCAGAAGGGGAAAAAGGATAAGAATTAATTGGACATCTCTTCAGAAATCATGCTAAGACCCATAACCAGTGAAGAAATTGAATCAGTTATCAAAAATCTCCCAACAATTAAGAGTCCAGAACCAGATGGCTTCCCTGGAGAATTCTACCAGACATTTAAAGCAGAAATAATACTTATCCTTCTCAAGCTATTCCAAAGAGTGGAAAGGGAAGGAATACTTTGAGACTCATTCTATGAAGTCAGCATTCCTTTGATTCCCAAACCATACAGAGACCCAGCAAAAAAGGAGAACTACAGGCCAATATCCCTGATGAATATGGATGCAAAAATTCTCGACAAGATACTAGCAAATTGAATTCAATAGTATATAAAAAGAATTATTCACCATGATCAAGTGGGATTCACTCCTGGGATGCAGGGCTGGTTCAATATTTGCAAATCAATCAATGTGATATGTCACATTAATAAAATAAAAGATAAGAACCATATGATCCTCTCAATTGATGCAGAAAAAGCACGTGACAAAATCCAGCATCCTTTCTTAATAAAAGCCCTCGAGGAAGTCGGGATAGAAGGAACATACTTAAACATCATAAAAGCCATTTATGAAAAGCCCACAGCTAATATCATCCTCAATGGGGAAAAACTGAGAGCTTTCCCCCTGAGATCAGGAACACGACAGGGATGTCCAGTCTCACTGCTGTTGTTTAACATAGTGTTGGAAGTGCTAGCATCAGCAGACAACAAAAGGAAATCAAAGGCATCAAAATTGGCAAAGATGAAGTCAAGCTTTCACTTTTTGCAGATGACATGATATTATACATGGAAAACCTGATAGACTCCACCAAAAGTCTGCTAGAACTGATACATGAATTCAGTGAAGTCGCAGGATACAAAATCAATGTACAGAAATCAGTTGCATTCTTATACACTAATAATGAAGCAACAGAAAGACAAATAAAGAAACTGATCCCATTCACAATTGCACCAAGAAGCATAAAATACCTAGGAATAAACCCAACCAAAGATATAAAATATCTGTATGCTGAAAACTATAGAAAGCTTATGAAGCAAATTGAAGAAGATACAAAGGAATGGAAAAACATTCCGTGCTCGCAGACTTGAAGAATATTGTTAAAATTTCAATACTACCCAAAGGTATCTACACATTCAATGCAATCCCAATCAAAATTGCACCAACATTCTTCTCGAAGCTACAACAAGCAATCCTAAAATTTGAATGGAACCACACAAGACCCCGAAGAGCCAAAGTAATATTGAAGAAAAAGACCGAAGTGGGAGGCAACACAATACCAGACTTTAGCCTCTACTACAAAGCTGTAATCATCAAGACAGCATGGTATTGGCACAGAAACAGACACATAGACCAATGGAATAGAATAGAGACTCCATAATTGGACCCACAGAAGTATGGTCAACTAATTTTTGACAAAGCAGGAAAGAATATTCAATGGAAAAAAAGGCAGTCTCTTTAACAAATGGTGCTGGGAGAACTGGACAGCAACATGCAGAAGATTGAAACTAGACCACTTTGTTACTCCATTCACAAAAATAAACTCAAAATGGATGAAAGACCTGAATGTGAGACAGGAAACCATCAAAACCCTAGATAAGAAAGGAGGAAAAAACCTCTCTGACCTCAGCCACAGCAATTTCTTACTTGACACATCTCCAAAGGCAAGGGAATTAAAAGCAAAAATGAACTATTGGGACCTCATGAGGATAAAAACCTTCTGCATTGCAAAGAAAACAATCAACAAAACTAAAAGGCATTCCTATGGAATGGGAAAAGATATTTGCAAATGACATATCAGGCAATGGGCTAGTATCCAAAAACCTATAGAGAACTCATCAAACTCCACACCTGAAAAACAAATAATCCAGTGAAGAAATGGGCAGAACACATGAATAGACACTTCTCTAAAGAAGACATCCAGATGGCCAACAGGCACATGAAAAGATGCTCAACATCGCTCCTCATTAGGGAAATACAAATCAAAACCACACTGAGATATCACCTCACACCAGTCAGAGTGGCTAAAATGAACAAATCAGCAGAGTATAGATGCTAGAGAGGATGTGGAGAAATGGGAACCCTCTTACACTGTTGGTGGGAATGCAAACTGGTGCAGCCGCTCTGGAAAACAGTGTGGAGATTCCTCAAAAAATTAAAAATAGACCTACCCTATGACCCAGCAATAGCACTGCTAGGAATTTACCCAAGGGATATAGGAGTGGTGATGCATAGGGACACTTGTATCCCACTGTTTATAGCAGCACTTTCAACAAGCCAAATTATGGAAAGAGCGTAAATGTCCATCAACTGACGAATGGATAAAGAAGTTGTGGTTTATATATACAATGGAATACTGCTTGGCAATAAGAATCAAATATGGCCTTTGGTAGCAACATGGATGGAACTGGAGAGTGTTATGCTAAGTGAAGTAAGTCATACAGAGAAAGACAGATACCATATGTTTTCACTCTTACATGGATCCTGAGAAACTTAACAGAAGACCATGGGGGAGGGGAAGGGGGGGAAAAAAAGCTACAGAGAGGGAAGGAGGCAAACAATAAGAGACTCTTAAAAACTGAGAACAAACTGAGGGTTGATGGAGGGTGGGAGGGAGGACAAAGTGGGTGATGGGCATTGAGGAGGGCACCTGTTGGGGTGAGCAATGGGTGTTGTATGGAAACCAATTTGACAATAAATTTCATATTAAAAAATAATAAAAATAATAAAATTGAGAGAAATGAACTAAGAAAAAAAAAAGTCATGCTAGCAAAAAGAGGATGCACTGAAAACTTTAACATAATGAAAGGAAAAAAAAATCATCATCCTACAATTTTGTACCCAGCCAAATGATCACTCAAAAGAGAAGGAGAAATAAAGACTTCATGGAAACAAAAACTGGGGGAATTTGTCTTTCGTAGTTCTGCATCACAAGAATCATTAAAAATTTAAAATAAAATAAAATAAACTTCAAAAAAAGGAAAATAACATAAATAAGAAACTCAGATCTACATAAAGGGGAGCATTAGAGGAAGAATAAATGAATTAAACATTTTATTTTCCTTACATTTAACTGAGCTAATAGACAACAGTTCAAAATACTAGCAACAGTTAATTGAGTGGTTACAGCATATTAGTGAAATGAATGAGAGTAATATTGTAAGGAATGGGAGGAAGCAATTGGAAATACTCTGTATAAGATACCTGTATTACTCATAGAATAGTATAGGTATTTTCATTTTTTTTTAATGTTTATTTTTGAGAGAGAGAGAGACACACACACAGAGCACAAGCAGGAGAGGGGCAGAGAGAGGGAGACACAGAATCTGAAGCAGACTCCAGGCTCTGAGCTGTCAGCACAGAGTGTGACATGGGGCTTGAATTCATGAACTGTGAGATCATGAGATCATAAGCTAAAGTCAGATGCTTAACCAACTGGGCCACCCAGGCTCCCCAATACAATAGTGTAAGGCTTTTTTGAAAGTGGACTTGGAGTAATTTTAAATGTACTAAACTACCAAAAAAAATTTTTTAAGTGTAACTGGTATGCTAAGAGATGAGATAAAATGGAATAGTACATAAACTGCTTGATTAAAACCAGACAAGGCAGAAGAGGTAGCGAAGATAAAAAAGAATAAATGGAATAAATGGAATACAGCTAGAAATAAAATATACCAATTACAAAAAAAAAAGACTGACAGAGTAGAATTTTTCAACGTTTATTTATTTTTGGGACAGAGAGAGACAGAGCATGAACAGGGGAGGGGCAGAGAGAGAGAGGGAGACACAGAATCAGAAACAAGCTCCAGGCTCTGAGCCATCAGCCCAGAGCCCGACGCGGGGCTCGAACTCACGGACCGCGAGATCGTGACCTGGCTGAAGTCGGACGCTTAACCAACTGCACCACCCAGGCGCCCCCAGAGTAGAATTTTTTAAAAGACCCAACTACCAACTACTAAAGATGAGATTAGGGGTGCCTGGGTGGTTCAGTCAGTTAAGTGTCCAACTTTGGCTCAGGTCATAATCTTGCAGTTCGTGAGTTTGAGCCCTGCAACAGGCTCTGTGCTGACAGCTCAGGGCCTGAAGCCTGCTTCCGATTCTGTGTCTCCCTCTCTCTCTGCCCTTCCCCTGTTCAAGTTCTGTCTCTCTCTGTCTTTCAAAAATAAATAAATGTGAATGAATGAATGAATGAATGAATGAATGAATAAATAAATAAAAAGATAAGATTACAAATCTTTCTGACTTTTTTTTATTTTTTTTAATGTTTATTTTTGAGACAGAGAGAGACAGAGCATGAACGGGGGAGGGGCAGAGAGAGAGGGAGACACAGAATCGGAAGCAGGCTCCAGGCTCTGAGCCATCAGCCCAGAGCCCAATGCGGGGCTCGAACTCACGGACCACGAGATCGTGACCTGAGCTGAAGTCGGATGCTTAACCGACTGAGCCACCCAGGTGCCCCTCTTTCTGACTTTTAAAGATACACTATAAGGGTATACTTATATACCAAGAGAAAGATAAACTATAGTAACACTGATTAAAAGAATGCCAGGGTAATTATATTGTTTCAGAAATACCAGACTTCAAAAAAGGAAAATTACATATTTTAAAAAGAGTATTATGTAATGATAAAGAGGTCAATTCTCTAAGAATCACTAATGTATATATGTTTAACAACAGAGCATCAAAATATGTGAAGCAAAATCAGAACTACAAGGAGAAAAAGATTATGTTCACAAATATTGTTGAGACTTCAATATATCTCAATCAATAATTGACATAACCAAAGGACAGAAAGTCAGTAAAAAATACAGTTGAACTGAACAGCACCATCAGTCAACATGATTTAATTGACATTTATAGAATACTTCATCCAACAATAGTAGAAAACACATTCTTCTCAAGCTCATATGGAACATTCACCAAGATAGACCACATTCCGGCCCATAAAGCATACTTTAATTTTTTTTCATTGACTATATTCTCTGTTAAACGTTCTATCTCCATGATTTATTTGATTTATAACTGGAAGTTTGTACCTCTTAATCCCTTTCACCTATTTTGCCCATCTTCCCCTACCCCCAGGAACTATCAGTTTCTTCTCTATATTTAAGACCCTTTTTCTCCTTATTCATTTTGGTTTTTTTTAGATTCCACATGTAAGTGAGATCATATGGTCTTTGTCTTCCTCTGTATAATTTATTTTACTTGGTATAATACCTCTAGGTCTATTCATGTTTTACAAATGACAATATCTCATTCTTTTTATGGCTGAGTAATATTCCATATATATATATATATACCACATCTTCTTTATCCATTCATCTATCAGCGGATACTTGGGTTGCTTCAATATTTTGGCCATTGTAAATAATGCTGCAATAAACATAAGGGTACATATATCTTTTCCAGTTAGTGAGTTTTTTTCTATTAGTTTTTGTTTTCTTTGGATAAACACCCAATAGTGGAATTACTGGATCATAGGTAGCTCTATTTTCTATTTTTTGAGCAATCTCCATGCTGTTTTCCACAATTGTTGTACCAATGTACAGTCCCACCAAGAGTGCACATAGGTTTCTTTTTCTCCATGTCCTTGCCAGCACTTGTTATTTCTTATCTTTTTGATACTAGCCATTCTGACAGGTGTGAGATTATATCTCATGGTTTTGATTTGCATTTCCCTGATGAATAGCATTGGGCACCTTTTCATATGTCTATTGGCCATCTATATATCTTCTTTGGGAAAATGTCTATTCAGGTTCTTTGTCCATTTTTAGTAAGATTATTTAGGTTTTGGTGTTGAGTTTTTTAAGTCTTTATACATTTTGGATATTAACCTCTTATTGGATATATCCAATAATCTTCTCTCATTCACTAGGTTACCTTGTTCCTTTATTAATGGTTTCCTTCACTGTGCAAAAGTTTTTCATTTTAGTACAGTCCCAATAGTTTATTTTTGTTTTTGTTTCTGCCTAAGGAGACAGATCTATAAATATGTTTTTAAGGCTGATGTGCAGGAGGTAACTGTCTATGTTTTCTTTTAGGATTTTTATGATTTCAGGTCTCACATTGAGGTTGTTAATCCATTTTGAGTTTATTTTTGTATATGAAAGTAGCCTAGTTTCATTCTTTTACATGAACCTGTCCAGTTTTCCCAATACCATAGAAAAGACTGTCTTTTCTCCATTGTATTTTCTTGCCATTTTTGTTATAGATTAACCATATGATCATGGGTTTATTTCTGGGTTCTCTATCTTGTTTCATTGATCTATGTGTCTATTTTGTGCCAGTCCCATATTGTTTTGATTACTATAGCTTTGTAGTATATCTTGAAATGTGAATTGTGTTATCTCCAGCTTCATTCTTCTTTCTCAAAATTGCTTTGGCCATTCAAGTATTTTGTGGTTTTAAACAAATTTTAGGATTATTTATTCTAATTCTGTGAGAAATGTTACTAGTATTTTGATAGTGATTGCATTGAATCTGTAGATTCCTTTGTGTAGAATGAACATTTTAACAATATTAATTCTTCCAATCTGTGAGCACAGTCTATCTATTTGTGTCATCTTCAGTGTCTCTCATCAATGTCTTATAGTTTTCAGAATATAGTTCTTTCACCTCACTAGTTAACATTTACATAAACAGCATTATCAACCAACTTGATTTAATTGACGTTTGTAGATTACTTCTTCCAACAAGAGCAGAATACATATTCATCTCAGGCTCACATGGGACATTCACCAAGATGGACCACATTTCACACCAAAAAACACACTTAAAAATTTTTGCTTAAAAGAATCACAGAAATTATTATTTTGACTGCAGTGGAATTGGACTAGAAATCAGTAACAGGAAGATATCTGGAAAAAAAATCACAAAATAGTTACAGACTAAAAAACACACTTTTAACACATGAGTCACAGAAGAAATCTCAAAAAAACTTTTTTAAATAGTTTGAACACAATGAAAATTAAAATACAACTTATCCAAATTTGTAGAATGCAATAAAAGCAGTCTTAGAAGGAAATTATCAAAGTGAATGCATATAATAGAAAAGAAGAAATATAAAATTAATAATTCAAGCTGCCACCAGTTGGAGAAATAACAGCAATATAAACTTAAAGCAAACAGTCAAAATAATAAAAATGGGCACAGAAAACAATGGAACTTAAAATCAGAAAATAATAGCGAAAAATCAATGAAATAAGAAACTTGTTCATTGAAAAGATGATTTATTCATCTAAAATTAATAATTTTAGTCAGGCAAACTAAGAAGTAAAGAGAAAAGACACAAGTTACTAATATCAAAAATGAAACATAGACAATTATTTCTGACCCCGTTGACATTAAAAGGGTAATAAAAAAATAATTTTGTATAATTCTATGCTCACAAATGTAATAATTTAGATGAACTGGACCAATTCCTTAGAAGACAGAAATTTACTGAAATTCACACAGATATAGATAATCTGAAGAGCCTATATTTACTAAATAAATAGAATAAGTAATTAATAGCCTTCCAAAAAAAGAAAGCACCAGGCCCACACGGTTTCATTGGTGAATTTTATCACATGTAAGAAGAAATTATGTGAATTCTCTACAATCTCTTCCAAAAAAATAAAAACAGTGAACACTTCCTAATTCATGTTTTAGCAAAATCAGATAAAGACATTACAAGAATGGAGTACTACAGACCATTATTTATCATAGATATAAAAAACCTTCAACAAATTATTAGCAATTCAAATCCAAAAATATATACAAAGAATTTAACACCATGACCAAAGTATACAAGACTGGTTCAACATTGGAAAATTAATTTGTATAATTCATCATGCCAACAGGCCAAACAAGAAAAATTATATGACTATATTATTATAGGCAGAAAAAACTTCACAAAATCTAACACCAATTCATAACAATTCCCAGTAAACTATGAATAATAGGGATCGTCTTCAACATTATAAAGAGTATCCACAAAAAAACTTACACCTAACACCATACTTAATGGTGAGAAAATACCTTCCTCCTAATATAAGGAATAAAGCAAAGATGTCACCTTTTACCACTAATTTTCAACATCACACTGGAAGAACTAGCTAATGCAATGAGAAGAGAAAATAAAAGGTTAAACCTAAATTTACCATATGACCCAGCAATTTGACCCAGGTATCTACCCAGTGGAAATAAATACATGTCCACATAAAAGAGTGTATTCAGGGGCACCTGGGTGGTTCAGTCGGTTAAGCGTCCGGCTTCAACTCAGGTCACGATCTCGCGGTCTGTGAGTTCGAGCCCCACGTGGGGCTCTGGGCTGATGGCTCAGAGCCTGGAGCCTGCTTCAGATTCTGTGTCTCCCTCTCTCTCTGCCCCTCCCCCATTCATGCTCTGTCTCTCTCTGTCTCAAAAATAAATAAACGTTAAAAAAATTTTTAAGAAAAAGAGTGTATTCAAAGTTCTAGATATATTATTCAAAATAGCCCACAACTATAAACGTTCTAAATATCCATGATCTAAAAAAAGCAAAATACAAAGTGATACATTCATGCAATAGAATACTAACCAGCAATAATAAAGTACTGATGCACACTACAACATCGATAACTTGAAAAAACCATTATACTAAGTGAAAGAAGTCAGATACAAAACACTACTTATGTTACATCCAGAAAAAGGCAGATCCTAAAGCATATTAGTGGTTACCTGTGGTCAGAGGTATAATGGGAACTGATTGCAAATAAGCAAGACAGATATTTGGGAGGTAATAGAAATATTCTAAAGCTGGATTCTGGTAATGTTTGCACAATCCCATAAACTTACTACAAATTGCTAAATTGTATACTTAGAGGGGCGCCTGGGTGGCTCAGTTGGTTAAGCGTCGGACTTCAGCTCAGGTCATGATCTCACAGTCCATGAGTTCAGGCCCCACATCGGGCTCTGTGCTGCCAGTTCAGAGCCTGGACCCTGCTTCAGATTCTGTGTCTCCCCCTCTCTCTGCCCCTCCCCTGCTCATGCTCTGTCTCTCTCTGCCTCAAAAATAAATAAAAGCATTAAAAAAATAAAAAAAATTGTATACTTAGAAATGGGTCAATATTATGGTATATAAATTATACTTCAATAAAACTCTTAAAGGATAAGGATGCAAATAATAATAATGTACCACCTGCCTGAATACTGACTCATCACCCCACATACTCACAAAATGTGTTCATCTTCATTCAATTCTTGCTTTCTTCCCTCCAAACATAAATGGTATGTTCTACCTCCTTGTTTATGGTAATCTCCCACCTGTACCCAAGACGTATCTCCTTCCATTCTATTTGATATTCCCCACTAGTTTTTCCCCCCTTATTCTCCTCTATCTTCAACTTCTTTCTATTGGTACCCTTTGCATTAATTTATCAAGCTCATTTCTCCCATAAGAAAAGTAAATAAGTAAATTCTCTTTCCCTTGAGCATATCGTTACTCTGTCTTCTTCCTGTATTCTTCTTGCTGCCTATATCCTTCTATCTTCCATTCCTTCTTCAACACACTGAAATATAGTTTCTTCTCTCTAAACACAATTACTCAGGTGAATCTTCTCTCACAAATGTCATTAATTACCTCATACTTTTAACTCAATGCATATTTGTTAATCCTAGTCTTATCGGACTTCATGTACTTGTCTTTGCTTATCATGACCTGATTGAATTTCTCTATCTCCTAGATTCTAGGTATCATATTTTGGTCCCTTTACACCTTGTCTGACCTTTCATCTTTCTTTATGCTCTTCTGTACTTACAGCTTAATTATTACTTTCTGCTAGAATTCTACTCTTGGTTATTTCCAAGTTAATTATATACAGTCTTCTTAAACAATTCCATGCACTCTTGTTTCCAACAACCATCTTGTGGTAGGTTGACTACACATAATAGCCCTGATTCTTTACCCATCATTATGCTTGCACCCTTTGTCATTTAAGTTTGTAATATCCTACCACTGTGACACTGGGCCTGGCTATACAACCTGCCAATGAGATGTTAGAAAATGTGATGGGCACAGAAACTAGAAAGCATGTTATGAAAGGACTTGTAAGCTGTTGTTCCTCTCTCATTGCCCTGAGAATAAGAACATTGTACCTATAGAGAAGGAGAGCATGACTACAGAGCTAAGATTCCCTAGCTGTCTCAGCCAAAAGCATTCTTTATCAGCTGTCACAAAGAGAAACACAACAGAGGAAGCTAGCCCTGACAAGTTTTATAGATGTCAATAAATAAATGCTCATAATTGTATGCTTCTGAAGTTTTACTGTTGTTTGTTACATACCGTTATAATGGCAATGGATAACTGATATATACCTCTATATGTTGGAAACTAGCAAATCTGTGTTTTCTTACAGACTCTGAGCTTTACACTGCCTGAATAGCTCTAGCCAGATGTCTCACACACATCTCAAACCAACATAAATAAAACTGAATTCATAATAATCTTTCGCATCTAATAAGACTAATTCTACCTCAGGTTGTGGCACCACTATCCAATCCAGTCAACCAACCTAGGATCTCAGAGGTATTCATGCTTTTTCCCTCTCCTATATTCCTCATCTCTAATGGTGCAATATTTGATCCAGTGAATAGCAGTTAGCAGTTGTGGGGAAAGGCGTGTGTGTGTGTGTGTGTGTGTGTGTGTGTGTGTGTGTGTTTGTGTGTCTGTGTGTGTGTCTGTGTGTGTGTGTGTGTGTCCTGGCATTAGCTGGAAGTTACCTTTCCTAAAATGTCATCTCTAAAAGCTAAAAAAATATGTTGTATGTTTCCTCTACCTGTTTGAGCAAAGGAGAATTTAAAATTAAAAAATATAGCAAAGGAATATAATTTTGAGCAAATTCCTCCCACATATTAGATATGAAGTTGAAAGAAATGATTTTCTTAGCACTAATACTTGTTTCTCTAATTTTAAAAATTGACAAGTTTCATGATATTATGTTTCCAAAGACTAAAGTTTGGGGGGTGGTAACAGGAGTTGTGATGGTTTTAAAAGTATCTTTCACCTTTGGATACACTTGAAAAAATTAATTCTGAAAAAAGATGAGTGAAATGGCTACCAAGGTTGCATACAGGTTGGAGGTGACAATGATAAAATAATGTGTTGTTCAAGCAACATAAAAAACATGTACAGGAAAGCAACAAGGCAAAGAAAAATGAATGAAAATGTGGCATACCCCTATGTGAAAATGTTCAAAGAATGACAGCAGAAGAATTTAAACCTTCTCATGGAAACTAATAGAATGTATCAACAGTCTAGAAGGTGATAAAAGACAAGTAAGAGGAAAAAGCTACTTGGAAAGTTAGGTATGAAACAGAAAACCTACCATATCCTTCTGAAAGAAAAAAGGTTGAATGATAGTTTTTCCAAAGCAATAAATTAATATTAAAAACTTTAAGATAAATGTAGTGCAGAAAGCATAAAGACTATTAGGTATGTGTTTCTGCATAGTCTTAATGAGCCAAATGATGTCTAAATAGACCATATGTTTTATTGGAGTTCTTGTTTTTTAAAGAAACTTCTGCACAATGTTTTCTACATAGAAATATTGCTTTGAAAGAAAGATATGAGTTAAGGAGGCAGCATGGCATAAAAGTTGGAATCTAAAAGACCTGACTTTAAAGCTAGTTTACACCAGTTCCTAATTGATTGACTTTGATACATTTCTTAATCTCCCTGGGTTTTGGTTCTCTACTTTTAAAAATGAATTTCAGGTGTGCTTGGGTGGCTCATTCAGTTAGGCATCAGACTTGGGCTCAGGTCGTGATCTCACAGTTTGTGAGTTCGAGCCCCACCTCCAGGTCTATGCGGACAGCTCAGAGCCTGGAGCCTGCTTCAGAGTCTGTGTCTCCCTCTCTCTCTGCCCCCCTCCGCCACTCATGCTCTGTCTCTCTTTCTCGCTCTCCCTCAAAAATAAAATAAAATGAATTTTAAAACAATTGGTGTTGAGGTACCTGGGTGGCTCAGTCAGTTAAGCATCAGACTCTTGATTTTGGCTCAGGTCATGATATCATGGTTCATGGGAGCCCTGAATCAGCCTCTGTACTAGTAGTGGGTGATTGGGATTCTCTCTCTCTCCCTTTCTCTCAGCTCCTCCCCCATTTATATACTTGCGTGGGCATGCACTCATGCACATGTGCACTCTCTCTAAATAAGCTTTAGAAAATAAGTAAGACACTCAGTGTTGTTTTAAGTATAAAAGGAGATAAAGTGTGTAAAGCATTTACCAGAGTGTTTAGCAATAACAAGTCTTTAATAAATGCTATTAAGTTTTACTTGTGTTAATACTATTACTACTCAAACTCCCCAAAATATGATTGTTTGTGATCTGTGCTGAACATCCTTTATTTGTAGTCATCCCGTATCATTTGAACTCCCTCTCCTAACTATGACAGTACCCACATTGCAAGTACTGTCTCTTTCACTTTGGTGTACAAGATATGATATAACCCGAGACTTCTTACAGTTATGATGTAGACATGCAGTCTACATTCCACCAATCAGATACACCCATGAGAGTCAAAGATTCAGAAATGAGCTTGAACAACGATAGGAAAGAAGCTGTGGGCAAGGTGCACATTTTAATGATGCAAAGCCTGATTTTGAAATCAGCAGAAAGAGACAAAGATGCTGGCATTGATACTTGCAGAGTTCCCAAGACATGACAGACACAGCGTGTCTCTAGGTAGGCCAAAGGTAGCAGCGACCTTGTCTCAGTGGTGTTGTTCTAGAAACTGTTCCTGGAAATTTCCCTCAAGGAGCATTAGAAAGCTAGAGATATAGACTACTGGCTACCTGATATCCCTTAAAAATCCCTTTCAGGTTTAACCAGCTAGAGTAGATTCTGTTTTCTGTCAGAATCCTGACCCATAGTAATCCCAACCTGGAATGAAGTTCACATAAAATTCTGTTTTGTTTGGAATCTATGGATGGCAATAAGGGGAGCTCAATAGGTGACTCCTTGCATGAAGATCCTATTCTAGGCAAGACTACAACCTCAGGGATGAAAGTGAATCCAGAGTCAAAGCTATGATACAAAAGAATCCTCTCGGTGTTACAGGGGTTGGAAATCTATGAACAAAGACAAAGTCCAGAATGCTGGTCACTTAGAAGATCTCCCACCCCAGACTCTGCTTTCATGCGTGAGTCCTAGGAGAGAGGCTTTGAGGAAATACTCAAAGTGTTTTTTCACAAATTCTATTTAAGATATTAAGGACAAAAAGCCACACAGCTTTGTGGTCTATAAGACAGAGGTCAGCACTACTGGAACATGAGGCACTCTTTCTCACTTGGAGATTTCTCTGGAGAATCAAACAGCTAGAGCAGGTTTAAAGGCAGGTCAGAACAGGCTCCTCGTGGACCAGAAAAAGAATAAAAGAGGATGTTGCATTGATGGTTGAGAGCATCATCAGGATATGTTTCTGTAGAGTGACAACGCAGCATCACTCCACCTCTGTGTGGCTTGAAGGCATCAGAGCACTTTCTAAAAAAAATTGTTTTTCAGGGCACCCAAGCAGGATTGAAAAAGAGATGTGTTATTACAGTCAACAGAATTGGTCATCAGCACACATCTTTTGGGATATAGTTCTGAGGACGGTACAGAGAAGCAATGGGTGTAAACATTCATACTTGTCATAATACCATTCTCCTCCCTTCCCAGGGCTCAGTTTTCTTCTTTGGCTAGTGGATCAGGAGGAAACACAGGTTGTGTTTAGGGAGTTTCTTTTAACCAAGATCATTAAAACAAACAATGAGTGAAGATCCTATGGCTCTCGGAAATTGAAGTTTGTCAAGGTTTCATAGAAGATAGTATCTCTTCACTGACACAGTCACTCTAGGTTCTAGGCTGACAAATATAGAGACTTCGTGGAGAACCGAATCAGTTGCTCAGAGTCTGCTAGAATACACCAGGAGGTGTAGTGACCCACATGCTCTTTTCTAACCTGTCATTTATACATCCCATATGAAGACTTTGACTGTGTCAATGCACCTGTATATGGCAATATGGAAGACATTACCAGACAGTTTGAAAAGTCAGTTCAGAAGACCTCGTTCCAACCACATAATCAGTTGAGTGTCTAATCCCTTTTCTAATCAATGCTGGCCAGGGTAGCTGCAGTAATTTTCAGCCCATGTGGTATGAGCAATAGCAACTTAAAAGGAAGACTAGATCAGGGACACAAAACACTAAGGGTACGGCAACACATGGAACTGCCCTGTCATCTTCAAGGTCTGCCAAGTGCAACGCACGTCCGGGAGAATTGAAAACTCTGGTGTAGCAGCTGTCTACTCTGTGGACTAAGCAGTACTTACTAGCATTTTGCCAACGACCCTGGTAAAAAATCTTGTGTTCTCCTCACTCATTGGTATAAAAAGTCTATCAGAGGTCATTTCTTTTGAGAAAGATACAAATGAACTATAATATTTTAAAGCCAAGCTTCCCAACCTTAGCAGAATATTAATACCGAATAGATAGTATTCTCAGAAAGACTCCATATTCAACTAACCCCCAACATGAAAGAAAAGAGATTTGACCCTTTATCTAGGAAAAGAGGAGGACCTAATATAATGTGACCTAATGACTGAAGTAGGAGGTGACTTCTGAAGACCCACGCCTGGGATTGTAACATGGGAAGACAATCATTATACTGGAGCAGAGGGCGCAGAAAGGTTCATCGAGCTTCCTGTGGGAACATAAAATTCTAAATACTGCAGTACATTGTGCCAGCTTCTGCAAGGAAACTTTTTCATTTTGGCTGAAACATACCACTGAGTTGCTGAATAAGTTTCCAGTAGCTAAGAGTAAAAAAGGACAGGAAGCCAATCAAAAATGTATTGCCTGTCATCTGTGTGTTCTGCATAGACAATGTTACATAACTTGGATGGCATACTTAGGGATACTTAAGCAGATGGTGACATGAGTCATTTTCTTAAGTCATATGAGTCATTTCTCATAAAAAGGAAGAGAAAAAAGGCATTGCCTATTTATTGGGACAATGCTAGCTGTTATAATACAAAAAATATAATGAGTCAAACACAACCGTTGTTAATATCTTGCTTACAAGTCCAAAATAAGAGGGACTGTGACAGGGAAAAGCTTCTCGTCTCTGAAATACATCATAAATCCCTCTAATACCCAGTTCCCAGCTTCTTGGGGCTGTCTCATTATAGTGACTTTTCCCTGCAAAGGAGTGGTATCCTGAGCAAAGTCTTACCAGGGTATGAAGTGGAAAGTCCCACCATTGTGTTATTTTATTCTGCTTAGGGCCACAATATTCTGACACAGAGAAACGATTTTTTTCTAATAATTCAGAAAGAGCAATCAATTTCAAAAGGAGTGAAAAGTCACTCTGGACCAGAAGAAATCATCAAAATATTTAACAATTTGATTCAAAATGTACACTGAGCATCACAGAGATACCAAATAATTAGAAAAGAAGTTAGCCACAATTCTGAACCAATTCATACCAGCTGGTATCAACCCTGCTCTCTGTTCATATCAGGGTGAAGGTGCAGAAGTTCTCCAGGTACCTATGAGCTCAGGCTATAGGAATCAGAGGATGGGATTCTGTGCTAAGGTAAAGAACCAATCATATCATCCAGGTGCAACTGTCATCATTATGCAGATCTTCTAAGCCAAAAGCCTCTACCAGCCTCCAGTTCCTGAAGTTTGAATGGGAATGTCATGGTATTTGGAGCTTTTTAGTCAGAGACTATGTACCTATTCCTCAAGAACCTCTGTGGAGTTCAGCATCTTGACAGCTATGAAAGGAAGCCTATTTTATGTAGCAGATATTTGTAATTATGATTGAGGTCAGAACTGATTTACCTCATACCTGGGATACAGAAAAATGGACTCCCACATAGGCCTACCTTGCTTAGCAGATGGAAGTGAGGACCACAGGGAACCAAGTTCAGGAAAACTATATGAACATCCTGGTAAAATTTTGTCCCTTTTTGTTCCCTCCAGAAAGGGATTTCTCTGTAATAACAAAAATTGATAGAAGATTATGTCAGGGGTCATGCCTCAAGCCCACGCTGCATTATCCTGGAATAAGAGACAACATCAGTGCTTCACCTAGATGCCCCTGTATCTCTATTATACCATTTTCATGCACCCCCACATCCAGATTTAGAGTTTTCAACGGGCAGGACCTGTAGCTCTTTAAGAGGACTGCCCTGAGGCCATTAGAGTCACTTGGCTGCAGACACAGAGATAAGCATTTGGCAGTTTATGTTTACCTGAATCAGACTTTAGCCAGTGACTAACATGTATGGGAATTATTCCCTTGCCCAGTTACCTTGCTTTGGTTTCTGACAACTCTGAAGTGCATCTTATACCTCAACACTCTATATAAGGGTGGAGGCACAGACACCCTCTGTGGAATTGTGGCCCAAGAACTCACCCTCATCTCCAGCTTCTTCCTCTTTCTGTCCCAAGCACCAGTCTTTTTTGAGTTCCCCTTAGAGATTTCTACAATAAATCAGTTGCACACAAAACCTTATCTTATGATCTGCTAGGAAACTTGACCTAAAATGTTGGGATTCAAAAGGGAGGAACCACAAAGGAAGTAGCTAATATTTGTAGATTCAGCAGAAGCCTTGGGGGATTCATGGCAGCTTTGAGGAGTCATCAGCGCCAAATTCTGTATTATCCCTCAGAAACATATTGAAAACTACTTAGAATTTGTTCTGTACAAAGAAAAGATACTCTCTTGGCCTAGTTTCCTCTATCCTTTATCTCTCCCTTTCAAGTATCCAGTAAATAAGAAATCTTCCATTTGAAGACAAAAGCAAGGTAAACGTGTCTCCTTTAGTTTCTAATGAATAGAACTGAGAATTGCACAGATGAATATAAGATCCAATAAGACCTTAACCAAGTACATTTAATTAGCTGGGCTAATAGAGGGAAGGAAGGCCATACATACCTAAACCAAAAGACTATCCAAAAATAATTTATACTTGTTTCAGTTAAGCAGGTTCATTTTCCCATTTGTCTCTGCTTTAGGCAAATATACAAGTGAGACTCCCTTCCCTGAGTACCCATCAGCTAGGGCTAAGAAGAACACAGTTAGAAACACACTATACAGTAAAGGTCTGAGGATATGATAGCCAGTGGATCAAGCAGGTTTGCTTCATGTGGACTGGCAAGAAGTGAATCCAAGTAATTTAAGTGCTAGAAATAATGACATTTGTCATTAGATTAGAATTTGGTTAGGACTACTTCATAACCCCAGGAGCAAAGAAATGACTTGGTGACTCTGGATACCCAATATATCCCCTTCCCATCAGGAACTGCTAACAGGAATGGAAATTTCCCGAGAGCAGCTTCCTAGTTATTCCATCAGAAAAAATTTTAAAGATAGTACTAGACTACAAATAAAAAATCTGACTTATATATTTCTTGGGTATAAAACTGATAGTAATTTTTAAAAGGTTAATGAGAAACTATTTTGCATGACTTACTGTGGTCAAGTTATTTTATTTGTTTAGATGACATTTTGGCTTACGATGGAACACTGAAATTGAAATTAGATTCTCCATACTGGATATCGTTAAGTTAAAGTCTGTCATTTTTAAACTCAATTACAAGACTGGAAAAACTGTTTCAGAAAATAATTGATTTAGCATGCTTAATTAGAAATAAACGAATCTTTGGATGAAAGTAGGCTACCAGCAGGACAGAGGTGGCTGAGTCTTGTTAATTTTGAGAAATTCAGGTGTCAACATGTTGTTTTGTTTTGTAATCAGGAAACAAACTCAAAACAAACTTTGAGAAGCTAAAGATTTTCAGAAAAAAGGCAAGAAGAGGGGCGCCTGGGTGGCGCAGTCGGTTAAGCGTCCGACTTCAGCCAGGTCACGATCTCGCGGTCCGTGAGTTCGAGCCCCGCGTCGGGCTCTGGGCTGATGGCTCAGAGCCTGGAGCCTGTTTCCGATTCTGTGTCTCCCTCTCTCTCTGCCCCTCCCCCGTTCATGCTCTGTCTCTCTCTGTCCCAAAAATAAATAAATGTTGAAAAAAAAAAAATTAAAAAAAAAAAAAAAAAAAAAAAGAAAAAAAAAGAAAAAAGGCAAGAAGAGATTTTCAGGGAGAAGAGTTCTTGAATAAATAAATCACTTTGTATTTACAATAATATTAAATAAGGTAAGCCTCTGTGTCTTTATTTTATAATCTCTGAGCATTCCAGTGAGTATTAAAGACAATGTATTTGTATTTAATAAATTGGGTTATTATTTTTACAATGCTTACATCTTTGTGGAAAGTCTAATACCATTGACTCTGGCCCAGAGAAACCACTCTTGAGGACACAGTCACACAAGAGGTCCTTGGTATCACCTATGAAGATTTTTCACCTGATCTTTTCCTACCCCAGGGTCCCAGGATTCTGCACCATCACTTCCACACAGTGAGAATCATTGCCTTAGCAGCCCACTATTACTGAGAGATGTATGGCATATTTCTCTGATATATTGGATGGTCAGTTAGGCGGCCGACTTCAGCTCAAGTCATTATCTCACAGTTTGTGGGTCTGAGCCCCGTATCAGGCTCTGTGCTGACAGCTTGGAACCTGGAGCCTGCTTCAGATTCTGTGTCTCCCTCTCTCTCTGCCCCTCCTCAGCTCACGTGCTGTCTCTGTCTCTCAAAAATAAATAAACATTAAAAAATGATCATTCCTTAAAAAAAATGAAACACTAAAAAAACCTGTCAATCCTTGAAATTGTTTTACACAGGAATTCAATTCAAGTCTTGAGTACCTACTATGTGCTGTGCATTCTTCAGGGTGCTAGGATCTAGGTGCTAAGCAAAAGAGAAAAGATACCTGTGTTGTCCTGAAAAGCTTTACAGCCCACTGTTTTCACTGTTTTTATTTATCAAATAGATATATACTGCGTATATGTGCCACACATGGATTTATAAAAATAATACATCTTTTCATTTTCCTAACATATCAGGTAGGCATTATAAATATTCCCATTTTACAGATGAAGGAACCAAATCATAGCTAGTAAGTGGTAGAGCCAGAATTCAAGCATAACCACTTTTTTCTGAATTTGTGTTATGTTTCATCTAGTGTAAGAAGCAGCCAATAAGTAAGTTCACAAACAAATATGCTATTTATATCAGCTATGAAGGAAAAGAACGATCTTCTCCATCTCAGAAAGATTTGACCAGAAAGCAGAACCAGTAGGAGATATATAGGCTATCACAATTCTGAGGCTGGGGCTTAGAGTTCACACAACAGGCAGTCAGGAAAGGAAGATGAAGATCAGGCTAGAATCCCACTAGGAGAGAATGAAACCCATGTCCATTCTTATTGCCTCTGACCTTGATGACAAGAGAATCCTGTAAAAGCAGGACTCTTGCTGGCTGTATCACATGCATCTGGCCCAGCTGCGGCTTCACATCAGAGGCGAGTCAGTAGGTCAGCAGCAACAACACATATATACTGCAAAATGGCGGCAATCTCCTTTGCAGTCTCCCACTCTTCTCTCTGAGAGACAATATCCTTTACAGCTCGCTGGAAAGACAAATATACTAGAAAGGGAATTCTGGTACCTCACAAAGCCATTACATATGTTCTGGAAGAGAGCAGGGAGATGCGACTGGGCAAAAATAATAGTAAGCAGATTCCCCGACCTTAAATAATCTAGAATCAAGTGGGGAAGACAGACATTGAGGAAGTAATCAGTGTGATGGATGTCAAAACGAGGGTTATAAGATCTGCTGGGAAGACCTGTAACTAGAAGAAC